>NC_060138.1:284302638-285001805 GCF_021461385.2 Schistocerca piceifrons
ATAATGATTCGCACCAAGCCATCATATAGTGATTTGTCTATCATTTGTAAACCTGAATCATTTATGTTACGAAAATTTCTGTTAAATTTTCCTGTTTATATAACCCCCCCCCCCCCCTTTTTTTCCCTCAATAACATTCCATTCAAGTTTGATGTCATTCTGAGCAGTGGTTCTTTGTTTTATGAGTTCTGAAACTGGAACTTCTATTATAATCACTCTATACTTTTGTGCAATACAATGAAGCTTTAAAATCTATGAGTTTCCTCTGAGGTGATTGTAGCTGTGTGGAGTTGGTAATGTTTAATACAAACAGATGTGCTTAAGTAATAATAGGACACTTCATTATGTTTCCTTTCGAATTGTTACCTAATAATCATACTGCTTCACGCGTAATTCAGTTGCTCGAGCAGAAGTGGATGAGTTAAACATTTGAATTGAAACTGTTGTAGAATGGAATTGATATATTTCTGGACCTGAGTTCCTATTCAAAATATTATGTACTCACTCCCCTCTACAAGTCCAAGAAGTTTGTAACAGGTATTTCTGAATACCCTGTAGATCTGCCAGGAAAGACTGAAGAATCATATCTGTTACCTGGACAGGGAGAAGATGGAAAATGATATATACGAGTTCTATAAGCTACATAACATGAAAGAAAGTCTGCTGTTTACTCACATTTTTACTAAGATGCAGTCATGATCAAATTATTCCTATGTTTGTTTAGCTTAAACATAATACTGTGTCTGTGGCTGCCACCAGAATTAAGTGACAGGTTGTGACAAAGCAGGTGGGTTATTTTCAGACTATGTTTCCCCCCCTCCCCCTCCAGAAAAAGACAAAGTTAGTGATGTCTTTGATATTGACATTTATGTGGCATGTGCATAGTGCCTTAAAATTTTGAATTTTGATTATTGACTCTGGGATCATTCAGCTTAAACTTATTATCTATCTCCTTTTGGCTATTCTAAATCCATTAGTATGGCTCAAAATCATGTTTGTTACAAAATATCAGTTTCAGATTTCATCATCATCATTCATATATAAACATATGCCCGATTACTGACTTCCTGATAAAGTAGCTAAAATGAATTCAATCAGTGACAAAAATATGTTAAAAACATCTACATTCACTTAATTTTGAAATAATTAATAATTTTGTTATTGAAACAGAATCACATATTTGTGCAGACTAACCAGCATAGTTCAATAGAAATTATTACTTTATCTGGAAGTTCATGTTCAAACAAACCTCCACCCAATATTCAATTGTTCATAAATTTCAATCTTTAGACGTAATTTGTGAAAATCAGGCAAACAATGGACAACTTTGGTTTTAGTTATTGTAAACTTATAAAAGAAGTCTGATGGGTGCCACTTTAGTTCAGTCTGTGTTGAGTTTCGAAAAGAGCAAGATCTATATCCACAAATATGGGATAACGTAATGCAGATGATGTAGTACAAATTACAAGTCAGAAAAGTACAAATTACAAGTCAGAAAATGTATAAAATGTTATCTAAATTTCTGTTCCAGGAGTTTGTTCAGTGATTGAGTGACCGTTTTTAATAACTGAGTGAGAACTTGTAATTATTTTCATTGACAGTGTTAAATTTCAATAATGGCTAGAGCAAAACCGTGACAGTAGGGTCAGACTATGAATTGTGTTATTTCCAAATGATAATTATTGTGCACATATCTTTATACTGATATGACTGTTGGATCTGAAGGACAGTACTTTTTATTAGTGACTGTGTTAATTACGTACTTCCCACATTTGAGTATTTGTGAATGATTAGTTCAGTATTAGGTTACTACACTCAAACAACACTGCAGAAAAGCAATGAAGTGTAACATGGTGGCTAGTCATTTGTCTGTACTGTAATTATAGTAAATGAGATCAAGCTGGACATGAACAGTAGCTCATTCAGCATCCAAGTGGAAATAAAATGTGTGAACAACAACTTTTTTGGTCTAGATTACATTATTTGTACTAGACTGTTCCCACTATCAACTTTTCAGCCAGTTTCAACTGAGGCGCTACTACCAAGGCTAATTGTGCAGTTATAAATGGGTAGGCTACGGGGTAAGTGCTGCCCTGTTTAATGAGAGGATGCACTACAACTGACAAGAATTGGACTTGGTAGTAAAGAGATTACTCTGACTGCATTCAAAGATATTGTTAATATTACAGTATCATCCTGGGACTGTGTAGATGGAACTACCTGGGCATTAAGTAATTGGAGAAACAACAATACGAGTTTGTAAAGTGAAAAGTGCAACTGACACCAATTAGAAGCACGGGAAGAAGATATATCATGATGATGCAGCATGTTTAATCAAACAGAATAGATTTTGAATGCCACATTCATCTCAGTGTTGGAAGGAAGGAAGATTAGAGTTCAGCATCCTGTCGATAATGAGGTTGATAGAGATTGAGTATAAGCTCGGATTAGGAAAGGAAATTGACTGTAACCTTTTCAAAGCATCCTACCTGGCATTTGCCTGAAGTAACTTAGGGAAATTATTGAAAATCTAAATATGGCTGGGAAATTGAACTGTTGTCCTCCCAAATGTGCAATAGTCAATCACTTTGCCACCTCACTCGGTTAATGTTGGAGAAAGATCTGATTTTGGAACACACACAGAACATGGCTATGGACACACAGAACAGTTACCGTCAGATATTTTATCAGTGGAGTGGAACAGGTGACATCCCAGCTCTCCAGTGATGCAGTGGAAGAATTCAGCTGGGACAAATGCTGCATTTGACTCAGTCTCCATACAAGAAATATCACCTGCCAGAAAAGAGCTATACGAAACTTAACAGAAGGCAGGGATCTCATTGTTTTGTCTGCCAACAAGTCTTATGTCACTGCCACCAAATATAATAGTAAGATAGTTCAATTTCCCGACAATCCTGCACAACACTGATTAAATAATGACCTGACTGGCAAGAGCCAGAAGCAAACCCTCAACCTCCTCAAGAAGAATACACTTCCTCCCAATATTATTTAGATTTTGCATTACCTGATTGTTGTTCCTCCCACACACTATGGCCTACCAAAAATCCACAAGGATGTTGAACCCTTCACCTTATTCTTAGTAACTACCTATTTTGTAGCTAAGCACCTTGTATCACTTCTGAGAGCACAAGTAGGCACCACATCTGGAACACAGAGGTTGCCTCAAGATGCTCAGACTACAATCATCAGAATTATTGACATTTTCTTTTCGTTTACAAAAGTTTCTTCACAGTGTTCTCTAGAATTCATTGACAGCACTTTTGAAGATCACTATGGTTCCTTTTAAACATGTGCTAACTTCAATACCGCTGTTATCCAGTGACAAGTACTTTGAACAAGCAAAGAGTGTTTTCATAGGAAACTCTCTGTCTCCTGTAGTGGCTGAACAGAAAACGATGCAGTTGGCAGCTTTAACACTTACCGTTTCATGGTACATGGGATGGCATGCTTGTGGTGTGGCCTCACTGAAAAGAAACGTTATCCACATTTCTTCACCATCTAAATTTGCTTCATTCGAATAAAGTTTGTGGTGGAGCTGGAGAAAGATGGCTTTTATCCTTCAGCAGCAAATGTTCATTGACCATTTCACAGATGAAATACTTAATTACATCTTAGTAAGTGGTGTTATTTATCAACAATTGTCCAAGTACAGCTGGATGTAATATCCTACCTTCACAAAGTTCTCTCATTTTTAAAATTGTGTTTCAGAAGATTTCTGCTCTTCAAACTGAAATTCAAAATACTGACTTTAACACTTGCTTTTGTTACACATGTATTAGAGCACAATTAAGTATAAAATTGCCCTACTGCTATACATGTTGTCGTTAGCTATGAACAGCTGCAAGCACCCACTCCTTGATGACAACTATGTAATGCTCACTACTGGATAGTAGTCTCAAACACCACTGTGGTGTGCCACCCTACAACATGCTTCTTACTGCCGCCTACATTCCAGGGAAAATGTTAAATTTAAAAACCAAATTCATTTAAAAGATTAATAAAGGTAATTTCTCTTTAAAGTTTTGAGAAATTAAGTGTCTCTACAAACATCATAATGTTAGTTTACTCCTTGGAGAGTGTCATGAAATCAATGTCTCCATCAAAAGTGCTTTTCAACTCTTCATAACACACTGATGGAAAAAATTGCAATTCCAAAAAATAATTAATAGAGAGTAATGAAATTTTGGGAATGCTTTTGTCTAGGTAGTTTGCCGAGCGCTGCTGGCAAGCGAGATGCACTCATCCCTTATGTGGTCAATTGAGGAGCTACTTGATTGAGAAGTAGCGGCTCCAGTCACGAACCTGACTGTGGCTTGAAGAGTAGTGTGTTGACCACATGCCCCTCCATATCAGAACCCAATGATGCCTGTTGACTGAGGGTAACACTGCGGTTGGTCTGTAACACAGGGCATTTTGAGGCCTGCTCAGACAGTATTTGTGAGGGTAATATATTTATGTGATTAACATTCCAAGATCACCGGTTAATATAAACAAGAGGTAAGTCATTACATATGTGAAATGGTGGTACATTAGAAACTGGTGCAACTGCCAGAATGTTGAATGCAAGCATGCAAATATGGATGCAACGTGTTTTGCATGTGCCATATGTCAGTTTGAGGGATGGAGTTCCATGCCTGTTGCACATGGTCAATCAATACATGGACTGTTAATGCTGTTAGTGGATGATGCTGGAGTTGCCTTATGATGATGTCTCATAAGTGCTCGATTGGAGACAGATCTGGTGATCATGCAGGCCAAAGCAACCTGTCGACACGCTGTTGAGAATGTTGTGTTACAACAGTGGTTTGTGGGTGAGCATCATCCTGTTGGAAAACACTTCCTGTATACTGTTCATACGTGCTACCAAAACAGATTGACGAACAAATTTGCAGTCAGAGAGTGTGGCATAACCACACAAGTGCTCCTGCTGTCCTACGAAATCGCACCTCAAACCATAACTCCTGGTGTAGGTCCAGCGTGCCTAACTTGCAGACAAGTTGGTTGCAGGTCCTCAACTGGCCTCCTCCTGACAAACAGCCATCTTTGCCACTGATGTAGAACCAGCTTTTATGGAAAAACACAACAGACGCTCACCCTGCCCTCACATGAGCTCTCGCTTGATGCCACTGAAGTCACAAATGGCGATGGTTTAGGGTCTGTGAAATTCACACTACAGGGTGCCTGACTCAGAGTTTTCCTTGAAGTAAATGATTTGTAATGTTTTGTTTTATCACTGTGCTGCCACCAACTGCTCAGGCTGCTGATGCAGTACAGTGCACCAGAGCTATACGCCGAACACAATGGTCTTCCCTCTTGGGAGTGCCACATAGCCGTCCTGAGCCCAGTCCTCATGCAACCATGCATTCTTGTGACCATCGCTGCCAGTAATCGTGTATTGTAGCTACACTCCTGCCATGTTTTTCTTCAGTATCACAGAAGGAACATACAGTTCCTCAGTCTCATTACAGAACCTTGTTCAAAACTCAGGTGTTGATAATGGTATATTTGTCACCTTAAAGGGATTCTTGACTAACATCAACTCACAATGTCCAGTCTCAAAGGCAACTAACGCTGATGTGACAGTATATAACCTTGTATGACTACATTTGTCACTCAAGGCAATAGTTATTCACCATAGTTACTTAAAGCAAACCTGATTTGCAGCCTCATTGTGGTGCTATTAGCACCACTGCTATGTGATTGGCGCAAAGTTTGATAGACATCTTTCAGAAGTAGAAACAAGCCTACCAACTTTTGTTTATGTCCACAACTCCTTGGTGTTGTGATTTTCTTTTCATCAGTGTATTATGTGAAGAGGTAGGTCAGTAATCTTCTTTGCTTGATCCATCTACTTGCTGCTCTTCGTTATGGTTTACTACCTTTGATTTTGCCTTGCAAGATGGTTAGTTCTTTCTTCTCTCAAAATGTGCCAAGAAACTGGAGGTATCTTTAACTGATATGGGAAGATAAGCTTCTTGTGATGCTAAGTTCTCCTCTGATAGTAGCATTGGTTCTTCACCTGTCCATGGTATGTGTAGCATCTTCCACTAACACCACAGCTGAAAGGCACCAATTCAGCTCTTGTTCCTAGATTTTACGATCTGGGTCTTACAGTCATACAAGAACACACCCACAGGGAACACCGATGACTCCACCTAGCACAAATTTGTTGTTTTAGATATTGCCTGGTTCTGTCATATCTTAGCAAGGTTAACTATTGTGGCTCATCAAAGGATGATTCATCATTTTACTTTACCACAGTTTCTTGTGTCATTGATCAGAGGTCCTAGACATTAACAGTCATCCACAATCTCCAGATTTGATTCACACCTTGTTGATTGATTATTATTAGTTATGTCTTTTTCCGTGTTTACCTATAGATAGAAATTTAAAGTATAAGTCTCCATTCTGAAGAAGAGACCGCTAAATTCATCCTGTTCCAGAAATGAGGGCAGTATCATCAGTAAAATATAGACTGCCAAATTTCCTGCTACATATTGAAATTCCACCATCCTAGCCATCCAGTGCACCCCTGTTGACATATTCTGCACAGATGTTACAGTTACATGACTTCATCTGACTACATTTGTCACTCAAAACACTACATATTCACCATCCACCTTTATGGTTGTAGTATGAATGTTATCGAGCCCTTTTGTTAATGACACTAAGTGTTTTGGAACCCCAAAGTTCATTGAGCACATGCTAAAATTTGTCCCACATACTACAGTGGAAAACTTTTCTTAGTCTCGGAAACAAATGAAGGCAGGGCTGTGGAATTAATGACATTTTTCAGTTGTCAGCCTCAAATTCAGGATTATCTCTTGAGTAGCTTTACATTAGGCATTGATTCATAATACAGAGGACGACTTTGGTAGCATGTGATATTACTTCTTACCAGTTTCTACATATAAAACAACAGCTTTGACTTAGTGCACTGCTCTCCTTTTGTTTACTGCTGCATAGTGGCATGACCAAAATAAAACTGGTCTCAAGCTGATTCCAAACACCTGTTTAAGTATGATTGTTCAGTGTACTGGTGAGGATTTTTGGATACACAGCGTGAGTTCACATACCAAAACAGGTTGAACATGCTTCTGAAAACTGAATATCCACTTCATTCAGAAACTAAATGCAGTTTGTGTGGAAGTCATAACTCATTCACATCAGAAAACCTGTAAGGATAAAGAAGCAGGCCCTTTCTGATAATTTTCTGACATAACTGGCATCATAGTTTGTTGGACTTTCCCACAGGCTATCGTTTGTTTGAGCAATGTTTTCTGTTGTTTGTTCTCATTTCAGAAATTTTTCTACTGATTGACTTGTTGTTTACATTAACTTGTCACAAAATAGAAATAAATAGCTTTTACGTTGCTTTTATTTCTTCCATCCACAATTTCCAATCACATTACATCAGTTTTACACATTTTTATGAAGTTGTGTGTTTTGTGGCTAATTCTTGTTTGGTTGTATCTTAATAACTAATTTGGTATGTCCTCACAAGGAATAGATTACAAACAATAAAGAACAAATTAAGAAGTACAAAAAATTGTTTTATTAAAATAAATTAGTGATCACAAGTTGGCTTCTTATGATGTATAGAAATTTCATCTATTGTTTGAAACAGTGACTTTTACAAAATTTGTAACATAAAAATTCTTCTGAAATCTCATACAAAATATAGTTAAGATAGGAATTCTCCAATAAAGGCATTAAAAATCAAGAAAATGCATGCAAAAATTTCAACAACTATGATACCATTTTCATGTATTTGCCTGAAATTCCTTTAGAACAAAAAATATTCTTATTCCCTTATTTGAGTATTATATGACAACAAAAATGAGCAGTACCTTAATTGTGCTGAAAACTGCAAATAGAAACTATCATATGATCAATAATTACATTAAAGTAAACCTCAGTCTTCAAAATTATTTATTTATCTTAAAGCTATACTCCAAATAACTTGACAGTCTTATGTAAATTGCCAGTCTTAGGTTGTACTGGATATTCCATAGGAATGTGGGGGAAGAAATCACAGTATTCAATCTTAAAATATATGTCATGTAACAATGTCATATCTGACAGAAATTTCAACAATAGAAACTGGGAAGGAGAAAGAAAGCATCAACAAGGTATCCTTAACAGTTGAGTATTGTCTAGCAGTTGATGCAATCAAAACATTTGTAAATAGACTAATCTTTACCAAACATACACCTAATATGAGACATAATGTGAAATGTGTTATGCACAAACTTGGCACAAAAGCTCATCCAACTACAGCACTGATTTGTAAGAACACCGTACATAAAAAAAAAAAAAAAAAAAAAAAAAAAAAAAAAAAAAAAAAAAAAAAAAAAAATGAAATGTCACATCACAGCGTAAAAATATCACAGTAATAACACACAACCATGTAAGGCAGAAACACACTTGTTTTTTAAATGGCTACTTCAAATACTTAAAAAAATAGTAACTGAGCATTTAGAACACCCCACAGGGATTGTTTGTATTTTCAATCCTAAAAATAAAAATTTATTTATATATGAGTACAATGGACATAAACAATCATCTCTTGATTTAGAATCAAGAACTGAATGTAAATGAGAATTTAATGTCCATGAGATCAGGCAGTTATTAATCTAATAGAAAATCAGTCCTTCACAGAAGGAACAGACAGGAGGAGGAGGAGAAAAATAAGTTACTGGCACAAACAATTCTTGGTGGTGGGAAGAAAGAAACAGTGAATTTTGAAATACCAGTCTCTTGCCGAAGTTTACATAAATTTTAACTTACACAAGTACATGAAATTGCAGGTACAGTGGAAAAGAACATTAATTCCTTGAGTAATTCATATACTAAGAAATGCCCAATATTGAAAATATTGTCAACACAATAAAAAAAAAGTACTCTCCGACATCAACAGTAACATTGTGTCTCCTTAGAATTTATAATACCAGAGATCAAAGGCATTACACCTCTCACATCAAATAAATTAGGAAAAAAATGTGCGTTGCATGTCCACACTGCTATTATAGAAGCCCAACATGTAACAGGCATGCTCTTCTAACACACTTCATTTACCTCAATCATTTTTTACTCCTAATACTGAAAATGCAGCACTGCTGCAGTAGACATTTATGTTGCTTCACTGAGGAAACACACAAAACAACAACTACAACAACAATAACAAAAATTTAATGACTCTATTCTTAACCAGACTGGTTAAAACAAGATGAAATCAATAAGACTTATAATTTCTCAAAGCTCTTCAGTTAATTAAATCAGGATTTTTTTCCCTTAATGGTTGCAGTTCTTTTGTACATCATTCATCTAACAGAAACAATAGACATTGAAGGCACATGTATTCATGGGAACTTTAGAAAGTTCTAAATATCGCTTTCTCATGATCTGCCAGATGTTTCTGGACTACTAGTTACACTAGTACAGGTGCCATAACCATGGTCTGGTGATTCAGTAAATTTCCTCTTCCTTTCTTCAGCTGCCTTGTTGGTAGGTTGATTCAAGTGGTATACACTGAGGGCAAAAATGTCAATGATCGTCAACATACCATATAACAATTGAAACTAGTGGCTAGTTATTCTGCTGCCATTCCAAAGGCTTGATCTAATTTTGAATTTTAGTTGTAGAGCACCATAAATGGAAATGGTTCTAAATCACAGGGGTATTGCATGACATTATTTTCAAATGTAAGTTATACAAACTAAATTTGATAGATTCAGTTGCACAAGTCAGGCTATACACATATCATAACCTTAATACAACAGCAGTGATGCAGCACTGTGTGTACACAGTGTGCTAAATGCTACAGTGCATGTTTACACATCACAGCTATGATGCTTCTAGAGAAAAGGTAAAGAAATGTATGTATCTGAGTGGCATCTGTTCGGTTGGACACGTTCTCAATATCAGTGTGAATGCACAAATATCATAGAAACTCCTATGGGAATCAGGATTTATGAGTAGAGTGTTAATGGATGAGGGACGCTGCATTGCAGCGTGCGGTAAGTTGAAAATTTGAGTCAGTTAGGGACCATGTTTAGATGGCCAAGTGGTTAAGCTAATAAGAAATGGTAAATCTGGGTTTGAGTCCTGGGCCAGCACAAATTTACAACTTTTGCCATTATATTACCACAATGCCATGTGCAGCTAGCTGCGACGATTTCCCAATCATCATTTCCCTTTTCTACATTTCATGTTACATAAAAGTTAGAGAGATATGGTTACATAGTTAACAAACTAAGAGCCCAGATTGTTTTCTCTTATTTATTTGAGAGATCACTTGGAAAACATTATGTATAGGCTATCTCTGTAGAGGAGTCAATGTACAAGTAGCAGAAAATGACAATTCTGAGAAAGTTGCTGCTGACTAACCAGCAAAGCAGCAGCTTTTCTGCTAGTTGAACTATTTTAAGATACGGTCTTTATTCATACATAGATCAGGCCTGGCCAAATAGTGCTCCAAGCACAGTGGCATGTAGGCTGAGGGGTGAAGGAGGGAGAGGACAATAATGGCCACATCTGGACACTGCCAGAGCTGGAAAGTAACCTCGTTAGACACCAAATTAGATTTAAATTCTGCATTAGGAGTAGTATGCCATCTATGCACTTGTACGAAAAAGAAAAAGTGGAGAAACTGCTCATTCAATACCAAACGGAAATTACCTTGCTTTTCAAATTGTTTAAGGCCAAGCACAGGACTTAATATGTCATAGCACTATTATGAGCTGGAGAAACATTATTGGAATGTCATTACAAAGCCAGCCACAAAGACGACACGATGATGCACTTGTTTTCAGATGAGCGATGAATGCCGGCTTAACTGAACATAGCCATTAGTGAATAAAACTAAGTGTAAGTAGAGTGGTGCCAAAATTTTTTATTGTCTTCCTCACAAATTATTTGAATACTCTAACTGACTTAAGGCAAGGGGAGAATCAATTGGTAACAGATGAGACTGATGCTATCAAATAAAAATTAATCCTGTGGACAAAATGTAAGTTCATGCTATGAAACATTTCCCATAATTCAAGACAGTCAATTATAGATCAGATATGGCTGAATATGTTTCAATAATTGGAACATTTCATCAGGAGTTCTCACAGAAATTGCAACACACTGGACGACTGAAGATGGATTTCAATTTATTTGTCAGATCATTTTTGCATTTTTCTGCTAATGTACCTCATTACTTTTGACTTCAGATGACAGGTATACAGTAGAGCACGTAACTCCATAATCTGTTTGTCCAATCCAGGAATTTACAACAGACTTTATAAAAGGTTACCTGAACAGCAATGCTCTCAACTACACAGACAAGCAGCTAAAGTTATTTTAATGTTTAGTTTGACAATGAGTGTGAATTTTTCTTCTTCTCTCATGAAACTGACAAGGTCCTGTCAACGTTAAAAATATAATCTGCACAACCTCTTGTGTTTGACTGTATCACGAGCCATAGTTCCAGAATTATTACAAATTCTAAAATCGAAAAGCGGGTAAGTTTATATGCTTATAGGAAATACTTTGATAGTTCTGATCACTGTGTTGGCATTAATATTGCATCTATTTAATCAAGCAATAAAAGTAAATGCTTTGGAAGAAAAGTAAAAATTTGAAAATAATTACATGATAAACATCTGCTTATAAAAGTATGCTGCAATATTCGTCTCATAGTTGCCTTTTCAGGAATAGCCTCATGAAGGCAAAATAAAACTGAAACTCATCACAATGACACTAAAAAACTGGAACTGTTGTGGTGGTTTGACTAAATATATAATAATGACTATATATATATATAACTGTATGAAAGGAAAATTCAGTTGACAAAACTAACAAATTATGAGACAGCATTGCTGTCAATTACTTACTTTAAGGAGGCGGAAATATGTTGCACTGCCAATACACACACAAAAAATAAATGTGACACACTATCCAGCTTTTGGAATTAATTGTTAATTTATCAGAGACAAGAAAAGGAAGGGCAGGTGATCAAGATCCTAGAATGAGGAAGATTCACTTCTAGTAAGGACAGGGGGAAATGGAGGGGGGGTCCTTTTCAAACTCCACCACAAAACTGACTTACCGCATTATAAGTTCCATACACGGTTTCAGATCACTGAGGCGATACTGCGTTACTTCTAGAAGTCCAGGTGTCCATTTCTCAGAGAGACGAAGTCTTATTCGTGCTAGAGCAATGCATGACCCAGCAACAAGAGATGGATTAAAAAGATGAAACCCTGGATCTGCAATACAGAAAGAAGTACAGCTACGGCTATAAAACATCAATAACACTATCCCAGTACATAAGACTCCAACAAAAGTGGATGCAGAAGGAGAGGGAAATGGGCAGAGCGATAGAGGGGTTAGAATAGGCGGAGAGAGGAGGAGAGGGAGGGTGAGAGGAGGAGCGGTTTAGGTGAGAGGAGGGGGAGAGGAGAGTGCGAGAGGAGGGTAAAAAGGGAGGGGGGGAGGGGGAGAGAGAGAGAGGGAGAGAGAGAGAGGGAGAGAGAGAGAGAGAGAGAGAGAGAGAGAGAGAGTGGGAGGGGGAAGGGGGCAGGTGTGAGAAGGAGAGGTAGGTGAAAGGGGGCGGGTGTGGGAAGGAGAGGGAGGTGAAAGGGGGCGGGTGTGGGAAGGAGAGGGAGGTGAAAGGGGGCAGGTGTGGGAAGGAGAGGGAGGGTGTGGGAGGTGGGACAGAGGGGGGAAAGGCGGGACGTAGGGTGGGAGAGGCGGGACGTAGGGGGGGGAGGCGGGACGTAGGGGGGGGAGAGGCGGGACGGTGGGGGGGGAGAGGCGGGACGGTGGGGGGGGAGAGGCGGGACGGTGGGGGGGGAGAGGCGGGACGGTGGGGGGGGGAGAGGCGGGACGGTGGGGGGGGAGAGGCGGGACGGTGGGGGGGGAGAGGCGGGACGGTGGGGGGGAGAGGCGGGACGGTGGGGGGGGAGAGGCGGGACGGTGGGGGGGAGAGGCGGGACGGTGGGGGGGGAGAGGCGGGACGGTGGGGGGGGGAGAGGCGGGACGGTGGGGGGGGGGAGAGGCGGGACGGTGGGGGGGGGGAGAGGCGGGACAGTGGGGGGGGGGAGAGGCGGGACAGTGGGGGGGGGGGGCGGGACGGTGGGGGGGGGGAGGCGGGACTGTGGGGGGGGGAGAGAGGCGGGTCTGTGGGGGGAGAGGCGGGTCTGTGGGGGGGAGGCGGGACAGTGGGGGGGAGGCGGGACGGTGGGGGGGAGAGGCGGGACGGTGGGAGGGGGGGAGAGGCGGGACGGTGGGAGGGGGGGAGAGGCGGGACGGTGGGAGGGGGGGAGAGGCGGGACGGTGGGAGGGGGAAGAGGCGGGACGGAGGGAGGGGGAAGAGGCGGGACGGTGGGGGGGGAGGTGCGGGACGGTGGGTGGGGGGGGGGGAAGAGGCGGGACAGAGGGGAAAGAGGTAGGGTGAATGGGAAAGAGGTAGGGGCAAGCAGAAGCTGCGATATGGTAGGGGGAGGGAAAGTACACGATGGTGCGAAAGGGCATATTATAGGGAGAGGGAGAGAGAGGGACAGGAAAGAGGGGAGGAGATTGGGGGAGAGGTGGAGAGTGCGGAGGAGGAGTGGAAGAGGGAAATTAAGAAGAGATCCGTGGAGGAGCGATGGAGGTGGAGGGGAATGAGAAGCTAAGGGGGGACAGAGGGGCAGAGAGGGGGGACAGAGGGGCAGAGAGGAGGGACAGAGGGGCAGAGAGGAGGGACAGAGGGGCAGAGAGGAGGGACAGAGGGGCAGAGAGGAGGGACAGAGGGGCAGAGAGGAGGGACAGAGGGGCAGAGTGGGGACAGAGGGGCAGAGAGGGGACAGAGGGGTGGGAGAGAGGTGGAGAGGTTGGGAGAGGGTTTTGGCAGAGAGAGAGAGTGGGGGGGGGGGGAGATAGTAGATTTATATTGAGTCACTTGTATATGAGGTGTTTTTAAGAATGAGGTTCATCTTGCTGAATTTCAAGCAGGTGATAATAATAAATTTATTTTAACGTTTCTGTGAAAACACAGTGAACTAGTTGACATGATTGTATTACAGACCATCTTTCCATAAACATGACACACTGAGTTACAGACAGGCACAATCAAAAGACACATTTAACACTAGTCAAAACCTTGTGCGGAAATGAAAACACACACATTCACACAAGCATGAATACAAGAAGATGAAGAGGGAGAGACTGGGTGGTGGAGGGGGGATGTGGAGAGGGAGGTGAAGAGAGGTCAGAGAAGGAGGTAGAAACAGGACAGAGAAGGAGGTAGAAACAGGACAGAGAGGGAGGCAGCACTGAGCAGAATTCAAAAATTCAAGTGTCACACTGAATGAAAGTAGCAATGTGGAGTGGAGCGAGAAAGGGTGAGGGACAGGGAGTGGTGAGAGAGAAGAGTGAGGTCTGTCAGAGCATGCAGGGACTACATGGCAGCATGACCAGACTGCCAAGCAGAACATTGGGAGGCCGTTGGGCAGAGCGGTGGTGGGGAATGGGGGGAGTAGAAAAGGGGAGGAGTGGGGAAGGGAAAATGGCAGAGTGGCACACAACGAGAATGAGGGGACATAAATAGGGATGAGGTTATTGGAGAGAGTGAGCAGAAACTATTGCGCGGACAATGTGAAAACACACATTTAATGGTGATGAAGGCCAGGATGGTTCTGGGGGAAAAGGATGTGTTGCAAGAATAACTCCAATCTGTACACTTCAAAGAAGTGGGTGGTGGAGGAGAGGATCCAGATGACCAAGGTTGTGAAGCAGCCACTGAAATCAAGCATGTTATTTTTAGCAGCATGTTGGGCAACAGGCTAGTCTACTTCGCTCTTGACTACAATTTGGTGATGGACAGCTGGTTGTTAATCATACCTATAGAAAAATCTCTGCAATGACTGCAGCAGAGCTGATGTATGACATGGCTGCTTTCACAGATCACCTGGCCTCTGACGAGGGACAATAAGCCTGTGACATGGTTGAAGAGCTGGGTGGGTAGATTGGGCAGGTCTTGCTCCTGAATCTTCCACAAGGATATGATCTCTGTGGCATGAGGTTGGGATTGAGAGTGCCATAGGGATGGGCTAGGGTGTTGCTGGGGTTGGGTAGCAACATATCATTTCAGGAGGGGTGGAAAAGCTCTTGAGGAGGATGTCCCTCATTTCTGACCATGCCAGATAAAGCCATAACGAAGGATGTGGTTCACTTGTTCTGGTCTGGGGTAATATTGTCTGGTGAAAGGGTACTCCTTTGTGGCTGGTTCTTCAGGGTGGCAGAAGGGATCGGGGATGTGTGGAGAACTGGCATGACAAATCTGTTTGTGGACTAGGGCTGGGGGATGGGGTCTAACTGTGAAGGCTTTGGTGAGACCTTCAGCAAACTGGGAACTGGAGTTCTTTTCACTGCAGATAAGTTATTCTCAGTTGGCAAAATGCAGGTACTGTTGGCTATAGGTGAGTTTAATGTGGACAGAGGTGTGGATGGAGCCATCAGACAGGAGGAGGTCAATGCCCAGAACAGTAGCAATCTGGGTTGTGGAGGGCCAGGTGAAGGGGACTGATGAGGTGTTGAATTTGTAAAGGAATGAAGATAGAATGTCTTGGCACCGAGTCTATATCATGACGATACCATCAATGCACCTAACACAGACCAGATATTTGGGCTTTTGGGAAGCTAGGAGGGTTTCCTCTAGATGGCCCATAAACAGGCTGGCTTAGGAGGGTGCCATGCAAGTGCCCATGGCTGTGCCACATGGACTTTCCATTGTTAGATACTCTTCTTGTATGTACAAAAACACATATTACTTACCAAAGTGGAGAAAAATTAAAATTCAAAATAAATGCCATAAAAATTTCAGAATTTAAGTGAAATTGTTACAAATTATTTTTAAAATTGTACGACTGACATATTTGTGTCATTTGTGTAAAAATGTAGTTTGTTAAGATATGTAAACACCGTGTTCACTGATGTACAACTATTTTATAATCTCGTCACACTGGAAGACACAAGAAAAATCTGTAAAATATTGGTATGCCAGAAACACTAAGTACCAGTAACATCTGTAGTACAGTTCATTAATGGAGAGTGTAAAAAGCTCAAATGAAGAGGAAAATACAAATGCCTATGCCCATAGTTGCAAATATACAACATCAGTTCTAAAAGTGCTTCATTTTATTAATCAACCAAATGGGATTGCAATAAAAGTGATAAATTTAAAACATATCTGGAAATATTGACAGTGTTGTTTGGTAGGAACAATGTTGCTTAGCTATGAATGATAATGGAACAAATCTCCAAAACATGTCATTGATTAATTACACAAGTGTTCCTTCAATCCCATACAGAATGACAACCTTCAGAGATGTGGGACAAGTCAAACAAGATATCTATTAACAAAAGACTGTGTACGCGATGATGATTTAGGTTTGCACTAGTCAATTTTGGTTGACCGGTCTGCTTTGTCCGTGTAAGTGGAAGTTCTCTGAGGAGTAAAGGGGTTTATGTGAGGAATCACAGGGCTTCGAGAGCATGATGACTGGTGGTTGTGAGGGGAGAGAATGGATGTATAGAGAGACTTAAGCTTTTAAGGATAGCGGAACACTGAGTGAGTGTATCATTGCTTTCTTAATACAAGCTAGGCTGGCAAGAGCTATTAGCATCGTGCACAGAGGAAGTAAGAGGAATGCTGACTCAAAGCAGTACATTAACATGTCTCATGTGACCAGATACATGAAGTATCAATGAAGTCACTGGGCTAATTGAAAGTTTGTGAAAGATACTGCCATTTGCCAATATTATAGGCTCACCAGCTTAGTTGAACATTGCTCATCCTTGTGGTTAAAGCCTTGTCTTCTGTGGATTGTGCAGCCTCTGATTTCGAGACTAAATGGTGTGCTGTGCTGAAAAGTTTCATGAACTGGGAGTTGTCACTAAGTATGCAATTAGTTCACATTCATTTATGTCTGGTTGTTTATTAATCATACTGGTAAAGGCTGCTTACAGGATGTAGTGATTCGAGAATTTCTGTGTAAATTCTAGAACCGATCAGCCTTCTACCATCTTGAACACACGATATTCTGGATATGAGTGTGGGATGGTAGAATCCTACCTACTGCGTGTCACATGTTTGTGTGTACAGATTTAAAATCAGTAGCAGGAAGAAAGTAGATGTGGCGGACGAACAGTACCGACAAGTACCTGTGGGGCAATCCATAGACGTTTTAGTGAGTGTGTAAGGAAGAACCATGGAGTTTATACGCAGCTCTGTGCTTATTGGGTCATTGAATATTGTTATTAAAACAAATACAGTTGAAAAACAACTCCTGAAAACTCTTGACATAACCTTGCTATAGGCAAGACTTATTTTCTGATTTATGTTAAGAAAAGTTCTGGTATCAAAGCCAACTTTCTTTTAACTGTAATTTAATTTGTTTCTGACGTTCGACTGTGTGAGGGACTTACCGGAAGTTGTATATTTATGTTGAAAGTGAGAGTTTTATGGTGTATGGAAGTCAAATACATCGTTAATTGACGAAAAGCAAAGTTTGTATGTCTACTTATTTCATAAGTAGAAAAAGTCTAAAAATTCCTATACCTAGCATTATTCAACGGAGAAGAAGTCAAGAGGGTTTCCAGCAGCCGGCTATCCAGTAAATAAGAGTGGCTACAAATTCCCAGTATGTCACCTCGTAAATAAGTGGAAGGTGCTTTGGGGGAATAAACCGAAATAACACAGATTCACACTCACACTTTAAGTCGGAAGTGTTCGAAGGGACTGTGTTGTCAAGTGCCTGCAGTTGAAGTTATTTGCTTTCTAAAATTATTGTTATTTCTGAAATCTGATGCCAAACAGTTTTAGGTGTAAGAGCTGACATTGTCTTGCATTTATGTGGGCTGTGGCAGATGGAGGGAGCATATCACTGGTTAAGGTGTGTGGTTGAGCAGTAGCTGTGACATTACTAGACATTACAAAAAGGGAAGCAATGTTCCATTTCTAATTTTATCAAAACCAATGTAAATGAACATTGAGATCATATGGGTCCACTGAGTCTTCCGTAAGTCCTAAACAAAATTAGTATATTCACTTGTATATTCTGCTAAGCTTAGTGGTAATGGATTTGGTTATGCTTATTCTGCCTCGTGCGTAAGTGTGAAAAGCTGGCAGATTACTGGTTTAAGTAACGTGAAGCAAACCAACATTTCTAAGGGAAAATAATAACTGAAAGACTTGCCTAAAAGGTTCAGTTTTGAAGATGTTAAATTGTAAATTTTACTATCAGTATTGATATGATTGTAACATGATTTTTTAAATGAAGGTTTCCTCAAGGAAATAATTTCTTTGGAAATTTTTACACTGTACTGGATAATTGTATTGGAAGTAGTTGTTGGATTACAGTGACCAAATATGGCATGACTCTGTAATTTTAAAATAAATGTTTGAAGTGTTAAAGACTGTGTCTACTGGATCAATCGCGCCACCCTTTTCTATTGTGGCTCAACTACCTGTAACAATGGATACTTAATCTTCATGTTTATGCCCAGCTAAATTTACCCATGTAAATAAGAAGAAAGCTGCTCTACTTACAAAAAGCTGAAACTTTCTGAGTTACATTAAATAATTTCTTTTTATCTCCTACTGGAAGCTTATTATTTAATTACATAAAATATGAAAAAAGCAACCAGTCTCACTGCTAGTGTGGATGTTTGGGTGTGCATACTCCTACTTGGAAAACAGCAAGAGCTCAAAACCTAGTGTTAACTGTTTTATATTACATTTGTGTGTGTCACGCATCACTCCTTTAAAGTTAAGTGGTTGCCTTTCCCTTATTTACTTATTTTTCCATTCAGGAATTTCCATTATTGTTTAATATTTAGTTGATTATATTAGTATTATTCAAATAAAACTTTTATATGCGTCTGTAAATTCACAAGCCTGTTTACAATACACTCATACTTGTCATACAACTCAACTTATATTTTACCTAACAGAAATTGTCAATTAAGGAATTAAATTGAAATTTAGTGACTGGTTACATTGTGTTTGTTTATTTGTAGTTTACACATACTGTCACAGAAGTTGTGTATAAAACATTTTTAAGGATAAAATATCTGACTGTATCCATGTCATTGGACACTACTGCAGGAGGCAGTGCATTTGCAAAGTAGAGCAGGCACTGGAATTTTTACAGGCTACCATGTTACGTGTGTACCATGAGTACTTCAATCCCAATAGAATGAGAAAGTAAATAAAACCAGACTGATCTAAAGTTTACTACTGCTGTTATTGACAAGAAGGAAAAAGACAGTGCCACTGACCAGCTCAGACTGCAACAGCCAGCCATTTCAAAGAAAAAGGCGGGATGATTAGAGTTTAATGTCCCAACTGTGACAAGGTTACTAGATGATGAACAGCAGCTCAGATCTGACAAGGATGGGGAGGGAAATCAACTATGTTCTTTTCAAAGGAACCATCCATGCATTTGCCATAAGTGACATAAACAAGCCACAGAAGACCTGAACCTGGAAGACAGGATGAGGATTTGAACCTTTCTCTTCCCAAATGTGAGTTTAATGCCATAAGCATTGCACTACCTTCTTTGGTGCCAGTTAAATGCTAGGAAACGAAAGAAAAGAATTGAAAAAATAAAAAAATAAAAATAAAAAGGGGACCGGAAAAATGCCATTGAAAGTGTACACGAAGTTCCTAGGCTTTTTGGGTTGGGAAAACGTTGACCCATAAAGACAACAGGGTAAGAGTTCTTCAGAAAGTACAACATGAGGAAATGGACTCCACTTGGCAGCAGATTGGAATAACAGAAAGGCAGGTAAAAGGAGATTTGCTGCTTTAAGGAACAGAACAACTATTAGTAATCAAATCATTTCATATTGAAAAGGAGAAAAACTTTGTTAAGATATTCTGCTGAAGTGCTGCACCAACAGGAAAAAATAGAAATAAAATAAAAATTGACAAAAATGAAAGTTGGTGAGGAAGTTGTTACATTTGAAAGATGATGATGTGTCTGAATTTTGTGCCAGTCACATAAGAGTGGCAATAATAGCGCCACTTTGAGGATGCAAATCAAGTTTGTTTCAAATACATGCTACCACAGTTGTAAGCATTAGCTACCTCTGAGATTGTACATGGTGAGTTTATTTTAGTAAAGAGTGCCCTTAAGGCAACAAAGATGCCATTATCAACACATCACTGAGTTTGATCAAAGCTACAAGAAACTGGGAATTCCTTCTGCACAATTGCAGAAAAATTGGCAGGAATGTAGCCACTGTACATGACTGCTGGCAGCAGTGCTCACAAGAATGTACGGCCACAAGAAGACCGGGCTCTTGATAGCCACATGGCACTACTGAGAGGGAAGACCATCGTGTTTGGCATATGGCTCTGACACATCGTACTGCATCTTGAGCAGCAATTTGAACAGTAGTTGGCACCACAGTGATACAACAAAACCTTAAAAACTGCTTACTTCATGACAGCTCTGAGCCAGATGCCCTGCTGCGTATATTCCACTGAACACAAACCACCACCATTTAAAACTTCAGTGGTGTCAAGAACGAGCTTTTTGGAAGGCAGGGTGGGGGTCTGTTGTGTTTTCTGATGAAAGCTCATTCTGCCTCATTGTCAGTGATGGCCATGTGTTGGTTAGAAAGAGGCCAATGGAGGGCCTGCAACTAACGTGTCTGCATCCTCAACACACTGGACATAAACCTGGAGTTATAGTCTAGGTGCAATTTTGTGCAGGAGTATTCTTGAGGTTATCCCATGTACTCTGACTGCAAATTTGTATGTCAATCTGGTCATTTGACTGGTGTGCTACCATTCAGGAACATACTGCTGTTGTAACCAAACATGCTCTACAGAATGTGACATGTTGCCTCGGCCTGCTCTATCTCGAGCCCTATCTTCAGTCAAGCACACATGGGACATCACTGGATGACAACCCCAGCGTCATCCGCAAACAGCATTAACCATCACTGTATTGATCGACCAAGTGCAACAGGCATGGAACTCCTCCATCTCACAAACTGACATCTGGCGACTGCACAACACAATGGATGCACATTTGCATGCTTGCATTCAAAAAACTCTGGCAGTTACACCAGTTATTAACATATGAACATTTCACATTTGCAACGGCTTATCTCGCACTTGCAGGAAGGAAGGAAGATTGCGTTTAACATCCCATCAACATCGAGTTCATTAGGGATGATCCCAAGCTTGGACTGTGTCAAGGATAGGGAAAGAAATCAGCCATGACCTTTCAAAGGAACCATCCCGGCATTTGCCTAGAGCGATTTAGGGAAATCGTGGCAAACCTAAATCTGGATGGTTGGATGCTGGTTTGAACAATCACTCTCCTGGATGAGAGTCCAGTGCACTAACCACTGCACCATATCACTTGGTTCATGCTTACATTAACCTGTGATCTTGCATCGTTTATCACTTGCGTATGTTAGCTAGACAAATGTATTCCCACAATTTCATTACACTATATTGATTATTTGTTGGTGTCATGATCTTTTTTCCTGCCAGGGCACATTTAGAGTATATAGTAGCACATAGATTTACAACAACTAGTGTCCAGCCAGATTACCACATAGGCATTCTTATAACTGGTAGTCTTCTGTTGTCCAGGTAAATCTCTGCACTGTGTGGAAGTGGGGGTATTGATCCGCAACACCACACACACTCCAGCAGATGAGCAAATAATAACTTAATTCATGAAACGGTTCGCAAATACTCGCATACATCTGAGCTTGTGCCAATTGTCAACTGAAGATTGCCACAATGTGGGGTATCTGTAACCATTAGGTGTTACAGTCTTTGCCGAGTTTCTGGATTCTCAACCTTAAGTCGTCTAACAGTGCCATTATGTGACTAATTTGTTGCATCCTATGTTATGCCAGTGTTGACAAAATGGATGGAACCTATGAGCAGTCAGTTGATTGCAACAGGGCCTTGAAGCCACATGATGCACTTATGCCCCTACATGCAACAAACAAGGCAAATACAGTTGATGCAACAAACAACGTGGCTCCAGTTGGCTGGTCTTATTGCTTCAGGTAGGTGGCAGCTGACACACACAGTCCATAGTTATGGTGGCAGAACTTGCATCTAGTGTCACTGTGATATCTACTACTCATCGTGGTACTTCTTTGTTAGGAACACTATATTCCTGTGCAGCCGCTCTTAGTGCTGGAGGAATCTATCCTGCTGATACAGCAGTAATTGCTGTTCTTGTAGCTTTTCATTCTGCAGCTGGCACTGATGTGGTAACTGTTACAGCAGTGGCCTCATGTGCTCCAAATTCATATCAGGTGATAGTGAGCCTTCGATGTTCAGGTCTCATGGACTACTGACACTCCTGGCATCACACCATCTGCCAACAATTGCGCTGCGTTCACACAAAGCTTTCATTCTTGTGTAGGGATCACCATTCGTGGGATACAAATATGCTTAGGCTATATATACTAGCACACAGATTTAAACGTTTAACTCTGGATTTAGTACTGCTTGCAGCTATTGTCTGGATAGGTCACACTCCATAGGTGCAAACTGGCATTCTTACCACAGGTAGTTTTCCAGGTGTTCTTACCGCAGGTAGTTTTCAATAGTGCTGAGTAAATCCATGCCCAGATGTTTCCATCCACAAATTACAAAGATAAGAAGGAGACTGTGGGGAACCACAACTATGACAATCTATGACACAAGTGCAGAATTTCTGGAAATTCTCCAAACATGGAATCATATTTTCCTTACTTCTTAATGCCTAAAATCCCATTCATACATAATTTTACACACAAATTTTACAGTTATGGGAACATTAGGTATTCCTACTGAATATAATACCTCCCTTTGTTAGTTGCTCTCTTTTTTATTTTATTTTTTAGGTGTACTTACTAAGCACACATAATTTCTGTCACAAGAAATCCAGGTACTTCTCTAACAACAGAGCATATCCAGCTACTTAAAATACTTGCTATTATCATTCACACAATTTGTAAATTATTTGCCATCATACTGTACCTTGAAGAGAATAATCCAAAAATTCTTTCATATAGTGATGGGCAGCATGTTGCAGATCTTTGTAAGTTTCGAAATGATTGTCAGAACTAAAATCTGCTGGTGAAATGATATGTACCACATAAAATTCAGCGAAATGTGCAGCCGTTGGGTGCACAAGACTCCATTTAAGAAACTGAAGAGTCATGAATTCCATTGCAAGAAATTCAGCCACTGGATATGGACTTTCAATCAATGCATTCATATCAGAGACTTTTGGTACATTTATATCCCGCTCCTCAAATTTTGCTGCAATTAAAACAGTGTATTAGTATGAGATATGTCATCTGCTATTTACTGCATGCAATATAAATAATATCTGTAATTACTTAGGGTTTTTTAATCTGTCTATGCTGCATAACTACAATCATGACCATAAGATAAAAAATATCTTCAAAGGCCCATTAGAAAACACTGCATCAAGATGACACTAAATTGTGCTGAGACATTATGGAAACATAACAAATGGCATGTCGGAAGGAGACCACTTAAGTGAGCCAGTAACAGTCTATGTACTTGGCACTCAGTATTCGAGACAGAGGGTAGCATATTACAGCAAACACTTAAAATGATCATTATAAGACTAGAGTCTGATTACAGTTGGTGCATAATGGGAAAGTAGTTGAATATCAAATTATGCAAAATTTCAGAACAGGAGAAAACAGTCAATGATAGTACAGGCATGACTGACTGCACATCACAATCCAGTGGCAGGGTCACTGTCTTAAAGTCAACTGCCCTGAGGTATCCAAGTGCTAAAACTGCTTTGGTTTGAGACCTTACAGCAGCATCTTGGATGCCCATCTCCCATCAGACTTCATGTCAGTAGCTTCATGACATTCCTCTGTATACTCATCAACCTGCCAAAGGCACAAAGGCACCATGTGGCACAGCAAATTTGGTGTCTTGCTCACTGTGAGTGGGCCAAGAAAATGTTGGATACAGCTATGGGCAAGGAGAAGTAGTTTAGCTTGGAGAGCAATTCTCACATATCATTTGGCACGGCATGCCTATGTTGAAAGTGACCATGTGGTGGCACCAGTATTCTTGTATGTGTGACACCATCATGGCTTCCTGGATGATGACTGTGCTAAACCATTCATAGCTGGCCTAGTGGACCAGTATCTGCAAGAGAGATATATCATGCAGCTACAGTAATTAAATTATTCTTTAAAACAAAATCTAATTGAAGATGCACCAGAAAGGATAAGCTGAAGGAATGGAGCTCTACCTCTAGTGCAGACCAGTGCTGACCTCCAAATGGTACTTGTCCTGCAATGGGAGACATTACCAGAAGCCACAAGATCCACAGGATAAGCTGCAGTAGTGCATACTTGATACTTATTCTAGGGCACCAAATCTGTATGCTGTTGGCAAGTACACCAGACATTGAATGTGCAAACCCATTCCTAGTTTTCTAGTATACCATGTATCAGCATCACTGTACCACAAATTTGCCAAACGCACCTCCTAGTGACTCATTGCCATCCTGGCTTATGGACACATTTATGTAATATCACAAGTAGATCAATGATTTAGCAAGATCCATAATGTATTTTATGCTACATTACAACCGTTACAAACTTAATTCCCAAATAAAATATGCAGCAAAGGGCTCCTGCTATTATTATTATTATTATTATTAGCTCCATGAAATGTTCTGATAGTTTCACACCCTCATCTTCAACTACACAGGAGTCATGTTGAATTTTTCTTTCACTTCTGCAAAGTGTTACATGTTTGCCAATACATACATTACACAATTAATTACTATTCCTACCAAATTACGACTTACGTAAGAAAGTTAATATACTGTCTTCTTTACTTTCCTCACAGAACATAACCTCCAGACACCTATACAAAAACATTTCATTACCACAACCTTTATTCTCTTGTTAATAGAGGCAAAGCACTTACTTGTGGGACATATTTAAAAAGCTAATGCTTTAGCATCTATGGTGACAAAGTTTGTTGTTACCACTAGTAAAAGCTGTACAGCTTTTACAAAGAGAGTTGAACTGACTATTACAGTACCCTTCACATCAGGAGAATGAGTGCTGTACAAAATTGTTTATGAGATGCCGCTGTTTTCCAACAGTGGTTAACACAGACAGCTCATAATGCGAAAGGTAAAGCAGCTTTTACTTACATGTGCAATGATCTTCATGGAAATAAAGCTTGAATTTAAAAAAACAGCCTCACACCTTATTTGTGAAATTAGTTAATAATACTTCGTAAAGTTGATTTGACAGTAACAAATGAATTTAGTCATAAAATTCAGCACCACAACAGAAAGTCAAAAGATGATTAGAGCTGTCAGACATTTCTCATGGGCATGTAAAATCTCAACTATGGCACCAGCACGAAGGATACATTTTCATAGTTTCTCTGTTTCTTGAGTTGTTTCAAATGTCCCTCACTTAAGCAAAGGCTGTGATGTACAGCCTTCAGACATGAGACACAGTTGAATCTGAGCTGAATGCTCTTCAAAATACTGAAGAGATAGCCCAAGGAGTTTTATTCTTATTTCTGCAACTAGCACGTGGGGCTAGGGATAATATTCAAATGCAATTATGGCAACTTGCACTGGTTATAATGTAGTAGCTTAATAAATTGAAATAGGTGCCTCATTTGTGTGCTGCATGCCATAAATAGTGAAGTTTGTTTTTAATTTATTTTCTGGTGGTTTCAAATTAACAATAGCTTTTAAGTTATCAATACATTTATTTAGAATTAGCAAAGAAAGGAAGGAGGAATAGGGCAATTCCCATTAATTATATTATAAGGGCAACCAAAAAGTTTCTGTTTGAAGGCCTTACAATTGCAATGTCAATCAGGAAAAATCACCATAAACATTGAGGCAATCATCCCACTGACACAGCAGGCTGAAGATACTCATAACTGTCTGCTGCACATCCTTATCCAACAGGAATTGTTGACTCTTCAAGGCCTTTTTTTTTAAGGGACCAAAAGCATAATAATCATCACATAGGGAGAGATCAAGACTATAGGGCGGGTGCTCAAGCATCTCCCACTTGAGTTGGTGTAACTTCTGCGTTATGACATTTGTGATATGGAAATGTGTTGTCATGAAGCAGCAGCACACATTAGTCACAATTTTCCTGGATATTTCGTGCTTTAATTGCACATTATAATTATTCTAGGAGTGGGCAGTACCATTTCCCTGTGACAGAGGTACTAAGGTCCTTGAAATCAATAAGCAATGGACGCTGGTAATCAAAGAACTGGGTGAGCATCACTTTTACAGCAGATGACTAGCTCTAACTACTTGGGACGTGGGGACGATCGATGACACTACTGATCCATCGACACTTTCCTGTGGTTCCCAGTAGTGGCACCAGCTAATGTTGCCTGCAACAATGTGCTTAAGGAACATGTTGCCTTCAACACAAACACATCAGGTGCTTCAGGCAGACAGTCATTCAGTTTGCTTTTTGTTCAGCTTTCAACACCCGGGGTATCCAATGACTGCCAACCTTACGTTAGCCTAACTCCTGCCGGATAATGTACCGGAAGTTACAAAGCTGACGTTGAGCTCCTTTTTTATCGGACAGATGGTTGTGCGCTGCTCCGTCCTAATCACATCATCAGCCACCTGTTTGTTGTTGTCTGTAATGGATGAAGCTGACCTCTCATATTAACTGGCATCCTGTAGTGAATTGTGACCAGCATGGAATTGGTGTGCCATTCCACGATGATGGTTTTCAACAAACATGCTGCCTCATACAGATTCTTCATTCCCCGATGGCCGTATACTGGTATTTGTCCCTTGGCAGCCAAGAAAAGAATAACAGCACACGTCCCGTTTGGATGCATTTGGTAATAATGTCACCTAGTTCATGTTTCTGCATTTACTGCATGTACATGGGAAAGGCACAAATGCCACACTAACCCCTTTTCTACATGTCGGTGCCTATATACCCACACTGGAGTCGTGCTGGGTTGAACATATGCTGCAGCAACGTCCTCAAATGGAAACATTTTGATCGCCGCTTATGTAATGTACTGGAGGACAGTTAAAGAAATTGGTTGTGCAATTTCCAAATGTGAATTTCAGGCATTTTAGTGATTTAGGGAAACAATAGAAAACCTAAACCTGGATGGCCAGGCAGATAATTGGACCACAGTCCTCCAAGATGTAAGTCTACTGTCTTAATTACAGCACCACCTTGCTCCTTTCAGAATTATTTAAATGTGACTGTTAGATTTGGTTGCTACCATAAGTAGAGTTCCCTTGCAGCTGAATATAATTGTTACACTGATTTTTCCAAGTGTTGCACTGGCTGACTGAGGAAACCGAATTCAGACACATGTAAATCAGCATCATTTGTTGGGAATAACTTTTTTTTAAAAAAACTTGGTACAGTAATTACTAAAATAGCACAGGGCCCTACTAAGTAATTTGCTGTCCTCTTGTGACATTCTCTAAAATATTCAGTCAGAGATGATTAAAATACTTGTTTGCTGCAGTTCTGTATTTGATTTTGCCAAATAACAATAACAGCCTTTTTCTGGTCTGAAATACTAGGAAGTAGAGGGCACAGGTTTCATTGGATATTTTTAGTATGAACATCCCTATTCTATCAACTGAAGACATCAAGTCTGTAAATGAGTCCATGGTCATATTGTGGCACTTTATTTGCAAAGGTCCATCTTGACCACACAATTTTTGCATTTCCCTATTACTAGTTTCAGCTATTGCCATCTTCAGATCTGTTAGAAATAAGAAACAGTGGTGTCACCAACTGCTCAATTAGCTGAAGCTAAATCTGTAACAGGCCTAGTGATACAAAAGAAAAAAAATATTTTTTTTTTAATATTACTAATGACCACGTGTATCAGCCATAAATACTATAAATATTCTGATGTAGGTATCAATGTCACAATCTGTACATATAGGTACATAGTAAGTGCTGGTCATGGCCTGGATGCGTCTGATATTTATACAAATAACTGAGGCCAGCAGAAGGCACTATAACTTGGGTACATGAGTAACCAGAATCATGAATGTAATAGTTAAAATGCAATATGCATGGGCACTAATTAAAATTACTTCACATGGCAAAACGAGTGCCTGACAATAAAACATGAACTGACATAAAACGTGTGAAATTAGATCCATATTTAAAATCCACATAAAAGGCGTAAAGAGTAATAATGGGAAGCTCCTAGCTTGGCAAAGTAAATAACACAATTGTTTAAAAGCCAGAATAAGAAGTTTAACAATAGCATCACATCTATAAATCGAGACCTATCATCAAGACAAAACAATTAAACCATAACCATAAGTGTAACCATGAACCATGGACCTTGCCGATGGTGGGGAGGCTTGCGTGATTCAACGATACAGATAGCCGTACCTTAGGTGCAACCACAACGGAGGGGTATCTGTTGAGAGGCCAGACAAACATGTGGTTCCTGAAGAGGGGCAGCAGCCTTTTCAGTAGTTGCAGGGGCAACAGTCTGGAGATTGACTGATCTGGCCCTGTAACACTAACCAAAAGGCCTTGCTGTTGTGGTACTGTGAACGGCTGAAACCAAGGGGAAGCTACAGCCGTAATTTTTCCCAAGGGCATGCCGCTTTACTGTATGATTAAATGATGATGGCGTCCTCTTGGGTAAAATATTCCGGAGGTAAAATAGTCCCCCATTTGGATCTCCGGGTGGGGACTACTCAAGAGGATGTCGTTATCAGGAGAAAGAAAACTGGCGTTCTACGGATCGGAGCATGGAATGTCAGATCCCTTAATCGGGCAGGTAGGTTAGAAAATTTAAAAAGGGAAATGGATAGGTTAAAGTTAGATATTTTGGGAATTAGTGAAGTTCGGTGGCAGGAGGAACAAGACTTTTGGTCAGGTGATTACAGGGTTATAAACACAAAATCAAATAGGGGTAAAGTAGGAGTAGGTTTAATAATGAATAGGAAAATAGAAATGCGGGTAAGCTACTACAAACAGCATAATAAACGAATTATTGTGGCCAAGATAGATACGAAGCCCACACCTACTACAGTAGTACAAGTTTATATGCCAACTAGCTCTGCAGATGACGAAGAAATGTATGATGAAATAAAAGAAATTATTCAGGTAGTGAAGGGAGACGAAAATTTAATAGTCATGGGTGACTGGAATTCGAGATTAGGAAAAGGAAGAGAAGGAAACATAGTAGGTGAATATGGATTGGGGCTAAGAAATGAAAGAGGAAGCCGCCTGGTAGAATTTTGCACAGAGCGTAACTTAATCATAGCTAACACTTGGTTCAAGAATCATGAAAGAAGGTTGTATACATGGAAGAACCCTGGAGTCACTAGAAGGTTTCAGATAGATTATATAATGGTACGACAGAGATCTAGGAACCAGATTTTAAATTGTAAGACATTTTCAGGGGCAGATGTGGACTCTGACACAATCTATTGGTTATGAACTGTAGATTAAAACTGAAGAAACTGCAAAAAGGTGAGAATTTAAGGAGATGGGACCTGGATAAACTGAAAGAACCAGAGGTTGTACAGAGTTTCAGGGAGAGCATAAGGACACAATTGACAGGAATGGGGGAAAGAAATACAGTAGAAGAAGAATGGGTAGCTTTGAGGAATGGAATAGTGAAGGCAGCAGAGGATCAAGTACGTTAAAAGGCGAGGGCTAGTAGAAATCCTTGGGTAACAGAAGAAATATTGAATTTAATTGATGAAAGGAGAAAATATAAAAATGCAGTAAATGTAGCAGGCAAAAAGGAATACAAACGTCTCAAAAATGAGATCGACAGGAAGTGCAAAATGGCTAAGCAGGTATGACTAGAGGGAAAATGTATGGATGTAGAGGCTTATCTCACGAGGGGAAAGATAGATACTGCCTACAGGAAAATTAAAGAGACCTTTAGAGAAAAGAGAACCACTTGTCTGAATATCAAGAGCTCAGATGGAAACCCAGTTCTAAGCAAAGAAGGGAAAGCAGAAAGGTGGAAGGAATATATAGAGGGTCTATACAAGGGCGATGTTCTTGAGAGCAATATTAGGAAATGGAAGAGGATGTAGATGAAGATGAAATGGGAGATATGATACTGCGTGAAGAGTTTGACAGAGCACTGAAAGACCTGAGTCGAAACAAGGCCCCGGGGAATAGACAACATTCCACTGGAACTACTGACGGCCTTGGGAGAGCCACTCCTGACGAAACTCTGCCATCTGGTGAGCAAGATGTACGAGACAGGTGAAATACCCTCAGACTTCAAGAAGAATATAATAATTCCAATCCCAAAGAAAGCAGGTGTTGACAGATGTGAAAATTACCGAACTATCAGTTTAATAAGTCACTGCTGCAAAATACTAACATGAATTCTTTACAGACAAATGGAAAAACTAGTAGAAGGCGACCTCGGGGAAGATCAGTTTGGATTCCGTAGAAATGTTGGAACATGTGAGGCAATACTGACCCTATGACTTATCTTAGAAGAAAGATTAAGGAAAGGCTACGTTTCTAGCATTTGTAGACTTAGAGAAAGCTTTTGACAATGTTGACTGGAATACTCTCTTTCAAATTCTGAAGGTGGCAGGGGTAAAATACAGGGAGCGAAAGGCTATTTACAATTTGTACGGAAACCAAATGGCAGTTATAAGAGTCGAGGGACATGAAAGGGAAGCAGTGGTTGGGAAGGGAGTGAGACAGGGTTGTAGCCTCTCCCTGATGTTATTCAATCTGTATATTGAGCAAGCAGTAAAGGAAACAAAAGAAAAATTTGGAGTAGGTACTAAAATCCATGGAGAAGAAATAAAAACTTTGAGGTTCGCCGATGACATTGTAATTCTTTCAGAGACAGCAAAGGACTTGCAAGAGCAGTTGAACGGAATGGACAGTGCCTTGAAAGGTGGATATAAGATGAACATCAACAAAAGCAAAACGAGGATAATGGAATGTAGTCAAGTTAACTCGAGTGATGCTGAGGGAATTAGATTAGGAAATGAGACACAAAGTAGTAGATCAGGTTTGCTATTTGGGGACCAAAATAACTGATGATGGTCGAAGTAGAGAGGATATAAAATGTAAACTGGCAATGGCAAGGAAAGCGTTTCTGAAGAAGAAAAATTTGTTAACATCGAGTATTGATTTAAGTGTCAGGAAGTCATTTCTGAAAGTATTTGTATGGAGTGTAGCCATGTATGGAAGTGATACATGGACGATAAATAGTTTAGACAGGAAGAGAATAGAAGCTTTCGAAATGTGCTGCTACAGAAGAATGCTGAAGATTAGCTGGGTAGATCACATAACTGAGTTGGTATTGAAGAGAATTGGGGAGAAGAGGAGTTTGTGGCACAACTTGACTAGAAGAAGGGATCGGTTGGTAGGACATGTTCTGAGGCATCAAGGGATCATCAATTTAGTACTGGAGGGGAGCGTGGTGGGTAAAAATCGTAGAGGGAGACCAAGAGATGAATACACTAAGCAGATTCAGAAGGATGTAGGGTGCAGTAGGTACTGGGAGATGAAGAAGCTTGCACAGGATAGAGTAGCGTGGAGAGCTGCATCAAACCAGTCTCAGGACTGAAGACAACAACAACAACAACAACAACAACAAGGTAATTAACAAAACAATTACTATTAATTAAAACACTGATAGTTAATAACACATTCAGAGTGGGATTTCACTGGCATAACTTGTGGAAGAAGGCCCATTCTCCTTGCTGCTGTTGGCAGTGCACAAGACCGCACGCCAAGCTGCTGTGGCACTTGATGCTGCTCAGACTAGTAGATTTTTGAACACATCAAAATAAGTATTTGGGTTAAACTCACCCTGTTCAATCTGCAGTAATTCCAGTTGCCATTTTCTGTCCATATAAATTTCCATTTCTTTGATTAGGTTCAGTAATTCGCACATTATGCAACACTTCCACATTATCCTCTATGTTTCCTGTACACGGAAAATGGTGACTAGAATTAGTGCTGGATGAACAGAATGAGTTACATCTGAATGCTTGTTCCGATGAATTCAGAAATGTGATAGTTTGAGCAGTGTCGAGCATTGCAGTAGCTTGGTGTGTGGTTGTGTGCACCAGCCACCTGCAGTGAGGAGACTGGGTTTTCTTTCACACACACACACACACACACACACACACACACACACACACACACACACACAAAGAGAACTTCACACAGAGAAGCCATGAGGCAGTGCCATTGAAATTCCAGTCCAGATTTGTTATCAACTTTCAAGGTTTTCAGAATGAGAATCTCACTGAGTTCGAGTCTCGGTCGGGCACACAGTTTTAATCTGCCAGGAAGTTTCAAGGTTTTAATTAATAAGTCATTGTGTTGTTAATTTCTTACACCTATGTTAATGTTTTACATGTTTTAATTGCTTTGTCATGATACTCTCTCCCCCCCCCCCCCCCCCCCCCAAAAAAAAAAAGCACACACAGCAGGTAAACTACCAAATTGGGTTTTGGTGTGTGTAATGCAAGTTATTCCTGCAAGGGATGCTTAAAATTAATTTGCAAAATGGACAGTTGGTGCTCTACGTTTGGCCACCTCATTCGGACAGGACACACTACTGTGGAATTTGGAAAAAGAAGAGTGGTCAAAAACTGGAACAGGGACCATGTGAAAGTTGGTCAAAATGGCTGTAGAAGAAAGGTCAGGAAAAATTGTAGCAAATTGAGTCAGGTCGTCAACATGGAAGCCATCTTGTAAACTCAAGTCTGAGAACAGGACTTTTCAAGTGATGCACAACCCAGTGTGTTGTCCTGAACGGCAAGTGTCCATTGGAAATAAAGTACTGTCAGGAGTGTCATGGCGAAATGTGACAGGACTGCTCTTGTTCTACACACACATAAACAATCTGACAGGATGTGTGAGCAGCAATCTGTGGTTGGTTGCCGATCATGCTGTGGCATACAGGAAAGTGTCATCGTTGGGTGATTGTATAAGGATACAAGATGACTTGGATAGAATATTTTGTTGGGTGATTGTATAAGGATACAAGATGACTTGGATAGAATATTTTGCTGTGTGATGAATGCCTGCTTGCTCTAAATGTGGGAACCTATAAGTTGTTGCAGATGAGTAGGAAAAGCAATCCTCCACAAATGATGAAGCACAGCAGTCAGTCATTCTTTTTCGCACTTTTTATTTGCTAAATCTAGATTTTGGCTGTTGCCTAACCATTATCATGCACTATTTCATAGTAGCAATGCATGTCAGTGCTCTGTTGTTCGGGCGTCTGTCACAGTTCTCTCAAGACTGTCTTGAAAGAACTGTGACAGGCGTCTGAACAACAGGAGACTCACATGCATTGATACTATGAAATAGTGCATTGATAACGACTAGCCGAAATCTAGATTTGCCGAAGAAAACCTGCAAAAAAGGACAACTGATTGTTGTGCTCTATCATTTATGAATCATATCACAGTCGCTGAGTGCATCCGCATTCCTAATGAAAGGTAACTTGAAAAACAATCCTGTAATATTTGAATTCAGGATTAATGATGTGCTATTTAACATGGTCAAACAGATTAAAGATATTGGAGTAACACTGCAAAAACGATATGAAATGAAATTAACACATAAGGTTGGTCATAGGGAAGGCGAATGGCTGACTTCGGTTTATTGTAAGAATTCTAGGAAAGTGTACCTCACTTATGAAGGACACCATATACAGAACACTTTAACAATCCATTCTAGAAAACTGGTCAAGTGTTTGGGATCCACACCTTGTTAGATTGAAGAAAGACATTAAAGCAATTCAGAGGGGTGCTGCTAGATTTGTTTCCAGTACATTCGATCAACATGCAAGTATTACACAAATGCTGCCAGAACTCTAATGGGAATCCCTGGAGAGAAGACAAAGACTGCAGAATGATCCAACTGTCACTAGTATATGAGGGTGGTTTGAAAAGTTCTCGGAACAGAATAGAAAATAAGTACTTACATCACTGAAACACTCTTATTTTTCAATGTAGTCTCCTTGTAGATTAATGTACTAGGTCCAACGATGTTCCAGTGCCTTGATCCCATCTAGAAAATGAGTTTCCTCCAGGCCTGCAAAATAGTTGTCAACTCTGGCTATCAATTCTTCATTTGAAGTGAATCTTCATCCACCAAGAAAAATCTTCAGTTTTGGAAAGAGATAGAAGTCTGACAGAGCCATATCAGGTGAAAAAGGTGGGTGTGGCAACAATTCATACCTTAGTCCATGTAATTTTGACACGGCGATGGCATGTGTGCTGGCGCACATTGTCTTGATGGAAAATGACTTTCTTCCTTGCTAAACCTGGCCTTTTTTCGCGTATCTTTTGTTGCAATTTGTCCAGGAGGTTAGCATAGTATTCTCCAGTAATTGTTTGCACAGTAGGGAGATAATCTACAAACAGAATCCCCTTCACAACTCAGAACACTGATGACATGACCTTTCCCGCTGAAGGAATTGTCTTTGCTTTCTTTGGTGGCGGAGAATAAGCATGTTTCCACAGCTTTGACTGTTGTTTTGTCTCTGGGGTATCGTAGTGCACCCACGTTTCATCTGTGGTCACAAACTGGTGCAAAAAAACCTGTCTGTTTCTGCTAAAACGGGCCAAACATTATGCGCTTTTGATACAGCGTCAAGAGTTGCTTCACCCATCTTGCAGATAATTTTTTCATTTCTAATTCTTCAGTTAAATTGTGATATACCCTATCAGATGACATCTGGCAAGCAAGAGCAATTTCACATACTTTCAATCGGCGATCCTCCGTGACCATTTCGTGCACTTTTGCAGATTTCTGGAGGAGTGACACATCTTGTCTGACCACTGCACGAATTGTCTAATCTCTCCCAACCAAATTTAAATTCATTTGTCCACTTGGCAACAGTTGAATATGAAGGAGTAGAGTCCCCCAGTGTATTCTGGAAATCGGAATCAATATCCAATGCTTTCATACCCTTCTTTACGAAGTATTTAATCACTGCTCAAATCCCAATTTTTTCCACCTTCGCAAATCTTATGCAGGAACAACAACAGGGCCACATCACTGCTACAGCTCTCTTCTAAGACTACTGACACAGCACGTGTTTACAGGCAACAGTTCTATGAATGTCATGTTAATAACTTGTTGCACTAGTGCTGACCTTTCATGGTGATTCTGAGAACTTTTCAAACCACCCTTGTACATCCCATAGGGACCACGAAGACAAGACAAAAGAAAAAAAGATTTGTACAGAAGCATGTAGACAGTAATTTTTTTTCGGTTGCTCCATCTGCAAGTGGAACAGGGAAAGGAGTGACAAGGTACCCTCTGCCATGCACTGTACGGTGGCTTGCAGGGTATTTATGTAGAACAAGAATAGCCAGATAGTGGGACTGCAGCACTAGAAATCATGAGTACTGCAACAAGTTATGAGCTCCATGCTTACAAAAGAGTTATGAGTCCCACGAGGGGCAATGCATAATTCAATCACAAATGGCTGTATGGCCTTCAGGCCAAAAGCAAATTAGTGAAGAAGACTCAATTATGCTTACAGTGACAAGTTCTTTGTACTTTCATGAGCAGTATTTTACACACTGTTATAGAACTGGCCCCTGTAACACTTGGCATGAAATTCAACTTTCAACTCTGAGCATTGCTTGTGCTATCAAATGTAATAAGGGGATTATAAGTAATAAAAAAAGTATCCTCACCTACCTGCTAACAAGACAGATACTAATGTTAGTAGGTTCAGACTTTCCAGGGCAATACTATGGTTATCCATAAAAATGTCAAGAATATATATAGCCAAATGAACTGTTGTACTACTAAGTTTCAATCCTTCAGCTATGTTGCAGATCCATTTAACTAAATGACTTCTGTACTGTATCTGAAAAAAAGTAAATAACAGCAATATCAGAAAATGAAAGGAGGCCTCTATGACCATATAGCATTGGAGGAGACTGGTGACCTTGGTATCCAAATAAGTCACAGAATTAAAAAATAACCAGGTTTGGCTTTACGGTCACCATCACATTTAGCAAGAGATATTTCAGATTTAGTGAAACCAACTACATACACATACAAAAATTACTAATCTTATTACCTGAATAATACAGAAACACTGAGGAGACACAGTTGTTATCTGAATTGACTAATAATGAACATAATACTTAAATAATATGTAAAAAGTGCTGGTGGATGGGAAAATAGCAAATTTTTTATATAATAAAAATTAGTTGACAAAGGAAGGTCCCCAGAGGTGCAATCAACTATATAGTGTTATAGTTTAGAGTCATAGGTATTACACCCAGCAGGTCCTCTTTTGTGAGTAATCCATGAATAATAATTCTGGATGATGCTCTTCAATCTTAAAAATAATAGTGTTATCCAGTGTAGTGGTGTAGTGTAGTAGTTAAGGTACATTCCTGATGTACTCAAGGTTGTCGGTTCATAGTCTGACAATTGCTCTGACATTGTTATTTTTGACCTGTTATTTTTGTACCAAAACCTTCGCCACATCATTTTAAACACAGTATTAAGTTTTTTATTTGTTCTCATTTTTTCTTACTGTCACACTTTTTTCATTTGGAATCTTTGTGCATGTGATTTTAATTATTTTTATTTATCTATTGTATTATTTAAATGTTTCAAAACACCAATCTATCGTTTAAGAAACTAAAGATGAAATAATCTACTTATATTGTCTATTCAATGGTCATAATGTACTTTTTATTACATTTATTGCATTAATTAAAGAAATTCAAGCAAGATGAGGAACAGAAATAATGAATGCCATAACAAGGGCAAAAATATGGAATTATAAAACAGAAGAAATTAAAATTAAAGTTAATACATAAGGTAATTAACATCACAAGGACCAAGATTCCAACTGAAAAAGGAATGATATGAGGAAAACACAAGAACGTGTAAAAAAGCTAATGTGATGAATAAAATGATGTGGCAAAGGATTAGAAATAAAAAATATACATTTAAACCAATCACTTTCATAAAAATGATGATCAAAGTCATTCTGTTAAAGATTTAAAAACAAAAAATTTAAAAACAAAAATTTAAAAAACATCTGATGGGATTCCAAACTGCAACCTTCAGCATGTCAGCAATGTACCTCCATCAACAGACTACGTCACCGCTCTGGGTACCATTATTATTTTTAAGGCTCCACACCATCATGAGATTTTTTTCTGTCGATTACTTGCACATATGGGCTCACTTGAGCATTTTAGACAATCTTTCATTCCCTATATTTTACACCTCCTATGTTCAATTTCAAAGACTGTACTCCAGTCAACACTGTTAGGAGCTTTCTTTAAATTGACAAATGCTATAACATAGGTTTGCCTTTCTTCAACCTATTTTCTAATATAAGTCATGGGGTCAGTACAGCCTCACGTGTTCCCACATTTCCCTGGATTCCAAATTCATCCTCTCTGAGGTCAACCTCACACCAGTTTTCCCATTCTTCTGTATATAATTTGTGTCCATATTTTGCAACCATGACTTATTAAGCTAATTGTTTGGTAATATTGTCACATGTAAGCACTTGCTTTTTCTGAGGAATTATTACATTCTTCTTGAATTCTAAGGGTACTTTGCATATCTCATATCTTGCACACTAGGTGGCATAGTTTTGTCATGGCTGGCTCTCCCAAGAACCTCTATAATTCCAAGGGAATGTCACCTACTCCAGAGGCCTTGTTTCAACTTACGTCTTTTAGTGCTCTATCATATTCTTCTCACAGCATTGTATCTCCCATCTCATCTACATTTGTTTCTTTTCTTTCTATAATACTGTATTCAAGTTCTTTTCCTTTGAACAGTCCTACTGTATATTCCTTTCACATTTCAGCTATCCCTTCTTAGCTTAGTATTTTATTGCCATCTAAGCTCTTGATATTCATACAGCTGCCTCTCTTTCCTCCAAAAGTCTCTTTCATTTTCCTAAAGATGGCATCTTTCCCCTCCTAGTTGTGCAGGCTTCTACAGCCTTACATTTCTCCTCTGCCATACCTGCTTTGTCATGTTGCACTTTTTCTCTGAATCTCAGTTTTTAGACATCTGTATTCTCTTTTGCTTCCTTCATCTGTTGCATTTTCATATATTCTCCTTTAGTTGATAATGGTATATATTTGTTTATTAAAGATCTGTTTCCATCAGTGTCATTCATGATAAGGTATGTAACCAATCCATTATTTATGAATCTTGTATATTGTTAACAAACTCTATTAATGACTATTGTTTGTCTCTGATTTATATGGCAATAAGTTTACTCATTCTCCCATTTTTCACTTTAGGCTCACATTCACGTTTCATAAATTCAGAAATATCTTTGAAAACACTGAGATAGTTGCTGTTTACAGTAAAGATGACACATTAAGTTGCACACAGGCACAACTAAAACATATTTAGATATTAGCTTCTGGTCACAGCCTTCGCCAGAAAAGGAAATGCACACATATTCATTAATGGAAGCAGGCATACCTGACCACCATCTCTGGCAGCTCGGAGCTGAGCTGCTGGTGTGGCAGTTGTGTGTGAGAGATGTTCTTGTTTTGTGTTTGTGTGTGTAACTTAATGTGTTATCTTTATGGTAAGTAGCAATCTATCTTTTACTTACACTGTTGATATTCCAAACTGGAATTCTCATTGTTTGAAAATGCTAATATTTATACAATTACAATTTTTATAATTAGTCATCAACATTAAAAATGAATGAAAATTTGTTCGCAAAAAGCATGTCAAATTGAGGACTACCTGAAAACAATAGTGTTCCACAATTGGAAGTAAGACAAAGTGAAATGTTTCATTACATACAGAGAGACTCTCAGACTGTGATGAGCAAACAATCATTTCATTTTTAACGTTAAGGATGCTTCATCGTTAAACCTCTCATTTGTGCACTTAACAGTTGTGTGGCCTCTACACAAGGACTGACTGTCTTTAATCATATCACTGTACGATGATAACTGGTAGATATTGTAACAAGGTGAGAACACAGCTAATGAGTGCACATTTATATTAGTGTTTTATGCTTTGTCAGTTTGAATAATTCTAGCCAATAAAATTGCCAATTTGTACACGGTAGGCTGCACAAGTACAACAGACACACACCAGAATGAACCTAACTGTGTTACCCAAACCAGAATAACTGGAACTGGACAAACAAATAGAAAAGTTAGAACAATAATTTAATCTGTAGTTTCCTGTTCTTTTATCACTGGAAGGAGATAACAGTTCTCACAAACACAGAATTATGAGGGTAATAGAGTGCAGGAAGGCACATTTAGTAACAAAAACTTGCCATTTGAGATACAAATTCCAGCGTGTTAATAGCGAGTTGTTCGAAACTGATAACCAGCATGTTAGCTAAATCCAAATGAATCAGTGGGGTACAAATTTACCTGACATATCACAAATGTAGAGTTGGAGTGCAGTGGTGATAAAGGCACAAAGATGGAAAACATTTTTAATATCTAGCAGTGTGTCATTCTCTAACTTTAGCTTTTGATTAACATGAATGGTTCAGAGTTTTAAGCAGACTAGTGAAATTTACAGGATTTTCCAATGTGTATACATCAGATTAGATGCTAGACAGTATAACACTAAATTTAACTTCATTACCTGAGGAGAACGAAAGTTGAATGGAATCCTCTGACGCTCTTTTTCACGTAGCGCGCTAACAACATCTTTTGCATAATCAGTTGTCCACCATTTTCTTACTAACGCCATCTGTAAAATAATAAATTTAACTGCAATGCAAAGCAGGGGAAAATGTTACATCCAATTTATTTTTTCTTTGAAAAATGTTACGTTATTAACCAAATTCAACAATTTCAATATGAGAAGATCAACATGGACAAGGTTTTGTGTGTGTGTGTGTGTGTGTGTGTGTGTGTGTGTGTAGAGAGAGAGAGAGAGAGAGAGAGAGAGAGAGAGAGAGAGAGAGAGAGAGAGAGAGAGAGGTACTAATGGGAGTACTGGAGGTTGCAAGTAGGAGGATGTTCAAATAGTGGGCCTGGTCTTTTGACCATTATTTTTATTTTTGTATGGAGATTTTTCTTTCATCATAAGACTTTGAGAAAACATTTCTTCTCTCTGAACTCATGCACTTCCTTGCAAAATTACTACTATAGTCTCAGAATTTAAAATTAAATGATTGGTTCTTTTTTCACTCCACAGGCATATTTGTCACCCTCTTGCCATCATACATTCATTCACACATCACATTCTATTAATTCCACCAGGAACAGTAGACTTCAGAGATGTGGAACAAACAGAGTTACACACTGACAGGGAGAAGCATCACTGCGGGCTATTTCGGTGAAATACACTAACTACAAATTGTGACTACAGCTAACCCACTCACTCTCATAATTATAGGAATTAATTTAAAACGGAGTTACTTTGGGCAAAGGGGATGTGAGGAAATACTGCTCCTCCTCTTTTACTACTCAGCTGCTGTTGTTATCTGACACATTAAACACAGTGTTTATGTAACAAGATGTGTTTGCATTAAACATTAGCATTACCTAACATTTATACATCAAAACAAGATATTCTTTTACTTTGCTTTTGAATATCTGGGATTTTTGATTTCCTACCTGATGTCTACCTGTAACGCTTTACAGATGACTGCCCGAGAGTATAAAACTCATACACTGACTACATTTCATCCTTTAAGACAGAGGGTTGATAGTCTCTCAGTCGGCACTATCCCGACATATTTCTTTGCAACAAATACTCCTTATTTTGCATACTTCTGTAATCTCAGAAAATCTTAAATTAGTGATCTCCTCTCCTTCAGCGATTGTGTAAGTACAAGTTACATGGGCGCATAAAATTTTTGTCATCACTTAGCTATGCCGATTCCCACATATGTCAGTCACTTTCCCTCACCGTGAGCAGGGGACAAACTTAAATGACCTCCTGCAGGATGCCCGGAAACATGTGCCAGAGCTGTTAGTAATACACTGTTATGTCCAACCTCACCTGCACATCATGAAGGAAAGAGCCTCCCCTTCCACCAACTAAAAATTCCATACAATCCTCTTGCCCGAAACGTGGCTACAACCACACATATCCTCCACATCTGCTCATCTCCCAGAATATATATTTCTTAGGGTGGTCAGGAAAAACAAGCTTGGTGGTGGTGGTGTTGGTGTTTTTTTTTTTTTTTTTTTTTTTTTTTTTTTTTTTTTTTGGCGCAAAACTACTATGGTCATTAGCGCCCGGTCTATGACTTAGGAAACAGTAAAAACCGAAAACGGAAACCAACAGAAATGGGAAAGAAACTCAAAAAATTGGAGAAACTAAAAGCAGAAGGAAGGCTTAAAAATCCACTTCAGAAAGGGGTTGGTTGACCCCCAAAAAAGCTTCAAATGACTGACGTCATTTCACTGGCACTAATAAACTCGAGAACGCGATCGGCCGAGCGCATGTCATCTGCTAAAATTGACGATAGATCAGGCGACAGCTGTAGATGGGCACGTAACGGAGTAAAATAGGGGCACTCAATTAAAAGGTGTCTGACCGTTCACAGCTGAGAGCAGTGGGGACAGAGGATCGCCGCTTAAAAGATGTCGATGACTAAAAAGACAGTGGCTATTCGGAGTCTAGTTAAAATTACCTCCTCCCAACGACGCGTTAGGGAGGAAGAGGTCCAAGCACAAGGAAGAGCTTTCACGTCCCACAATTTATTATGGGGAAGTGCCGACCAATGGGCGTGCCATAAAAGAACAACTCGACTACATAAAACGCTCCATAGATCGGTGAAGGGAATCGATTGAATAGCTGGCCGAAGAAGAGAGACTGTAGCCTTGGCCGCTATATCGGCTGCCTCATTTCCACAGATACCAACGTGTCCTGGGAGCCAGAGGAACGCCACCGAGACGCCCTCCAGGTGGAGCAAGTGCAGACAGTCCTGAATGCGGTGGACCAGAAGGTGGACAGGGTAAAGAGCTTGGAGACTGAGGAGAGAGCTGAGAGAATCTGAGCAGATAACATAATGTATCCGCTGATGGCGGCGGATGTAGCGGACAGCCTGGAGAACAGCGTAAAGCTCCGCAGTATAAACCGAACACTGGTCGGGAAGCCGACAATATAGGCACTCCCTACATCTAACAATGTTTTCGAGCCATCGGTGTAAATAAATGTGGCTTCCTCCATTTGTGCACATAGAGCAGCAAATGCCTTACGATAAACAAGTGAAGGGGTACCATCCTTGGGAAATTGACAAAGGTCACGGAGCAGGCAGATCCGGGGACGGAGCCAAGGCGGTGCTGTACCCCAAGTTGTCAAGAAGGTTTTAGGAAAGCGAAAGGAAAGAGAATGGACAAGTTGACGGAAGCTGACTCCCGGTGGTGGTAGTAGGGAGGAGGGGCGGCCTGCATACCCTACATCAAAGGAGGCGTCGAAAAAAATGTCATGGGCTGGATTAGCAGGCATTGAAGACAGATGGCTAGCATAACAACTCAGAAGGACTGCTCGCCGATTGGACAGCGGAGGTTCAGCAGTCTCAGCATAAAGGCTTTCCACAGGGCTGGTGTAAAAAGCTCCAGACACTAAACGTAATCCACGGTGGTGGACAGAGTCGAGACGCCGAAGAACAGACGGCTGAGCAGAGGAGTAAACTATGCTCCCATAGTCCAATTTCGAGCGCACTAAGGCGCGATAGAGGCGGAGAAGGACCACTCGGTCCGCTCCCCAGGAGGTACCATTCAGGACACGGAGGGTGTTGAGGGATCGCAGACAGCGAGCTGAAAGATAGGAAACGTGGGAGGACCAGCACAGTTTTCTGTCAAACATAAGACCCAAGAATTTAGCAACGTCCGAAAATGGAAGGTTGACAGGTCCTAGATGTAAGGAGGGTGGAAGAAACTCCTTACGTCGCCAAAAATTAACACAAACGGTCTTACTGGGAGAAAAACGGAAGCCGGTTTCGATGGTCCAAGAGTGGAGGCGATCGAGACATCCTCGAAGACGTCGTTCAAGAAGGCTGGTCCGTTGAGAGATGTAGTAGATCGCAAAATCGTCCACAAAGAGGGAGCCCGAGACATCAGGAAGGAGACAATCCATAATTGGATTTATGGCAATGGCAAACAGTACAACACTCAGCAAGGAGCCCTGGGGTACCCCGTTTTCTTGGGAGAAAGTAAGGGAGAGAGTAGTGTTCACCCGCACTCAAAATGTGCGCTCTGCCATAAATTCGCGAAGAAAAAGGGGCAGTCGACCTCGAAAGCCCCAAGAGAACAGTGTGCGGAGGATGCCTGTCCTCCAACAGGTATTGTATGCTCTCTCCAGATCAAAAAATATCACTACTGTTTGGCGTTTCCGGAGAAAATTGTTCATGATGTAAGTGGAGAGAGCAACAAGATGGTCAACTGCAGAACGATGCTTTCGGAAACCGCATTGGGCAGGTGTTAAAAGTCTGCGGGACTCCAGCCACCAAGCTAAACGGCAATTCACCATACGCTCCAAAACCTTACATACACTACTTGTGAGAGAGATGGGGTGATAGCTAGAGGGGAGATGTTTGTCCTTTCCAGGTTTCGGAACAGGAACGACGATAGCTTCCCGCCATCGTCTGGGAAAAGTACTGTCGGTCCAAATTCGATTATAAAGGCGAAGGAGGTAACGCAGACTATGGGTTGGTAAATGCAGCAACATTTGGACGTGGATACCATCCGGTCCTGGGGCGGAGGAGCGAGAAGAAGAGAGTACATGTTGGAGTTCCCCCATGGAGAAAACAGAATTGTAGCTTTCGCGATTTTGAGACGAGAAAGCAAGAGGTCGCACTTTAGTGCACGTTTCTTCGGGAGAAACGCTGGCGGGTAATTTGAAGAGCTCGAACTCAGCAAAGTGTTGACCCAATGAGTTAGAAATTGCGACGGGGTCCACTAATGTATCATGCGCGACAGTGAGCCCAGAGACCGGGGAGAAACTAGGCGCGCCCGATAACCGTCGAAGCCGACTCCAAACTTCTGAGGAGGGAGTGAAGGTGTTAAATGAGCTAATAAAGAATTTCCAGCTTGCCTTCTTGCTATCGCGGATGATGCGACGGCATCGCGCACGGAACTGCTTATAGCGGATACAGTTAACCAAAGTAGGATGGTGGCGGAGAACGCGAAGAGCACGTCGCCACTCACGTATTGCGTCACGGCACGCCTTGTTCCACCAAGGAACTGGGGGGCGCCGGGGCAATTCGGAGGTGCGTGGTATTGAACGTTCCGCAGCTGCAAGAATAACATCGGTAATATGTGTGAACTCATCGTCGACGCTGGGAAAGTGACGGTCATCGAATGTCGCTAGAGACGAAAAAAGTGTCCAATCGGCTTGGGCAAGCTTCCAGTGTCGCAGGCGCATATATGGCAGTTGAGGCTGCAGTCTAAGGACACATGGAAAGTGGTCACTCGAGTGAGTATCGTCAAGGGCGAACCATTCGAAGCGCCGAGCTAGCAGAACAGTACTGACCGAAAGGTCCAAGTGAGAGAAATTTGTCGTGGAGGCAGACAAAAATGTAGGGACCCCAGTGTTGAACAAACTACATCCGCTTGGTGGAAGATGTCTAGCAATAGTGAGCCACGTGGACAAGGATGTGGAGATCCCCAAAGCGGATGGTGGGCATTGAAGTCCCCAACCAACAAATATGGGGGTGGAAGCTAACCAAGAAGATGAAGGAGATCAGCTCGTGCCATTGGTGTGGACGATGGAATGTATACAGTACAAAGAGAAAAGGTATATTCAGAAAGGGAAAGACGGACAGCAACAGCTTGGAAGGAAGTGTTTAAGTGGATTGGGTGATTATGGAGAGTATCATGGAGAAGAATCATGAGTCCTCCATGGGCTGGAGTGCCTTCAACAGAGGGGAGATCAAATCGGACTGACTGAAAATGGGGGAGAACAAAGCGGTCATGGGGACGCAGCTTTGTTTCCTGAAGACAGAAGATGACCGGCGAGTAGGATCGTAAGAGAATCGACAATTCGTCCCGATTGGCTCGAATGCCACGGATATTCCAGTGGATAATGGACAAAGGGTGAACAGAAAAGGGAGGAATGTGACCAAGGTGGCCGTCAACTCAACGACTGCCCAGAGCTTGCGACCGACAGCATGGAATGGCATTCAGCCGAAGGCAGAAGATCCTGATTCATAGGTTGTTCAGGAGCAGCTTCTGCCACCAGCGATCGGCCGGTTGATCGGCCGCCAGCAGTGCACCTCGGCGACACACAAGACGGCCAAGGGCGATTTCCATCAGGTGGTGCTGTAGATGGGACACGCCTTGGCGGAGAAGGAGATGAACTGGGTTTCTTATTAGCCTTCTTGGAAATATGATGTTTCGATGAAGGAGGAACCGATGGTTGTGAAGTTGAGGTACGTAAAAAATCTTCACGAGTATGCTCTTTTTTCGAAGTCTTCGTGTCTGACTTGTGGGCTCGAGATTTAGCAGAACCCAATGAAGGGTGAGCCATAGAGTGGGCAGGCGAAAGTGGTTAGGTTGAACAGGCGATCTTTGCGCTGGCCAATCTGACGACCGTGGTACTAAAGGTGAGGTCACAAGTCTGCGTGGCCGCCTCCTTTGTTGGCCGAGGAGAGACAAGGACAGTGCTGTATTTTCCTGTCTGAGGCACGGTGGGCTGTCGACTGGCGAATAATTTTCGAGCAGCAAAGGTCGACACCTTTTCCTTCACTCTGATTTCCTGGATGAGCTTTTCGTCTTTAAAAATGGGGCAATCTCGAGAGGAAGCAGCGTGGTCACCCATACAGTTGATGCAGCGAGGGGATGGAGGTGGACAAGCACCCTCATGGGCATCCTTGCCACACGTAACACATTTGGCCGGATTGGAACAGGACTGGCTGGTGTGATTGAACCGCTGACACCGATAGCAACGCGTAGGGTTTGGGACGTAAGGGCGAACGGAAATTATCTCATAGCCTGCTTTGATTTTCGATGGGAGTTGAACTTTGTCAAATGTCAAGAAGACAGTGCGGGTTGGAATGATTTTCGTGTCAACCCTTTTCATAACTCTATGAACAGCTGTTACACCCTGATCAGACAGGTAGTGCTGAATTTCTTCGTCAGACAATCCATCGAGGGAGCGTGTGTAAACGACTCCACGCGAGGAATTTAAAGTGCGGTGCGGTTCAACCCGGACAGGAAAGGTGTGGAGCAATGAAGTACGCAGCAATTTTTGTGCCTGTAGGGCACTGACTGTTTCTAACAACAAGGTGCCATTCCGTAATCTGGAACAAGACTTTACAGGACCTGCAATTGGGTCGACACCTTTCTGAATAATGAAAGGGTTGACCGTGGAGAAGTCGTGACCTTCGTCAGACCGAGAAACAACAAGGAACTGTGGCAACGATGGAAGAACTGTCTGTGGCTGAGACTCAGTGAACTTACGCTTGTGAGCAGACATAGTGGAAGGTGAGGAAACCATTGCGGAAGAATCCCCCATGATTACCGGCGTCTCCCATGGCGCGCTCCTCCCTTGTGGGGGGCCTCTCTGAGGGCACTCCCACCTTAGGTGATTGTTCACACCTCAGGTCACACCTCCCGACAAACGGACGGAGGGACCAATCGGCACTCTCGGAAGGTATCAGCTCGGGTGATCACCCCTCCCTGGGCCTGGCCGTTACCAGGGGGTACGTACGTGTCCTACCTGTCTACCCGGGGCGGGGAATTATGCGTTACTCCGTCATCGGCTACGCATGGAAATGCGTGGGTCAGCCTTCAGACACGCACAGGGAGGAAAAAAGAGAAAGGGAAAAGAAAGAAGAGGGGTCTCAAATGCCGCAGCGGAGAAAAGGGCAAAGAAAAGAAGTAAGGAAAAGAGAAAGACAGAGGAAGGACGAAGACTTGCAAGCGGAGAAAGCAAACTCCCAGAGGGGGATCAAGGGAAGGAAAGAGCCAGAGGTGAGATGGGGGGGGGGGGGGGGGGGACGAAGATGGGGGATGGGGAAGGATGCGGAAAGGGAAGGTATGCAGCCCGGAAAGGAAGGAGGGCCACATTAGCTCGGGGTCCTGTGCTCGCTATGCACGTATCCACGAAAGAGTTGTGGACCCCCTGCGGGGGTTGGTGTTGGTGTTGCAAATGTACATTCTGATCTCAAACTCAATGCCTTATGCAAACTGAACCCTGAACCCTGCTGAAGAAAGACCGCAGTCACACTCAAAAGTAAATTGCAAGAGAGAGAGAGAGAGAGAGAGAGAGAGAGAGAGAGAGAGAGAGAAAAAGACTGACAAAGTAGGAGATAGATATCAAATGTTAGCTCCAGGCCTCTCAGCACATGGAGTAATAATCCTGGTCTTCTTCTCGCAGCTCTGAAAGCTCAAATCATATCACATAACATGTAGGAACATTACAAAAACCAACTGTGATGTCCTAACAGCTGATTGCTCAGAAACTTCATGGTATTAAATAATCAGAGGGGCCACAATTGATAGCAAAATCCAAGAACTTTATTTTAATAAACACACTGCTCTCTATAACAAACACGCTCTGATACATATATCCACATAAGAAACACTGGTACTCCTCAGCTGACAACTGAACTATGCCAAACGATGAACAACGGGGATGCTTGTCAGACATTTCAAGGCAAATCTGAAACCTGAACGTTACAAACACTACAGAAAACTGTAAAACAGGGTACAAAGCATTCACATTGTTGAAGTCAGACATGCTTGTTGCTTTATATGTAATATACAGAAGCAGTTCTGTGGGAGAATCTCAGTAGCTTGGGCATTGGAAAGACAAAATCAAAAAGTGTGTTTCAGATGTCAGCCGATAAATGGAAGTCAACTCTCATGCCGCAAAGAACTGTGCCCACTAGAAACATCAAAGTATTTACCAAACACAATGCCTAAAACACAAATACAAGGAGAAAAACAATACTGAGGATCTCCTCTGAAGCAATAGGCAACAATGGTATCAGCATAACCATGACCAAGAATCCTGCCACTAGCTTAGTTTCTGTCTTAACAGAGAAACTCAATTTTGCTCTGAGAATGAAACATACCCATTCTTCATGGAAAGGAAGCACAGTCAGCCCTACCCCTAAAACCAAGAACCCGCAATCACCTTGTGATTAACGATCAATCAGCATATTATCCACTGTATCCAAAGCCGTGGAATATATTATTCACAATCAAACTACTGAAGATTTCTGCGAATTCAACTTATATGACAAATTATCTGTTCGGCTTTTGTAAACACTACAGCACAAACACTGCACTGCATTAATTAAGGTAAGTAATGACCCAAAATATGCCACTGACATATGTGAGGCCACAGTACCGACGCTACTTCACTTCTGCAAAGCTGACACTGTCAAGTTTAACATCTGCTCAGAAAAATGTGACAATCACATGGTGCACTACTGTGGTTAGAAAACTACTTGAAAAACAGAAAGCAATGTGTTGTATGTGAGAATAAAAAGTCATCCTGCAAGCACATCACAGTTTAATTAAACAATGATAAAATAAACTTAAATTGTATGAGCTAAATCACGGTTTAACTAAACAATAATAAAATAAACTTTCATTATATCACTCCGATGCCACGTACAAGCCCACAGTGATGACACACACTAAGCATTAAGCAGCGCAGTTGCATCTGATCTCAGCCAACCACTTACTCAACTGCTAATTATCTCTCAGACAACTGCCTCATTGTGGGATTGGGCCACTAGCTTGCAATCTGGGTCTTTTCTTGCTCAAATCATACTTCTTTTTTAACCAAGCTTGCTGTTTATTTTACACTACTGCTGCTAACTTGGATGTATGACAGCACAGCTTAGCAGTGTTTTAGCTGAAGCAGTAATGACAGAATAGGTATGGGCTTGCAATTTTAAAGCAACAACGCTATGGTACAAGACACTTATTTGTGATTGGTGCACTTGATACATAGGCACTAGAGGATGAAGGACGCCACAGTGGTCAGTGCCAGGAATACTTCTGTTTTCTTCATATGTAAAAGATATCTCATTGATCTTGTCCTGTAAATATTATTTCTATGTCATTGACCTCCAACTCCATCGAAGTGCCATACCCGCAGATATCAATACTACTATCATCCAGATCCACCCCCCATGAACCATGGACCTTGCCGTTGGTGGGGAGGCTTGCGTGCCTCAGCGATACAGATAGCCGTACCGTAGGTGCAACCACAACGGAGGGGTATCTGTTGAGAGGCCAGACAAACGTGTGGTTCCTGAAGAGGGGCAGCAGCCTTTTCAGTAGTTGCGAGGGCAACAGTCTGGATGATTGACTGATCTGGCCTTGTAACAATAACCAAAACGGCCTTGCTGTGCTGGTACTGCGAACGGCTGAAAGCAAGGGGAAACTACAGCCGTAATTTTTCCCGAGGGCATGCAGCTTTACTGATAAACATAGTAGGTGAATATGGATTGGGGGACAGAAATGAAAGAAGAAGCCGCCTGGTCGAATTTTGCACAGAGCACAACATAATCATAACTAACACTTGGTTTCAGAATCATGAAAGAAGGTTGTATACATGGAAGAACCCTGGAGATACTAAAAGGTATCAGATAGATTATATAATGGTAAGACAGAGATTTAGGAACCAGGTTTTAAATTGTAATACATTTCCAGGGGCAGATGTGGACTCTGTCCACAATCTATTGGTTATGACCTGTAGATTAAAACTGAAGAAACTGCAAAAAGGTGGGAATTTAAGGAGATGGGACCTGGATAAACTAAAAGAACCAGAGGTTGTACAGAGATTCAGGGAGAGCATAAGGGAGCAATTGACAGGAATGGGGGAAATAAATACAGTAGAAGAAGAATGGGTAGCTTTGAGGGATGAAGTAGTGAAGGCAGCAGAGGATCAAGTAGGTAAAAAGACGAGGGCTAGTAGAAATCCTTGGGTAACAGAAGAAATATTGAATTTAATTGATGAAAGGAGAAAATATAAAAATGCAGTAAGTGAAACAGGCAAAAAGGAATACAAACGTCTCAAAAATGAGATCGTCAGGAAGTGCAAAATGGCTAAGCAGGGATGGCTAGAGGACAAATGTAAGAATGTAGAGGCCTATCTCACTAGGGGTAAGATAGATACTGCCTACAGGAAAATTAAAGAGACCTTTGGAGATAAGAGAACGACTTGTATGAATATCAAGAGCTCAGATGGAAACCCAGTTCTAAGCAAAGAAGGGAAAGCAGAAAAGTGGAAGGAGTATATAGAGGGTCTATACAAGGGCGATGTACTTGAGGACAATATTATGGAAATGGAAGAGGATGTAGATGAAGATGAAATGGGAGATATGATACTGCGTGAAGAGTTTGACAGAGCACTGAAAGACCTGAGTCGAAACAAGGCCCCCGGAGTAGACAATATTCCATTGGAACTACTGACGGCCGTGGGAGAGCCAGTCCTGACAAAACTCTACCATCTGGTGAGCAAGATGTATGAAACAGGCGAAATACCCTCAGACTTCAAGAAGAATATAATAATTCCAATCCCAAAGAAAGCAGGTGTTGACAGATGTGAAAATTACCGAACTATCAGCTTAATAAGTCACAGCTGCAAAATACTAACACGAATTCTTTACAGACGAATGGAAAAACTAGTAGAAGCCAACCTCGGGGAAGATCAGTTTGGATTCCGTAGAAACACTGGAACACGTGAGGCAATACTGACCTTACGACTTATCTTAGAAGAAAGATTAAGGAAAGGCAAACCTACGTTTCTAGCATTTGTAGACTTAGAGAAAGCTTTTGACAATGTTGACTGGAATACTCTCTTTCAAATTCTAAAGGTGGCAGGGGTAAAATACAGGGAGCGAAAAGCTATTTACAATTTGTACAGAAAGCAGATGGCAGTTATAAGAGTCGAGGGACATGAAAGGGAAGCAGTGGTTGGGAAGGGAGTAAGACAGGGTTGTAGCCTCTCCCGGATGTTGTTCAATCTGTATATTGAGCAAGCAGTAAAGGAAACAAAAGAAAAATTCGGAGTAGGTATTAAAATTCATGGAGAAGAAATAAAAACTTTGAGGTTCGCCGATGACGTTGTAATTCTGTCAGAGACAGCAAAGGACTTGGAAGAGCAGTTGAACGGAATGGACAGTGTCTTAAAAGGAGGATATAAGATGAACATCAACAAAAGCAAAACAAGGATAATGGAATGTAGTCTAATTAAGTCGGGTGATGCTGATGGAATTAGATTAGGAAATGAGGCACTTAAAGTAGTAAAGGAGTTTTGCTATTTGGGGAGCAAAATAACTGATGATGGTCGAAGTAGAGAGGATATAAAATGTAGGCTGGCAATGGCAAGGAAAGCGTTTCTGAAGAAGAGAAATTTGTTAACATCCAGTATTGATTTAAGTGTCAGGAAGTCATTTATGAAAGTATTCGTATGGAGTGTAGCCATGTATGGAAGTGAAACATGGACGATAAATAGTTTGGACAAGAAGAGAATAGAAGCTTTCGAAATGTGGTGCTACAGAAGAATGCTGAAGATTAGATGGGTAGATCACATAACTAATGAGGAAGTATTGAATAGGATTGGGGAGAAGAGAAGTTTGTGGCACAACTTGACCAGAAGAAGGGATCGGTTGGTAGGACATGTTCTGAGGCATCAAGGGATCACCAATTTAGTATTGGAGGGCAGCGTGGAGGGTAAAAATCGTAGAGGGAGACCAAGAGATGAATACACTAAGCAGATTCAGAAGGATGTAGGTTGCAGTAGGTACTGGGAGATGAAAAAGCTTGCACAGGATAGAGTAGCATGGAGAGCTGCATCAAACCAGTCTCAGGACTGAAGACCACAACAACAACAACAACAACAACAATCATCCAGATAAATGATGAGCTGCCTTCGGTAGTGACATGGGCCTGAAGCATGGGACTAAAACTAAATATGAAAAAGTCACAAGTAATCTTGGCATGCCATCAGAAATTACTATGGTCACAGTTCCACAAATGTCTGTCTCCTATTCTGCTCAACAAAATTATAATATCATCCCAGAAAACAGTGAAGAATCTGTGTGTAATTTTGGATGAGCATTTCAATTGCACAGAAAATATTGTTGCCAGTCACAGAATGACTTCCACTTGTATCAATGCCCTCAAAAATTTTTGAAACATATATCCACAGGATGTGAAACAAACTCTCACAATCATTCTTTCTACGAAACATCCACTAGTGTCATGTACTCATAAAACAACACTAGACAGTCAGAACTAACCATGAATGCTTGTATACATTTCATCTGCAACATTTGTCTAGATGATAACGTCAATGCTCCCTATGCCCACTTAGGGAGGTCATGGGCAGACAAGTTACATAACTACCATATGATATGCTTACTTCATCGGCTCCTCAGTGTGCAAGCACCACAGTATCTCACATCACATCAGAGATTAAACACCTAGCATCTCATAGTAATCTAAACACAGAATCCCATTTATCTCGTATTGTACCTGCGCTCATAAAAAATATGCAAGTTCCTTTTCCATTGCTGCTGTCTGTGCCAGGAACAAGCTACTATAACATTTCCCCAGAAGATAATGTATATGACCAATGACCCCCCCTACCCACCCCACAGCCCTGACTTAGCGCCATCAGATGTTCACATGTTTCCAACACTGACGGAATTTCTTGGTGGAAATCACTTGGAAAATGATGACATGTTGAAAGAAATTGTTCCTAACTGGTTTACCGTCAGGCAGCAGAATTCTTTGATGCTAGGATCCAAAAGCTGGTGCCACAACTTGACAAATGTTTAAATATTCATGGTGACTATATTGAAAAGTGAAAAAAATGTGCACACTGAAGATTGCAATACAATTTATGTTCATAAATAAAGTTTCTCTTACCCCATTACAAATCGGTTCTTACTTTAAATATGACCCTTGTACTTCCTCTTCTGAATTAAGTCATCTTCCTGCTGCACGACTCATAAATGCAATATCTTTGGATTATTAAGACAAGACTCCATCTATGCGAAGAGATGCCTTCAGTGTCATGACATTTTAGTTTCCCTGCTATAATTTACACAATCAAAGATGTTGTGAAGATCACAGAAAATGCCAACAAGCTAATTGTTTTGGTTTAGTTGTAACAGAACAGTTCATGAGATTATATATTGCGTTCTCAGTACAGAAGCCTTTACAGAAATCAAACTTTAAAGGTGGTTCATTATTAAGATATATCAAGATAAAAATGCAGCTATGATAATACAAACTGATTTCATTGTAACTGACTAATTGGCACTACAGTCAATGTATGAAGATGAGCAGGACAGACTGAGTGGAATGGGCCTAAACATCAGGAGTCATGAGATAGAAATGACCAGATAATGCCATACCACATATAATAATAAGCACAAATATGGTTTAATGCAACATCGAGTGCACAATTAGATTTGCCCAAAATAAATTCTGCAGCTGATGGGCCAGTCAAGGGGATCTTAGGGGATGAGTAGATTAGATATAAAGAGTGAGGCAGCTAAGTCATAACACCCCTTGTATCTCCCCAACCGTAATAGATACAAAGATGCTGTTTGGACAGTGAATTGCAGGGATAGGGGCTACATGGCTACATCACATTTCATGTTCATGCTATTTTTTTATTACAGAGATATGAGGCCGTCTTTGGTTTTTTTAAAATGGAACCATATGTTAAATTTTAGCGTAACATGATGGGCTTAAAAAGACTGTCTCGAATATGTGTACATCATAATATTTAGGCGAATAGTTTTTGAGACACAGATGTGTTCTCATATCACGTTCGTCCTTTGAAGCGGCATTGTCCAAAGTGACCTTTCCTGTTGACCACTGAGGAACTTAACAGGGAAGGCGTTGTTTTCCTGCTTCTCGATAACATCGCAAGGTGATGCACGAGGTAGCTGGATAGAAGGGTATAAATGTGCTGCTGGGGTAATGAGACATTGCACTTCCGTCAAAGTTTCTTGGAGCAGACATGTACACCAACGAAGAAAAGTTAGATATGCTTCTAGTGTATGGTGAAAGCAGAAGAAATGCTGTTAGAGCAATAAAGCGATTTAGAGAGCTGTATCCTGATTGTGAGCATCCTACGCACAAACTTCTTGCATGTATTTGCAAGAAACTACTTGAATCGGGATCATGGAACGCCATACAGAGGACAAGGCAGAAAACTGCAACTGGCAAGGTACATGAAGAGGGAGTTCTAGCGTTTGCGCATAACAACCCTACTGTTTCATCGCGACGTATCGCCTCGGAATGTGGTATAAGTCAGAGAAGTGTTCTACGCATATTGCACCAGCATAGATTTCACCCGTTTCACCTCTCATTACATCAAGCACTCTCCGGAGTGGATTTCGAATGGCGCCATGAATTTTGCCAGTTTGCTCTGCTGTGTCTACAAAATGATCCAACGTTTTTTCAACGGGTGCTTTTTACTCATGAAGCGATTTTCACCAACCACGGTAATGTGAATTTGCATAATATGCATTACTGGTCAATAGAGAACCCTCATTGGCTACGACAGGTACAGCATCAGCAGGTGTGGAGTGTTAACATGTGGTGCGGCATCATCGGAAATGTCATTGTGGGGCCGTACATCATTCCGAGTGTACTAAATGGCAATAACTACGCACAGTTCCTGTGAAACGTTCTGCCAATTTTGCTGGAAGAGGTAATACTAACTATGAGTCAGTGCATGTGGTTCCAACATGACGGCTGTCCTACTCACTCTTCTTGTGTGAGCTACGGAGCTGTTAAATGGAAAGTTCCCAGATTGTTGGATAGGACGACGTGCTGAAGTGAAGTGGCCAGCCCGAACTCCTGGTCTGACCCATCTTGATTTTTTTCTGTGGGGAGTGTATACTCAAATACCAACTATGACAGTCGATCTGAAGCAATATATCATCAACGCATGCACTGATCTCTCACGTGACACCCTCGCAGCTTTTGACAAATCATTCGAATGGCGACTACAACTGTGCATTGCAACAGAGGGGAAGCATTTTGTGCACATGCTTCAGTAAAATTCTGTATCATGTACAGTATGCATTTTGCATCTTTGTGTGCATTTGCTTCGTACTGTGATCAACAGTAAATATTTTCAAACAAAAAACAAATACGTACGAAATAATTGTGACCAATAAGGGCCTCCTAATTTACATTTGTATTTCTGTTACTCAAAATGTACTAATATCTTGTAGTATTTTAATACTGTATGGTGTCTACTATTTTGGTATCACAGTTGTCCAATAACTGAATAATACTTGTGTGACTTCATCAGTTAATTCTTTTGCAAAATATCGCAGTATGTATTACTATTGTCGGGTAAAGGGGCATGTTTGTGTAAGGATGGACTTGTGACATTTACCATGTACTCTACACAACAGGAAAGGTTGCATTGGACAATGGCGCTTCGTAGGCCAAACACAATACGAGACCATATCTACATCTACATTTATACTCCGCAAGCCACCCAACGGTGTGTGGCGGAGGGCACTTTACGTGTCACTGCCATTACCTCCCTTTTCTGTTCCAGTCGCGTACGGTTCGCGGGAAGAACGACTGTCTGAAAGCCTCCGTGTGCGCTCGAATCTCTCTAATTTTACATTCGTGATCTCCTCGGGAGGTATAAGTAGGGGGAAGCAGTATATTCGATACCTCATCCAGAAACGCACCCTCTCGAAACCTGGCGAGCAAGCTACACCGCGATGCAGAGCGCCTCTCTTGCAGAGTCTGCCACTTGAGTTTGCTAAACATCTCCGTAACGCTATCACAGTTACCAAATAACCCTGTGACGAAACGCGCCGCTCTTCTTTGGATCTTCTCTATCTCCTCCGTCAACCCGATCTGGTACGGATCCCACACTGATGAGCAATACTCAAGTACAGGTCGAACGAGTATTTTGTAAGCCACTTCCTTTGTTGATGGACTACATTTTCTAAGGAATCTCCCAATGAATCTCAACCTGGCACCCGCATTACCAACAATTAATTTTATGTGATCATTCCACTTCAAATCATTCCGCACGCATACTCCCAGATATTTTACAGAAGTAACTACTACCAGTGTTTGTTCCGCTATCATATAATCATACAATAAAGGATCCTTATTTCTATGTATTCGCAATACATTACATTTATCTATGTTAAGGGTCAGTTGCCACTCCCTGCACCAAGTGCCTATCCGCTGCAGATCTTCCTGCATTTCGCTACAATTTTCTAATGCTGCAACTTCTCTGTATACTACAGCATCACCCGCGAAAAGCCGCATGGAACTTCCGACACTATCTACTAGGTCGTTTATATATATTGTGAAAAGCAATGGTCCCATAACACTCCCCTGTGGCACGCCAGAGGTTACCTTAATGTCTGTAGACATCTCTCCATTGATAACAACATGCTGTGTTCTGTTTGCTAAAAACTCTTCAATCCAGCCACACAGTTGGTCTGATATTCAGTAGGCTCTTACTTTGTTTATTAGGCGACAGTGCGGAACTGTATCGAACGCCTCCGGAAATCAAGGAAAATAGCATCTACCTGGGAGCCTGTATCTAATATTTTCTGGGTCTCATGAACAAATAGGGCGAGTTGGGTCTCACACGATCGCTGTTTCCGGAATCCATGTTGATTCCTACAGAGTAGATTCTGGGTTTCCAAAAACGACATGATACGTGAGCAAAAAACATGTTCTAAAATTCTACAACAGATCCATGTCAGAGATATAGGTCTATAGTTTTGCGCATCTGCTCGACGACCCTTCTTGAAAACTGGAACTACCTGTGCTCTTTTCCAATCATTTGGAACCTTCCGTTCCTCTAGAGACTTGCGGTACACGGCTGTTAGAAGGGGGCAAGTTCTTTCGTGTACTCTGTGTAAAATTGAATTGGTATCCCGTCAGGTCCAGTGGACTCTCCTCTGTTGAGTGATTCCAGTTGCTTTTCTATTCCTTGGACATTTATTTCGATGTCAGCCATTTTTTCATTTGTGCGATGATTTAGAGAAGGAACTGCAGTGCGGTCTTCCTCTGTGAAACAGCTTTGGAAAAAGGTGTTTAGTATTTCAGCTTTACGCGTGTCATCCTCTGTTTCAATGCCATCATCATCCTGGAGTGTCTGGATATGCTGTTTCGAGCCACTTACTGATTTAACGTAAGACCAGAACTTCCTAGGATTTTCTGTCAAGTCGGTACATAGAATTTTACTTTCGAATTCACTGAACGCTTCACGCATAGCCCTCCTTACGCTAACTTTGACATCGTTTAGCTTCTGTTTGTCTGAGAGGTTTTGGCTGCGTTTAAACTTGGAGTGAAGTTCTCTTTGCTTTCGCAGTAGTTTCCTAACTTTGTTGTTGAACCACGGTGGGTTTTTCCCGTCCCTCACAGTTTTACTTGGCACGTACCTGTCTAAAACGCATTTTACGATTGCCTTGAACTTTTTCCATAAACACTCAACATTGTCAGTGTCGGAACAGAAATTTTCGTTTTGATCTGTCAGGTAGTCTGAAATCTGCCTTCTATTACTCTTGCTAAACAGATAAACCTTCCTCTCTTTTTTATATTCCTATTAACTTCCATATTCAGGGATGCTGCAACGGCCTTATGATCACTGATTCCCTGTTCTGCACTTACAGAGTCGAAAAGTTCGGGTCTGTTTGTTATCAATTGTTTCATTAAGGCCAGTGATGTTATTTTATTTCAATAAAGCAAACCACATTTGATGACAAAAAAAATATTTTGTTGCAGTCGCAAGGCAGGTTTAAAATGTCTTCACTGCTTTCAGAAATAACTTTAGAAAAAAGTAGGCCTCTTGAAAGAAACATATAAGGTGGGGAAGAGTTGTGTAAACCAACACTATAGGTGACCGCCAACAAAATGTTGCTTCTACTATGTATGCTATTGTTGGTTATTACCCAGTATGTTATATCTATAATTCTACAGGTATTGTGTGCTATTTCCTTCAAGAAATTCATGAGTACATAGTACAAACTGCTAGCGATGTCACAATTTTCTTCTTCTTATCATCCATACTTTCTAATATACGAACTTCTTTCGAAGTGCCAAATGTACTACATAAATAAAATTTCTATAAAACACTGCAATGTACAATGTATTTGTGGTGAGACAGTTGCAATTCTTGAAATCCATCGCCCATGGCCTCTGGCCTGCTGAGGAGCACCACAGTCCTGGGTCTGTGGATAAACCATGGAAATCCACCACATCATGCCACACACAGACAGACCTGGACTGCAGGCAGATTGGTTAGACTAGATCCAACAGGCAAGGCCCGCACATGAGTAGGAAACTATGGGCTTGAGATTGGCAGGCCCTATCCGTTAGAGATACCCACAGAAATGGCCTGTGGTTTTGACCCATCATGGAAGTCCACTCATGTGGCCAGCTATTCACGTGTCACAGACACCATTTTGATGAAATGAGACCACAGTGATCACCCACACAACAGATAACTTGGGCAAATAGTCTGAGAATCAGTACTAATGAGGATAGGTAGCAACTCACTGTAAAGATGATCGCTGAGCCACAGACACACACACAGAAAAGACAATCACTCTCTCACAACTAAATTTTTGGCCATAGCCTTTGTCAGAAAATGAGAGCACACAGACACTCTCACAATTACTCAGACACAACTAGTGCGCACATGACCGCTATCTTCCGCCATTGTGTCAACAATCTCTCAGAATTACATCCAAACAAATCACTCCTCACGCCTCTCACCGGCAGCTGCTAGGCTAGCCGCAAGTAGTGGTGGCAGCACTGATTGCAAGCTGGGGGGAGGGGTAGGAAGGGGAGAAGCAGTTTGAATGATGAAGTAGGGAAGCGGCACACGTCTTCTGCTGCGCCCAGCCAGTGATGAAGCGCGATATCTCAGTAAACAAATAATTTCATGCTACCGAGACAAAAAAAGTGTTTTTCTAGTTTTTTTTTTCCTTTTTTCCCCAAATTTCCTTGATACGTTTGAAATTCGCTGATTTCCAGAACTTGTGGGAACCCTGGAAAAGAGAAGCCACTGAAAGAATATTACACGTGCAGATGGAAAACCAATCCTAAGCAAAGAAGGGCCAACAGTATGGTGGAAGAAGTTTATAGCTAGGGTCTACACATGAAAGGTGAACTTTAGGGCAATATTATAGAAATGGAAGAGGACACAGATGAAGATGATATGGGAGATATGAAACTGTGAGAAGGATTTGATAGAGCAGTGAAAGACATAAGTCAAAACAAGGCTCTGTGTGTAGATGACATACTGCCAGAACAACTGATAGCCTTGGAAGGGCCAGCCATGACAAATTCTTCCACCTGGTGAGTGCTAGATGTATCAGATTGGTGAAATACACTCAGACTTCAAGACGAATATAATAATTCCAAGCAAGTGCTGACAGGTATGAATATTACCAAACTACCAGTTTAATAAATCATAGTTGCAAAATACTAACATGAATTCTTTACAGAAAAATGGAAAAACTGGTAGAAGACAGCCTTGGGGGAAGACCAGTTTGGATTTCGGAGAAATGAAGGAACACACAAGGCAATACTGATCCTATGACTTATCTTAGAAGATAGATCAATGAAAGGAAAACCTACATTTGTATCACTTGTAGATTTAGAGAAAGCTTATGACAATGCTGAAAGGGGTACTCTCCTTGAAATTCTGAAGTTCGCAAGGGTAAAATACTGGGAGTGAAAAGCTATTTACAACTTGTACAGAAAACAGATGGCAGTTATATCAGTTGAGGGTTATGAAAGAGAAACAGTGGTTGAGAAGGGAGTAAGACAGGGTTGTAGCCTACCCCTGATGTTATTTTACCTGTACACTGTGCAAAAAATTGAGGGAGAAATAATAACAACTTTGGGGTTTGCCGATGACATTGTAATTCTGTCAGAGACAGCAAAAGAACTGTAAGTGCAACTGAATGCAAAGGACAGTGGTGTTGAAAGGAGGTTATAAGATGGACACCAACAAAAGCAAAACAAGGATAATGGATTGCAGTTGGATAAAATTACATAATGCTGATGGAAACAGACCAAGAAATGAGACACTGAAAACAGCAGGTGAGTCTTGCTATTTGGGCAACAAAATAACTAATGATGGTCAAAGTAGTGAGGATATAAAATGTACACTGGCAATGGCAAGAAAAACATTTCTGAAGAACAGACATTTGTTAATATCAAATATTGGTTAGGAAGTCTTTTCTGAAATCATTTGTTACGACTGTAGCCACATATAGAAACAAACATGGATGATCAATCATTCAGACAAAAACAGAACTGTGGTGCTACAGAAGTATGCTGCAGATGAGATGGGTAGACAGAATAACTAATGAAGAGTTGCTGAATAAAATTGGAGAGAAATGAAATTTGTGGTAAAACTTGACTCAAAGAAGGGATTGGATGATGGGACATATTCTGCGACGTCAAGGGATCACCAATTTAGTACTGGAAGCAATTGTGGTGGGGAAAAAATCATAGCAGAATACCAAGAGATGAATGCAGTACACAGATTTAAAAGGATGTGGGTTACAGTAGTCATTCAGAGACAGAGAGATTGCACAGGATAGAGTAGCATGTAACGCTGCATCAGACCAGTCTTCACACAGGAAAGAGTAGCACGAAACGCTGCATCAGACCAGTCTTCAGATTGAAGACGACAACATCAGCGTGTCAAATATCCTTCCAACACAGATGAATGACTGATAAATAGTGTAAAATTTTTATACTGGATTCCAAAGTACTCAAATTCTTAGCAAGAAGGACATTTCTAATCTTATTAAAAATTACAGAAATTCTGAAAGATCTTTTGCATTCATATCAAAATGTTATGAATGTCTGCTTGTATGACAAGAATAACAAGCTTATATCCCACAGACTATCAATAGTTCATCTTGTTGATTAAATCACATACCACTGTTTATTTCTTACATCATTCAGTCAAACACAAATTATCGGTCACTTCATTATCACAATACAGGTCTCCAACTAGCTCTTAGCATATTCACACACTTCTTGTCATTAATTAGTGTTTCTCTGGTTCTACTAAACAATGTGAGCCATCAGTATAGTCTACAAAGTCTGTTGGCATTTGTTATGTAGATGGATGGGGTCTGCGATGTTTCACTTTGATATTTCAGTAGTATGTCATTACTGTGTTTCGTTTACGATAGGATGTTTAGTCATTGCATTTGTTGGTTTCTATCATATGATTGACTGCAACTATATAACCTATGTCCTGTAGCATTAACAGTCCTTTGAGAGGGGCAATACATTGGATCATACTGCATACGACTGATAACCAGTTCCCCAACCCACAGCTAAATTATCATTCAATCTCACCTAGACCTCCGGATTCATTACAGATCAGTATGTCACCACAACTATGATTTAGTATTCACATTCTTACAAATAAATTGTGATCTTTCAACTCAAACTACATCTCTGTTGATCCACTGTGGACATGGGACAGTGGCTGGTCAAATATTTAACTCAGAAATTCGCCAAAAAGTCGTGCAAATTAAAAAGTTATTTTATTTTATTTTCGCTACCAGTTCCAGCAATTCAATATGCCATCTTCAGGCCCCGTATGCACCTTTGGTCCCAACATGCCAATATTGATAGTTTTTGAGAGATGCATATGGGCCTGAAAATGATATACTGTATTGCTGAAACTGGTAGTGAAAATAAAATAACTTCTTAATTTGCATGGCTGTTTGGAAAATTTCTTTGTTAAAACAAACTAGATCTCTTGCTGTGTTGCTACAACTAATATTTTATGTTCACATTAATTGGTCTCAGCATCTCACAAGCAAACTGTCACATTCAAATCTATTTTTGACCTCACATTACTCAACAGATCAGTCTGCCACCACAAACTACATTCCCAAAAATAATAAAGAGACAAAATAACTATGGCAGTATCATGATTTCTTTGTGTTTGTACACATATGATGTCACATGCCACTGCATCATTATACCACAGTGAAAGCTGATGCTCAGTATTTGTAGGTTCAACTGACCCGCAATTACCACCAGTGCACATGTGGTGGGAAGTTTTGTAAGCTGTAAGCCAATGCTCAGAGGTGAATACCCAAGCTCTATGCAGCTTCTCATGGAATTATGATAGTGTTGATGATGAGCTGGATGCTGTATTTGGATATTAAGTTCAGTAGCCCTCCTGACACTTAAAAGCAGCAAACCTTTTACCAGCAACAGTTTCTGTCTCTCCTTTCCTCTCATTTCACATAAACGTCCACAGAGAACACATTCTGCCAATGAAAAAGGACGGGGGAGGGGGGGATACAAACACCCATGACAAAAGATAGAGTTTTGAACTAATGGATAATCGTAATTCAAAAACACCATTACTGTAAATCAAATGTACAAGTCAATAAATAAAACTACATTTACATGGGTAAGTGTACACTGGTGCCCTAAAAATTATTCCTTCTCATTTTGACTAATACCACTGTATATTTCCCCCCATACACTTCACTAAAAATTAAAACTACATGAGCCTGAAGTATGAAGAGGTGAATGATTTGTGTATATTTTGGACTTGGTGGACGAGCGATTACTGCAGTTAATCGTGATTATTAGATTTAGACACTAGACGCTATATTAACTCCTCTTACAGCATGATAACGTATGAAAGCCTAAAGATAAATTTTAAATACTAGTACATTTATAATTTTTAACAAATTAGTACCTACAGTCGCAAGGCAAACTGGCCTAAGCAACTGAATTTAATCACACAGTGTTCCTACAACAAATTAATAACTGCAGCTCTGTAGTGTACATCTATGAAGTTCTCAACAAACAAACAAAACATATACCTGCTGCATGCATGTTCAATTTATAATATTAATTTGCAATTACGAATAAAGAAAATTTTTAAATTGCAATTAATAAAAATTTTGACAGTTACAACAGGCAATAACCATGTTTAGTACAAAAAACTACTGATTAGTTAACTGGATCCACTCGTTACACATGATTGAATTTCTATAAATTAAAGCCTATGCTATGGGCGAACGAAAAGAATATAAACCTCATAAATGTGGAAACTCATTACCATTGACGGTCAAAAGGTCGCGATACAAATATTTGAAGATACGTGTTATTTGTCGCAGATCCTTATAAAACACAATCTTGAGTTAATATCACAGTACATATCTTATGACTGAATTAATGTTTCACATTAAACGTTGAAGAAAACCACGAAATGGTGAACAAGGCGAAATTCCCACCCACATAACATTACTTGTCTAACGCTACATTGCAGCACTTCAGCAGACAAACATTGTTTTGCCCCAGCGCATATTACTATTCATTTGTTTAATTTTGTAGTCAACAGTGCTTCCATCTGTTGGAAATGAAATTCTACTCGTTGCTATCATTCCGCCAAATAAGGGAAAGGAGGTGGTGTGGAAAGAGAGTGGTTACGAGAAGAGAGATAGTGAAATATAAGTTGCTCTGTGCAATTCATGTAAGGAACCTGACATGTCTTACTCCAACAGTAAGTGAAATTTTAGATGCCATAGAAGTTTATCGTATTTAATTATTTTGCCATTGTTAACGATTTGTTATACATAGCCGGCTGCTGATGTCAGATGTGCTTGTTGAGTGTTTACTATGAAAGATCGCATAGGATATTTCTTCCTCTAGATTATATATAGATGAACATTTAATTAGGAAGACTACAGAATTCATTACTTAAAAGCTGTTTCCAAACTCAAAAGCTGCGTTTACTGGGTAAGTTTATTTAAATCATTTGTTTTACCACGAAATTGACCGTCCCACATGTACTACTGTCAAAATAATGCAAAGCAGTTTGAATCTAACCCATCAGTAGCGGATTGGGTAGTTACAGCTACATAAATGGAGCTGGTGCGTTAACAAGCTATGGAAGCTGTTTAACACTTGTCGTTGCTGCGAAATTAGGTCGGCATTACTCAAATAAAAAGTTTTGAAAGTTGTAGAATTAAGTGTTGAAATGGAATTATGTACATAATATTTTGTTTCTTTATTAAAAGTTGTGCATTATGGTTATGCAGTGACAACGGCCCAAATGTGAACATTAAACAGTTATTGGTACACTGTGCAGTATGACTTTGTAGAAAAAATTGTCTTTCGTTTTACAGAATATATTTTTGCATCCCTTCCGAGAACTCAGAGGGGCCAACCAATTGTTCTGGGAGGAGATCCAAAGGGAAAAAATTTTCTTTACACTAATGGAAATAGTGTTATAATAAGAAATATCGAGGTATGTAGAAATGTGAATAATACAAACGTTCTCTTAATAAGTTTTATTTTGGAGGTTCAGAATTACCACATAAATGGACAGAAGACCACAAAGTGTGCACTATTGGTGTATCATATTTGTTCCATCATTTTTTCTCATGATTAAAAACATTTCAACAGGTACTGCTTTGTTGTCTTAATGACTTATTAGCTAATGTTTTGGTAGGAAAGTAACATAACAAAGTAGGTTATAATCTTCCTGTCAGTTCAAGAATATTGAAATATTTAACTGTATATTTTTCATCATGATTAGCTACAGATCAAATTGAATTCATCATCAGTATAATATTTCCAGGGTACCAGACCTACAGTGAGAAATTTGCCATTTTTCATTGCTGCAGTTCAGCATATGGAAGCTTTAACATTAAACAATGGAAAATTCAGGATGTAACAATATTATGAAAGGGATAGTTGCTCCTCACCATATAGTGGAGATGCTGAGTCGCTGATGAGTAGTTCATAGTGTGGCTTCAGCTGCCAGAGACTAGTCGTGTGCGTTTGCGTGCGCGCTCCTGTGTGTGTGTGTGTGTGTGTTTTTTGGAACTGGGGGGGGGGGGGGGGGTTGTTCACTTGGGATTCGACATCTTCACATTTTTCAGGATGGACACGGGAAAATTTCATATATTTAATACGATGTTTTCCTTTCTGTTTTAGAATCCTGCAATTTCGGACATTTATACTGAACACTCGTGCACTACGAATGTCGCCAAATATTCTCCCAGTGGATTTTACATAGCATCAGGAGGTATGAAAATCCTTAATATCATAGAGATTTTGTTATTTTTATCTCTAATTTTATGTAATTTTCTGTTTGCTCTGGGAAACAATGCAGAGTCAACCTTTCACTGTAAAGCACTATTCTCATTTAGCATAAAGGATTGTTTATTTTTGTTCCCATGAACTAGTTGCTGTTTCAGTATCAGTACATTATTAACAGCATTTAATACATGCCTGCAAGAGCACAAGCAGTAACAATTCAAAGCAGAAGCAGTGAATAAGTATGATAGCAGAGAGTAAACAAGAGTCAGCAGTAACACTGCAGTGCATAATGACATCACTTCATCACATTTCAGTACCCCCCCCCCCCCCTTTCTCCCACCCCCTCCAATTTCTTACAGTATTTTCCATTGAAATGGACATGGAGTCCACATCATATAAAGGCAGCTGGAGGAGCAAGCAGTTCTCCCAAGTTTGCTGTAGATTCATTAGACACTTTGTCCGGCAAGTTTGTCATAGATTCATTAGAAATTTTGTTCATTGTCTGCTGTGGCTTGTCTGGTTTGCAGGTAACACCATAGGAGGTGCAGAAAGCAGGTTTAAGGGGATCAATGGAAATTGTAGTTGAGGCACGGTAACATTGACCTTAAATATATTCTCATCACAATGAAGGACTGTGAACAGTACGTCATGGTGGCTAGTTTCATTTACAAAGATCAGCAAAAATGAAAAGGCGGCAGGTATGCTACTCTCAATGTGACTGGACATAGTTGGCGAATGTGCGAACATAATTTTCGAACAGAGTCTGATGCCTCAGTCAGGTCATTAGGCACCTTGCCAAATAATTAATGAGGCAATCAAATTGATTGACTATAAAACAGTTCTGTTGCTGGGGTGTGAAGATCTTCCTTGATGGAAGTACATGTACCTAGTAGGACATAGTTGGCGAATGTGCGAACATAATTTTCGAACAGAGTCTGATGCCTCAGTCAGGTCATTAGGCACCTTGCCAAATAATTAATGAGGCAATCAAATTGATTGACTATAAAACAGTTCTGTTGCTGGGGTGTGAAGATCTTCCTTGATGGAAGTACATATACCTAGTAGGACAATTTGTAGAGTTTCTGTCCAATGTTGTGGTTCAAGGCATCGTAGAAATACTTTTAATTGGCAGTTTAAATGTCCAACTAAGCCATTTGCTGCTGATTGATAAGCTGCAGTTCAGATAAATTTTATGCCCAATAATAATAAAACAGTGAGCGATTTGAAAAAAAAAACATGAGTCAAACTGCCTGCAGTGGTTGGTGGTGATAGGGAGGGGCTCTCTGAAAAAAGTGATCCATCTGTGAATGGATGTGGTTGCAGTGGTTTCAGTGGTGGCATGAACCATAGGAAAAATTTCTGGCCAGTGGATAAAGCAGTCGGTGGCAATTAGACAGTAGATGTGTCCTTCAGACGGCAGAAATGATCCAACAATGTCTGTGTGCAGATGTTTGAATTGTTGGTTGGACAGAATGAAAGTGTCAAAGAGATGCACTGATGTGATGAGGGATCTAATTACGCTGAGAGACTGTACACCGGTGCACAAAAGTTTTGCAGTCCCTGTCCAAGTTTGACCATACACTAAATTGTTAACAAGCCTCATTATACTCTGGACTTCAGGATGGGAAAAATTATGCAGTGACGAGATTGCCTGCTGTTGAAAGTTCATTGTCACAGACATGCGTGCATTTGATATAGAATCATCATGATACGACATCACATTTGAATGACGTATCTGGATATGATGAAGACGTAATAAGATGGGTTTACAACTAAGTCTTGCAGCTTGCTGTTGTGTTGTGCGAGGCAGGTGCTTTGTAGTCCACATTGCCTGTAACTGTGTCTGTACAGGAGAGGACATATGCTGATGTAATCAGTTCCCCATTGACATGGGCGATATGTGTCATATATTGTGCTTATGTAGCCCAAGTGCCATTGTTGACATAATGATATTTTCTTTGGTCTCTGACGAAAGCATAAATTAACAGCTTGTAATCAGTGACCGGTGTAAACTGTTGGCTTTCAGACATTTGGCAAAATTTCTGTGTGGAAGTGTAAGGTGCATATAACTCAGTTGTATGTTGACCAGCTCTGCTGCAGTTGAGGTATCTTCTGACTGAAGAATGCGAAGAGCTGACAGTGTTATATATTTGTTGTTTAAGTACAGCACCTATTGCAACTGCAATCCATCAACTATTGAAGTGAGAGACACTTGTACATTAGGGTATCCTATAAGTGCAACCTTAGTGGTATGTCTACACATTAAAGGCAGTTATTGCTTCATGAGTCTACTGTAATTTGCAGCTTGGTTTCAGAGTACCACTCAAAAAGTCATTCAGGGGAGCTTGCCAGCAGTGCATGGTTATTCACAAAACGGTGACAAAAGTTCGCAAGCTCAAGAAATCTAAGCAACTCACAGGCTGTAGGTTAAGAAGTTGGTGACTTCCACTCTTTATCTCCTGTGGCACCTGAACTTAGTGTTAACGGTCTGCCTCAGTAACTGAACTTTGGATGCTCCAAACATGCACTTTGATGAATTGAGGAATAATTCATGTGAACAGAGGTGAGTGAATACTTGCTATTATGTGTTCTAGATGTTCTGTTTTGGTGCTAGACATCACCAAAACATTGCAGTATAGTTATAGCAGGAGTTGAGGTTGCATGTGACTTCACCCATAAAACACAGCAAAGTTTTGCAGCGTTGCATTATCCAAAAGGCATACTAGTAAACTCAATAGGCTGAGTGGAGTGCAGTCAGCAGTCTTGGATATGTCTTCTGGAGCAATGGGTATTTGGTGGAAAGCATGTTCCAAATCTTTTCTTGAGAAGGCAATTTATTGTGGTTACTGAATGAGAAATCTTCAAATATGGAACAGGATACCAATCTTGAATTGTTCGGGTATTAAGTTGCCATTTATTATTGCTTGAGTACCATCCTTTGGTTGTCTTTGGAACTAGCTGCTATTTCAAAGATAAAAGATCCCTTGGGTGAGCATAAGAGAAAATTCTTGTGTTGCTTCCCTTCAGGTATTTTTGAGATCAGGTATGAACTGATGGTCCTGAAATTGTTAGAATATAATATATTTTTGAGTGCTGTACGGATCTTAATGTGGGTATATGTCAAATGATCTATGGGAACTGTCTAAGGAGATCTAAATATAGAGAATCATGCTTATAGTAATGTTGTGTGCACAGCTTAAATATCTACAGGTAGCAAATTAATGCTTGTATCAAAAAGGTGGCAGTGGTAAAGGACCAGTAGCAGGCTGCAAAATGAAATCTGCACCAAGGGTGGATATATTATAGCTGCCACAAATTCACAACAAAAGGTTAAGTTCAGTGAATGTGTCACATGACAATATGTATTGATTGTGGAACCACTGGAAGTATAGAGACAAGTCGTCATAGCTACAGTGAAGTAGTCGAAAAGGATGGTGCATAAATACATGAGCATCTATGGCCCCTAGAAACTACAATTTTGTACAATGGTCAGTGACACAGTCAACGACTGCAGTCTGGAAAGCCATATCAGCCATTATTGACTTACCTAGCCCTAATGGAAAACACTGAAGCTCAAATAGTCATAGGTATGGAAAGCTGGCCAAAGCCGAAATTTTTTAAAACAACATAACAGTGTTCAGAAAGGATAGATTAAATACAGTTGGTGGTGGAGTATTTATTACTGTCAGAAGTAGTTTACCTTCTAGTGAAATTGAAGTAGATGGTTCCTGTGAAATAGTAAGGGTAGAAGTTATACTTGACAATCAAACTAAACTATTAAGCTGCTGAACAGTTCAATGAAAACTTGAGTCCCATTTCAAATAGGTATCCAACTCATACAATTACAGTTGGTGGTGAATTCAATCTACCCTCAATGTGCTGAAATAATTGTGTGTTTAAAGCCAGTGGCAGGCATAAAATGTCATCCGAAATTGTGCTGAATGCTTTCTCAGAAAATTATTTTGAACAATTAGTTCATGAGCCCACATGAAGTGAAGTGTAAATGGTTGTGAAAGCATACTTGATCTCTTAGCAACAAATAATAATGGACAAATAGGGAATATCATGACTGATACAGGGATTAGCGACCACAAGGCAGTTGCTGCTAGGCTGAATACCGTAACACACACAACCTTAAAAAAAAATGCAAAGTACATCTAATTAAAAAAGCTGATAAAAATTCTCTTAATGCCTTTTTAAGAGACAGTGTCCACTCCTTCCAATCTGATCATGTAAGCGTAGAAAAGATGTGGAATGATTTCAAAGAGGTATTTTCGATGGCAATTGAGAGATTTATACCAGATAAATTAGTAAGTGATGGTACTGATTCCCCATGGTACACAAAATGGATCAGATTGCTGTTGCAGAAGCAACGAAAAAAGCATGCCAAATTTAAAAGGACACAAAATCCCTAAGATTGGCAAAGTTTTGCAGAAGTTAGAAATATAGTGCGTACTTCAATGTGAGATGCTTTTAATAATTTCTCCAATTAAACACTGTCTCGGAATCTGGGAGAAAACCCAAAGAGATTCTGGTCATACATAAAGCAGACCAATGGTAAGACGCAATCAATACCTCCACTGTGCGACAACAATGGTGAAGTCACTGACGACAGTGCCACTAAAGCAGAGTTATTAAACACGTTTTTCCGAAACTCCTTCACCAAAGAAGACGAAATAAGCATTCCCGAATTCAAATCGAGAACAACTGACAAGATGAGTAAGATAGACATATATATCCTTGGTGTATCAAAGCAGCTTAAATCACTTATTAGAGGCAAGGCCTCCAGTCCAGATTGTACACCAGTCAGGTTCCTTTCAGAGTATGCTGATACAATAGCTCCATATTTAGCAATTATATACAACCTCTCATTCATAGAAAGATCCATACCCAAAGACTGGAAAATTGCTCAAGTCACACTAATACCCAAAAAGGGAAATAGGAGTAATCTGCTGAATTACAGGCCCGTATAACTAACTTCGATTTGTAGTAGGGTTTTGAAACATATACTGTACTCGAACATTATGAATTACCTTGAAGAAAATGATTTAGTGATACATAGTCAGCACCGATTCAGAAAATATCATTCTTGTGAAACACAGCTAGCCCTTCATACTCAAAATAACGAGTGCTATTGACGAGGCTTGTCAAATTGATTCCATATTATATTTCCAGAAGGCTTTCAACACCATTCCTCACAAGCATCTTCTAACCAAACTATGTGCCTATGTAATATCACCTCAGTTGTGTGACTCAATTCGTGATTTCCTGTCAGAAAGGTCACAGTTCGTGATAATAGATTGAAAGTAAAGTAGAAGTAATATACAGTGTTCCCCAAAGAAGTGTTATAGGCCCTCTAGCATTCCTGGTCTACATTAATGACATAGGAGACAATCTGAGTAGCCATCTTAGATTGTTTGCAGATGATACTGTCATTTACCATCTTGTTAAGTCATCAGATGACCAAAACGAATTGCAAAATGGTTTAGATAAGGTATCTGTATAATGCGAAAAGTGGCAGTTGACCCTGGATAGAGAAAAGTGTAAAGTTATTCACATGAGTACTAAAAGAAGACAACTAAATTTTGATTTTTGATAAGTCACACAAATCTGAAGGCTGTAAATACTTAGGGATTACAATTACATATAACCTAAATTGGAATGATCACTTAGATAGTGTTGTGGGTAGAGTAAACCAAAGACTGTGATTCATTGGCTGAACACTCAGAAGGTGCAACAGGTCTACTAAAGATGCTGCTTACACCACACTTGTCCGCCCTATCCTGGAGCATTGCTATGCAGTGTAGGATCCGCATCAGGTGGGACTGACGGATGACAAAGAAAAAGTTCAAAGAAGGGCCGCTCATTTTGTACTATCGTGAAATAGGGGAGATAGTGCCACAGACATGATATGTGAATTGGAGTGGCAATCATTAAAACAAAAACATTTTTCGTTTCGAGAGGATCTTCTCATGAAATTTAAATCCCCAATTTTCTCCTCCGGTTGCGAAAACATTATGTTGGCACCCACCTGCATAGGGAGAAATGATCATCAAGATAAAATAAGAGAAATCAGGGCTCGCACAGAAAAATTTATGTGCTCGTTTTTCCCATGCGCTGTTGGAGAGAAGAACGGTAGAGAGACAGCTTGGAGATGGTTCATTGAACCCTCTGCCAGGCACTTTATTGTGAATAGATGTACGTATGTCCCAGCTGACACAAGGAATGGCATTTTCAAGCTTCAAAGCCAAATTGTCTGTGGTACCATCACGTGTTTTTAGTTGATGGGGAATAGCGGCATTTCCTCAGTGAGCGTTGGTACTGCAGCAGTCAATGGAATGTTGTGTTTGAAGAGCAGCAATCTTATGGTTGTCTCGGTGCTCTGTGCTTGTAATGATGCCAAAGAATTGTGTGATTGTGGGTATATGGCTGCAATACCTACGGGTGGATGCATCTCGATAATACGGTCTGCTTTTTGTCTTTGTGCCAGCGTTGTTGCGACATACAGTAAGTATTTTCCCTGTGAGAGATGGTAGGTGCAACAGCTAATTGTTTTGTAGAATATCTTCATAAACAGCATTTCTCGCCAGGGTCCATAGGCAACACAGAAATTGCGAAGGGCTGTGATCACCTGACTAAGTGTGGAGTATCTTTTCTAATTTTTTGACTCCAAGTTGACACAAGTAACTGCCTGGAGCCTTTTTAATGGCAGTGTATTTATTAGCACCTGGAGGTGAGGCCAAAATATCCTGGACTTACGTTGTCATGCCATTAACAGCCTTGACATTGTAACTATTGCTTCATTGGAAGTTAATGTGGGCTAACAAAAACGGACTTTCGGATTATGCAAATCATAGAATAGGATTTTCTTGCTGGAATGGTGGTGGTTTGACTTATGTCTCGTGGCTGAATTCACAGTCACATCGACAGTCGGCATTAGATAGTTAACATTCAGTACATGCAGGATGTGTGTCACAGTTGATGCAGTTTTTTCGTATGTAGTTTGTTATGCAGCACAGCTGCTGCTCACCAATAATGTTGTGGTTTTAGTATAACTATTTTATTTGCAACATTTACATGTGCACACAAGAGTGCAAACAGTTCTAAAAAAAACAAGTGAACATTAAAAGCAATGATTAAAAATAAGGTCAGAGAGTAAAAAGGAGTTGGCAATAACATTGCAGTGAATAATGACATTCCTATCTAATTCCACTGAGACGACAAAAGTCATGGGATACTTCCTGATATCATGTCCGACTTCTCAACAAGTCCTTGGAAGTCTCTTGTCAAGTCCTTGTAAGGTCCTTGCTGAATTATTCAGCCATGCTGCCTCTATAGCTATCTATAATTGCGAGATTACCAGAGCAGGATTTTGTGCAAAAACTGATCTCTTGGTTATGTCCAATAAATGTTCAATGGGATTCAGGTTTGGTGATGTGGATGGCCAGATCATTTGCTTGAAATGTCCAGAATGTTTTTCAAACCAATTGAGGACTGATGACGTGGTGCATACATCCATAAAAGTTCCATTGTTGTTTGTCAATGTGAAGTCCATCAATGGCGGAAAATGGCCTGCAAGTAGCCGAACATAATCATTTCCAATCAGTGATCAGTTCACTTGGACCAAAGGACCCAGTCCATTCCATGTAAACACAGTCCACATCATTATGGAGCTACCATCAGCTTATACAGTGCCTTGTTGACAAGATGGGTCTGCGCTGCACTCGAGCCCTACCATCAGCTCTTACCAACTGAAACCATTACTCATCTGGCCAGACCACAATTTCCATTCATCTATGGTCCAACTGATGTGGTCAGAGCCCAGGAGAGGTGTTTCAGGTGACATCGTGCTGTTAGCAAAGGCACTCATGTCTGTCGTCTGCTGCCGTAGCCCGTTAGTGCAGTATTTGGCTGCACTGTTATAATGGATATGTTCGTTGTACATCTTACATTGATGTCTCTGGTTATTTCATGCAGTGTTGCTTGTCTGTTAGCACCGACAACTCTTTGCAAACGTTACTGCTCCCAGTGCCTTGAGGTAATGCTTGAAATTTGGTATTCTCGGCACTTTCTTGATACTGTGGCTCTTGGGATTCTGACTTCTCTAACAATTTCCAAAATTCCTGTCGTGCGGCCATAATCACATTGGAAACTTTTCACATGAATCACCTGAGTACAAATGACAGCTCTGTCATTGCAGCACTCTTGTATACATGGTACTACTGCAATCTGTGTATGTGCATATCACTATCTCATGTCTTTTGTCACCTCAGTGTATAGCCATGTTGGCATAGAACTGGTGCAGATGATACTTCCTTGATTATCACAGTGTATTTTGGCATCTCTAACATCTGACCCTTGGTATCCCTTCACAATCATTTCTCGAATGTTGTGTAACCTCATAATTATATAGCTCGGAGTGTTTCAGCAAGTCTGCAGATTCACACGTTACTTATTCATTACATGAATACTACTTCCACATTATTCAACCGCATGTCTATGCTATTGAAGCAACTTTTCAGTGTGCAGTTGCAATCACAGTATCATCACACCACACTTAGCATTGCTGTGATTCGAACCCGAGAACGATGATGTTTTGATTAGTAGTCAGACACTGTACTAGATGACAGGTCCTGCACAGTAATAAGGCATTTTATATTCAGCATAGCAATGAGCAATAGCCAGTGAGCAGAAATGGCCAACGCAGTGGGAGTGTTGGTCCCTATAATGTGCTCTGCGAATGGAAGATCCCAGAGAACCGAGGCTTGAAAGGTGGGAACCAAGCAAAAACTTGCTTGCTAATCGTTTTGGACAGAATTACTGTCTGACATATCAGAAAGTGAAATAAATTATGACTGAACTTTTATTACACTTCTTTTAACATACAGACAAAGAAGATTGCCAAACTTTAGAGAACTGCCATAGCAAACTGCTGAAGCTTATAGTGGTTCAGCTTGTGCATATTCTGAGACACAGAATTCTGATAGTGGCTATGTTTATTGTTACTTTAACATTCAGCTTGGACTAAGAGACGTGGCTGTTTGAATTCATTTTATGTAACCGCTGTATTTGATTTTCTTTGTGATGCTCTGAAAATTGAAGTATCATATGCTTATTACATGGAACATTTATTTATTTATTTACTTATTTAATCATTTACTTTTTTTATTAATGACTGGTATTTAAATAGTTTTGCTGCCAGGAAACTAAAGCAGACTGTAACTTTTTATTGTGTGTAACTGTTCTTTACAATTTCATTTAATAACTATTTTCAGAGATAATAGTTTCCAATTAATTTATTATTTACGAAGATAACTCTACTTATTAACTAAGATTATCAACTTGCTAACTGTGTACTAATTGCTGGTGAAATCTCAATTCTTTCTTCACCGCACTTTACTTCAAAATACATATAACATGAGGTTTACAGCTTCTCTGGCACTAGCATAGTGTTTCTGGAATCCAGAAAGCCATGAAGAGGTGAAATAGTTTTTACCACCACACTGCCCGCGTATGGGAGTGCCTCAGGTCAGTGTCTGAAAAAAACACCTAGTGGCTGTAAGTACCAAGTGGTTGAGGGTAGGGAAAAAAAAAAATGAAATAATCAGTTGCATTACTAGCCAGTAGATGACAACTGGGGTAGTTCAGCCATATCCATATAATACAAGCCTCTTTATTCAATGCTGCCTCAGTGACTTGCACACTGATAATGAAATTATGGAGGACAACATGGCAGCATACAATTTTCAGAAACCTCAATACAATTGGTCTAGGATAGCATGCACACTTTCCTCCTAGCTTACAGCACCTGAGGTCTTTGTCAACTGATGTGAAGTCCACGGTGCCCATGGTGCGGATGCAGAACCCAACAACCCTCTATGCCCAACACCAGTGCATCCTTCCCCATCTTGATCTCAATGTCATAGCCCACTGAGGATACAAAATAGTTCAAATCTGGTAATATCAGCATTTCTTTAAAAGTTTCCACTGTCTGCAACACATTCTCTCTCTACCACCTTGTTGAAACACTTCCTCCGAGTGTGAAATAGCCTCTGTGACTCCATTATGGACATACACTGCAACAGTGGTGAGTGTCAAGTCTTCTAATGTACTTTGCTTACTGTGTCACTGTACTGCGGCATGTTGCAAATGACAGACATGGGATCCACAGAAACCTTGTCACTCCACCACATTCAGCTCAACGTATACAGGGTGTTACAAAAAGGTACGGCCAAACTTTCAGGAGACATTCCTCACACACAAATAAAGAAAAGATGTTATGTGGACATGTGTCCAGAAGTGCTTAATTTCCGTGTTAGAGTTCATTTTAGTTTCGTCAGTATTTACTGTACTTCCTCGACTCACCCCCAGTTGGCCCAATTGAAGGAAGGTAATGTTGACTTCGGTGCTTGTGTTGACATGCGACTCATTGCTCTACAGTACTAGCATCAAGCACATCAGTACGTAGCATCAACAGGTTAGTGTTCATCACGAACGTGGTTTTGCAGTCGGTGCAATGTTTACAAATGCGGAGGTGGTAGATGCCCATTTGATGTATGGATTAGCAAGGGGCAATGGCCGTGGCGTGGTACGTTTGTATCGAGACAGATTTCCAGAACGAAGGTGTCCCGACAGGAAGACGTTCGAAGCAATTGATCGGCGTCTTAGGGAGCACGGAACATTCCAGCCTATGACTCGCGACTGGGGAAGACCTAGAACGACGAGGACACCTGCAATGGACGAGGCAATTCTTCATGCAGTTGACGATAACCCTAATAGCATCAGAGAAGTTGCTGCTGTACAAGGTAACGTTGACCACGTCACTGTATGGAGAGTGCTACGGGAAAACCAGTTGTTTCTGTACCATGTACAGTGTGTGCAGGCACTATCAGCAGCTGATTGGCCTCCACGGGTACACTTCTGCGAATGGTTCATCCAACAGTGTGTCAATCCTCATTTCAGTGCAAATGTTCTCTTTACGCATGAGGCTTCATTCCAACGTGATCAAATTGTAAATTTTCACAATCAACATGTGTGGGCTGACGAGAATCCGCACGCAATTGTGCAATCACGTCATTAACACAGATTTTCTGTGAACGTTTGGGCAGGCATTGTTGGTGATGCATTGATTGGGCCCCATGTTCTTCCACCTACGCTCAATGGAGCACGTTATCATGATTTCATACGGGATACTCTACCTGTTCTGCTAGAACATGTGCTTTTACAAGTACGACACAACATGTGGTTCATGCACGATGGAGCTCCTGCACATTTCAGTCGAAGTGTTCGTACGCTTCTAAACAACAGATTCGGTGACCGATGGATTGGTAGAGGCGGACCAATTCCATGGCCTCCACGCTCTCCTGACCTCAACCCTCTTGACTTTCATTTATGGGGGCATTTGAAAGCCCTTGTCTACGCAACCCTGGTACCAAATGTAGAGACTCTTCATGCTCGTATTGTGGACGGCTGTGATACAATACGCCATTCTCCAGGGCTGCATCAGCGCATCAGGGATTCCATGCGACGGAGGGTGGATGCACGTATCCTCGCTAACAGAGGACATTTTGAACATTTCCTGTAACAAAGTGTTTGAAGTCACGCTGGTACGTTCTGTTGCTGTGTGTTTCCATTCCATGATTAATGTGATTTGAAGAGAAGTAATAAAATAAGCTCTAACATGGAAAGTAAGCGTTTCCGGACACATGTCCACGTAACATATTTTCTTTCTTTGTGTTTGAGGAAAGTTTCCTGAAAGTTTGGCCGTACCTTTTTGTAACACCCTGTATACCCTGCAATCTTTGCTTGTATTTAGTAGCATAATTAATTTCTTATAGTGAATTTATATTACTCCGCTCTTGTCTGTGAAGTTAATCGCCAGTTCTCTCTTGGATACCTTTTTGGTTAGTTTATTTAACTTGTGCTGTATCTGATTTATCATGATGATGTGTGCTGTCTCATCCCCTGTTCCAACTTTTTTTTATATTGTGGTGTCACTGAAATAAATACAGTGTCAAACAATATGGTCCAGTGTTCCAGTTTATCGGCATACTGTTACTATTAAGTTCATATGGTGTTTTGTTGAGATATGTGGAGTAAGAAAATCTATTATACTCTTTGAGGAAGGATTGTACTTCATCTGAAATCTTTCCTTCACACAATGAAAGAACTCGGAGCTTTATCATCCTGTTGGTTCTTCATGCCAACCCTTCTTCCGTTCTTGCATTGTACATCATTTCTTCCTTGGAGTTTGCTCTTTCCCTTAATATGTCGGTTGCTTTTTCTGTGTCCTTCCTCGTGACCAGTGTTGGGCTCATTACTTTCTAATTACTAGATCTGAGTGACATAGTCTTAATAGCGTGAAAAAAATCTTATATGGAAGTGGTCCTGTATCCATATGTAAATCTCAGTAACATGCTTCTCTGCACTCTGCATAGAGCTAGTTAAAAGTTAGTCAGTTGTGCCATATTACCCACACATTTGCAGTGTAACGTACTATGGAAACAAGTTTAGTTTTATGATACAGTCTAATGATTTCTAGAGGTAGATGAACTTATTTTTGCTGATCATTGGAATTTTGTTCATTAGATTAAGAACTTGTTAGCAGAAAATTTATATACATTTATGAAAATTTTGCTTCACGTTAACATATATCTGATAGTACCTTTCAACAACATATGTCTTGGTCAGAGAATTATTTATTCTTATTTTTGGTTGTCATGATATTTTCCCTTTGTGAACCATATTGTTTTATTTGTAGCTTTTTAATGTTTGGGCGAAGCAGTGCCTTAATATACCGACTATTTGTTTCTAATTCTGCCCTAGTAATACCTGTTACTACTATCATCAAGTCACTAGAGTATACATGCGCCCTTCTGGTAGGGATAGTTACTTATTTTCTGTAATAAATTTTCCAAGTCAGTATACCAGAACTCCAGTCCAAATATAGAGCCCTGTGGACGTCTCTTTGCTACGTATTTTTCCGTTATGTAGTCGTGGTGGGGGAAGAGGGAAGGTGCAGATGTGACCTGATTCGAGGACCTTGAAGAGTCTCATTGAGATGTGTGGGTACAGATCCTAGATGATCATTCTGTTATTGGAATCTCTGTTGCCATTTCTTTAAGGTTTCATTTTTTATCTATGTTTAAAAGTGACTTCTGTCATGTACTGTGAAGATGATATCTTTACATCTTCTTCGCCTTTTTCACTATATCAGCTTCTTTTTTATTACTCCATATTGCGATTCCACATGTATTAAACAATAAAGGAAGTCTTGGTCTTAAGCTTTGCAGTGCACGGTATTAGGAGGAAAATATTATAAAGTTTGTATTGCTGACTGAATGTGCTGAGGTAAAGGCATGCTATATTTTCATGTGGGGAGAACAGAGTTCAAATTCCTATTTGGCTTACCAGCTTTTTTGTGATTTTGCTTAAATTGCTCAAGGCAGTTCCCATCATGGGCCCATGCAATGTGATATTGAGACTCTAATGACTTCATCGATGGGATGTTGAATCCTAATATACCTTTCTTGTCAGCTGTACTTTGGGTAAGACAAGTGACTAACTACATTTTATCTTTGTCTGTTTGAAATTTAGATCAATCGGGTAAAATTAGAATCTGGGACACAGTTAACAAGGAACATTTACTGAAAAATGAGTTCCAACCATTTGGCGGACCCATCAAAGATATTTCATGGTCTCCTGACAACCAACGCATTGTTGTTGTTGGAGAAGGAAGGGAAAGGTAACATACACATTATCTTGTACTAATAGTTTTATTTGTTATGAGGACCTACAATATTAGTATTTTATATGTTAACAGTTTTTTCTAATTCCACTGACTGTGTGTCCAGTTTTTGTATATTTTCACTATTTATGCTAAATGGATATTATCAGCAAGAATACAAGGTATTATTAACAGGTAGCTTTTATGGGAATTTGCTTCTATTGCATTTGACGACTGCAGTTTATGGTTTAGGTCAGAAGAGACAAAATTATTCTGTCCTACAAGCAACAAGCTTAAGAAGTAGTGCTGCAGTTGTGCATCAGTTTTTATTGTTCATACTTGATTAGTTGTATAGAACTCTTAATTTATATTTTATGTTTCAAATTTGTAAGTGCACAGACAATAAACCAGAGAGATACGAACTTTAGTGAAGGTAAAATCCAATTGCAGTACTGTAATATATTTAATTTTAGGTGTATTTCATAGTTTCTGCAATTACACAGTAAAACTGATGTTTGTTGTGAGAATATTTACAAAGCATTTGCTTTTATAACTGACTTATATTTTAACAGTGAGTATACACTCTGAGCAACTGAATTCAACTCACCTACCTAGTAGTGTCTTTTTCTCCCTTTCACCTTAAAGACAACAGAAATTTTCTGTGGCATTGGGGCATGGACTCTGTGTAACATCTACAGTGTTTTCAGATTGGGCTGTTTAATCACAGCCGTTAACACACAAAAACTGCTTTGAACTAGATTTCAGCACTTGATATTGTCCAAGATGTTCTCAGTAGGATAAAATTAAAGTGACATGGAGGGTCACAAAAGAATTCCCATGTCTACATATGCATCTATATCTATACTATAAGTGTAGCTGTGATACTGAATCAAATGTATTTCAGATATCAAGAAATACAGCTTCTATCTGGTTGCCTTGATTCAAAGCTTTCAGTATGTCATGTGAGAAAAATAAGAGTTGGGTTTCACGTGATCAATGTTTTCGAAATCCATGCTGGTTGGCATTGAGGAAGTCATTCTGTTCAAGATAGCTCATTATGTTTGAGCTCAGAATATGTTCTAAGATTCAAGATGTCCATGGAGCTTTCATAAAAATTTGCTGACTCAGTTTGGAAGAGATGAGCAGGTGCGTTGAGGTTTTTTTGGTTCAGGTCTCCTGTAGGTTTCTGTTTTCAAAGAAATGGATATTGTGTGTGACCATTAGTAGTTTTCTCTACTGTTCGACACTGTGAACAGTAGCAGACATGTCATGGGTCCCAGTTCATTAGAATTTTTATATATTTGTAGACTGCTGTTGATGTATTTCGTAACTTGTATCAGTCCAAGCAGTACTATTCCATGCTTGTGTCCATTCCTGGTGTTCCTACCCACACATCAATCTTTGTCCTTGTGATGTGTGGTGAACAGAAGTAAAAGTATAGGGACATGGCTCCAAATTAAGAATGTGTTTCTGTACGACATGGCTGCTCATCAGTTGTTGTTGTGTAGCATTGAATTTGTGTGATTCACTGAATTGTAACTTGTCTAGTTAGTGCTAGAACAGTTAATGATGACCCTGTCGTAAACATATTTTTGTCCATTGCATTTGATTCCATCTGCACAGGCTTTGCAGAGTTGACACATTTCATCATTGTCTTGGCGACACATGAAAAGATTAGTGTGTGTACAACCTTGAATTGGAAGTGCCCTGTATGCAAGATTGCCATGAGCTGCAGTTGTATGTACTGACGATAGGGCGTACTTTTCACATCCTGTGCCTGAATGCATGCCTGAATGTAGGTACATGGCAAGGACAAGATCTAACAACATCCCAGTTACATTATATGATAAACCATTCCATTTGCTTCTGTAAGAAGTTATTTATGGTTGGGTGCACAATCTTATAAATTAAAACAAATGTACACTGTTAAAAACTGTTAGTACAACTGGGGATAGCTGAATTTGTTACACACACACACAACACACACACACACACACACACACACACACACACAAAACTTTTTAGTGTATCACAAACTGCATTGCTGAATGAAAGTCATCTGGACGCAGAGTACAAATATATTGCTCCAGTTGGTGATAAACAATTGATGCACAGGAACTGGATGGATAGAAATGGTCATGATAATGTTATACTGAGAATGTGGTTGTAAATTCTGAGTAGTTATCACAGCAATTTTGTACAGTTAAAGTAACTGATGAGCAATACATTATGACCACCTGCTTAATAGCGTGTTGGTCTGCTGTTGAAATGCAATACAGCAGCAACTCTGCATGGCATGGCTTCAACAAGTTCTTGATAGGTTTCCAAATGTATTTGAGAATAGATGTCTACACACAGATCCCATTGTTCCTGTATATTATGGGATGCGGGTTTGTTGGCTCAAAGGAGCTGGCACCTGATTGTGTCCCAGGCGTGTTTCATTGGGTTCAGATCACATGAATTTGGAGGCCAACACATCAACTTTATTTCTCTACAGTACTCCTCAAACCGCTGTAGCATCCTTGTGGCCTTGTAACATGTACATTCATCCTGCCAGATGATGCCATCACCATTGGGGAAGACACCAAGTCTGGTAGCTTATCATCTGCAAACCAAACAATGTAAATGCAAATTTCATTGGCGAGTTAATGCATCCATATGAAGAGCTATCAGTGCAGGACACCATACAGATGGTCCTGCAAAATCATATAATGTAAAAACACTGTAACAAGCAAAACGAAAAAAAAAAAGAAATACTTTCTTTGGCCTCACTTCGTTAGATCAGTTAAAACCCGAAATATGTCCACTTTTTACAGTTTTCAATAAACAAAACACACTGACGATGATACAGAGGTTCCAAAATGTGTTTGGGCAAAAAAAAAAAAAAAAAAAGTGTTTTTGTATAAAGGCGGAACCTGTATCCTATAATTTAACTACAAACTCGAATAGAAAGACAAGAGCTGCAGATCCAAAAGTGGAATACACATCATCTATATTATCCCACACCCCATCATGCCAAATATGGACTAAACTCTGCCGCATTTGTGACCATCCAGCACGTACAGCAGTTTCTGGCATCCTTGTAAATGGTAACATCTGCTCTGACTGCGTGGTACTTGCTGAATGTTTTGCCTCTCTGTCATACGAAGTTTCTTGTAGTGAATGGAAGCTTCACAGCACTGTGGTAATGTCTCAAGATACGGCACCTGGACCCAACAAAACCTCCAACCAAATGTTCAAACATCTTCAAGCTGACAGTGTGAAACATATCCTCGGGCTTTCTAATGGTGGCAGGATGGAGAATTTCTCTCACAATGGCAGGAAGGTATTATTATTCCTGTTGGGAAACTGGGAAAGGTCCCACATATTTTAACTTAATTACTGGCCAATGTCTTTGATAAGTGGGCTGTGTAAGTTATCTGAACGAATGGTCAACTGACATCTTTGTTGGTGCCTCGAAACTGGAGGCCATATATCGCGATTCCAAAGTGGCTTTTGGGTTTTCTTGTCCACCACAGATCACCAGATCTGTCTAGAATCTTCAGTGTGAAGCACTTTTGTGCATGACCAAAATCTGATTGCAATGCTCTTTGTTCTACACCTGGCAACATCACATTCTGTGTACAGTGCAGGAATGGGTTTTCCAGGGCAGTTTCCCATTTTCATCCAGAATCCCATATCTCTGTGGTTTTTTTGGCTCCAGATAGGTTCAACTCTTAGCAACCAATATGTACAAGGAACTGTAGTCCCTTAGGGATCAATTCTGAATGTAACACTGTTTGCTTTTGCCATTGATGGTATCATAGATGTGGTGGGTCCCACAGTCTCTAAAGAACTGTGTGTGAATGATATTTATCTGCACTATGCCTCTTCATCACTGTGCACCACTGAACACCAACTTCACACTTCATGACTGGGCCCTGAATCATGGCTATCAATTTTCTCCTGCAAAATCATGAGTTGTGCTTTCTTGCCAACTCCAGACTGTTCATCTGCAACCAGAAGTTAATCTTGGTGAGCAGTTACTTGAAGTCATTGAATCTCCTCAGTTATTAGGTATTTTGCTTGACAAGAAGCTAACTTGGCTGCCTCATGTCTGCCAGCTCAAGGCAACCTGCATGAGGAACCTGAATGTTCTCTGTGGGGCACAGACTGCATAGTTATTCTGAGATTTTACTGAGTGCTGATTTTATCCCACGTGGTCTATGGTTGTGTGACCTATTGGTCTGCAGCACCATCCGTTCTGGGCTTGCTGGATCCTGTTCACCACACTGGTGTATAGTTGGCGAGGGAGCCTTCCCTACGAACCCTGTTAACAGCCTCCTCCTGTTGGAAGCTGGTGTCCCACCGCTGCGGGTTAGATGACAACAGGTTTGTCAGATGCCTATTCACCGTGTCACTCAACTCTGTTGCACAACTAACAGTTCAGATTGTTTGTGTATTGCCCAAAATTGAGTAGACCAGCTGATATCCAACTTGATACTCTCCTGAAGGCCCTCAGTCTCCTTTAGTCTGTGTTTGTAGAGCTCCCTCTTGACTCCCCCCCCTCCCCCCCTTTTCCATGTGCTGTACTCAATTTCCAAGGTGCTCATTCCAGCCACCAGGTTGTCACAATTTCCTCTTTGTCCTCCGCTTTAGTTACTTATTTAGGCTACTGTGTCAAGTGCCTGTGATACTAGCGTGCAGCATTCAATCCTGTTGTGGCTGGTGGAGGTGTAAATGATAAACTCAGCAAATTGTACAACATAAGGTTTTGAAGATGATTTAAGAATGACAGCAACATTGATCATATATGCAGTTTGTTTAATATGTAAGATTTTTGTTCATAGTAAGTGTGTGAGGAGACTTTTTAAAAAAATTAAGGCTGATTCTGTTTTTAATTAAGCTTCTATGACAGTGTTACATTTAAATATTTTTTTGTCATTATAAGGAATGGATAAATAGTTACATTAATTCAACAGTTGTTGATCCTTAGTCAGTAACTAGATGACCACCATGAATTAAACACAGATGGCACAAAACCAATTAGAATCTACAAAGGAATAACTTGCATTATATACAAAAGTCTAATGATAAGACAGCCAAGGGAGTGATAAAATTTCAACTTTTTATGTGAGTGTTTTTAGAGTTTTCAATTTCAAGGAGTAAAAGGTATGTTGCACATTCTACTGTCATCAGTGTACACTTGGCATAAAGACCACAAACATAAGAGAAATTAGGGCTCATAAAGAGGTATATAGATAGTATTTTCCCCTCGCTTTGTTTGCCAGTGGAAAGGAAATGACTAGTAGTGGTTCAAGGTACCCCAACCACAGACCATATGGCCATTTGCAGAGTATCTCTGCATCTATAGAATTTGGATAAACAACATGTGCCACCTGGATGATCTTAAATTTTGAGCAACTTGATGAACTAGGCCAATCCTTGCTGAGTACAGATCCTGATATTCCTGAGCTGGTTGTTTGCCACCTCAGCTCCTGCTTATGTACCAGTAACTCGTGTACATCATTCAGTGATTGCCATTGAGTGTGATGGAAGTATGTTATGTGTCAAGAAGAATGGTAGTAATCTTGGCTTAACCAACTAGATTACAAGGAAGGGAGAATGACAATGTTATAGAAAGGATAGGTGCTACTCACCATATAGTGAAGATGTGGAATCACAGATAGAGACTACAAAAAGACTGTCAAGCTGTTTGACAATCTATGACTCAGCATCTTTGCTTTATAGTGAGTAACAACTATCCGTTTCATAATATTGTCATTACTCTATCCTGGATTATCCATTTTTGTAAGCATGGTAGAATCCTTTATTTAAAATGCTGATAGATTTTGTTGCTGAACACACACTAGTACACCTTGTTGCAGTTCAGTAATAGTAGGGTTCCTCTAGTGAGGCTCTGCCTGAGTAAACTTCCATTTTTGTTGATATCACCGGGGTGTTGTGGAGCCTTAAAATTGTTCTCCTACTCTCAATGGACTGGGTGTGCCATTGATTTCTAGGAAATCTGGTAGGAAGAAATCTGAAAGTAGTTCTGATAGGACAGAAACTGCTTATGTGGAAAAAGCTAAAGTCATAAAGGTATACTGAATCTTAAAAATAAGTGAACTTTAGAAATGGGATTTTGTTGGTAGAAATGTTGACTTCTCAGTAGGCCACTGGACTTCAAGCAGCAAAGTTTCTTGGAGAATATCCTACAGAAACTTCATGAAGTGAGCCGTATGACACCCTGAAGTACAATCTACATTTGCAAAATAAGGCTCTAACCACTTGCAGACGTGATTGGAAACGCCTAAAGAGAAATTCAAGGAGGAGTGGTATCAGGAAGGTATAATTGACATCCATAATGTAATGGAAAAATGCAAATGGTGGACAAGTAAAACCAGCAAAGTTTACTCTTGTATTTGAAATATGCTCACTATTTTTATTTACTCAAATTTGGCATATTTCGTGACAGTGCTTTTTCTGTGAAATGTTTACAAGATGATATTTGTCTTGGCTTCAGTTGTCTAGTGGAAGTATGATTCCACAATGCAGTTTCGTTGGCTGCGGAAATGACCTGGTTCAATGCGTTTGCCTAATTTTTGGTGCTTCAAATACCATTTCTTCGAATGTGGTTTCTTCTTAAAGTTTATATAAAAAAGACAGTAACATAATTCATTTTTCCTGTTCACTAACAAATCATTATGACGGCGACCTGCACATTGTTCTACCGTCAACACACACCGAGAGTTCACTGCCGACTGACGACAGTCAAAGACAACTCCAGCTTCAAAGACATTTTACACAACACACAAGCTTCCACTTGTAATCAGTCTCTTTGATATTCTTCATCACATCTACTAATAGTAATCAATATGCTTTCACTCTCAAAAATATAAGTAAATTAACATAAAATAAGGCAAATTACAATTTTAAAAAATTTCTGACAAAAATTACAATTAAAAAAAAGTTTCTGACAAAAATATAAGAAAACATTTACAATTTGGTATCGACAAATCTGGTAGAAAATAACACATCTCCCAGATCCATTACATATTCCATGGAACATTCATGCCAGAGCACATAATGGCTAGATACATTCAGCTTAATATCAAGTCTTACATTCTTAAACAATATGGCGCTTTAAATTTCTGCAATATGACCACACAGTGCCGTTGTCAGGGAAATGTGGTAGAATAACCCGTGATGGAAATATTTGTTTATATTGTCATGTAGAAGAAGGTATAATTAGATGAATGACGAACACTAACTTCACTTAAAGGAAGGTTTATTCAGCACTTGCACACACAACAGCGCGGAGCGAACTGCCTCCTGCCAGAACACATACAGTATATACACAGCTGCAAAACATTCCAGTACAATGATTCTTGACATTTGTGGATACTTCTAGAATGTATTCGAACCAAATACAGAAATTGAAATGGTACAATCCAGGTGAGTTTTGAACTCAAGACCCTTCATTCAACAGTTCAGTATCATAACCACTACACCTCGGTACTACTCAGCTTCTTCTGCGACATTGCTCCCTCCTTAGAAAACAGCGTCTCGGTATTACGTCGTCCTATTCCGAGAACAAGTCGTCGGTCCTGCATACTCAGACTTCCGATGACTGATACTCGCCCTGGTGGTGATCTTCTCAGAATTCTTTTTGCCACTATGCTCTTCATCATCTTTCCGCTTGTTGCCTGCTGCTGGAGCTTCGAATTTACCCTGGGTGATAGGATCCTTATAGGGCTTCATTCAAGGGATGTGGACCGTATCTCTGATCTTTCGTAGTCTTGTGTCGGGGTCGAAATCTCAAACTTCATAAGTAACATCAGACAACTGTCTTACAACCTTATAAGTTGCAAAGTAGCACCTGGGGAGCTTCTCAGAGAGACCAATCTTCCCAACAGGAGTGAAGATCCAGACGAGGTCACCAGGCTGGTACACAACAGGGCAGTAGCTCGCGTCATATCTTCGGCGATCATTTTCTTGAGCCTGCAATGTTGGAAGTCGAGCTAATTGCCAAGCTGCCTCAGCTTTGGTTAACACGTGGCCGAAGTAGTCGTTTTCCATGTCATCAGGATGTAATGGAAACAGTGTCCATCATCATAGTCGCCTCACACCCATGCACTAGGAAAAATTGCATAAATCCTGTGGTGTCTTGTTTGGCGTTGTTATAGGCAAACGTCACGAAAGGTAGCAGCTCATCCCAGTTGCTGTGCTCAGCACTGATGAACATTAATAGTATGTTGGCCAAGGTCTTATTAAGGTGTTCAGTAAGTCCGTCAGTATGTGGATGGTAGGCAGTCGTCATATGATGAGTAATGTTGCACCGACGGTTTATCTCTGTCACAAGATTCAATTGAAAATCATTCCCTTGATCCGTAATTAATGACACTGGGGCACCGTGTTTTAATAAATGTCTTCCATGATGAATTTGGCTACCTTGGATGCTTCTGCTGTTTTCACAGCTTTTGTAATGGCATAACGTGTCAGATAACCAGTGCAACCAATAATCCGTCTACTGCCACTAGTGGACGTTGGAAATCGTCTGAGGAGGTCAATCCCAACACGCTGGAAAGGTGTTTGGCTGGTGGAATTGGTATTTGTCAGCCAGGTGGTTTCCGAGGAACTGCCTTTCTCCTCTGGCAATCTCTACAGTGCGACACATAGCGACGGACACTCCTAAATAAACCTGGCCAGAAAAATCTCTTGTGTATGTTATTGTATGTCTTAATAAAGACTAAATGCCCAGCCTCAAGTTTGTCATGGAACTTCTGTAGAACATCTAAGCGCATATGTTTAGGAATCGCTGGTAGCCACCTCTTTCCAAATGGATCAAAGTTTTTCTTGCAAAGTAATCCATAAACTACCTTAAACTGTCCATTCACATCCTCTGACTGATTTAAGGGAAGCATAGTTTGAGATATCTTGGTGTCACTCTGCTGCTCAGCAGAGAGATGCTGGAGTGTAGTGAGACAGTCACTATCTTCATCAAAATCTTGATGGTCTTGCACAGGGTTTCTTGAGACACGGTCGGCATCTTGGTGTTTTCTTCCACTTTTGTACACTGTGGTAATGTCATACGCTTGAAGATGAAGATGTAGTGCCCACCTGGCGAGTCGTCCTGTTGGATCCTTAAGACCTGTCAACCAACAAAGTGAATGATGGTCTGTAACAACTGTGAATGGCCTTCCGTAGAGATACTGTGGAAATTTGCTCATGGCTCAGATCACAGCAAGACATTCTCTTTCTGTAGTTAAGTAGTTTCTCTCGGCTTTTGTAAGTGTCCTAGAAGCATAGGCTATAACCATCTTTTTTCCATGCAAAATATACACCAGCACAGCACTGATCCCATACCCACTGTCATCTGTGTGTAGTTCTGTAGGTGCTGTGTCATCATACAGACAAAGTACAGGGTCAGTTGCCAGAGCTTTTCGCAGCACATAGAAAGAATCTTGTTGAGCACCACCCCAGATAAATTTAGCATCAGCTTTTAACAACTCTTGGAGTGGCCTGGCTTTAATACAAAAGTCTTTGATAAAACAACGGTAATAAGAACATAATCCGAGGAAGCTTCTCACATCTCTAATACTTTTAGAAATAGGAAATTCTGTTATAGATCTTACATTCTCTGGGTCAGGCCGCACACCTTCATTTGACCCAAGATGTCTAAGTATTTTCATTTCTTTTGCTCCAAAGAGACACTTTCTTGGATTAAGTTTCAGTCCCTGTTGTTGGAGTCACTTAAGAATGGCCCTCAGTCCTTTTATATGTTCATGATATGTCTCTGAGAACACTATAATGTCATCCAAATAACAAAGACAAATTGTCCACTTCAGGTGACGTAGAAGATTATCCATCATCTGTTCAAAAGTTGGTGGTGCATTACACAAGCCGAACAGCATTACCTTAAACTCATACAGGCCCTCAGGGGTGATGAATGCAGTTTTCTCACAATCAGCCTCATCTACTTTGATTTGCAGTATCCCAAGTACATGTTCATGGTGAGAAAAACTTAGCCCCCTTCAGACAATCTAGCATATCATCAGTTCGCAGAAGAGGGTAAGCGTCCTTTTTAGTTATCTTATTAAGCTTCCTGTAATCAACACAAAAGCTCCAACTGCCATTCTTCTTCCTGACGAGGACCACTGGTGATGACTATGGGCTCTGCAAAGGCTGAATGATGTCATTCATCATCATTTTCTCTACCTTGTCGCGAATTATTCAACGTTCCGTTGCTGACACACGCTATGCTCTCTGGCTTATTGGTTGATGGTCTCCAGTGCTAATCCCTTCACCATCGATTTGTTTAATTTGCTCTTCACCTGTGGACTGAAACATTCAGAGAACTCTTGAAGAATGGCAAATAGCTTCTTCTGTTGTTCCTTAGTGAGATCTGGTGATAGTCGAGCTAGAAGATCTTGTCTCGTAGTAGTAGCACTAGTTTCGCCCACATACTCGGCATGGGAGGTTTCTATGACGCTCAGCTGTTCTCCAGTTATCAGCTCAGTGTTTGCTATGCACATGCATTTTGGAAGGATCTGTGGTTCTTGGCGACAGTTAACTATCCACAATTCACTGAATCCATTCTTGAACGAGACGACAGAGGCTGGGAGGACCAAGTTATTCTTCAGTGGTACGCTTCACTTACATTCCACTACAAGATCCATGGGTTGATGTGTGGCATGGCACGTGACAGTTACCTATCTAGCACTGACCGCAGGAATGGTCACTTCATCCAGCACACATAGCCTCCACACACTCGGATGCTCATCTTCCTGTCCACAGTATCTCATCTCATCTGTCTAGCATAATCTTTGAGTGACCACAATCTATAATGGCCTGAGAAGCTTTCAAAAAGTCCCATCCCAGAATGACGTCATGAATACACTCTTGCAAGACGATGAATTCTAAGGGCTGTTTATGGACACTTATAACCACATGAATGGTACATCTTCCAGTAGGTTTTACATATTTCCCATTAGCCACCTTCAGCAGAGATGTTTTGTTGTTGATGAATATGGTTTTCTGCAAATGGCGGTGGTACTTCTCCGAAATGACTGAATATGATGCTCCAGAGTCCACAAGAGCTTGGGCTGGTCGGCCGTCCATGAGGATATCGACGTAGTGTATTATCATTTTTGTAGTGATCGATGGCGGAGGATTTTTCTCTTCGGCTGCCTCACCTCCAAGGAAGGTCACACCCTTTAGTTTTCCAGGTTGCAGCGGCTAGCTGATCGGCTGGAGCTTCTAAACAGTGATGGAGACCTTGATTGGCGTGTTGAGAAGCACCCTCTCCAGCGGCTAGCTTGTGGTAATGGTGACCTATGTTGTCCTGCACGCACATCATCTTGTTCATCTTCGTTGTCCCGGAGTTGACGTCGGCTAAGATTGGCCTGCTGTCTTCTGGCACGGGTGACATCAGATATCCGCCACCTTCCTCAACAATAGCGCACCACATGTCCCGCTCGTCCACAATGGAAACATACTGGTTTGTTTTCGTGGTTCCTCCAGATGTCTGTGTTCTTTGGTGCCCAAACAGGTTCCTCATGCGGCATTATAGGAATGTAACTCCGCCTTGGTTTCAACTCCTTCACCGTTTTAAAGGGAAATGAAGGACGAGAAATTGGGTTCAGTGTCTGTTCCAGTTCCTCACTTATGATCTCTTGAAGCTTCTCGGATTTTTGCTCACCATGTAATCCAGGTGCCTTCTGAACTTCCTCTCTATCTGACGAACACCACTTGTGAAATCAGTTGCTACCTCCATCACATACATCGATACAACGTTTGGAAGCTGTTCAGACTTCTTTCATGTAATTCTTTTTTGATGCATTATACTGGCACCATTTTATGCAGTCCTCTGCTGTGGAAACCACCTTCAGTAGTAAGGCTTGATACACTCATGCTCATAAATGAAGGATAATGCTGATACATTGTGAAACAATGCTCTGGTGGGCGGTTTGTGGGTTTAAATCACCTTGGGGTATGACCATTCGGCGCATTTGACCTGCGGTCGTCGCACGGTGGCGCTGGCAGTAGTCCACATATGCAGAGATGTGTTGAGGTATGTCAGAGTACAGTGCAGTGAGTAAGTGTGCAGACATTTTAATGGTGACTGTGTTTTGAAAATGGCTCAAAGAACATATATTGATGATGTTTTGAGGGGTAGAATACTAAGGAGACTGGAGGCTGGTCAAACACAGCAGGTCGTAGCACGGGCCCTCTATGTGCCACAGAGTGTGATCTCAAGATTGTGGCAATGATTCCAGCAGACTGGAAACATGTCAGGTGCTACAGTATGGTATGTCCACCATGTACAATACCACAAGAAGACCTATATCTCACCATCAGTGCCCACAGATGACCACGGAATACTGCAGGTAGCCTTGCTTGGGACCTTACCGCAGCCACTAGAACAGTTGTCTCCACACACACAGTCTACAGACGACAGAACAGACATGGTTTATTAGCCTGGAGACCTGCGAGGTGCATTTCACTGACCGCTGGTCACAGGAGAGCCCGTGAAGCACGGTGTCAAGAACACAGTATATGGTCATTGGAACAGTGATTCCAAGTTATGTTCACGGACGAGTCCAGGTATAGTCTGAACAGTGATTCTCAATGGGTTTTCATCTAGCGTGAACCAGGAACCGGATACCAACCCCACAATGTCCTTGAAAGGGGTCTGTATGGAGGTCGTGGTTTGATGGTGGGGGGTGGGATTATGATTGGTGCACATACAACCTTGCATGTCTTTGACAGAGGAACTTTAACAGGTCAGGTGTATCAGGACGTCATCTTGCACCAGTATGTCCGCCTTTTCAGGAGTGCAGTGGGTCCTTTCTTCCTCCCGATGGATGATAACACATGGCCCCACCGAGCTGCCATCATGGAGGAGTACCTTGAAACAGAAGATATCAGGCGAATGGAGCGGCCTGCCTGCTCTTCAGACCTAAACCACATCGAACATGTTTGGGATGCTCTCGGTCGACGTATCACTGCAAGTCTTCAAACCCCTAGGACACTCAGGATCTCTGACAGGTACTGGTTCAAGAATGGGAGGCTACACCCCAGCAGCTGCTTGATCACCTGATCCAGAGTACGCCAACCCGTTGTGCGGCCTGTGTACGTGTGCATGGCGATCATATCCCATATTGATGGCATGGTACATGTGCAGGAATCAGTGGTGTTTTGTAGCAAATGTGTTTCGGGGCGGTTTTCTCAACTTATCACCAATACCATGGACTTTTGGATCTGTGTCATGTGTGTTCCCTATGTGCCTATGCTATTAGCACCAGTTCTGTGTAGTGCCACGTTTTGTGGCACCACATTCTGCCATTATCCTTAATTTATGAGCATGAGTGTACATGTCCTCGGCAACACCCTTCATGAGGTGTGCAACTTTATCTTCCTCCTTTATTCTAGGATCCACTATTTTACACTGCTCCAAGACATCTTCAATGTAGGATGCAGTAGTTTCTCCAGGACGCTGGGCCCCTGCACTTAAATTTATCTTCAGGCTTGCACTTCTGTCGTTGTGTGTTGCCGAATACTTGCACAGTTCTGCCTGGAATACTTCCCAGCTTGTGAACTTCTCCTCGTTGTTCTCATACATTTGCTTGACAGTGCCCTCCAAGTAGAAAAATACTTTAGTCAAACACATGGTGTCATCCTATTTGTTAAATTTGTCTATATGCTCATATACCTTCAGCCACTTGTTTGGATCTTGGCCACCGTTACCAGAGAACCCGGAAGGATGTCTCCTGTGGTAGCACACAGTTGCTGACATCGTAATGTTCTCTTCTTCTTCTCCTGTCTCCAGTAGATTGCGATCTGTTGAATATGATTCGAACTCGGGTTTCTCGCCAAGTAAATGGCCACTGTGTCATTGATAATGTGCACTATCACATGTTCCAATACCTGGCGCCTCCAGCGGAATAATGTCACGTAGAAGAAGGTGTAATTAGGTGAATTACAAACACTAACTTCACTTAACGAAGGTTTATTCAGCACTTGCACATACAAGAGTGCGGAGCGAACTGCCTCCAGCCAGAACGCATACAGAATATATACAGTTACAGAACATTCCAGTACAGTGATTCTTGACATTTGTGGATACTTCTAGAATGTACTCGAACCGAATATAGAAATTAAAATGGAACAATCCAGGTGCATTTTGAACTCATGACCCTCCATTCAACAGTTTAGCATCATAACCACTACACCAAAGTATTACTCAGCTTCTTCTGCGACAATATCTTAAAGCACATTTGAATTGCTTAGGTAATTACTGTTTGAAATCTTGATAAAGTGTAGGCACAGGAATTAAAGGTAAGAAATAAAATTAGTGTTGCCAATATAACATCAATGTTAGATGATGTAGAAAGCAACCCTCATGCATTTGCTACCTCACAAGCTTCAACTTCTAAAATGCAATTTTAAAAAGCTATCCCCCCAATACAAGCAGAAGTTAAAAGTGCTTCCCTTTAAATCTGCTATTCTCTTCAGGTAGCCTACAAAAGATTTGTCACACCTAAACACCCCAGAAACAGATATAATCAATTGGTTTCAGTGTAAGCTTTCCAAGTCAGCTTCATTCACTAAACATCACCAACCAGCTAGGTATTCCTGCACAACCTAATCTGAAGTCCCTGCCTACCAAGTGTCTGAATGTTGGCTAAATGACAATGGTAACCTAGAAAACTAAAAATGACTCAATCAGAAATCCACCCTGCGTGTGAGAATGCATTTTTGGTGTCTCTCTGTTTTCAGTACTAGAAGAAGTAATATGATTGATCCTGAAAGATTATGTACTCCTGACTTAATAAATACACTACAAAAGCAGAACCTTTGCTCCATAGACCATACTGCCACGTTTCCTGCTCTCACAACAGCTGCCAACCAATTCTTCGATTTCATGAGCTCTGAACTGCTTCACAAAATTGTTATAATATTCAGGTCTTATTGACAACCAGCTTAAGGAGGCAAATGCAGCCATTTCAATTGACCACTTTCTGTTCCCCCTAGCAAATTGTTGTGACCTGCCAGTACCTCTCAAAAGTTTACTTTTAACAGGTGTTGGAAAACACCAACCATCCTGGGAAAATCATTCACCCTTGAAAATAGCGTAGCAGGCCCAGGTCACGATTTACACTGCCGTTTGTGAAAAATACTCCACCAAGAAGGAATTACCAGAATAGCACCACACGGGTGTGCAAGCAATACGTGATATGTTTTGCAGCGAGATGGGGTATACGTAGGCTGAGCAGAGCCCTCTCGTGTCAGTCTGACAGAGTCGGTGTTGTGCCTAGTGTAGTCGGTGCAAAGCTGTCGCATTAGGTAGAAACAATACAGTGAATGCCAGTATGCCTTGTTGACATCAAAGGGAACCATATTGGCATCTGAGCAAGTTTGAACGGGGCAGAATGATCGGTCTCCAGGAAACAGGGTTGCCATATTGTAACATATCGGCTTGCACAGGGCATGTTGCTACAACAGTGAACTGTGTGTGGGAGCAGCAAATAGAGGGAGGTTGTATGCAGCGACGAGTGGGAACTGGACCATGGAACGTGACCACAGCACGGGATGACAGTCATCTTGTTTACATGGCCATAACGGTCTGTACAGTGTCATCCACAGTGTTGGCTCATCGCTGGAGCACTGCAACAGGTGTGAAGTTGTCTGACGGTTTGTTGCTGTCTACTGCAGGTTGGACTGGTTGCACACGTGCCATTACATCTGCTTCCGTTGTCCAGAAACCACAAGCTCCCTCGGACTGCAGTGGGCATGTGAACACCGTCACTGGGGTGCTGAGTGGCAACATGTAATCTTTTCAGATGAGTCCCACTTCACTGTGTCCTACAGCGATGGCCACATGTGTGTCTAATGGTACCGTGGTGAGTGCAACCTGGAGGGCTGCATTGTGGAGCGGCATAGTGGACAAACACCAGGTGTGATGGTTTGGTGCGCCATTGGTTACAACAACCGATCTCACCTTGTACGTATTGCGGGCACTCTGAACAACAACCGGTACCTAATGCAGGTTGTGGAGTCTGAGGTAGCCCCCCTGCTTCAAGTACCTCCGCTGGCCACCTTTCAACAGGACAATTGCAAGGAATGTACATGCCTTCTTTGAAGAGTGACTGGTACCATTGCATCCCTGGCCTGCACGTTCGCCAGCAATGTCATCCAGCAAACGTGTCTAGAATATGGTTGGTCGGCACCTGGTGCATCACAGTCCTCCAGTAACTGGTGTCGTGGATTTGTGGGCTCGGACACAAAGTGCGTGGAGGGAAATCCCTCAGGAACATGTTCAGAACCTCATTGATTCATTGCCATGGCGTATAGCAGCTCTAATTGCAGTACATGGTGGCCACATGACATATTGAATAGTAGGGCTCAAAGGACATGTGCAGATTTGAAAAGGTAATCATTTGTTACTTGTCATGTACCTAACCTGTGGTATTAAAATAACTGAATTCATGTGTTTCCTTCCTGGTGTTGCAGTTTCCACAAATGGTAGTGTACTTACAAAGATTGTGAGTAAACCGCCAATCATTTCCAGGCTAGACAGAAGCTTCCTTCCCCTGGATACCGAAAACCATCATTGTCATACACAGTAGCAAAGGATACAGTTCACAGATCCAGCATAAACCGCCAATCATTTTCAGGCTAGACAGAAGCTTCCTTCCCCCGGATACCGAAAACCATCATTGTCATATACAGTAGCAAAGGATACAGTTCACAGATCCAGCCAGTAAATGGCATCTTACATTATGAAGGCCTTTGACAGTCGGATGACTTGTGGTTTGGGATGATTCATCTGCCAGCAGCCCTCTGTGATGTGGGCAAACTCTGCAACCTGATGAAAACTGTTGTGAAAATATTTTTGTACAGATTGGTAACAACTGGTGCCTGTGATTGTTATTCCACACTTCTAGCATGCAGTATAAAAACATTACACAGTGAGTGACCTTGAAAGCTGGACTTTGCATTTATTGTGCACGCAGTTTATCGTTTCATCTCCAGTACATATGGCATTGCATAGCTTGAACAAAAGAGAACACATTATCTAAAAACTGCAAGAGCCCACACTGTTGCCAGTTAATGCACCTACATCGATACTCCACAAGCCACCATACCACACTTGGCGGAGGGTACCCTGTGCTACTACTAGTTATTTCCTTCCCCGTTCCACTTGGAAATAGAACAAGGGAAGCATGACTGTTTATACGCTTCCATATAAGCCCTAATTTCTTTAATCTTATCTTCATGGTCCATAAGCGCACTGTATGTTGGAGGCACAGAATCGAACTGTAGTCAGCTTCAGATGCCGGTTTTTCAAATTTTCTCAGTAGTGTTCCTCAAAAAGAATGTTGTCTTCCTTCTAGGGATTTCCATTTGAGTTCCTGAAGCATTTCTGTAATACTTGTGTGTTGTTGAAACTTACTGGTAACAAATCTAGAAGCCAGTCTCTGAACTGCTTTTTACTATGTCGTCCATATACAATTCTGTCCTATGGTCAAATGATGGTATGTTTGTACAATTCTTTGGCGCAAAATTTAAAACTTTGACTATTGTTTTGCTGTCTTCAACTGCCACACCAGACTGATCAGCAAGGGACTGGACAGAAGTCTTGAATCTGCTTAGTGATTTTACATTTGACCAGAATTTTCTCAAGTTTGCTGCCAAATCTTTTGCAAAGGTATGACAGTGGTAGCTGGTGTATGTTTCACGCATAGATCTTTCCACAGATGCACAAATCTCTAACCTTTGCTTGTTGTTATGTGTACACACTCTTTTGACCCAACAGTGCAACAGCCTCTGCTTCCTCAGCATTTTCTGAATTTCGTTATTAAACAATGTTGGGTCTTTCCCATACTTAATCCACTCTCCAGGCGCACAACTCTCCAGATCATGATTTACAATCTCCTTAAACTTCGCCTACAATTCCTCTGTGATCATCTTATTGCAACTAAGTGATGTTAATTCAGTGTCTAAGTGAGATGCTTTCTAGCAGACCCTTCTTGACCGATGTATTGACTTTCATAACCATAGTTGCTATAATGTCATCGTGATCGCTAATCCCCGTTTCTATACTGACATTGTCTATAAGGTCTAGCCTGTTTATAGCTGCATGGTCTAAGATATTTCCATTGTGTGTGGGCTGCTGAACTAGCTGCGAAAGATAGTTTTCAGAAAACGTGTTCAAAAGTACTTCACGCGATGGACAGTCTGTACTCCCAGCAGTGATTCAATAGACATCCTAGACTATACTCAGTAGGTTAAAGTTGCCTCCAACTAGTATTGCATGATCTGAGTATTTATGTGCTATGACCATGGACCTCCTTCGAATGATATAGGACTGTCACAGCAGAATCGGATGGCTGGTAAAAAATCCAACAATTAACTTGGTTTCACCTAGACCCGTTATAGCAATCAAACAACTTTACTGTCACACTCCACTTCATCCTGAGTAGAAACAATATTGTTGTCTACTGCAATGAACACTCCCCCCTCCTGTGGGCTCTAATCTGTTTTTCTGATATATGTTACACGATTTGCTAAATATTTCAGAGCTTTCCACTTCAGTTTTCAGCCAGCTCCCAGTCCCAAGAATAAGTCTGAGTGTGAGAACTTTCCTGGAAGGCAGTAAATTCGGGAACTTTGTTATGAGTACTTCGACGATTTTCTGATAAAATTTTGACATTCAAAGTGTCTTTATGCTGCTGTTTATTGACTTTCGAGTGTTTATCAGAGTACCTCAAACTGTCGCCTAGCCTGAAAAACCCTTTTGTGCATCTCACAGGTACTCTGCTTCCCGAGTAGCTGCTTCCTTTGTGTACTACACTCTTGACCTATCAAGGTGTGTCCTATAAATTCTCACCTGATAACCCAGATCTAGAAATCTACAGCCAAGACCATCACAGAGTCAATGAAGCCTTTGATTAAGACTCATCACTTGACTCCAAACCAAAGGATTCTGATCAACTCTGGGAACAATACTGAAAATTGCAAGTTCTGCTTGCACAACACAATTGAGGCCAGCAGCCTTCACCAACTCCATCAGCTGCCAGTATGAACTGAGGATGGCATCAGAACCCATGTGACAGATGTTGTTGGTGCTGACGTGACCCATAACTTAATGATGACTGCATCCCGCACATTAGATATCTACAGGCAGGGCTGCCTCGACATATCGGATGAGGTCCCCTGGCAGACATACCAAGTGCACATTGACTTTCATTCCAGCTCTGAACGCTGCCTACCTAAGAGGCTCTGTAATGCGCCTAATGTTGGAGTTCTTGATGACTAGTAAACCGTTCCCTCCTTGTGCCTGCTCAGACCCTACTGAAGCAGTGGCCATATGGATCCACACAACGTGATTGGGAGAGGCCAGACAGCCAGTCTCCACATGGGTCCTTTGCCTCTACTGACTTGAATGCCGTACTACCTGCCACTCACCCTACTGTAAGGGCAGAGCCATTGCTTCAGATACACTAGGAGGTGCGTCAACAACAAAGCTTATGAGCGAAACAAGTGAGACCTGAGGTGTCTCATACAACATGCCAGATTCTCCGCCACCACTACAGCCTGAGGCAGCAGCCTGCAGGTGACTAACTTTAGCCAAAAGCGCATTCAGCAGTTTGCGAACTGCAGCCAGCTGATACTGCATCCGCACACAGCGTGCACACAACCTATCCATCCTAGCAAGTCTAACTGAAGAAATAACTGTAAAAGCAGAACGAATCTTAGATATACTCTCCTGATGAGTCACAAACGGTCGCTGATGCATTAAGGAGCTATGAAGCTGGCTGTTCAGAACAAATGAAAATTGCAGGCTGCTGGACTTAAAATTCTGTAGCCTGTCGAGTTTGTATTCAGATTAGCAGTTGGCAGGAACTTGGTCAGTGCAGAAGCTATGTGGTGGCTAGGTTGTTGCATAATGTGTGTGAGGCTCTACCTTCAGTTACTTCATATGAGCCATTGAGAACCACTTACTATCAGAACAACTGTGCTGTCAGCCCATGAGAAAGAGCTAACAATCTCAGCACATGAGACAGAGGTCACAGAGTAATCCTTGCAGGAGAAACCTTCATATACTCTTCCCACATGTACAGACTTCGCTCAGTGTGAAGTGGTCAAAAATAGATTGCTGATATGGAGCCACTGAACTGCACAGAAGCTGTAACCAGCAACCTCTGAAGCCAATGCAAATCTGAAGACCGTCGCAGTGTCTGGAGCAGATGGCTGAATTATGCAATGAAGTCATGAATGTTGACTACAGGCAGTCCCTGCATGTGATGTAAATATATTTGGGGAAGCATTTGCAGTGGCACCGTATGACAACAGATTTGGTCTTCCAGCTACGTACTGCTGTGATGTGTTAGGAAATCCCACCACCAGGTGCAGAAGTAGAGCTAAAAAAATTACTGAGGGCCTGTCACTATTAGTCACTGCTGATGTAACTCCAGTGCACCCCTAAGTGAGTGAAACTTGCACATATCCACTCTGAACCAGAGTAGGCTGTAAATCATCTCCATGTGGCAATCTGCTGCATACTCAATGATGCTGGAAAGCAGCAGTAATTCCATTTGTTTTCTCTAAGTCTTCAGAACTTGACTGAGATTAGAAGACTACACATAACACACATCTGACATTTCAGTTGGCAGATTTAAGATATTGAATGTGCTGGTGTGGAACAATGTTGTAGAATATATAACATCACGGTGCTCAATTGAAAATTTGCTATTTTCCAATTTCTTTATTGTGGCTTTAAACCTTATAGTCTTTACAAATATTAATGAGCCTGTGAACATTAAAAATGTTTGTGCGCATCAGACCCTTTTGTGCCTCCGATGACATATTTCACATGCCCTTATGTATTAATGAATAGAAAGCTACATTTCTCTTTCTTAAACCAATTAAATAACTATTTATTTGTGTCCTCCTCATAAAATTCTTCCTATTGATCTTCAGCATGAATTTTGTGTTTGCTTGCTCCTGCAGACTGCTGCAGTTTTTTTTTGTCAGTACAATATGAACTTTAACTGCAAGAATTGTGTGCCATCTCTTTTGAATTAAATTCTTTTTTAAAAATATATTTCTTCTTATTGATGCTTCTAAGTTTTAAAAGCTTACGCCATACAACACCACTCGTAATTTTCAGTCACAGAACTTATGTTACAAGAAGTTTGCATTAAGTCATATCATAGATATCAGCATTAAATCAAATCGAAGTTATATATTTCTTTGTCTATGTAATATTTGACATCCTCCATGAGGTGACCAGCTGAGATGGACATGCTGTCTTATTGAAAGAAATTTTTGGCATTTGACTGGACATACATTATGGCTGATGTTGTGCACAGTGAATGACCATTAACACACAATATGGTATATTTAAATCTACATCATATACACTGTACTCTGCAAGCCACCTAACAGTGTGTGGTGGAGGGCACTTCTTGTACTGTTAACTTATCACAACACATTGCTGTGGCCTGTATTAATCACATCTGTGCGTCATCTGACGTTAACATTTGTCACAACAAAGCAACACCACTGTGTAAGCCCATAACCTTTCAGTTACCAGAGGCATTACCAGGAAAGGGAAGGTGGGTCTTTATTTGACTAAGTGCTTAAAACTTTGTTGTGTTACACCCTCTTTTTACTGAGATGCAATGCAAAACTCTGTACTCAGAGGGTAAATGTAACCAGTTTATATGTACAACAAAATTTGATTTAGAAGTGATTGTGTAGATGCAATAGTAGAAAATCATAATTCACTGATTTCTACAGACTTATGAGGCATATTCCAAAATTAAGGTCCATTTTGTCATTAAAAAGTTTTTATTGACAGTAATGTTTTGCCACCTATGTACTTTATTTTTCTACATAACTGTCACTCACATGGATACACCTTCTTTAATGTTGCATCAGCTGCTTTAATCCCTCCGCATAGGAGTCTGCTGCCTGGTAATTCAAGCAATTGGTAACATTGGTCTTGAATTCATTGTCGTTTTGAAACCATTGTCCACTTAGCTGCTTTTTTTAAATGCAAAAAGAGGAAATAGTTTCTTGGTGCAAATTTGGGACTGTATTGAGGGTGCTCAATAATTTTCCAATGATAATCTTGGATCTTATCCTTGGTTTTGGTAGCAGTGTGAGGACATGCATTCTGTTGGAGGAGGATTATGCCATATGACATTTTCCTGTGGCATCAATTTTGGTTCTGACATCTTAGTTTCAAAACTATTTTGGTTTGGGTGAACTTCAATGGCGTCACTGCATTGACTGTTGTTTTGATGGTGTGTTGGTGTTGATATCCACATATCATTGCTTGTAACAATGTGGGAAAACAAATAGTCTCCATCTCGTCTAAAGCACTCCAAAAACTGTCGTGTGCTACCCATTCTGTGCTCTTCGTATTGATCAGTGAGCATTTTTGGAACCCATCTTGCACACAGTTTGTGATACCAAAACTGTCCATTGACAGTCCTGTAAATTGAGGTTTGAGCAACATTTTAGAAGTCCGAAAGATCAGTTTGCATGACATGAATAATCCAGCATTTGCAGATATTGTCAGGAAAAGTTTAGAGAGTTTTTGATGTTAGTTTATGACCTTAAGCATTGACATCTTCACCGAGTGCGCACAAATTTTGGATGCAGTGATTGAAATCAATAAATGTAGAATTAAGTGATTCTGGATTTGAAAAGTGTACGGGCGAAATATGAGGAGTATTCAGAAAGTACGAAGCGTTTCCATCTGATGCCGCTAGGCGCGTGCTGGTTGCGTATATTTAGGTATGTGCGTGCTCTGCAGCTCAGTCGGCATCCATCTGTGACAGCGGGAATGTCTCTGCGCATCTGGTTTTTTTCGATATTCGAATTTGAAATGTGCGCTGCAATTGAAAATCCTGCCAGTTGTGACGTGCGGTCTGTGATATGGTTTTTGATGGCCAAAAACCTAAAACACATAGAAATTTATGGTGAACTGCGTGAAGTGTACGGAAACAACGTAATGAGTGACTGTTCCATCCTGAAATGGTGCATTCAGTTTAAAAACGGCCGAACCAATGTTCATGATGAAGAGAAGAGTGGATGCCCGAGCATTGTGACTGACAATTTTGTTGCTAAAGTTGATGAAACAATTCATGAAAACTGTCACTTCACAGTGGCGGAGGTTTTGCTTTCTTTTCCACAAGTTTCACGGACTTTGTAGTTTGAAATTGTCACTCAAAAGCTAGGCTACTACAAATTTTGTGCACGATGGGTGCCCAGAATGCTTACAGAACAGTGAATGGGGGCAACGTTGACATTTCTGGAGACCTACCACAAACATGGTAATTCATTACTGGATTGAATCGTAACCGGTGACGAGACATGGGTGAAACACATCAGTTGCGAGACAAAATTACAGTCAATGGAGTGGGGGCACACAAGGTCCCCCCAAAAACCAAGAAAACGTTTGCAAACCTTGTCAGCAAGGAAGTTGATGGCGACATTGTTTTGGGATAGGCAAGGTGTGCTTCTTATTGATTTTCTCGAATGTGGAGCAACCATGAATTCTGCCCGGTACTGTCAAACTTTGCACAGCCTTAGAAGAGCAGATCGAAACAAACACTGAGGAAAACTGACGTCCAAAATTTTGTTTCTGCACGACAATGCCTGACCTCATATGGCAAACTGCACTAAAGAACTCCTTAATTCATTCAAGTGGGAAATTTTCCCTCATACGCCCTACAGCCCCGATCTTGCATGAAGCGACTTCCACTTGTTTCCCAAGATGAACTGCTTGCTTGCAACACAGCACTTTGATGATGACACAGACACCAGGTGGGCGTGACTCACTGGCTGAAGTCACAGGCGTCAGAATTTTACGACGAAGGTCTTTCAAAGCTTGTCCATCGCTGTGATAAGTGCCTCAGTGTGTATGGTGACTATGTGGAAAAGTAGCACGTCAATTGCTCTTTCAGATGTATATAATAAAATGTGTTTCTTGTACTTAGTTTTTTTTTTAAATGCCAAAATGTTCCCTACTTTCTGAATAGCCCTCGTAGATTCCAAGTAGTCCAAGTGAACTTGTATAATTCTATTTTTATAGCCTTAGTGTGGTGTGAGGATTCTGTTGGTTTCTTCATGTGTATCAGAAATCACAGTGATAGCATCATCTTATAAGCAGCCATGAAAAATGTATTTACAGATGGTGGATATTGTCAGGTCCTAAGCAGCTGATTGCTGGAACTGTTTCCAAAAACAAGCCCAGGACTTACCATCTCCAGAAAATGTATCCAGTTTTATAGTTCGCAGTCTGATATTATCTGTTGGAGCTACTGAAGTGAAGGTCATAGCAGGTTGTTTATCAGTTGTGGTTGTGTCAGCCATGTATTTCATAGATTTCCTCCCCTTCTGTTCCCTGTGAAGTGCATAAAATAGCACTTTTGGCTGTGTGTATATATTCATCACATTTGGGTGCGTCAGCAGCATCATCAAGAAGATTGTTAATTTTGTTATCAATGTCTGTCAGTGCACACAGTAATTTGTGTAATTGACCTTCGGAATATTATTTTCTGTAGAGATTGCATGATTAAAGTATTGTAACCCATTCAAAATGTGTGTAATATTAGCTCTTGCTCTCACATGTATACTTTTCAGGTGCTGTAACTGATTGTTGTTATTGATGTGTTCTGTGTCAGACATTGTGAGGGGATTTGCAGTTGTCTGAGTGGGTCAAGGTAGTAGATAGTTTGATAAACAGCTAACAGATGCCAACATCTGTCATAAACAAGTTATAGACATAGGGTAAAGATTTGGGTATGCCATTAAAGCATCAGTAGAAAAGCTACAATGATAGTAAAGGGCACAATAATGAATTAAGCTGCCTTTCCTAATAGTACTGAAAAAAGAAAAGAAAAAAGAAAAAGTGGTGTGAGTATGCACTTAATTTTAACTGTCTCTGCATTGCTCATCATCGAAAGAGCTTCTTCCTTGACATAACAAATCACTTCAGCGAGCTCTCCTGGTTTTGCTTCATGAAATACATTCGAAAAATCATTCCACACAGCACCAATCATGGAATGTTCCCAGGTCTCGGCACCAGTTACTCTGTTGTGATGGCAGTAGTAAGCAGTGATTACAACTATTTATTTACAATCACAGAATTTGTATTACAAGGAGTTTACGGTAAGTCAGATCATGATATCAGTAAACCAGATCAAAGATATAAACATCTTTGTCTGTGTCAATTCTCAGAAGTGAGCCACCACTGTCCACGTGTTCAAGACCGGTCCGGCATGTGGCCCCGCAGTCCCTTCGGCAAGGTCACTGTTGTCCTTGCATTTAGGACCAGCCTAATACTTGACCTGTGATTAGTGAGTTGCCACCATTGATGCATTCAGTCGAAATCCAGTAATGGTATCCATACTGGTGGTTGTGTGTCGTCATTGTCCATGTATTCGGGACCAGTCCAGTACTTGGCCTCCATATTGTTGCTGATGAGTCACCACCCTTCATGCAACAGCAACTCCTCGTGGTGCATCAGATGTACAGATTTTTGTATTATACACTGTTACCACTATTCCCTTTTGGTTTAACACAATGCACGTAGCTCAACTGTGATATATGTGAAGCAAAAACGTGTGTCTGTTAGTCCCAAAGTGAATTTCCTCAAATACAAGTGTGTATCACGATAAAACAGCTGTAATTCCTATTGTTGACTGCATTGGAATTTGTTCAGAGTTCAGTGACTACTGTTGTGAAATGTCACAAATTTTGAACAGAACACTACTGGTGAAATTCCTTTCTTCAGAACTGTTTGACTGATATTATAATTAAACTGAAATCACGTCTGTGCATACTCTTGGGAAATTATATTTTCTAAGTGCTAAATGGCAACTAACCCACATTCATTCAAGTGCAAATTTAAATACACTGGTGCTTCTTCTGCCAGTTTCATAGTTTATAACTGTGAACTGAAGTCACATTGTAAAATACTGATATCTATATACATATTTAATGCTATAGTAAATCTAAACAAATCTTTGAAGGCACACTTTTGTGCCAAATGAACAGGTAGTTGTATCATTTGTAGCTTTTTTTGTATTGGGCTGATTATTGTTTCACAACATCCCACTGTTAAAAAAATGTAGAACTAATACATTAACATGCAATTTGCACTTCATTCTTATGGGATTTGATGTGCTCTTTTGCATATTGTTTCAGGAATCATTGAATCTAACTCCATTTATGGGGTACCAACCTAATTAGCTTAATTAACTAAAACACTGAAGAAATCTAATTGCTGTATACACATGCTATAGTCTTGTCTTATCCTATATTTTGGAAACACTAACCGTACCACATCCTCATGTGTGAGATTCATTATGTATCAAATTGTTAATTAGCTTTTTTTGTATTCTCCCATTACTAACATGAAAATTAATGTACAGTGCAGCAATGCAACTCAACTGTTGGTGCTGCTTTGTAGTTTACAATTGTCTCATTGATTTTCTTTGAAGAAGGATTCTCAGGAGTCATGAATTTCTTACATGACTCCATGTCACCTTCAACTACTGAATTTTATTAATGAGCTATTGCACAGTTTCAGCTGTAGATCATTTTCAAGTACCTTGTTAACAATATTTTACCCTAACAGTGTTAGTTTTTTGGTGCATTATTTGCTGTTACAGTGAAAATCAGTGACTAAACAAATATAGTTTACATAATAAACAATAAATTAATACACATGTTTTGCTGTCTGTTTGACTGTCAAAATTCTGTGTTGACCAGTATTGCCATACTGGTCTGTTGGATATGAAGTACACCTCTTAGTGTAGTACTGAGAGCAAATGTCACTTATTATTAACCCTCAAGCAGGCACGCCATTTTTTATAACACAAGCGGACGCATGGCGTACTTTCTACATGTGTGAAGACAAGCTGTGCCTATGTTACCAAGGTATGCATGTATGAGCAAAATCACAGTTTAATATTAGTTTAATTAAAGGACAATTTTAAACTTACATTATATGAGCTCAATCACTCTTTAAGTAAATAATAATGATATATACATTCATCCTATCACACTGTTGTCGCATGCTAGTGTTACCCCACATTAATGACCCACTCGAAGCATTAAACAGCACATTTGCACCAGATCACAGCCAACCACTTATTCGGTTGCCAATTATCTGGTAGACAACTCTTTGTGGAATTGCACTGCTAACTTGCAATCTGTGTTGTTTCCTTGCACGGATCGTAAATTTTATCTCACCTAGCTTGCGGTTATTTTATCTTACTGTTGCTCACTTGGACGTTTGATAGCACAACTAAATATTGTGTTAGCTTAAGCAAAAATGGAGGATTAGACACAGGCTTGCAATTGTAAAACAACAGTGGTTCAGTACAAGACAATATTATTTATGGTTGGTGCACTTTATACAATGGTGCGCCTGCTCAAGGGTTAAAATGTTGCAATGAGCACCAGTGGTCACTAAGTTACAATAACAGGCAATCGTTTAATGACTAATCACGCTTAAATGTTGCCTACAGTGAACAACAGCTTATGTAAACAAGTTCAGTAGAAGTTTTTACAAAGACTTATACCAGTATTGACTTTGTGCAGTGTATTGACAAAGATATTACAAACATGTGGCATGTTTATAGATATTTACCTATTTGTGTGGCTATAAGGCTAGACACAGTGGGGTAACTTTAATGAAACAAGAGCTGTAGCAAAGTATAATTTATTGAACACACTAACATAGCAAAATACATGGTAAGTAATATAAATGTAAAATTTTACCATATTCAGTTGTTAGATGAGCCTGTCATTAGTGTAGATTTACATTATACTTAATATCTTCATTATATAATGTCATACCACAATCTACACTACTGGCCCAAGGGAGGATAGCAAATAGATAAAAAAATTCTTATTGTGCTTATACAGTATGGTAGGAAAATACATGATAAAATTTATTGGTGACTTGGAGGCATACAGAATGTGAAATTTGATACACAGAGCTGCCACCTCTGGCAGCACATGACTCTAACCTGGCTGGCCATCAAATCGAATTGAACTTGGGTGTCAGATATTGGTATATAATTGCTTGTTGCTTCAACTCTGTGCCAGAGTTCGTCAATCATAGTGACTGGTGAGTGGTGGCATGCCAGTCTCTCAGCATCCCATGACTAGATGTTATTAACAGGCAAAAGATCTGGAGAATTTTCTGGCCAGGGTAACAGTCAAAACACCCTTTTTATTGGGGTCGGTCAAGACAACATGGACAACATATGGTTTTGCATTGTCTTGTCAGAAGATGTTGCAGAGACCTCTAAGAAAGGGCATAGCCACTGGCAATAACAAGACAGAAACGTCACACCTGCTGCCCAAATTATGGCCTGTGTGAACCAGAGACGATCGTGTTGTCTACCCAGTGGCATTGTAACATTACATGAGTATGTCCTGTATAGTCGGATCTACTTTGTGTCACATGAGTGTAGGGGAGTCAAAACCAGTCGTGACCCATGACGTAATATCAAGTTGAGATTTTTTTATACATGTCATTCATTTCTAAATTTTATTGATTATTTACAGAGTAAAGAATTTAATTATCTACAACATTTAATAGGTAATGAGTTTTAACGAGATAGATATAAATATGTTTTGACATTGCATTATGCGAGATGTGTTTTCTCTTTGTAAGAAGAAAAAAAAACTTCCGTGTTGCTCTTGTGTGCGATCAAGTCGTCGTCGAGTGTGGATCTGCTGTAACTTTCATGAATGGGCATAGAATTGTTAATTTACAACCTGCAGTTGATTTAAAAATTATTCTAGCGAACCACAGCCCAAATTTGGTGAAAACAAATCGCGCGCAAATTCTCAAATATCGGTGCGGAGTTCAAGATACGCAGCTGGATATCGGGTGTTATCGTCGCTTGTGTGATTCAGTAACATTAACCACAATTTACGGACATTAGCTTGATAATAACTATCAAAGACATATGAGCGGCATAGTAATTGTCTTGATGCTTAAAGCAAGCGAGAAGCGATTTACTGTCGGGATACGACAAATATTAATCATTGCATAGTCAGCTTGTTGATACATTGCTTAGCAACTCATAAATGGATAGTGATAGAATTATTGAAATGATCTTTTAAGTATTTATGACCGCTACACACACATCAGAAACTAATTGCTCTAACTGTGAGTGACTTCTGGATTGGATGAGGGTTTTTTTTTTTTTAAAAAAAAAGCTGACTAGTATTAATAAAATTCTTTTGAGGTTGAAACTTCATCAGTGGTGTCACACTCATTCAGTTTAGTAGAATGATAGATAGTACTAGCTACGCTACTATTTATAGTTTTAAAAGAAGAGAGAGCACATACCTGTTTTTCTTTTGAGAAATGTTCGTAATTCAGTCGTCAGTCTTCTCAAACTAGAGGCACAAGTGGTGCTCCCTCACAGCACTACGATATCGTGAACCACAACACACGTGTGCCCCCTTCTCACTACATTTCTGCATTGAAAACCCTGAGATATAGCCACAGACGAAGAAGGAAGAAAGAAGAGAAATGATCAGCGAAAGAAACTGAGCAAAGAGAGGAGGGGAGGTCACAGCATCACATACCATTACACCGAGCATTAGGCCTATATGAGAATGAAGAATGCAATTAGGCAGTGTTCATTCTTCTCAGAGCCTCCACACTCGGGTACGACCACTGTAATGCTGTAGGCTGAACTGGGGTTCATCTAAAGAGATGGTGCCACTCCAGTGTACATTGTCATTTGGTGCATGGCTGTTAATGTGTTTTTCTATGTTGCCACATCAAGGAAAGCTGCGGTAATGGTCATTTTGGTGATAGGATGTGGTACTCTGTGACGTGGCACTGTCTTGCTGAAAACATGCCCATTTCTTGAATCAAATTATGTGAAGGGAAATGTACTATCCAGCACAGCTGAGGGTACAATATGTCTGTCCTCTCAGATTCTAGTCGCATATGGCTGTTGAGATCCTCTCCGGCATTTTATACAACTGTCTCGTAACCATCAATTTCGTATTGATGAGTGGGTCATGAAATCCCATACAATGCAAGCACCAATACTGCAGATAAAAAAAAATGTGGTCCCAATAGGCTATGATCCTGCTACTGGTGAATTTCGACGTGGGGTGATAGACTTTTCTCCTACTTGCATGAGGTATAACACAATCTTCTCACAAACAACATTCAAATGTCATTTTGGAATGCGTGTTATTTCTGTGTCTAGGAATGTAGATGGCATTACTCTTTCCTACTTCGTGCAGTTGTGCTGAAATGCTAATCATTTGTATAGCCAAGCATTTAGTACGCTTCAGGCCAACTTGACATTTGTTGTATGCTGCCTTCATGATCTTGCAACTTTAATGGCAAACATCATATATTCTTAACAGTTAATGAGTAATGTGATCATCAGTGGAGGCAGCTCACTAGAACCATTAATTGAATGAAGTACTGATGTACACTTAATTTCAAGTTCTAAGAGTCTTGTTGCATTTGGACCCATTCTCAGAATTTACTTGTAATCTGCATCAAAATATGAATCTCACACATTGACACCCATGGCACACTTATTAAATGCTATTTTCACAGAAAATATATGTATGTAAAGAGTTTTAATAGTAATTTTGCTTTTTTAAATTGGAGGTGGACAGTAACACAGAGCCTTTTTACACACATCAAATACATATAAAAAACATTTGTTGACAAATGAAAAATTTAAATTGTAGCTTACAGAAAGGTGACATTGTGCCACAGGTGATAACAGTGATCATCAGTCTAGGTCCATTGTATTGACACACATTAGCTGATGACTGTGGTAACAGCTGTGCTCCTGTATTTTAGATTAAAAGATGGCCGACTGTGGTAACAGCTGTGCTCCTGTATTTTAGATTAAAAGATGGCCTAATTTGGCTAAAATGAGGTGATGAAATTTTAAAAAACTTAATGTAAACTATGATTTCTTCATAAAATATTATTATAGTGTCATAACACAATTTTCTTTTAACTGTAGAATGTCAGTACTCCTTATTCCAACAGTACTGTATATTTATGAGCAAATGAATTTAAATACACACAGCTACATCTAGCACCTCCTTTCAATCTGATGACAATAGCGATCAGTCATGGCACTAAATCTGTGTGACACTAAACACTGCTCAGAACTGCTCAGATGCTGCTCACAACACCACTGATTGAATGAAAGTTATGCTAAAAACACAAACTATGAGATGAATTGTTTACTTTACTACCAGTTCGTTGTAAATGATCATCCTAAGGCACGTGGTATCCTGAAGATGATAATTTATGATCAGAATTGGTAGCAAGAATAAGGTGAAGTCTCGAGGCTGATCGATTGTAACCAAAACTGGTAGCAAAATAATATTATTAATCTTGGTAGCTGTCAATGTTATCAACATGACTTTCTTTAAACTTTTGACAGCTCTAGTGCACCTGTTACTGAAAATATTACATAAAGATTTGTTGTACCTGTGCCAGACACCGAAGCAAGCTTCCAGCATGATGGTATTGCAGATGTGTTCAGTAAGAGTGAAGCTAAGTGACTTGATTGGGTCATAGTCATTCCCACATGTTTATGAAATGTTCATTAAATTTGTCTGACACTGTTAGGGAGCTGAAGTGCAGTCTTGTGAAGGTACAGATTGTCTGTTGAGGGATGTAGATGAACAAACAAATGCACACGACTGGGGACAGTAGATTCCTATATTTGTTGCTCTTGACATGAAGGCAGATATACTGTTATCTGGTAAGTAATATAATATTAAATCTTACACCACTACTTTTTCTTACCCGAAAATTACTTCATGTAGACAGCAAACTAACTCTAGACAACGTGTTGGGCATATTGGGTGCTCAAATACCCTAGCTTTTCAAATCGGTAAATGCAGAGGAGAGCATTAGATATCGTAAGCATCATTGACTGCATGTGTTACAAGGAATGTTAAGAAAGACAGGAAATTGTTTTTGCCTAGCAAGCTTGAAAGGAAACAAATTGCAAAGTGCCTGAGTAGTGAAAATCAGATATTCAGCTCTGAGGATGACACTGGTGGGGCAAAAATGTAAGAAATTCAGGAGGATTGTACAATATGCCTTAGATCAGTATGCGCTGATCAAGGCTTTGAGGGATGGGAAAGACTGACTGTGGTAGAACAACCATATTACAAAGTTGCTTTGGAAGCAAAGATAACTTCTTCACAGATTTAAGTGAAGTCCGTCTAGTTCACAAACAAAAGCAGAATAGAGCCAAATTGGGTGAAGAAGAGGAATGCAAGAAGAGTTCAATGAGTTTGAAAGTAAAATTTTTCCAACTGGTCTAATTAAAAGTCTTAAGAATTTTTAGTCTTCTGTAAAGTCAGGAGGTGGATTCAAATCATCTGTCCAATACCTTGGTGTCCATAAGGGCACTGAAAAGATGATGACAGAGAGAAGGCCAAAATACTAAATTCAGTTTCCCAAAATTGGTTTTCACTATGGAAGATCATGATACTCTTCCTCCTTCAGTCATCGCACCAACTCTGAAGTGGTGGATATTGAGAGAAGTGATTGCAGAATAGAAAATCTAATAAAATCACTCAATACTGGAAAGTCATCTGGACCAAATGAGATTCTGTGGAGATTACACAAAAGAACTTTCTCCTCTTCTACTAATAGTGTGTCTTAAGTCACTGGTAAAACGTAGGTACTGAGTGATTGGGAACAGACATAGGTCATTCCCATTTTCAAGACAAGTTACCAAACTGTTGCTCATAACGATAAGCCTACATTGCTGATGTTAATCTGTTGCAGAATTATGAAACATGTTCTGCCCTCACTCATTAAGATATTTCTGGAGAATGAAAATCTACCTGGATTCTACACTGAATCACCAAAGAAACTGGTAAAGCCATGTATATTCAAATGCAGAGATATGTAAACTGGTAGAATATGGTGCTGCAGTTGGCAATGCCTTTATAAGACAAGAAGTGTCTGGTGCAATTGTTAGATCGGTTACTGCTGGCACAATGGCGTGTTATCAATATTTGAGTGAGTTTGAACGTGGTGTTACATTTGGTGCATGAGCAAGGGGACACAGCATCTCTGGGGTAGCAATGAAGTGGGGATTTTCCTGTACGGCCATTTCACAAATGTACCGTGAATATCAGGAACCCGGTAAAGCATCAAATGTTGGTGCGGCCGGTAAAAGGTCCTGTAAGACTGGGACGAGTGACGACTGAAGAGAATTGTTCATTGTGACAGAAGTGCAACCCTTCTGCTGATTGCTTCAGATTTCAATGCTGGGCCATCAACAAGTGTCAGCGTGAGAACCATTCAGCGAAACATCATCGATGTGGGCTTTTGGAGCTGAACGCCCACTCCTGTACCCTTGATGACTGCACAACACAAAGTTTTCCACCTTGCCTGGGCCTGTCAACACTGCCGTTGGGCTGCTGATGACTGGAAACACGTTGTCTGGTCAGACGAGTCTCATTTCAAATTGTATCGAGCGGATGGGCGTGTATGGGCATGGAGACAACCTCATGAACCTATGGACCCCGCATGTTAGCAGGGGACTGTTCAAGCTGGTGGAGGTTCTGTAATGGTGTTTAGTGTGTGCATTTGGAATGTTATGGGACCCCTGATATGTCTAGATAAGACTCTGACCAGTGATAAATACATAAGGATTCTGCCTGATCACCTGCATCCATTTATGTCCATAGTGCATTCCGACAGACTTGAACAACTCCAGCAGGACGCTGCGACATCCCACACATCCAGAATTGGTACAGTGTGGCTGCAGGAACACTCTTCTGAGTTTAAACATTTCCTCTCTCCACCAAACTCCCCAGACATAAACATTATTTGAGCATATCTGGGATACCTTGCAACATGCTGTTCAGAAGAAATCTCCACCCCCTTGTATTCTTGCATATTTATAGACAGCCCTGCCGATTTAGTGATGTCAGTTCCCTCCAGCACTACTACAGACATTAGTCTAGTCCGTGCCATGCCATGTCGTGTTGGTGGCACTTTTGCACAGTATTAGGCAGGTGTACCAGTTTCTTTGGCTCTTCAGTGTATAAACAGAGATCTTACAAAGCACTGTTCATTGGTTTGACCATGAAATCCAGAGTGCCATAGACAAGGCCATACTTCCAGTAAACATTTGATGCAGTTCTCCACTGTCATTTTGTGAACAAAATTCAAGCATGTCAAGTATCACACCAGGTTTGTGACTGGATTCAGGACTTTCAGATACTGTATAACTTAACTTGTTATTTGTAATGGGAGAAAATTGCTGGAGATGACCCAAGGAAGTATCAGAGTGTCATTACAGTTTACAAAATCTGAAGCACTATACATCTTTTTGCAGATAATGCTGTTATCTATAGGAAGGTCGCAACATCAGAAGACCATAGCAAAATCCAAGAAGACATGCAGGGTATTAACGATTGGTGCAATGTTTTTCAGTAAATAAATGTAAGATATTGTGCTGAAATAGGTGAAGAGATCCAATGGTGTTTGATTACATTATTGGTAAAAATCACTGGAAATAATAAAAGCTATAAACTACCTGGGAATAACCATCTAGAGCAACAAAGTTTAATTACCTCATAAAACAAGTTGTAGAAAATACAGATGGCAGGCTGAGATTAATTGAAAGAATTTTAAAGAAATGTAATTCATATACAAAAAAGAAGTGGCTTACAAAACACTTGTTTGACTGATTCTTGAGCATTGTTAATCAGTGTGGGATCCTTCCCAAGTAGGATTAACAGAGGAGACACGGAAGATCTATTAATGTGTGGCACATTTCACCACAAGTTTTTCAGTAAGCATGAGAGCATTTTGGAGATGCACACTCCAGTGGCAGTTACTGTAAATAGAAGTGTTGTGTATTCTGGAGAATGTTACTGCTGAAATTCCAAGAATGTATATGTATGAAAAGTTGACAGCATATTAGTCCCTTCCACATGTCTTCTGAAATGATCAGGACAAAAAAAAATCTGTCAAATTAGAGCTCCTGCAACCATTTATTGACAGCTGTTTTTTCCCAAGCTCCATTCATGCATGGAACAGAGAAGGCTATAAATGACAGCAATATCAGAGGTACCCGTCACCAAACACCGTAACATGGATTGGGGAGTGTGTATGTAGATGTAAAACTGTTGCTGATTTAGTAAATTCTTTTTCTGGAAATTTGTGGTAAGTTTCTATGGGACCCAACTGGTTGAGGTCATTGGTCCCTAAATTTGATAAAATTATTCAGTAATGTTAGTCATGTTCACATACATGCTATATGAAGTAACTTAATTGAATAGAAAACGATTCTACCTACGAAGCGGCAGCAGAACACACACATAAATTGATTGTTTTCGTTGTTACATTCCACATGAAGTGCAGTATATAATCTTAAAATTTTAAAGGGTTTTTAAATTATCTTACGGGAACTGCAGTTGTACCTATCACATTCTTTGTTGCACCAGGTGACAGTTTGCTAATTATTAGAAATACTTCGCTGAAAGAAGCTAAGATCGTTTTATGACAAAATTGTGGAGGAAATGCACTTAAATTTCATGTAGGAGTAAATAAACAAACAAACGTGTGGGCAGTATTATGGCAAACTGATTGACTGTGTTTGAGTCACTAAAATAGTTAATGGAAAGCCTAACATTAAATTAAATTCATCATAAATCATGCTGAAATGTTATGGAACTTGTAGTATCAAAATTACGTATTTAGTGGTGATGGGTTCTGAATATTGCAGTCAACAAGCCTGTGTACAGCCACTGGCCAAGGGTAGTTATTTGTGACTTATAACTATATTGCTCACACCCATTGTTATGCCACATAGCTGTGTTAATAAATGATGGCCATATGGGCAGAGTTGCAGTAGATATTTTTAAAGAGAAACATTTTGAAAGTGTAACTTTAGTCAGTAATCTATTCTCATATAAAGTGAAATGTGGGGTTGGTACTCTGATTGAGTTATTGAATTATTCCACAGCAGCATCTTCATAGAAGAATAACAGAGACATTGCAGCAATGGACAGAGAAAACCTAAGGTTTTATTTTTTCTCTTTTCTACCAATTTACTGAGCAGTTCAGTGTTCCTGACAATGTTTGTAAACAGAGCCACACAAAGGAGTATTGCAAGAGCTAAAACTACAACATAGAAATATGTAAACTCTTAGCTCAGTTTTATGAGTAAATATTCATGAAAGTGCATAATGAAGTTTGTTGTTTCATAGAAAGTTCTCTTCAAGAAATAATTTTGCTCTTCATGCTTAGACTTTCCCTTTTTCTTTGTGGTTCTAGTCTGCTTTCAAGACTGATATTCCTAGATTGCTTATTCCTAGATTGCTTATTCCTAGATTGCTTATTCCTAGATTGCTTATTCCTAGATTGCTTATTCCTAGATTGCTTATTCCTAGATTGCTTATTCCTAGACCACTTCATTACATTTTTTACTGACTTGTTTTGCTGCCTCTTTACAGTTTCACTACAATTCAGATTCCTAATGGCAGATAAAAAAGACTTCATTGTATCAATTTTGTAATGTTTAAACTATGTTATTTGCAAGGCTTAAGAGTTCTCCAAAAGCACTTCGTATTCTGTTACAGGTTTGGCCATGTTTTCATGGCTGAAACAGGAACGTCTGTTGGAGAAATCTCTGGTCAGTCTAAACCCATAAACTCGTGTGATTTTCGACCTTCACGACCATTCAGGATCATTACAGGAAGTGAAGACAATACCATTGGTGTGTTTGAAGGACCACCATTCAAATTCAAAATGACAAAGCAGGTATGTAGCTTATTTTGGCATAAAATCATTTATGGTAGTACAATGTGTGGACTGCTGCATGTGAAAGAGACTGCTTTCAAAGGGAAACTAATTACTTTGTGAGAGCTTCAAGCTTTCACTGATAAGAGAACTAGTGCAATAACATTATACGTTCCTAATGTAAAAATTCTATTAAATTTGAACAACTCTTTGAGGGTTCTGCGAACATCTGTCTTCTGGCTAGCTTCTGTTCATTTTCTATATTGTTCAGTATACCTTCAACATTGAGGTGTGTGTGTGTGTGTGTGTGTGTGTGTGTGTGTGTGTGTGTGTGTGTGTGTTTTTCCAAATCTGAAAGAGGACCTTGTCTAATAGCTTAGTCTACATTTAAATGTACTTCAAATGTGCTTCTCTACCTTTCAACACCATCTCTATGTAGTGAATAGCAATCAGTTGATTCATATTGTTGCTATCCCCTCCCAGATTTTCAGTTGAATATTTGTGACAACCGGGATTATAAATTTAGTTGCTGCTCATTTCACTTGTGCTATTAGGGCCCAACCTAACCACAACACAATAATTCTTGACATATTTGAACATAATTTGTGACCAAATAGAGAAAATAATAGTTTCAATTTTGGCACTAGAAATTGCTCTTTTCTCATGTCAAATTGCTTAGCTGAAAGTATCATCCCATTGGCTACGAAAAAGTGATGCGTTGCCAACCTATGAGCAGAAGAGAAACACTGCCATGACTGCTACTGGCCCTAATCTGTACTGTAGACATAGTTATTTTTTTCCTTTCTCTACCATATAGAAAAGCCATACGGTAAAAATACTGCCTACTAACATCCAGTGAACTGAAACTATTTTTGTTTCTAAAATGTCAGTTTTTGTTGATGAAATGTTCACATTTTTATATTACAGTTGCTTGTTATACATTAACACTTTGAGCCCTGATCCATAGCGCATGAAGCTCTACTACAAGGCCTAGCTGTTTTTTAGTGTATTTTAATCTACTACAACTCTTAAACTGTTTTTGTTATAATAACGACATTACCCTTATTGAAAAGCCTGAACTTTCTAGTTTGAAGCTAAGTGTAATACTTTGTTCTTTGAATTAATATTTGCTTTCATGAAACTTTCAATTATAGCATTGTTTTTGAAAAGAGGAAAAATTGGTCAAGGACATATGCACTTAATGCTCAGAAGGAAACTACATTATTTTAAACAAGAACTTTAATAATTATTTATACTGCTTTTTTGTATACAGTAACCTCCTCTGGCTTTATTTTAAGATGTACTTTTGGTCTTTGTATGATAAATTTTGAAACACAGTATTTTGCTCATTGCCACTTTGCATTCACTTCACTGGTAGCTTGTGTCTTTGTGTCACACTTTCCCAGTAAGCCTTTTGCCTCTCAGAGAACACACTACACATTGTTTTTGCTTCTGTTTCTTGCCTATTTCTGTCTCAATCTTTTTCAGTTGATAGTCTGGAGAGTCACGATTTACCAGGTTGTGGTTCGAGATCTCTGCTGCCTGCAAGACCTGCACAGATAGTTGTTCAAATGGCTCTGAGCGTTATGGGACTTAACATCTGAGGTCATCAGTCCCCTAGAACTTAGAATTACTTAAACCTAACTAACCTAAGAATATCACACACATCCATGCCCAAGGCAGGATTTGAACCTGCGACCATAGCAGTCGCGCAGTTCCGGACTGAAGCGCTTAGAACCGCTCGGCCACCGTGGCCGGCACAGATAGTTGTTATAAACTGTGATGTTGTGAGGCATTTTCCAGTTACCTTGTTGTACAATGTACTTGAATTAATTATCACCATTAGTATTATGTGGAATGACAACTTTCTCCGCCACTTCACAGTTCAATGGTCAAAAGCCCCATATGATAGTTGTTGGTCTGATAAGTCAATGCACAACTTGTTTTTATTATAGCCCACCACACAGACTGGTTTTGACCTCTCTCTGCCTCTCTTATCAATATACGTCACAATCTCAGCAGTGTGCCGTGCACTTATCATGTGCACATTTCTTTTGTCCTTCCAACAGAATGCCAAGATATTTCCTTTATGCCTCGCTGAACTTTCGGATCTTTTATAGTGAAAGGTAATCCCTTTCTGGATTTTCTTGTAGTTCCCACAAGGACAGATTTTTTGCAGCTTCCAGTTCTGTAGCAAGGACTGGACTGGTGTAGAATCTGTCTGTAAACAAAGTGTAACCTTTTCCTGACAGATTTCCAAGCAATGTCTTTACAAGTGTCACTGTGTCAGACCTCTCACCTGCATAAACAGAAAAATTCGACATAATCTGTCTCTGACTCTGACAATGTGTACAGTTTTATACCATATTTATGGCTTCTGTGGCATGTACTGCTTGAAATACTAACGGCCTCGAAATTTGCACATAGCTTCATCAATTGTAATGTTTTGAGAGAGTGTATATGCTTGCTGGAAATTAACAGACACCATATCCAGGAGGGGGGGTCACCTTGTGCAGTGGGTCATAGCCAGCTTCTCCTTTATTCTTAGCAACTGAATTGTCACTGATGTGAAAGTTTCTCAAAATAGAAAGAAACCTGTCACGGCTCAGGATGTTTGGACAGAAATTACATGACACAACAGGATTCTTGGACCAGTGCTCTCGTATACGGTGTCTCACACTTACACAGATACGGACTTCAATTGCGAGAAACTTTCTTATTTCTATGAGAGTAACTCCTTTCCACTTTGATAGCGAGCAGGTAGGGGAAAGGGAATTTGTGCTTCGTAGTTTCTTTATGCTTTGTTGTGCATACAGATTAGTTTGTTGCTTTATATGATTCACCATACTGTCTGTAAGCAAACACAAAAAGAAGTCTAGAGGTGTACTGTTCTGGTTTAAACTGGTAAGGTTGCACTTTCCAGAGTGTCCTGAGAATTGACAGATATTTGGCACATGATCAGTAGTCATCCAGCCTTCCTCAGAATCGGTACGGCACGAAGTTCTCGGTCTCACACTCACCCTCGGTTGCCCACGCACTTCAGGTGTGGTATCAGCAGAAACAATGGCAATACATGCTTCTGGAAAACTTGGATGCTTGTTCTCCTCGTCTGAATCTACCACAAAAATAGTATTTGCAAATAAAATCACTTTCTACAGTAGTTACGTATTGAAAGTTCTTTCAATTGAAATCGGAATAAAAAACTGCGTATTTTGTTATTTGCATTCCTTACCTGAAGACGCAAAATCTTCATCTTGAATATAGTCTACGTCATCATCAGAATTGAGCAAATCATCATCCTCTGAAAAATCAACATCACTTTCTTCAAACTCGCGATAACTCACCAGCGATTTCATCACCTGTCAAACCGCGCTTCGCCGTGACGACGCAACTGAGCGCGCGCGCAGAAGAATATTCCCTCTCACAAAGCCTCACAAAAAAAAGAAGAAGAAGAAGAAGAAGAAGAAGAAGAAGAGTGGTTCTCCCTTGTCCAGCATGCTCGCAGTGTCTAACATCAAATACTTCAACTATAGCTTCTGCCGTGCCTCCCAGACCATTGGGAACCCTACGACCATGTAAAGGAAGGAAGAGGAAGATAGAGCACATGTGCCTGTAAAATTACAGGCATCGGGTTTTCGGGCTGGTCAGGCGCGCCCATATTTTAACGGGCGTTGGCTCCTAAGTGTTAATGTGTGGAGAAATGTGTGCTGTCAGGTTTTTCACATTTTTCTATATCTTCCAGAACACAAAACTGGCAGGGAAAACTCTGCAGAATGTAAAAGATTTAGGGTGAAGGTAATAACCCACTGAATAGTTGAGGTGTGTCATCAGTAGGCACACAAGAAAGACTTCATTAGCTTTTGCACAAATCCTTTTCTTAGACACACACACACACACACACACACACACACACACACACACACACACCTGTACAGCCACATTGTGATGGCTGAATACCGAATGCCAGGACTGCATTTTGGCAGGAAGATTGGAGTGAAGGATTGTCATATGGAGTGGGTGAAGGGAGAAAAGATGTGATTAGCAGGAGGGAGTGTTAGGGAAGGATGGCAGACAGCTCAGAGGGAGGCAGCAGATGTGGAAAATAGGAATGAGACACACAGACATTGGAGCTGATGAGTTCGTGCAGTGCACAATGGCAGTGATGCAGGATAGTGAATTGGGAGTGGGTGACTGAACAGAGGAATGGGAGACTGTTGAGAAGTCGGTTGGGCAGTGAATTTACAGAAAATGAGACCAGGAGGATTATAGGAGTGAAGGATGTGTTGCAAGGACAAATCCTATCTTTGTAGTTCAGAAAATCTGGTGGCAAGGGGAAGTGAATAGTTTATTTATTGAATCTGAAGATTGCTTAGCTTTAGATTACCTGCTTTGTGACAGCTTGTACCTTCGTAATCCATTCAACAGTCTTTGTTTTGCAAGCATTATAATTATCACCAACACATTACACAAAATACAATTATGATATTTGTTTTCAGAGAGATGCCCACAGAGTAGTGGAATTATTGAGTCTTAAAATAGAGTTGTTACATTTTAATTAAAGGCAGTCCATATCACAATAATTTTTGTATTTTTTGTTCTGATAACTGGTTTCAGTTTATAAGACCACCCTCAGAACTGGTTTCAGTTTATAAGACCACCCTCAGACCAAAACCCTGAAATATATAACATTTATAGTGGGTCATATATGGCAAAACTTAATCACCTGAGAAACTAATTTGAAAGCAACATTAGTTATGATATAGTATGGTGTGTTATCCAGGTGAGTGAGGAGCCAGTGCACAGAGCCACTGTGTCATACCGACTGGTGCCCTTCACAAACTGCTGACTAGCTAGCAAAGACTAGGCGTTACAAAAGGGAAACTCTGTCCATTGTTCGTCACGTGATCCATTGTAAAAATTATCAGATTCCACAAATAGTGTTTGTGTGAATATAAAAACACGATATTGCACATGAAAATGTAATAGGATATTGCTTACAAACTACTAATATGCTTAAAAAATGTTTAAAAGGGCAATAGCAATAGCCAGAATATTAAAAACTCCCCATTGTCAGGTGCCTGACCCAGCTATTATGTTTTGTATATGTTGCCATAGTGACTAGCACAGCAGATCCATTCAGCTAAGCAATGATTATGTTGCGTTGGATAACAATTGTTCTAACCCATGAACACTGTAATTTATTGCTCAAACAGTACACACACTTGTAAGACAATGTACAATACAATTAGCAATACACAAGTGGCCAGAGGAGCCTTGTGCTTAGGCCTATATATTCTTCACTTCCAAAAGGGATGCACCCGGTAGGCTGCTCATGCAACTGCTATCATATTAGAAGGTTGGGTGGCCTCTAGTCGCAGAATCTATCACAAACTTCACACGTGAACTATGAAATGAAATAGTGCACATACAAAATTAATAGTTACAGCTCTTGTCTTCCTCTGTGAAAAAGTGAGCACCATGCTCACGTCCATTTCTTCTGTGGTCAACGTAGGTTGTTGAGTCATACATCATTCTGCCACCAGTGTGTGGAGTTGGAAGTGGTGCAGACATAGAAAAGTGCAGTGTCCACCTTCCTGTGAGAGGCCATATGGTAGGACAAAGCCCAATCCCAGGGAAGGAGGTTGCGGCGAAAGCGGTGGAACAGGCAACGCTGGCTGCTACAGAAGTGGCAGAGGTGTCGGCTGTGACAGCGTGCGAGTTGGGGTCCCACCGTAGCTCCTGACAGCTGAAGGGGGTACCCGTAGCAGAGGAGACAGTGTGAAAACGTCAACAGAGGTGATGGAGAAGGGGAAGGTAAAGGCTGTGGTGTAGGAGACAGCCTGGTGGACAGATTGTGTGGGGCGGCAGAGGCACACCTGGTGCTCAGTCACCCATGCGGGGTCGTAGCTGGTTGACATGTTGTGATAACCTCCCCTCAGCCTTGCAGATGACCCAAAGACATTGGCTGTGGGTACTCTTCATTACCATCAGCACCCATTACGTCCAGGTGCCAAACCTGTGAGCCCAAACAGCTGTGCCAAGCTGGAAGCATTGTGGTGCCAGCACAGTGGGATGTCATGGTGTCGGCTGAAGCAGGTATAGCAGAATCCGGGGCTGACAACCATGCCACAACTCTACCAGACTCGTTATCTCTGACAGGGGTGAACCTATAGGAACTGAGGAATCTGTCAAGAGTTCCGTACGGTGACACATCCAAAACGTGTTTTTTTTCTTCTGTGTCTTAAATGTTCGTACTAGTCGTTGTACACACCCTTTCATTTGAGGGTGGCAAGGAGGAACCGTGACATTATGAACGCAACTTTTTGTACAAAAATCTTCAAATTCGTGAGATATGAAATGGGAGCTGTTGTCGGTAACTAATGTATAGGGAAGACCTTCCATTGCAAAAATTTTTGACAAAGGAGAAGTTGTTGACACTGCAGAAGTAGACAGACAACGCACCACATACAGAACCTTGGAATAAGCATAATTACAACAAACCAGTAGAAATTCAAAAAAGGTCCCACAAATCTACTTGAATTTGTTCCCAACGCTGTAGTGGATCTGGCCACGGTGAAAAAAAAAAGCACGGAGAACTGCATTATGGATGGCACACTGGTGATAGGCTGCAACAACTCACACTATTTCCTCGTCAATGGTTGACCAAAAAACTAGCTCTCATGTCTGTGACACACTCCAGTGGTCCACATGCAGTAAATGCATAACCTCACACCAAAGGGCAGATGAGACTACAACTCGAGGAGTAGTGTCCATTGTAGCTAACAGCAGCAGCACTCTGTCCCAAACAGAAAGACAATTTTGTAATGCAAAATAATTTCTCAGATGATCAGAAGAATGGGCCGGAGATTTGTCCAGCCATCCATGTTGCACATAAGAAACAACTTTACTTAAAACAGAATCTGCAGCTAGTGCAGCTGCAATTTTAGTGCTAGTAGTAGGAAAACCATCAAAAACATTTTATGCTTCCGTGCCTGAATGAAAGCAAAGTAATTGCTCTTTATCAAACTCTGGAGCCGGACCAGTCAGCAAATGCGATAAGGGGTCAGCATTTACATGTAGTGCTGTAGGTTGAAAATTTATCTCATGATTGTATCATGACAGTAAAAGTGCCTACTGCTGTAAGCGATATGTGGCAAGGAAGCCAAATGGTTAAAAAGAGATAACTAGTAGTTTTGAAGTCTGTGGTTAGGTTAAACTTAGACCCGTATAGAAAAACATGAATTTTTTTTAGATCATACACCATCGCCAAAGCCTCTTTCTCCAAGTGAGAATAAAGCTGTTACATTGAATTAAGGGATTTAAAGCCATATGCATTAGGGTGTTCAGAACCACTCCCCAAACTTATGAGCAAGGACGGCGTCAAGGCCAAACTGAGGCACATATGTTGCTAACACAAGGTGCTGGTCCGGCTGAAAAGTGACTGAACAAGGGGCGACTGCAGCTTAGATTTCAACAACTTGACTGCACGGTTGTAAGTCGGGGACCAGTGGAAAGGAACATTTTTACATAATAATGCATAGAGTGGTTTCTGCCACAGTAACAGCATCAGGTATGAATTTGTGGTATTATGCAATTTTGCCTTAAAAGACCTGTAATTTCTTGATGGATATTGTGTGGCAACAGCGTCAGTATGCCTGTGCAGTGGTTTAATGGCAGCACGCAACACTTCAGAACCCAAATAAATCATGTATGGTTGAAAAAGCTGTCTTGTCCGAATGACGTTTTAGCCCAGCAGACTGTAAAACAGAAAATAGAGCATGAAGGTTCTACAAATGTTCGTCTGTAGAGGCACCAGATGCTACTGTTATCGAAAAAGTTGATGCACCTAGTACTAATACAGTATGTCAAACGACAAACATTGGTATTGATAAAGCCCAAATAGGGTATTGATAACTAGAAGGTGTTTAGATTCCTCGTCGAGTGGCATCTGTAAATATGCCTCTGCCATCAGTCTCTGAAAAGTAATGGCCCCTGACAATTTTGCTAACAGCTCGTCAGGGTGCAGCAAAAGATAGATAGCAATGACTGACTGTTTTTAAGTTACCAATACTGAGCAGACTCGGAAAAAACAGGGACGGACTGTCTGTTTCATCATAATACGAGCCTGAAATCTGTTGCACAACCCAGTTCTGGGGAGAATAGAGAGGAAAATTACGCACAGGGGGCATCTGACTGTTGATATGGAACTATATCAGAAACCAAATGCACTTCATCATTGATGGAGAATCCAAACCAAACAGATTTTCAGTGTAAGCGTTGTCTACAACTAGGAATGTTAATGAACAAATCATAGCATTTTAAGAAACAGGCTCAGAAAACTGGCCAAGAATGAGAATCTGTTGTTTCTTATAACTCACCAGCCTCCATGACACTAGAATCAGAGGGGGAGAACCCAAATCCTAATAAGTCTGAGAATTCGCTAATTTTACTGCTGCACCTGTCTCTACCTGTGTTCTCAGTGGTTTGTTAAACACACACATACTTCAGTGTATGACTTACTTTGAGGCACTGTCACCGCTGTATGCATCCATGTTCGTTTCATCCTCACTCATGTTTGGAAAGGAGTTGGATACAGAAACAATGTCCTTTCGTATGACACCTGTTACACATTGCCCAGTGCTTGGGACGCATGGTCTGTTCGTGTTGAATGAATCCGTATGGGCTTGAAGGCAAACGATGATTACCTGTATGACACTGATACATCTGCTGGACTGTTGCAGTAACATCTATGTTCGCTTGTGAAATGACTGATGGCTGGGAAGGGTGAGAGAAACTGATTTCTGAAACTTCAGACCACCTACAGCACATGAAACTTCAAATGTTCAATACTTCCACAAACGTACGATTTTCACACTGTAGAGCTCGTTTTCGAACTTCTCTATCAGGAGCAGAATGTATTATTGCATCACAAACCATTTTATCGGCTTAGGATTCCTTATGATTATTTGTCACAAAATTAGAATGCTGGCTAAATACATGTAGATTTGCTGCCCATGCCCTGTATGACTGTTTTGGCCACTTTTGGCAGTGGCAAAACTCCACACGAACAACAATAATGTGAGTGCAGTTACAGTGATAAGTAGAAAGCAACTCACACATCTGATCATAAGAAAGACTTGAAGGTTTTTAAGGGGCCGAACTGACACAACTACTGATACCCATGAGATGAAATCCATGACAAAAAAGAGCCTTGCACAAGTGTCCATCTATTACCTCAAATGCCTGGAAATGTTGTCACAGGCATTTTTCGTTAAGTGTCCCAATCTTCTGCTGCATCATCAAATGCGGGGAACAGTTGCGGGTATGTTGTTGGCAGGGCAATGAGTATCCACTTGCATACTGAAACTGTCAGCTTACTGAAATTACCAAAAATAGTTTAAAACATACAACAGCAAAAACATAATAATGTAGTTAACCACACTATGAGGTTGCATTTAGATTGTAATGATAACTGGCATGAAAAGTTGATTCAGTTGAGCAATGAATATATCAGCAGGACATAAATAGGCATGATACAGATACAAATAAGCTAGTATTGGTGTTATTGGTGTAACTCCTCTTACTGGTGGACCAGTGTGTTGTTGTGCAAGCCCAATTCTCAGTTGTCGAGAATGGTGCACCACTGCATCATTTAATCACAATCTTTGTACTTGCTATCATAAACACCTGGTTCATTGGTATTACCTAAAGCCATTTAAAATATACTGCGATAAAATATAATAATAGCTGTAATTAATCATGCCATTCAAATATAGTGGTTTCATAACAATTACAAGTGGTGGTGTATTGTTTATTTATATCTTCTGTGCCTTTATTAATCTAATACAGTAGAATCTTGTTATAAAATGGTGCTAATGTGTACACATTTGATTTTAAGAATTTAGTTAAAACCATGTCACTTCAGGTACACCATTGCAAAAAAGTGATTAAAATGTAAAAGCATAAAAGCAGTCCATCAAAACAATTCAGCAAATAAGTCACAGAAGCATTTTTCCTCAAAGTCTGTCTTCTCATTTCACAAATTTTGAGGCAAACTCTTGTGGTAGCTATAAATTTGTATTTCTTCTAATGCATCTAATAATAAACTTTTTGGGGCATTTAGTAATATTTTTGAACTGTTACTTTTGGTGCCTACTGAGTGCTATATAGATATATTACTTGTTGTTCATGTGGTATGTTCTTTGAAATTGCAGCCTGTCTGTCATACATGTTGCCATCACATTTAATATCGTAAATATCAGACTGGCAAAAAATATTCTGGTGGTTACCTACAGTGCATTTCAATTTCATCTCTAAAGAGTTTCTGATGACATAACTTTTATTAATATTTTGTTCAATGTAAAAGGCAAACAGGCAACCATCACAAAAAGTGGGGTTTATAAAATCACATGCTGTGAGTGTCAGTTTTGCTACATTGAACAGGTGGTGAGGTCAGTGTAAACCAGGCTTAAAGAACTTCGTAGAGGCTGGAGATTGCAGAAGCCTGATTCATCCTTTGAACATTGCCTTAACAATAACCACAAATACATAATAGATGTAAAACTCTTACACACAGAGGAAAGGGGGCTAAACTCAACCAGTTAGAACCATTAGAAATTAAACAGATACGTACATCTCCACATCTATTATTAAATGAGCAAACCCAGTTCAGTTATTCAACTGTTTTAGATGATATCACAACTCCAGGAGGGGGACTGATGACCTTAGCTGTTTAGTCCCCCTTAAACATCCCAACAACCACCACCACCAACTCCAGGATAGAAGTAAAACTTTGGGCCTCAGTTCATCAATAGATAAAAAGTTCTTGTATGATGCATAAAATTATTCCCAGGTGGGTTTAGTTAAGTTAGTGTAATTTCTGAATGTGTGGTTCCATATGTAATTTATTAAAAAATGGTCATTTTACACTAAGCCATGTTTTGATACATTAAGAAGTTGAGATGACTGTCTTTGTGTTAATGTTTATCTGTGCATTATCATCTTTGGTAATCAGTAATGAGCTTGCAAATGGGCTTATAACCTGTTTGTTAGACTGACGAAACTGGGTACTTCTATGGTTGACATATTTACCAGTCCCCATTTTGCCTTATTTAGAACATCATCTACTTACCCAGTATTGTAGTCATTGGCACTTGCAATTTGTTTCAAAATTAAGATTTTATTTTCAATTTCTTTTGCATTAATAACTGCAGCTGTGGCTTTAGGTTCTTGAAATATGCCTGTTTTTATTATTTATAATTGTCAAGTCCAGGAAATTAATTAATTAGTCTTCATATTTGACGGTGAATTGCGTCTCAAGAAGAACACTGCTTAACATTTGTGCAACGTTATTGATTTCATTTTTAGTGCCCCTACAAAGTAGTATAGTATCGTCAAGGCATCTTTCATAAAATACAGTTTTGGCTCTAATTTCCAGGTTTTTTTCAAACAATTTACAGTTGTTGTAGTTTATGAATATATCCTCTACTTTCCCAGTGAGCGAAGGAATACCTATAGCCAGCCCGTCTTTTTGAAAGAATATCCTGCTACTGAAAAAACTGCAGTCAAGATGTATGGTAACACGGTTTTAAGTAAATGCTACAAATACTACTAGTTCACTAGTACTCATCCTTGTATGTTTCACTAAGTTAGCTCTAATGATATCAGTCGTCTCTCTGCTGGGAATATTTGTGTAAAGATTTTTAACATCCAATGACATGAACATTGTGTCATCTAAAATGTTTGTTATGGATTGTATGACAAGCTTGTAACTCTTTTTCTAAGTAATATTGCTGTTGTTCCACAATAATGTCAAAAATTATTAGTGTTTTAGTTCAGCTTTGCTTTTTTGATAATAGGAACAGATTATTATTATTATTTTTGTGAAGCATGTCAGAAATAATGCAAAATTTTTTTCCATACGAGATGTGAAATGATAGCTATGTATTTTGTGTGTTTCAGGAACACAGTAAATTTGTTCAGGCAGTTAGGTACTCACCCAGTGGGAATCATTTTGCATCAGCAGGCTTTGATGGTAAGGTGTTTCTGTATGATGGTGCATCTGCTGACCTCGTTGGTGAAATTGGCTCCCCAGCACACAAAGGAGGTGTATATGCTGTGAGTTTCCTTTTAAGTTTCATTTATGATCTTACATGTGAAATATAGTAAGTAATTCACATATTTCTGAGTTGGCTGGTTTAACAATGCTTAGAATCATGAGACTATTTAACTTTGGGCTGATGCTGTGAGCACTAAATGAATATATAGAATTGTACTGTAGAATTCTTGAGCATATCAATTTAAGTTTTTGCAAAAAAAAAAAAAAAAAAAATTGCCATTGTTCTATAAGATGAAAACAGTGTGTGAAGTGTCATGTTATCTGCTGAGTATTAGGCACAGGCAAGGATACAAGTCAGAAGATAATATATTCAAATGAGAGGCAGCTTTAACCCTTAGCATTCTGTAATGCTGACACAGGGGCCTCCATCACTTTTATTTAAATTGCTACCACCTGGACAGTTAGTGTTCCACAGAGATTTGTGCGAGTCTCTTTGTGGAAAACATGAGACCACTGACCAACAATTTGGGTATACATTAAAATAAAAAGTGTGTCTCCATTCAAATGTATTCATGTAAGCATTACAATAAAAAACTTTTCATTTCGATATTTTTTGAAGCTCTAAGGGTGGACTGTTTCCATCGCCACTTCACTCAAATTGTTGGCAAGTGAATCACTGTCATCATCAAAGTCATTGTCTTCAAAATCACCATCTCGTATTCACATAAATATTCCTCTAGAAGCTCTACAGTCTCTTCCTCAGGAAGGACTGTGCGTTAAGGACTGGCCATTTTGTGTAAACTAACTAAGAAGAGGCTTTTTATGTGTGAGTACAGTCATGTGTAAATCAAAAGGTGGACCAAGAACAATAACAGGAACTCAAGAAATAAAGTGCGAAAGACAGTGGAGGACAAATGTGAAAGTTGAAGAAAATATTCTGCTATGTTCTCTCATATTGCACACTGCACTTCATACTGATTGGCCTTCCCAGAGAGAGCATACAATGAGATTCCAAGCAACAGAATCGAAACTAAAATGATGTGTATTAACTTGTCAGTATATCACTTTTCCTTTCCAAATTTTCTAAACCAACGAACTTAATGTTGTTGTCTTTCTTTTTTTCCACTCTCCAATTGCTGCATCTTCACTTTACTATTTTTTGGGAGTATCATTCACATTAATAGATTTAGTGTCTCCTTATACTTCTGACTTTCATTGAATAAAGTAATTTGTCTGTTTCTTAACATTGACGAACCTTTAGTAAAGACATGAGTACAAACATCCTATCCTGCCTTGCACACTCGTGGAAGTAATTAGGAGTGTTTTGAGGGCCTCCTTTGCCCTCCATATGACAGAGATTTGTACTGTTGAACTCGATTCACTGGCCTCAGATAAATAATAAAAATACAAAATAAATATATGAACACACTTAGGTTATCATCTGCTTGCAAATGACAGCTTTATGGACTAATTTCATCCCATTTACTTATTATTACAACTGTGTTAAGTTAGTTGCACAGACCCTTGATTATTTATACATGACATATGTACAGAAACACACAAGCTCTGAAGTGACATTGTGTCGTCGTTATGCTCTGCCTTGAATGAGAGATCTCCACAGAATCCTGCCTTCCAGCACCCTGCCCACTACATCACCACCTCTCTACTCTGCCCTGCTGTAAACAACTAACCACACACCATGTTCAGTAGTACACCCCTTGTAGAGGGTATCAGTATTTTCTGGTAAACAGCCTCTTCAATGTAGCAGAATCGCTTTATTGATTTATTGCAAGACCTTGTCTGGCACCAGCTGGAAGGTGGGCTTCGATCCACGAATACAGTGGCATTGAAGCATTGTAGTAGGACACTAGCCAACTGCTATGCTCAGTGCAGTCCAGGTGTGGTGCAATCTCGCACTGTAGGCAATTTCAGCCAGCAGCTGTGCTCTGTCAGGGCTGATGTGGCATTACAGCCCGCTGAGTGTGAGGCACTGAGTCCTGCCCAACTGTGGCAAGTGATAGGCACAGGTATCAAAGGAGTGAACCCCAGACAGGCAACTGGCACTGGTGAATGTCCCTGCAGCTCGTGGCTATGAGGGCCTCACTTTGACAATTAGGTACTGGCTGGACCCTTTCTGCAGGTGGTCCTTTCATGATGAGGGCAGAATGTCTGTGACCTCACATTAAAGGCCAACACTATGATGGTCGATGACTCGCTGCTCAACATGTGACCAGCATGGCCACATGCCAGCATTTATTAGCACCACAATGGGTTTGTTGCATAATAGTGATTGCAGAAGTCATGATCCACATACCAGTGTGTCCCTGGTTTTAGTAATCATCCAGGCACTGACCAGCAGATGGAGGACAGGGGTCAGCATATTGCCATAAGTGGCCCACTTTGACAGGTAGCTCATTCGCCTATGCTCATGTTCTTATACCCCTCACCTCGTCAAAGAATTCAGCCCGCCAAACTTTATCTTTTGCTGCACCTGAAACTTGTCAATTCTTTACAGTTATTCAGAGACATGTCTGGTTAGTCTTTGGCTCACATCTATAAGAGTCCACCTGTGACACTTTAACAAGTATGAAAGATACTTGGACACATTTGATATCCCTCTACAGTTTATATGGTACCAGTCACTTACTGTTCCTGAAAACCATCACTAGTCCTGAGAACAAGTAGAGATGTGTTGTTACACTTACACTGCATGTGCCTAACAGTTTTTGCATTGACCAGATGTGTAGGGCACGACTAGGACTTCAGTATATGTAAATAGGAAGAGACAACTCTCAACCATTTTTGAGTAAATTGAGTTTGAAAATTTTAGGCATGTTTATATTCTTTGTATGATCATTAGTATTCAGTGTGTCCACAACCAGGTGAGTATGTACTTAGTTTCAAAAGTGCAAGATCTTAGGATAGAATCTCGCTGCCAGTACTTTTTTTTCATTTCTTTATAATTCTAATGACAGATTAATTATGACTGCATAAATTATCAATATGTAATGAATCATTTGTTATTTTCATAGCCTTTACATTGAAAAATTGGATTTTTGTGTAAAATTTTGGAAGTAGTTTCTCATTATAACCAAGTTGCTGCAGAAACTTTCCGATTCACCTTGAGCCAATTTTCTCTGTGTCCTTGCTGCTACATGATGACAAACTGTGAACCAATTGTTTTTGACCCTCCATTAGCCCATTTTCCCTGTATATGTTCAGATACAATACCACTCACTATACAAATCTAATTTCCCAGTATTCCTGCAGGTAGTTTTTGACCCCCTCACCAGAAACAGCTATATGTGCACAAGAGACTTCCAGTTGGTGGAACGAGAAAGGGAACAGTGTTCACAAGCCCAGAGAATCCTTCATTCGTTAGTTAGCACTTGAGGTAGATACTTGGTAATGCTCTAAGATATCTCGATTTTATGAGCAAATTTGGTGATATACGTTGTACTTTAACAATAAGAGAAAGTGAACTTGATTCTGAAGACGAATTGCTTTACAGGGAATTTTCAAAAGTGCAATTAAAAACAACACATGTGCATAGTGAACAGATCTTTCTCCAAAGCACCTTCATTGCATCTTCAAGAACTCATGAAATTGGAGAAGCAATATTTCGCAACACTTTTAAAATGCTAGTAGAGAAACAACTTGTGATACAAGATGAACTAATTGCCCACTGGGAAATATATGAAGGATGACTGTTTGATGAAAGTAAAGAAATCACTTCATCTTAATCGGATGATTACGAGCCTTTTGAGAAGAAAGGAAAGGTGGACAGCAATTATATTCTTCTGGATTACAATAGAAGGATCATCAATCTAATGAGAGAGCATCCAGGATGGAGATTGGCCATTCTTCATAGAAGGAGTGTCACAGCTCAAAAGCATTATAGATTGGAAAAGATTGGAAGAATACATAAAATAATGTAAAATGAAGAATGAACCACTTAAAACAATTGTTTTTTGGACCTATGATCGTTTCATAGGAGATTGAGAATGTGGTCATCAGGTAAGGGAGAAACTTGCAGCAGTGGTTTCTTGCTGCTGCTAGCAAATTTCCTGATTTGAAATTTAAAACTTCAGACTCTTGTGTCATGCTCTTCAAAAGAAAGCATTGAGAGTGAAAGGACTTCACAGCAGGAGGTCTTCGATGCTGCAGCAAATTTCCGAATCCAGACAAGGCTTTTATTTTTAACATTGATCAAACTGCTATTACAGAAAAAAGAAACCATTCATTCATATCAATTGCAATAGAACTTTTACGGACTGTTGTTGTTGTTGTTGTTGTGGTCTTCAGTCCTGAGACTGGTTTGATGCAGCTCTCCATGTCACTCTATCCCGTGCAAGCCTCCTCATCTCCCAGTACCTACTGCAACCTACATCCTTCTGAATCTGCTTAGTGTATTCATCTCTTGGTCTCCCTCTACGATTTTTACCCTCCACACTGCCCTCCAATAATAAATTGGTGATCCCTTGATGCCTCAGAACATGTCCTACCAACCGATCCCTTCTTCTAGTCAAGTTGTGCCACAAACTTCTCTTCTCCCCAATCCTATTCAATACTTCCTCATTAGTTATGTGATCTACCTGTCTAATCTTCAGCATTCTTTTGTAGCACCACATTTCAAAAGCTTCTATTCTCTTCTTGTCCAAATTATTTATCGTCCATGTTTCACTTCCATATGTGGCTACACTCCATACAAATACTTTCAGAAATGACTTCCTGACACTTAAATCTTACTCGATGTTAGCAAATTTCTCTTCTTCAGAAACACTTTCCTTGCCATTGCCAGTCTACCTTTTATATCCTCTCTACTTCAACCATCATCAGTTATTTTGCTCCCCAAATAGCAAAACTCCTTTACTACTTTAAGTGTCTCATTTCCTAATCTAATTCCCTCAGCATCACTCGACTTAATTCGACTACATTCCATTATCCTCGTTTTGCTTTTGTTGATGTTCATCTTATATCCTCCTTTTAAGACACTATCCATTCCGTTCAACTGCTCTTCCAAGTCCTTTGCTGTCTCTGACAGAATTACAATGTCATCGGTGAACCTCAAAGTTTTTACTTCTTCTCCATGAATTTTAATACCTACTCCGAATTTTTCTTTTGTTTCCTTTACTGCTTGCTCAATATACAGATCGAATAACATCGGGGAGAGGCTACAACCCTGTCTCACTCCCTTACCAACCACTGCTTCCCTTTCATGCATCTCGACTCTTATAACTGCCATCTGGTTTCTGTACAAATTGTAATAGCCTTTCGCTCCCTGTATTTTACCCCTGCCACCTTTAGAATTTGAAAGAGAGTATTCCAGTCAACATTGTCAAAAGCTTTCTCTAAGTCTACAAATGCTAGAAATGTAGGTTTGCCCTTCCTTAATCTAGCTTCTAAGATAAGTTGTAGGGTCAGTAGTGCCTCACGTGTTCCAACATTTCTACGGAATCCAAACTGATCTTCCCCGAGGTCAGCATCTACCAGTTTTTCCATTCGTCTGTAAAGAATTCACATTAGTATTTTGCAGCTGTGACTTATTAAACTGATAGTTCGGTAATTTTCACATCTGTCAACACCTGCTTTCTTTGGGTTTTAAAACACTAATTTGTAAACTATATTTGTTCGAGGGTGCCAATATCAGTCAATTTATGACCAAATACTCGGTATACGAGGGAAAAAGGTAGTTCTTCTGCAGTGAAAGGATATGCATAAGGTGACATATTTGTGCATTGCACAATATGCTGTCACCTTGTCTGGAAAATTAGTACCAACAGTCTTTGTTTGCTTGCAAGAGACCACTGACCTCATTCGGACTAAGTTGATGACAATGAAAGCAAATACAAAAATGTTACAATATCATCCTTAAAGTTCAGCAAACTCACAACAGCTTAAACAAGGATCTTTTAACAGATACCTTGAGTCCATATGTCAGGGAAGAACCATTTATTTTGCCCTTCAGTTCGGACAGATTAATCTGGGTTTATACAGTGAAACTTCCCAGGATGGAGGGGGTCTGCCAATGTACAGTATTAAAGAAATTCCTCCATAATGTACTCTGCTGATGCAGCATATAACGTTTATTTTTACGGGCAAGTGTAGAACCTTCTAAAACAAATACAAAATTGTATATGCATTATCAAACAGAGTGGAGACAGAGCATCTAGAGAATATTGTATAAAAATTCAATCAATCGTACACCATTAGTTGTCTGCGTTAATATTTGGTGATATGCTTTGATTTGTGTGGTACACTGCAAAATTGTATATGACCCAGACCTGTTTATGAGTGTAAACAAAGTTTGTTTGTCAGTTTGACACACTGAAAAAACCATGCATAGACAAAATTCTGCATTCATTACATGTACTCTGTGTCCGAGAAATTGTTTTTTTTTTCCCCATGTTTCTACAGTCAATATCAGCCTCGTGTTGAATTCCTAGTCTTGCCCTACACTCACTGTCAATATGAGTCAGATCAATGAGGGGAAAGTTCATACAGTCCCCTTCTAAGTTGCTGCTTTTCATGGTCACTTGCTGCTTCCTGCAGCACTCTCCAAGCTGTCTGCTGAGAAGTCCTTAAGTCTGATTCAATCTGTGTTGGCAGCTGTGTTAAACCATCTCAGAGGAATAGTGTTGTGGGAACCTTGGGAGCCATCATACAATGGTACTCCTACTAACATTATGCACTCTTGCACCCACCATTTTCCATGTGTTATCCTTAGCTTTAACAACATATCGCTCATATTCTTTGCCTATGAAAAGGAAACATTGTTAGCAAAAATTTCAAAATGTTCTTGACCGATATACTTCAGATTTTTATGCAATATTGTAATAAACCTATGGAAGGACATAAGCTATATATTTTTTGAACTGCGATGTACAGCTTTACTATCCAAAATGACTGCAAGGAAAAAATGTCGTGCTATGCTGTGCCATGAAAATGTGCAGCTTCGTTTGCTTCCTCACAGTCAATTTTAACTACGATAGCATAAGTTTAAAACGGTTGGACAAATTGTTTCTCCCATATATATTGTTTCTCCATGTATGTAAATTTAAATGAAAATTATATGCACACGAATGTCCTGTTTTCTTCCTGGCAGTTGCTTTTAACAGAAAACCTGTTTATTAATAAAGTTGTGTTTACGGCATATCAGCTTACATTAAGACTACTGATATGCAATCTGAATCATCCAAAACTTTGTAATGCTACCCATTCGCAGATTAAAACTACGCGAAATTATGTCATTGTAGCTGCTGTCCTCATAGATCCAACAGCTGGAGAGGTCTCTTTCATATCCCAACCAATGTACCCATTCAGTTTAAGCGGATCATTGTCTCGCTGGCAGTAATGATAAAGAAGCCTCTGTATCAGACATTAAGATACATTGGAACTGGTTTATGATCATTCACATGGTCAGTTGTATGTTACCCTTTCGCAAACTAGTTGTTCAGAAAACCAGTTTGTTCTCTTACCACACAGTATACAAACATGAAAAAAATCCTGAAGCTTTGTAATTGTATTGTGTAAATTATTTTTTAAAGAACTTAAAGCAGTAAAATTCAAAAGCTAAGCCAAAGGAGCCTATTTAATTCCTATTCTATGTGATATTTTTATAATTTCGATTTCTGTACCTTCAAAGTGTGCGAGGTTGCAATAAGAGGCAGAAATTTGTATCCTGACACAATTCACACAGATATCACAGATTGGGGTGTACATGCGATCCACATACATATTTAGCAATTGAAAAGTATTATGGGATTCGTTAGTTCCCCATAATACTTTCTCCTCCCCCCCCCCCTCCTCCCCCCCCCCCCCATACTGATACATTCTCCTATCATGTTGACATTGATTTGGGCCGTTATCTTGGGTACATTTTTTGGTATCGCGCCCACTTAATTTCAAAGAACCTGGAGCAATGTAACAGCGATGTCATGGCCAGTGACCTATCTCACATCTGGGACATTTCAGCACCTTGCTACATTGCTTTGAGCCAGTGTTGTGTGATACGAACACAAAAAACCCATACCATAAGTTACTATTGTGACAGTGATTTGTGTTTTACTTTCTTTGTCAGCATTGTACGACAGTTTATGACTAATTAACTAGAAAATAGAACCCCCCAGGGGGTCCACAACTCTTTTGTGGATACGTGCGTAGCGAGCACGGGACCCCGAGCTAATGTGGCCCTCCTTCCTTTCCGGGCTGCATACCCTCCCTTTCCGCATCCTTCCCCCTCCCCCCCCCCCATCTTCGCCCCCCCCCCCCCCCCCTCACCCCTGGCTCTTTCCTTCCCTTTCTCCCCCTCTGGGAGTATGGTTTGTGCCTACGTCCGGAGACGGACACTCGAACCTGTTACAAATTCCTTGCTTTCTACACTTGCAAGTCTTCGTCCTTCCTCTGTCCTTCTACACTTGCAAGTCTTCGTCCTTCCTCTGTCCTTCTCTTTTCCTTCCCTCTTCTCTTTGCCCTTTTCTCCGCTTCGGCGTTTGAGACCCCTCTTCTTTCCTTTCCCTTTTTCTTTTTTCCTCCCTGTGCGTGTCTGAAGGCCGACCCACGCACTTCAATGCGTAGCCGGTGACGGGGTAACGTGTAATTCCCCGCCCCAGGTAGACAGGTAGGACACGTATGTACCCCCTGGTAACGGCCAGGCCCAGGGAGGGGTGATTACCCAAGCTGATACCTTCCGAAAGTGCCGATTGGTCCCTCCATCCGTTTGTTGGGAGGTGTGACCTGAGGTGTGAACAATCACCTAAGACGGGAGTGCCTTCAGAGAGGGCCCCCACAAGGGAGGAGCGGGCCATCGGAGACGCCGGTAATCATGGGGGATTCTTCCGCAATGGTTTCCTCACCTTCCACTATGTCTGCTCAGAAGCGTAAGTTCAATGAGTCTCAGCCACAGACAGTTCTTCCATCATTGCCACAGTTCCTTGTTGTTTCTCGGTCTGACGAAGGTCACGACTTCTCCACGGTCAACCCTTTCATTATTCAGAAAGGTGTCGACGCAATTGCAGGTCCTGTAAAGTCTTGTTCCAGATTACGGAATGGCACCCTGTTGTTAGAAACAGTCAGTGCCCTCCAGGCACAAAAATTGCTGTGTACCTCACTACTACACACCTTCCCTGTCCGGGTGGAACCGCACCGTACTTTAAATTCCTAGCATGGAGTAGTTTATACACACTCCCTTGATGGATTGTCTGACGAAGAAATTCAGCACTACCTGTCTGACCAGGGCGTAACGGTTGTTCATAGGGTTATGAAAAGGGTCGACACGAACATCATTCCAACCCGCACTGTCTTCTTGACACTTGACAAAGTTCACCTCCCATCGAAAATCAAAGCAGGCTATGAGATAATTTCCGTTCGCCCTTATGTCCCAAACCCTACGCGTTGCTATCGGTGTCAGCGGTTCAATCACACCAGCCAGTCCTGTTCCAATCCGGCCAAATGTGTTACGTGTGGCAAGGATGCCCATGAGGGTGCTTGTTCACCTCCATCCCCTCGCTGCATCAACTGTATGGGTGACCACGCTGCTTCCTCTCAAGATTGTCCCACTTTAAGGACGAAAAGCTCATCCAGGAAATTAGAGTAAAGGAAAAGGTGTCGACCTTTGCTGCTCGAAAATTATTTGCCAGTCGACAGCACACCGTGCCTCAGACAGGAAAATACAGCACTGTCCTTGCCTCTCCTCGGCCAACAAAGGAGGCGGCCACGCAGACTTGTGACCTCACCTTTAGTGCCACGGTCGTCAGATCGGCCAGCGCAAAGATCGCCCGTTCCACCTCACCACTTTCGCCTGCCCACTCTCTGGCTCACCCTTCGTCGAGTTCTGCTAAATCTCGAGCCCAAAAGTCAGACACCAAGACTTCGAAAAAAGAGCATACTCGTGAATATTTTTTACGTACCCCAACTTCCCAACCACCGGTTCCTCTTTCCTCTAAACATCATACTTCCAAGAAGGCTACAAAGAAACCCAGTTCCTCTCCTTCTCCGCCAAGGCGTGTCCCATCTACAGCACCACCTGGCGGAAATCGCCCTCAGCCGTCTTCTGTGTCGCTGAGGCGCACTGCTGGCAGCCGATCAACCGGCCGATCGCTGGTGGCAGGAGCTGCTCCTGACCAACCTATGAATCAGGATCTTCTGCCTTCGGCTGAATGCCATTCCATGCTGTCGGTCGCAAGCTCTGAGCAGTCGTTGAGTTGACAGCGACCTTGGTCACATTCCTCCATTTTCTGTTCACCCTATGTCCATTATCCACTGGAATATCCGTGGCATTCGAGCCAATCGGGATGAATTGTCGATCCTCTTACGATCCTACTCGCCGGACATCATCTGTCTTCAGGAAACAAAGCTGCGTCCCCATGACCGCTTTGTACTCCCTCATTTTCGGTCCGTCCGATATGATCTCCCCTCTGTTGAAGGCACTCCTGCACATGGAGGACTCATGATTCTTCTCCATGAAACTCTCCATTATCACCCAATCCATTTAAACACTTCCTTCCAAGCTGTCGCCGTCCGTCTTTCCTTTTCCGGATACACGTTCTCTCTTTTCTCCGGAAACGCCAAACAGTAGCAATATTTTTTGATCTGGAGAGAGCATACGATACCTGTTGGAGGACAGGTATCCTCCGCACACTGTTGTCTTGGGGCTTTCGAGGTCGGCTGCCCCTTTTTCTTTGCGAATTTATGGCAGAGCGCACATTTAGGGTGCGGGTGAACACTACTCTCTCCTGTACTTTCTCCCAAGAAAACGGGATACCCCAGGGCTCCGTGCTGAGTGTTGTACTGTTTGCCATTGCCATCAATCCAATTATGGATTGTCTCCTTCCTGATGTCTCGGGCTCCCTCTTTGTGGACGATTTTGCGATCTACTACAGCTCTCAACGGACCAGCCTTCTTGCACGACGTCTTCAAGGATGCCTCGATCGCCTCCACTCTTGGACCATCAAAACCGGCTTCCGTTTTTCTCCCAGTAAGACCGTTAGTGTTAATTTTTGGCGACGTAAGGAGTTTCTTCCGCCCTCCTTACATCTAGGTCCTGTCAACCTTCCATTTTCCAACATCGCTAAATACTTGGGTCTTATGTTTGACAGAAATCTGTGCTGGTCCTCCCACGTTTCCTATCTTTCGGCTCGCTGTCTGCGATCCCTTAACAACCTCCGTGTCCTGAATGGTACCTCCTGGGGAGTGGACCGAGTGGTCCTTCTCCGCCTCTGTCGTGCCTTAGTGCGCTCGAAATTGGACTATGGCAGCATAGTCTACTCCTATGCTCGGCCGTCTATTCTTCGGCGTCTCGACTCTATCCACCACTGTGGATTACGTTTAGTGTCTGGAGCTTTTTACACCAGCCCTGTGGAAAGCCTTTATGCTGAGACTGCTGAACCTCCGCTGTCCAATCGCCGAGCAGTCCTTCTGAGTCGTTATGCTAGCCATCTGTCTTCCATGCCTGCTAATCCAGCCCATGGCCTTTTTTTCGACGCCTCCTTTGATGTAGGGTATGCAGGCCGCCCCTCCTCCCTACTACCACTGGGAGTCAGCTTCCGTCAACTTGTCCATTCTCTTTCCTTCCGCTTTCCTAAAACCTTCTTGACAACTTGGGGTACAGCACCGCCTTGGCTCCGTCCCCGGATCTGCCTGCTCCGTGACCTTTGTCAATTTCCCAAGGATGGTACCCCTTCACTTGTTTATCATTGGGCATTTGCTGCTCTATGTGCACAAATGACGGACGCCACATTTATTTACACCGACGGCTCGAAAACATCGTTAGGTGTAGGGAGTGCCTATATTGTTGGCGACACCCCAAATCACTTTCGGCTTCCCGACCAGTGTTCGGTTTATACTGCGGAGCTTTACGCTGTTCTCCAGGCTGTCCACTATATCTGCCGCCATCTATTAAGAGGCGATCCTCCCCCACTCTGTCCCCACTGCTCTCAGCTGTGGACGGTAAGACACCTTTTAATTGAGTGCCCCAATTTTACTCCGTTACGCGCCCGTCGACAGCTGTCGCCTGATATATCGTCAATTTTAGCAGATGACACGCGCTTGGCCGATCGCGTTCTCAAGTTCATTAGTGCCAGTGAAATGACGTCAGTCATTTGAAGCTTTTTTTTGGGGACAACCAACCCCTTTCTGTAGTGGATTTTTAAGCCTTCCTTCTGCTTTTAGTTTCTCCAATTTTTTGAGTTTCGTTCCCATTGCTGCTGGTTTCCATTTTTGGTTTTTACTGTTTCCTAAGTCACGGACCGGGCGCTAATGACCATAGCAGTTTTGCGCCCTAAAAAAAAAAAACTCGTATTTCTAATGTTTCGAACACGCGTTATTTTAAAGATGAGTGTGTGAAAGTGGAACTGTGTCTACTGCGCCACGAATATATATGTGTGTGTGTGTGTGTGTGTGGTGTGTGTGTGTGTGTGTGTGTGTGTGTGTGTGTGTGTGTGTGTGTGTGTGTATCAGACGGTCCATCGGCGTGGGCAGGTAGTCACAGCACTCGTCTCGGAAGTTACACGCCCAACACAAGGAGCAAACGCGACGTACTCCGTGACGGTGCTACGTCAGTCATTATTGAGAACAGTTGAATGTTGTTAAAGTAAAGAAAAGACACTTACTTACTCACTTACATCCGTGAGGTCTAGATGGTGGACTTGCTAGAGCTTTCTCGGTTGTATTTGTTATAAAGTACGTAAGAGTATCTGTCGAACTGGTAATTGTTGGGCTTACAAAAAATAAATCATTTATATGGTGTCTCGTTTGTGGAACTGAAAATATAGTGAGGTTGGTTTAAAAGTATCCTGAGTGTACGGAGTTAATGTAAGAGTTTAAAAAATTCCTCCAAAACAGCATCTTATCTTCGGAGAAGAAGTTGGGCAGACAATTGCAGCCGGCTATCCTGAAAGGAAGGTCAGTGAAAAACTTTACGTAAGCTCAATAGTAAGGTGGGAGTGAGTGTCAGGCACACCAGCACCACGCTGCTCCCTCTAGTCACCGGAAACCACAAGACCGCTGATAAACCTGAAATGAGAGAGATGTATTGGAAATTATATTGTCTGATAATTTCCTGAAAAATGCTTTCCACTGTCGAAAATATTCTTTATTGAGGGGTTGAATCACACCTGTAGTTCCAGGTGGAATTCACTTTACATCTACAGATTTTTCGTCCTCCTCCTCAAAAACAGAGGCGTCGTTATGTCCAGACCATGAATCCAACAAAAGCAATGAATTAGTTTTCACGGCAGGTAGGAAAACGTACTGAACGAAATGTTGAAAATTATTCTTTCCCATTATTTCAGATTCTGATACGTCGATTACAAGATTTTTGCAACTAAGCAGTCCATTTTTTACTTTTGGTCCTAATTTGCATTGTAGCTCTTGAAGACATGTATACAGCTGCGGAAACAGTAAACCAGTTGTACTTACCGATGGCATTATCATATATGAATGCATCATTGCATTCATTGATTGGGCAACCTTCTCTCTCTTTTTCACCTCGATATGACTTCAAGAAGAATATAATAATTCCAGTCCCAAAGAAAGCAGGTGTTGACAGATGTGAAAAGTACCAAACTATCAGTTTAATAAGTCACAGCTGCAAAATACTAATGCGAATTCTTTACAGACGAATGGAAAAACTGGTAGAAGCCGACCTCGGGGAAGATCAGTTTGGATTCCGTGGAAATGTTGGAACACGTGAAGCTATACTGACAGTACGACTTATATTAGAAAATAGATTAAGGAAAGACAAACCTACTTTTCTAGTGTTTGTAGACTTAGAGAAAGCTTTTGACAATGTTGACTGGAATACTCTCTTTCAAATTATGAAAGTGGCAGGGGTAAAATACAGGGAGCGAAAGGCTATTTACAATTTGTATAGAAATCAGATAGCAGTTACAAGAGTCGAGGGACATGAAAGGGAAGCAGTGGTTGGGAAGGGAGTGAGACAGGGTTGTAGTCTCTCCCTGATGTTATTCAATCTGTATATTGAGCAAGCAGTAAAGGAAACAAAAGAAAAATTCGGAGTAGGTATTAAAATCCATGGAGAAGAAATAAAAATGTTGAGGTTCACCAATGACATTGTAATTCTGTCAGAGACAGCAAAGGACTTGGAAGAGCAGTTGAACGGAATGGACAGTGTCTTGAAAGGAGGACATAAGATGAACATCAACAAAAGCAAAATGAGGATAATGGAATGTCGTCAAAATAAATTGGGTGATGCTGTGGTAATTAGATTAGGAAATGAGACACTTAAAGTAGTAAAGGAGTTTTTCTATTTGGGGAGCAAAATAACTGATGATGATCGAAGTAGAGAGGATATAAAATGTAGACTGGGAATGGCAAGGAAAGCGTTTCTGAAGAAGAGAAATTTGTTAACATCGAGTGTAGATTTAAGTGTCAGGAAGTCATTTGTGAAAGTATTTGTATGGAGTGTAGCCATGTATGGAAGTGAAACGTGGACGATAAATAGTTTAGACAGGAAGAGAATAGAAGCTTTTGAAATGTGGTGCTACACAATAATGCTGAATATTAGATTGGTAGATCACATAATTAATGAGGAAGTATTGAATAGGATTGGGGAGAAGAGAAGTTTGTGGCACAAATTGACTAGAAGGAGGGCTCATTTGGTAGGACATGTTCTGAGGCATCAGGGAATCGCCAATTTAGTATTGGAGGGCAGTGTGGAGGGTAAAAATCATAGAGGGAGACCAAGAGATGAATACACTAAGCAGATTCAGAAGGATGTAGGTTTCAGTAGGTACTGGGAGATGAAGAAGCTTGCACAGGATAGAATAGCATGGAGAGCTGCATCATACCAGTCTCAGGTCTGAAGACCACAACAGTAACATGATAAACTGCAGTATGCACGCAGTTCTTTACGAAACCTGACTGAACAGTGTTATAAACACTGGTTGTGGGGATCACAGAAAGTTTTGTCTTTACATCAGCAATGAATTTGTCTGTAGCATTGTCTATCACTAGCAGCTGCTCTACATGTTTACGTGAAGTAAACTTGGTAATTTTGCGACTTCCTATTCCGTACGATTTCTTGAACCTGCGTAGCCAGGCTGACGTAGCCTGGAAATTAGCAATGTTCATGTCAGATGCAGTTTGAAGGGCCCAGTCTCGTAGATCTGCATCAGTAAAGGTGCATAGCCTCTTACGAGCAGTTGTAAATCTTTCAAACAGTTTTTCATTCATATGGTTTCAGGTTTCCATTTGGCACATATTTCTTAAGTCATGTAATTGATTCTTCCATTTATATAGTTCACACTCCGATTTTACGATATGAAAACGCCTTTCACATTGCGTAACTTCAAGTGTTTTTTCCCTCCTTGATTTAACCAATATTTCACTGCCTTTCCTTTGTCACAGAAAGCTGTTGCAGTATGTGCTTTTCAAAAAAGGCTTCGAAGGTATTCTTCTTCAGAACTGGTACTGGCACAACTGATGTTGCCTGAACCACAGTTCATGGAATTGTCACAATTACTTCGAATTTCTTGTAATGTATCCACAGTTTCAAACAAAATGTCAGTGTCGTTCAAATGAATGTCAGGGAAATCAACTAACAAATGATGGATTTGTACGTACTCAGAAAAGTAGGTGCTTTTGGCTGGAAATCATGTTCTTCATATTTATTAATTGCTAAATTGAGAATGTTAATTGGATTCAACATTACTGTGAAACTGGAAGGGAAAAAAAGGTACTATTAGCAGGCATTCCGTATTAAAGCACAATAAATATTAATTCAGCTTTATCTGTATTGTCAATACTTACCAATACTGGAAAAAGGAACTGATAATTTGTAATAGATTTTACTGGGGTGGCTAATTCGAGAGAATAGTAAGTTTGTACTGCAGTGTGAGAGAAACTTTCAGTGAACGGTAACCTGAAACATCCTCTACAAATCATGATCTGATTGTGTCGTATTTCCTGTGTATCGCCGTCCTCAGGTGTGTGTGTGTGTGTGTGTGTGTGTGCGCGCGCCTAGTTGCGCATTTGCAGTTTCTACAGTGCCAGTAGGGGTGTCAATTTCTACTGTCGCCTGGCATGCTAAGAATTTGGGAAATTTCAACTTTTTTTTAAAAAGACTTGCAGTGCTTCTTAGCAGCTTAAATTTTTGACAGTGCACTTCTTTTGGTGTCTTCTTCCTGTGTAAAAACATTTCAGGATAGGTTTCAACATGTCTTCTTGGACCATTCTCTTGTCATTGCACCTGAGGCATGACATGTCCGGAAGTCATAAACAATCTCATCCAGCAGCTGAGTGGCATTGGTAATGATGCAGTAGGCAGTCCATGCTCACTGCGTGCAGGATGATGAGTCCCATACAACCGTGGCAAGTGAAAGTGCATTCGTACAGGAAGCAAACCCCAGACTGGTGGCTGGATGGTGCACACTGTTGGTGGTGAGCACACAAGTGACTTGGTGGCTATAAGGGCATCAGGTTGAACCCTGGCCCGTCAAGTGGTGGCTGTGCCTCCTTGGCAGGCAGTCATGTAAGGATGACTGCATGACAACTTTTATCACTCGCTGCTGGACACGTCTAGCCCGGCCAGATAACCGGTATTTATTCATGCCTAGATGGGTTTGTTTTGATGTCGTGGAAGCAAAAGTCGCATGTACTACATGCTGAAGTGTTCTTGGTTTTGGTAATCATCTGGGTGCTGACAGGCAGGCAGACAGCAATGCCTGGTTAGTGCCATGCCGCAGTGCTGGGTCAACATATTGCCGTAAATGGCCCATTTCATAACATTGAGCCCATCTGCCTAGGGCATATTAGTACATTCATAAGAAATCTATACTACAAATTTGTCACTTTGTCAAAAGAAGACATTCAAGTTGTATACATTACTACCATTTTTGGTATTCCATGTATATTACCATATAGTTCCAGGTCTAGATGGTCTCTGCAATAGGTAATCTGCAGTTGTGTCATACCGATTAATAACATCTGAATACCCACAAGATGTTTTGTATCTCCTTCTAATCTGCTAGATGTACTTAGTACCAATTGCTGCTTTGCAAGAGACAAGAAAATTTAGGTTTTGCATTAAATATTCAGTGTGTGGCATATGATCATTATGAGTTATTTAATATTTTCGTTTTGGTACACTGCATTCCATAGGTGAGGAAGTTCTATCAGATTGGGGACTGAGGCTACAGAGATTTAAAATAAGTTTGGTTTCAGTTGAAATAGCTTAGGATGTAGATCAGCCGGATGCGGGAAATGCGATGACAATGTGTATTCACAAAGAATTGTGTATCAGTAGAAGAGAATCCAGTTTTGTAGCACAGTAGAAAATGTGTGTTCAGTTAGTCATTTGAAGAAGGTAATGAGGTGAAGACTTAGTGATTGCAACATAATTACAGATTTGGACATTCTAAAAACAACTGTGTAACTCACTGACACTTCTCTGACTGTGTTAAAAGATTTTCCAACAAGCATGGTAATTTGGGCATGAAATTACTTTCATTTGATATAAAGGGCAACTTTAAAAACTGTGTAATTTCACCTGCTGCACAGTTTGAAAGAATATTGAGAAATAGAAATGATTTTCATTCCTTTGCTTCAAAAATTAATTCACATTGGCATTTTTTGAATTTTTTATTAGCAGAAATTATAAAATAAGTGACTTGTGAGAATTATCATTTCCATTCTACCATAAATAAAAAAATGTTGGTTACCTTCTCTGCACCTTCTATATCTTTTGAAATCTTTGTGTAGTCTGTGTTTGAAATAATGAGTGTTATCTTCGTTATTTATTTTTTTGTGAATGTGTGTGTTTTTAAAGGTTGCTTGGAAACCTGATGGGAAACAGCTACTGACAGCATCTGGAGACAAGACATGCAAACTGTGGGATGTTGAAACCAGAACTGTTGTCTCTGAGTTTGTAATGGGCACCCAAGTTGAAGATCAACAGGTAAACTGTTTTGAAAAAAGTCAATAGCAATAAAATCACATTAATTGCACAGGGAGATACAACTTCTAAGTTTTATACAAAATTTTCTATTTATTTTTTCTTCTTTTTTATTTAAGGTTATAAAGTCAGAAACAACATCGTTCAAGCCAATGGTACAGCAACATATGTCGACACTTGTGTGGAACACTCTTAAAAAAGTGAATTATGCAATATTCTGACTTTGCCTCAATTACTTATTTAAAAACAGCTTCAAAATGAAATGAAGTAGGATGCAGATTATTAAATTTTTGATTCAGATTATGCTATCTGTGAAGTACACTCTGTCTTTAACGAACTATCGATTTTATTGATATTTTTAGCACTTCATTCTTAGTATTAACAAAACCGAACAGTCTTTTTTAAAAAACTGGTTTCAACACTGTTACATTGCTACTACTAAGATGACTCTTGGGATGAGCACGATTTATGTGAGTAAGGTTAGTAATACAGGGTGTCCCAAAAAGAATGACCCGATTTTAACTTGTAATAATATTGAGACAAATGTCACTAGGTAACTGAAACAGCAGTAGATGTAATCGGCATGGTCTAGAGTTTCAGAAAAAATCCGCTGGATGTCGCTAAGAGTGCTGACCTGGAGTGTGGACATGGAAGATGACACTTATGTCACAGTTAATATACAGTGATGAGTCAACTTTCCATATTAGCGGTAAGGTTCACCATCATAATGTGCGTATATGGGGGCTCAAAAATCCTCATGAAACAATTGAACACGAATGTGATTCACCAAAAGTGAGTGTTTTTCTGCTGTTTCGCAAAGCAAGGTTTATGGACCCTACTTTTTTGAGGAAGAAACTGTAACAGGACAATCATATCTTGCAATGCTATGAAACTGATTATTCCCAGAATTTGACTCTGACAATTTCATCTGTCAGTAAGATGGAGCACCACTGAACTGGCACAACAACGTGCGTAGTTTCCTTAATGCCATTATGCCTCAACGTTGGATAGGGCGTACAGTACCGCGAGACTAGGCTTTACACTCTTGGCTTCCTAGGTCCCCTGACTTAACACCATGTGATTTCATCCTGTGGGGATACGTTAAACAATGTGTTTACATTCCTCCCTTACCTCATGACATTGATGAACCAAAAATCAGAATATCAGGTGCTGTAGCTTCAGTGACAGAAGACATCTTACGCTCAGTTTGGGATGAATTCGGCTATCTGCTAGATGTTGTCCGTACAGCCAATGGAGGACATATTGAACATTTATGATGGATTTTTATAAACTTCTGTCTCTTCTGAGTAATTTAGTATGCAATTTGTTGGTGTTAAGCCCTTCTTCCTAATAAATAATTCTATTTAAAATCGGGTTATTCTTTTTGGGACACCCTGTACATTCGTACCTATCAGTTCCCGTGCATGAATCAGAAATAATTTTTTCAAACATTAACCTTACATACAGTATATTCATATAAATAATGAAAAACTATATACATTTATAAATAGGCAGTAATAAAAGGCAATTGCTGTGTTAATGGCACAAAATGTTCATGTTACAGAGTGCTCTCAATCACCTGCTGTGAGGTGGGTTCTAGATTACTGATTACATCTCCTAAGACAGTGATATCCCCACTCACAAAGCTGTAAATGTCCAATATAAGTCTGTCAACATTAACATTAAATATTGCACTTTCCTTGGATTTGTGCAGTAGTATTGAGCCAATGTGGCCTTTATTGCAAGACTTCCTTTCTTTCTATTATTGAAGCCTTATTGATAATAAATTAAGGATTTATAAACATCGGTCCTCAGAAGGATTCAATCATTTTTTTAAAGCCAAAGGTCGCCTTATATGATACGAAATGGTTGTTTGTATTACTTTGCTCTTGTTTATTTTTTGGAGACCTCACTCTTTTGACTGGTTCACGGTGGCCCATCACAAATAACACTCTTGCGCCAATATCTTCATCTCAGAGTAGCACTTCTCTCCTATATCTACAGTTATTTGGTGGATGTATTCCAATATCTGTCTTCACTACAGTTTTATCATCTGCATCTCCCTGTATTACTGTGGAAGTTATTCCTTGATGTTTTAACATGTCCCGCCATCCTCTCTTCTTCTTCTTCTTCTTCTTGTCAGTGCTTTCCATATTTTCCTTTCTTCACCGATTCTTTGAAGAACCTCCTCATTCCATATCGTACAGGTCCACATAATTTTCAACATCCTTCTGTAGCACCATATCCCAAATGCTTATATTTTCTTCTTTTCTGGTTTTCTCACCGCCCATGACTCACTTCCATACAGTGATGTGCTCCAAGCATATATACTCAGAAATTTCCTCCTCAGACAAGGCCAATGTTCAATACTAACAGAGCTTTCTTGGGCAAGAATGCCTTCTTTGGCTGTGCTAAGCTGATTTTAATGTACTCCTTGATTCATCTGTCATGTGATATTTTGCTTCCAAGGTAGCAGAACTTATTAACTTCATCTATTTTGTGTTAATAAATTTTGATTAGTGTATTGCTAATCTCATTTCTGCTGCTCCTCATTACTTAAGTCTGTCTTCGGTTTACTCTCAAATCATATTTGATCTCATAACACTATTCATCTCTTCAAAAGCTCCTGTAATTCTTCTTCAATTTCACTGGGGATAGCAATGTCACCAAGGAATCTGACACCATTTCATCCTGAATTTTAATCCCACTGTTGAACTTTTCTTCTACTGACATCATTGCTTCTTTGATGTTTGGATTGAATAGTCTTCTTTGCTCTCTTGTGCCCTTTTTGAACTGAACACTTCATTCTTGGTCTTATATTCTTACTCTTCCTACTTACATTATTTACATATAGCTTAGTCCAGTTTTTCTTACAATTTTGCTGTTACATCATTTTACATTGTTGAACACCTTTTCTAGGTCTCAATTGTGAACAGATTTTGACTTTTCTTTAAGTTGTTTCTATTGTCATGTGCAATATCAGAACTGCCTCTCCACTACATGTACCTTTGTGAAAGCGAAACTTATCATCTAACAGATTCTCAATTTTTTTTTCCATTCACTCCTACCTCTTGAAGCCAAACAGATAAAACTTTCAAACATAAATTCAGTGTTAAGCCGTGCAGGTTAGTTGTGGACACTGAAAAGCAACAGTACAGTGATTCATATTTGTATGTCTGTATGTACTGGTGCCATATATAGTTGTGCTGCTTTCATGATCTACAATATGGATTTAACCAGAATGTATTTTTGTTCATAATTTAAGGTCAAGGTTCTTCTTGTGTCCTCACAGAACCAATTCCGTTAGTTACTACTGCTGTAAAAATTATTTTATGAGGTAGACTGAGTGTTGTCCTCAAACACATGGCCCACTAAAACTGTGTATTATTATTAATGCTTCATGCATCAAAAACTTCACTGTAACAAAAAAAGACAGATTGAAGTATCATGAATAGTAGTTAGAAACCGATGTGTTCCTTTTCATTGGCTGTTGATTTTGCATTGTCAATTTAATACAATTTAAAAAGAAAATTCTAAGTTGGTATACAACGCTCCACTTCAAAATTTTTCACATTAGCATCTAAATAGGTTGTTTGATAAAGTTTTTAAAAATATATTGGTAATGTTGCAAGAACTGAACTGGATGTGTTAATCTTAACGTTTTTCACCCCTCTGAGAATATCTCCTTTTTTGCTATGTTTAGTAGTGCTTGTAAGTATGTATGTATGTATCTAAGTATGTTATAATTTCAGTGAAAAATAACTTCAAGCTGTTAAGTTATTCCTGAAACTAGAGGGATAAAACGTATCCACAATTTTCACGTAAATAATATAATATTATGGAAAGAACAGATTGCTACTCACCATATAGAGGAGATGATGATTCGCAGGCAGACACAACAAAAGACTACTACACTTGTGAGCTTTCAGCCAAAAGCTCTTATTCTAATTGTAGAGCAAGCACACCGTATGCACACATGACCACCAATTCCATCAGCTTGGGCTGGAATGCACTTACCATGTGGGATGCAAGCATCAATCTGGAGGATGCAAGCTAGGGGAAGGAGAAGATACTAGTGTACAGATGGGGAGGGGATTGTGTGCGGGAACTAGAATGCCAACAGGTGCAGCATCAGGTCATGGGTCAGGAAGGCAGAGAAAGAAGGAACAAGAAAGGAGAGGAGTGGGGAAAGATGGATGGATGCATTGGCAGAGGGTGGGAGACGAGAATGGGGAAGAGATGACAGGGCAGAGAGGTTGGAAACTGTTGGGTGGAGGGTATGGGAACGGTATGTTGCTGTAGGTTGAGGCCAGGATAATTATGGGATTGGAGAATGCGTTGTAAGAAAAACTCTAATCTTTACCATTCAGAAAAGCTGGGTAGGGAGGCAGCCATTGTAATCAAGTGTGTTATGTTCAGCTGTATGTTGTGCCATAGGGTCGTCTGCTTTGTTCTTGGCCACAGTTTGGCAGTGACCGTTCATCATTGTGGACAGCTGGTTGGTAGGCACGCCAGTATAACAAGCTGTGCAGTGATTGCATCAGAGCTGGTAAATGATATGGCTAGTTTCACAGGTGGTGTGGATACTGATGGGGTAGGATAAACCTGTGACAGGACTGGAATAGAAAGTGCTGGGTGAGTGGACTGGGCAGGTCTTGCACGTGGCACTTTCACAGGGATATGATCCTTGTGGCGTGGGCCACGCCACCTGTGGAAGCAACCATGTCATTTACTGGCTCTGCAGCTTTTTATATGGTATGAGTCCCAATCAGCTGCCCACCAGTATGAATGGCCACCCCGAACTGTGGCGAAGATAAAAGCGGACCACCTAATGGCACAACAGGTAGCGGCACATAACTTGCTTGATTTCAGTGGCTGCTTTACTACCTGAGCCATCTGAATCATCCTCTCCACCACCAGATTTTCTGAAATGTGGAGATTGGAGTTATCTCTACAATACATTCTCCACTCCCATAATTATCCTGGCCTGGCCCTATGGTAACATGTTGCCCCACACTCTCCATCCATCAGTTTGCACCATCTCTGCCCTGTCATCTTCTCCCTATTCTCATCTTCCACCCTCTTTGTTTGCTGCCCTCTGCCAATGCACCCATTTTTACCTACTCCTCTAATTTTTCACTCCTTTCCTTCCCCACCTCTCTTCCTCACAACCATCTGACCCTGCGCTTGTTGGCATTGCAGTCCCTACACACTCTGCCAGAAAGTGTTTGTCCCCCCCCCCCCCCCACCTATACACTACTATCCCTTCCCCTTCCCCACTCCCTCCAGATTGCTGCTTGCATACCATGTGATAGCTGCAATCCGGCCTGAGCTGCCAGAATTGGCAGTCATGTGTGCATGGGGTGTGCATGCTTGTGTGTATGAATAGAGTGTGTGTGTGTGTGTGTGTGTGTGTGTGTGTGTGTGTGTGTGTGTGTGTGAGAGAGAGATGAAGGCTGTGGAGCGAAAGCCTTATGTAAATGTATTTCAACTGCACCTGTCTGCAACTTAATGTACCTTCTTCATGGTGTGTAGCAGTGTACCGTACCTGCATTGTTGGTATTCGTATCTGGAGTTTCCATTGTTTGTTTTTTGCCAAACGGCTTTCTTCCATCCTACAATCCTGTGATGTTTTCCTTTGTTACTCTTCTCTCTGGCATTACTCCTCTGTGTCCCTTCTTTCCTGTGTTTATTCACCACCTTCCAAACTGAATCTGCTTCCAAGTTTCACTGTATCAACAATCGTCCACATATAACACAGGCTTCATGACTGCGCAGATTGTTGATGCAGCACCTGATGCCCCATATTCTTTCCTCTGGTAGTTATAATTGTGTATTTTAATGTGGTTTCACACACTCTTGCGTATTTTTACATCTGTGCATATTCGTACATATCTGTGCATATTTTTATGTACCACTTATTTTTGCATATTTTTATGTACCTGTGTGAGTTTTTTTATGCATCTTTTCTGTTATCCAACTCCTTTTCTGTTACCAGTCTCCTCTCAAAACGATCAACACCTATTTTGCCCATTTCTGCATCATTCCTGTTTTCTTTATACTATTCCTGCCACAATAGACTCTGCTCCATCTTTCTACACAAGTTCAGAAAAGTCTTTCTTTCCCTGGCTAAAACCCAGTCCCACGTCCTGTTTCCCAAATGCTGCCTAAACCACAGAATCCCCCAAATGGTCTAACCATAAAGATAACTTTTTCTGGATTGCGCCCTTCCTTTCACAATGACTTTCACCTTTTCAGATTCAGCTAATCCCTGGCCCTCACAAAACTGGTACTATAGAAACACATGTCCTTGGCACAGGCATCCTAGAACCATCTTCCCTCTCTCTGCAAGATACTACAACTGTGTAATCCCTACTCCATTCATTACATCTCTTAAATTTAATCCCTTGCTCTCCAGCACCTGGAGGAGGATTCCAAACACCACCTCCATGAATGGTGACACCCTAATGCCGCCTCTGGACACCACTACACAACTCCTATCCTACCCACAAAGTTCCTCCTCATCCATCCCTCATAGCACGTAAATCCTGTCTAGCTGATCTTCTCAACTTGCCACATCCCTCGAAATTCCCTACTAGCTCTCCACTAAATCCAGAGCCAAAGCAGTTCTGTAACACTGTTGTTAACCTTTCCACCATAACCTTCAGCTCCACAGAAGTTCGTCCTACCCAAAGGCCTCACCTATAGCCCTACACCTAGATTTATCCATGCTGACTGTGTGTGTGTGTGTGTGTGTGTGTGTGTGTGTGTGTGTGTGTGTGTGTTTCTACATTAGAATAAGAATTTGCATGTATAGCTGTCAAAATTTCTTGTGCCCACTTGTGACTCAACACCACCTCTATACAGTGAGCTGCAGTCTATTCTTTTCCTAATGTTGTCATTATTCCTTTCCTGGTTTTTCCGTTGTTTAACATAAATTAGAAATATTTTACACACAAAAAACTTTTTTCAAAGCAACCTATAATTTCTATGAGTTGTGCTGTATTTACCTGTTCTTTGTCTTAAATTGTTTCATCCAAGGAAAGAAATTGTTAAATATTAGTGCAAAAATAATCAGATGACCCTATGTATAGCAAATGCACACTAGCAAAGCAAATAAATATGAGTAGCAAATTCATAATGAATAATGTAGGTTTCTAGTGCATTGTAATAAAATCAAGTATTTGTGCAAGTAATAAATATTTGTTGTTGATTATGGAAAAACAAATACATTGAATTTTACCAGGTGACGTACTGATATAACTAAGATTTTTGTTTCAGGTATCTTGTTTGTGGCAAGGACAGTACCTTCTGACCGTTTCCCTTAGTGGATTCATTACTTATTTGGATGTCAACAACCCTGTAAAGCCCATAAGAGTGATAAAGGTAGCTTTTAAAAATTTTGTATTACAGTAATTCTTTTAGATAATGTTTTTTTTACTGCTATTGCTTCTTGCGAAAGCTGTGTCCTGGTTCATTATTGCCTCATGTTTGATCTGCACTAAGAAAGTTTTTGTTTGCTGTACAACAAATACTTTAGAACACATTTTTAACTGTCTATTTCTTTGCATTGATTTTGATAAGCTGTGACCACATTCTCCAGCTGTTAGTGTTTGTCCAACATTTCAACCTTCATTGCAAGTATTGTTTTTTTTTCTACTCTTTCTACATCTTTTTAAGTTTTGGTTTATCATAAAACCATGGTCTTCTTGAATTTTCTTCCTGGATGGAATTCCTGACATGTTTGTAATTTTATTTTATCTCCATCCTTTATCAATCCTTTGTTACTAAATTATTACCTAAAACTTGATGTGAACACTACAAGGCACTATTAGGCATGGGTATTTGTTGGGGGTGATATGTCATTGCCTTTCTCAAACCTGTGAATTGAATTACCCATTCAGATTAATGAGACCTAAAGCCTAACATGGAAAAGTGTGAGGTCATCCACATGAGTGCTAAAAGGAATTCGTTAAACTTCAGTTACACAATAAGTCAGTCTAATCTAAAAGCCATAAATTCAACTAAATACCTAGGTATTACAATTACGAACAACTTAAATTCGAAGGAACACACAGAAAATATTGTGGGGAAGGCTAACCAAAGACTGCATTTAATTGGCAAGACACTTATAAAATGTAACAGGCCTACTAAGGAGACTGCCTGCACTATGCTTGTCCATCCTCTTTTTAGAATACTGCTGCGCGGACTGACGGAGTACATCGAAAAAGTTCAAAATATGTGAGAGAGTGTCACAGAAATGATACAGTATTTGACCTGGAAAGCATTAAAAGAAAGGCATTTTTCGTTGCGACGGAATCTTCTCACGGTATTCCAATCACCAACCTTCTCCTCCAAATGCGAAAATATTTTGTTGATGCAGGCCTACATAGGGAGAAACGATCACCATGATAAAATAAGGGAAATCGGAGCTCATATGGAAAGATATAGGTGTTCATTCTTTCCACGTGCTATATGAGATTGTAAACAGAGCATTGACAACTTTGAAATAAACAATAAATCTTAAAAAAATGTAGGAACAACTGGGAATCAAACTTTGAACTTTTCTCTTTTTATTATTATTATTATTATTATTATTATTATCATTATTACTAGATTTTGAGTTTTAATTCTTGAATTTGTCATTAGTTGCTGGTCAGCATTTTTAAATGTTAAAACACAGTTTGCTTTAGGAAAATACCGATTACATCTTATCGCATGCTTCTATTATTTTAGGGACACAATAAGCCTATTACAGTTCTTGCTTTGAGTCCAGACAAGAAGACTGTTTACACTGGTTCACATGATGGTTTTATTACTAGCTGGGATTCTAAAACAGGTAAAAAATTCCTACTTATTATACATAGATTAAAGTTTGAGACTGATGTGTTATTGATCATAATAAAAAAAACACCTTGAAATGTGTCTCAAGTAAATGTGTGTTGTTAGGTCTCTAAGTGTTGAAGTGCTCTGCCATATTTAACTATTATTTTATATACTGAGTCATCTTGAAAGAGAGAAATTGTGGAAATCTTACACTGATGAGCCAAAACATTGTGACCACCTACTTAATAACTTGTTTGTCTATCTTCAGAACTAAATACATCACTGGTTCTGCGTATCAGGAGCCCGACACTTTGTTAGTAGGTTTATGGAGGTATGTGACATTATCTATGACTCAAAAGTAAAGACAGTAATATCTATGAATGAACTATAATGTCATTGGTGAAAGCCAGTGGGTTGTATCCCATTCTTCAGTTGCCCCATAACCTGCTTAATACCATGTTTGTGCGTCTTTGGAATGAAATAAATCACTGATTCTGTGTATCAGGGATCCCACAGTTTGTTGGGAGGTATGTGGATGTCTACGCACAGGTTGTGCAATTTGTGTAAATATCGGGCTGGTGATTTGTGAACATGGTGATGGTGCCCAGTAGTGACCCATATGGGTTCCATAGGATTTACATCAGCTGACTTTGGCTGCCAAGACATCAATGTGAGTTCACTATAATGCTACTCCAACCACTGTAGCAGGATTCTGGCTCAGAAACACGACAGTTATATTGCTGACAGAGGACATTGCCGTCAGGGAAGACATTAAGCATGTAGGGGGACACAGGTAGTTAGTAGATTCAGCATGTCTTTGATTACTACCACAGGTCTCAAGCAAATGCAGGAGAATGTCTCCCATAGCATAATAGTGCTCCCACCAACCTTTGTCTGTGGTGCACTGCAAGTTTTGAGCTACTGTTGCCTGGATGGCAGTGTTTATGGAGATGACCATCAACCTAGTGTAGCAAAAATGTGATTTACCTTAATCCTGATGGTCCCTTGTCCACAGCAGTCATAATTGACAATGTCGTTAGGTCAGCAGTGGACACACAGGGTGGTCTGCTGTGGAGGTCCATGTTCAACAACGTACGATGAACAGTGCACTCCGAAACACTTCTGCTTGCACCAGCATTGTGCTCTTTCAGCAGAGATGCCACAGACCACAATCTATTGCACTTTCAGAGCAGCCAAGCCTATGAACCCCAAGTTCTGTGAAAAGTCGTGGATATCCAACCATTTAACGCCTAGTGGTAGTTTCACTGTCCTCTGACCCCTTTCTGTAGATGTTCACAACAGTAGCTCATGAATATCAGACCAGTTTTGCTTTTCGAGATTCTTGTTCACGGACTCTATGTAACAACAATCTGCCCTTTGCCAAAGTCACTTACATTAGTGGATTTCTCCATTTGCAGTCCATATCTTCACTAGGGTGATGCCCCATCTGTGCTTGTCCACTCATATACTTATGTTACCACATCATGTGCCCACAATGCCACCAGATGGCATTCTTTGTCGTGCCGGACAGTGGTCTTAATGTTCTGGCTCATCAGTGTGTATATATAGTATATAGGAGTGATGCAGTCACTAGTGGGGAGAAATTTACTAAATGTACAAAATATGCATTACAATTGGATTGTAATTTCACTAGTGCAGTTAGAGAGCAGAAAAGAATGAAAACCAATATGAGACACTGAGACTACAATTATGCAAAAAAAAAAAACAATTAACAAAAAAGGTGATAATATTATTTGTATCAGGCTGTGCGGTTTTCCCCCAAATATAAGAGGTATGAAGCAGCTGATAGGTATGTAGAAAGGACAATGAGTTGCTTAACTTAAGGTAAAGGGCTGTGCAGTAGAGGTGACATACCTATGCAGAGAAATGTTGAAGCGGAAAAAACAGGAAAGTGTTGCTCCTAGAGTTCAATAATTAAAAGAGGATAATTACAATGGGCAAGTAGGAGGAGAGTAGAAAAATCCCCTCTTCCCCCTCTCTCCCCTCTCTACATCACGTATTCTCTGATAGCCAATGAGCATTCAGTAGTGTTCTCAGCGCTCTGCTGTGAACATCGTACTCAATGCAAATGTTAAACATGATCATAGTGAGTAATGCAGTGAATTTTTTTTTCAATTTGTTGTGAGTTGTCACAGCTGATGCTGGTGGAAAGTACAAAGTCTAACAAGCAAGTGAGAAACATAATTTACGGTATACAGAAAACATGTATGCGCTTACTGCAACCATCACATGGAACCAGCAACAATGCAATCCCCATCTGTGTCTTGAGCTACGTCAACTGCCATAGTTCATGGATCGGATTATACATTCTAATACTTTTGTTTCAGATGCTTTAAGAGTAAAAAATGGTTAAAGATTTCTTGTCTTTCAGAAATACTAACTTTCTGTATTCTAGCCACACACATTACCATAGTTTGCTCATTAATGCCCCTCCCCATCCAAAGCATTCTAAACAAAAAGGAATAAACTGCATATTTGTACTTAAAACTGAGCAAGGTGGTGCAGTGGTGAGCACATTGGACTCACATTGGGGAGGATGATGGTTCAAGCCCTCATCCAGCCTTCCTGATTTAGGTTTTCCATGATTCCCTAAATTACTTCAGGCAAATGCCAGGCATGGCCAATTTCCTTCCCCGATCCGAGCTTGGGCCCTGTCTCTAATGACCTCAGTGTCAGCAGGATGTTAAACACTAATCTCTATCTCCTCCTCCTCCTCCTCCTCCTCCTCCTCCTCTTTCACTTAAAACTTTAAACTCAATACAAAGTGAAATGACAAACTGTGTGGGGCTCAAAAATCTGTGACTGCACAGATCCACATTTAAAATTATGTCCATCATACAGATGCAAGAATTCTCCCTCACCCTAACCAAGATTATTCATTACATTATACGTCCAAAAAATCTAATTGATGTCGATTCAGCAGCTGTTTACTGCAAAATAACCTACATACTTTCTTTCATAAATTGCTGTTTATCTGATTTCAGAGAGCTCAGTAAGTGAAATATGAGCAACATCTCATTGAGATACTTGATACCATTTTCTTAATACAGTATAACCCCGCTTTTATGTTCCCAGAATTAATCTTATCCCACCATGTACGACATTTTATACTGTTCCTGTCAAATTTCCTATGTCCACAGTGTTAATTTGCACACGATTTTGGGTCAACATATTTATAATTTTCCTGCAATTTATGCATTACGAAAAAGTTTTCATGGAGGAAAAAATGATGCAGGCATGATGTTGGCCACCCAGTAGTGTTTATAAATAGTACATGGTTAAGTTTCTCTACACCAATGGTTAAGTTTATCTACACCAGAGTGGTTATACTCAGTGGATTTGAACTGCCACTGCCAAGCTCTACTTGGCATTGTGGCTGATGGAAGTAACTAGGTTCATTCGAATAAATATATTATGACCGATCACAACAACGCATTTTTGTGATTGTTGTGATCATCATGTTTCCTTTGTCGAACCATATTTGGTTAACTTCTTGGATGTATCCGTTATCAAACGGGCGGATGGGACCTTAGGCCATAAGGTCTACAGGAAAGGTACACATACCGATCGCTACCTCCATAAGAACTCAAACCACCACCCTAGGCAAAAGAGGGGGGGTCATAAAAACACTAGTGGATAGGACCAATAATATTTGTGAACCAGGCTACTTACAAGAAGAACTAAATCATTTACGAATGGCCTTTGCGAAAAATGGTTATACAAAAAACGAGATTAATCGAGCACTTCACCCAAATAGAAAAATGCCTAAAAATAGGAGACAGCAACAACCATCAGCTGGAAAAGTATTTCTTCCGTTCATCCATAATATCACGGATCGCATTGGAAAAGTACTAGCCAAGTTTCAGGTAGAGACCATTTTTAGACCTACTAAGAAAATTAGTGAATGCCTAAGATCAACGAAAGATGCTCGTCACCCCCTAGCCACCCCAGGGGTATATAAAATTCCGTGTAGTTGCGGCAGGGTTTACATAGGAACTACATAAAGGAGCATCAATACACGGTTGACGGAGCACAAAAGAAACTGTCGCTTGGGACATATCGACAAATCGGCAGTAGCGGAACATGTTTTTAAGGATGGAGATCACGACATAAAATTTGGTGAAACAAGCGTGCTAGTGAGGACGTCGCACTATTATACACGTATGTATAGAGAGGCAATTGAAATCCACAAACATCAATACAATTTTAATCGTAAAGAAGAAGGATTAAAATTGGATAAGATATGGCGGTCGACGTTGCATCAATCACGTGACAATCGATTGCCTGCAATCGAGAGAACAGACGATAGCCAGAGATAGCTGCACATCGACGCCATGTGACGTGTGGTGGCGCCCCCTACGATCTCTATATAAGCGGCGGCCCCAGCTCCTAGCAGCCAGTCGTTGACTCACCTCGGAAGATGTTCTCCGTAGTTGAGAACGAAACGTCAGGGAGAAGAAGTTCTACAGATCGACCAGGGCAACTTAGCCCGGAAGAGTTTACTGATAAAGACGCCGGCCGTGAAAGCCTACATGGAATGATTCATATTTGGTGTGTTTCGGCATTTGGCCACTTGTAATGTTAGTTGACACCACATTCATTTTTGCGGTTGCTCAAATACTTTTACTTTTTAGTATAAACACAGCACTGGTTACGTGATTTTTTTCATGATGAGCAAAACGTGTTTCGAGAATTTATTCTCGTTGTCAAGTGCAGTATTTACTTATTTAATTTTTTCTTCTTTTTCCTTGGATGTTACACAAACAATGTAAGGGATAATTTGCCTATGTGTGTAGTTTTATACATAACTGAGGAGGCACAGTACCTGGTAACTTCAGAAAGACGACTACAGGAGAGACACAGGGCAGCACAAAATACGTATCAACATATTTACACTTGACAGTGGGAAAAAATTGTCGAAACATGCCATTCTAAGCATGAAAAAAATACATAACTAGTGCAGTATTTCAATGTTTGAATAACGAATGACAGCTGCAGGCTTTTGAAAACATAGATTATGACGTATGAAATTGAGTCAAATGTTCCTATTTCCCAGACAGTTATCAGTTCGTCACATCAGCAATTTTTATTATCTAATAAACCTTTATTAGATAATAAACCAGTCTGTGACAAGTCTTTTGATGCCTGTTATGTACATATATCACACATAAAGTGTGGAAATGCAAGAGGGTATCCTATATATAACTTTTACAGCTTAAAACATTATTATTTCTCTCATTTTACATTTTCACGCCTTTTTTAAGTGTAAAAGTGGGGTTTCACTGTAGTTACATTATATGGCCTTCATTTCAATTATAATATTTGACAAGTTTTCTCCTCCTGGAAAACAGGTTCTTACATTAAGTCAGTAAAGAAGACAAATCATCTTCAACCACTGTTATTTTTATTTCAAGACATGGTACATTTTGAGTCCTCTGTGCAAGAACACTGACAACAGTGGACAAAATTAAGTCACACATTTATTTTTGCTTGTCTGAGCATGGTTCCACTATATGTCACTAACAGGAAATATTGCAACACTCAGTAACTCATGTGCAGCATTAATGTAGCTTCACAGTACAAGTTCTCATTGTGTTACATCTCCTGTGTTTTGAGAGGGGCTACCTATTTCACATGTGATTTCACATCACATAAAAAGAAGGGGAGGAGAGGGGGCAGGATTAAAGTAGATTGGTGTTTTATATGTAGTTTTGTTTTCAATTAAATAGGAAGTGAAGGAATTATAAATGTTTAGGATGCTTAGATTTACTGCTGTGTTTACCATTTAATTTATTTGTTCACAACACTTCCTTTCATACCGTATTGTCAAGAACCATTTCTGAGGCGACACTTTTCCTTATAAAGCTCATGTAAAGAAATGGGTGCTTGCATAGATTTCAGCTGGTGCAGAAGCAAGGGATTGAAATAATGGGAAGAAGAGGGGCAAGGGAGGAGACAGGTGGAGACCAGGAGGTATTAGAGTATGGGGACAGGTTGACTATAGTAATGAAGGATATTTTACTAAGAAACTTTCCCTGTTGCATTACTGGAAAGGTGTCGATGAAAGTACGGGATGTGTGGGAAGAGCATTTAGACAGCATTGGTTGCATGATTTTGTCACATTCAGAAAATGTGGAAGTTAAACATCCAGGTTGAAAGAGAAAGAAAATGTTATGGGAGCTAAATTTGAATATTTTTGTAAGTTGACCAGTAGATTTGATGGATTTCTTGAACTAAAGAAGGAACAGCGTGACACACATGTTAGGATATACCACTGCATATTGGTTGGAGTTATACAATAGTTCATTTAGAAGAAGACCTTTGTTGCGGTGACTTCGTAGTTTAACATGTAGAAATGTTAACAAACTATGTCCTGTTAGTAAAGAAGCCAAATCTTCTGACTTGATTAACTAGTTTGTTTTTGCAACTGCTGCACACTTGCAATTTACAACCCAGAGTACATTTCACTGGTGAGTCAATTTTTAAGGTTTCCAATAAATTGCTGGTCTTCAGATGAAAGACTTAATAGAAATGGACCAGCAAGCATTATCCAGCTCTTTATTTAACTAAAGACAGAAATAAACATTTCAAACTAAACAATTTCAGGGATATTCGTCATGACAAAATTTATATAATATACACCCCTAAATATTTTTCATGTCCAATTGTGTTACTCAGCCAACTGATTCTGATGGTCAAGATGCCCGGCCACTGCTCCCATCACATTCCCCACACTCTCCCTCAACTTCTCACTTATAGTGTACAAAATCAGATGTAGAGAGCCCTTTTCAGTTGTAAACAGTTACCAGATTTATATTCATAGTTGCTTGGGTAATTGCATAGTTCAGAAATCATTCAGCATTTCAGTGAAGCCGAGCTGATCGCAATGGGGATTGTTTGAATGATACCGGTTTGGTACAGTTTTGGAGGTGAGGTGCCAGATTGAATTTTCAGACCCTTGCAGGCATCATGATTACTTCAAACTGTAGAACAGTCATTTACAAGCTAATTAGAACAAACAATGATGTAAAAGTATGGTTTTATTGTAAACAAAATCATAATTTCCTGAGAGAATAATTGAGGAGAGAGGGAGAACACAAGAGTATGTACTCCATGTGTGAAAGTAATAGCTCTGACAATGAAATAAAATTACTGTGAATGATTTGTAGACGAGAGATACTATTATATGAATCATTGTACGTACACTTACATGTACATCTAGTAATAACTTTTAAAGAAAGGTAGGAAATTTAAAATTATTAAGAATAAAAACTAACTAATACAGTGAAGCTGTAATTGCAAAAATGTTTTGAACTTTAGTATTTGGCTACATATTGTAGGAAATGGATACTTATCAAGTCTCTCTCAAAAGTAAAAATATATGAAAATGTCATAAGCTCCAATGGAGTACTTCAATATCAATCAAAGTGCATGAACATAATGCCACTATTCCTTTTATGTATGTTTCAACTTCTTGCTGTGGAGTCTTATACCATCATAGTGTGATAAAATTTTAATTATCTAAAACATGTTTTAGAAACACAACTTAAAAGTACAGTCCACAAATATTTGTGTATTTAGATACTTGTTCATAAGTTATGTCTAATTAAAATATTAGCATGCACAAGCATTTCAGTGCATTATTCATTTGACACTTTTTCTGAATCACTCAGTGTCAATCGATGCAGTATGATTATCCATTTTTGATGATTTTTGTAATATAAATGACAGGCTTCATCAGATAAAGTAAGAAATATTTTATTGTTTATGTAGCATTGTTACATTCAAAATTTACCTTGTTATCATAAGGGTAAGTTTAATGTGTTATATCCCTGTCAGTAATCAATCAGTACAGAGAACACATCATATAATTAACTCTATAGAGCTCAGTAACTAAGTGCTAGATCCCATTCCTCCATTGTTGTCAAGGTGATGAATTCACACTTGTTGTTCATGTTTGGCATAATTAATAAGATACTTAGCCAACCACAAATTCAGACATATAGCTTCTGAGACAAGTTCCCTGTTCATGTAATACATTTGAAATGACAAAATCATCATAAGCTTATCCTGCTGCACATGACCCATTTATCTGCCAAGAAAAACTGGGCAGAGATTCGTGATACATTATCCAGTCAGCTTAGATAGGAAAGAAATACAGAGGAATGTGCACAAACAGAAATTGTATGATTTAATAGCCAAGCAAGCATCTCAACTCGATTCACCATGTCCTCTCCAAATTCGTCAGTGGCCTGTTCTTATAATGTTACTTTAAATCCGTCTTGATTGCAAATTTTTTTTTTTATTATTCATATGACCGGTTTCGGTTCATTCAGAACCATCTTCAGATCTGTAAAAATAATTATACTAATTTACTATTTCACGAAAGCAAATCTTTTTCATCCTATCTTATCAACATCAAATGTACCAGAACGTACCTGATATTTAAGTTACAGGAGTAACCCGTCCAATTCAGCAACTTTCACATGCTACGTCACATAAAATTGGTTGGCAGAGTGCACGTCATTTATATTAATTATGACACTATTACCGACAGGTGGCGTCTGGTACATTTGTTACATTCCATTTGCACATACTGTATTCAGTAGATCTTTTTTATATTAAAAATATGTAATTAAAATATGTAGATGTCAAAGCTAAAATCTGTACTTGTCAGGATTAAAAAACAGTAAAATTATCATTTTTATACGATCTAACAGGCATAGGGCGATTTATATATCTATGGTGCTGGTGTGAACTTGTTTTCTTCTACGGTCTGCTTCCGTGGTTCCCGCCACTTTGGTGTTGTGCCGCGGTCCGCTCAGTCGTCTGCTGTCCATCGCCGCGGGCAAGAGGGCCGCACAGGAGGGCCCCGTCAACGACGCCAGGCGTTGCACGCGTCTTCCGGCTTCTCCACCGCGCACCGTCTCTCATCCCTTGGCCTGGATCTCCATACGCAACAGTTGTCATCTTAGTAGGTCGTCATAAATGCTAAAATAGGCGTTATGATTGAATTCGCTTTGTTCGTTGAGGATTAAATCCGGATCTTTATTTTTATGGGTGTATATTTCGATCTCTTCTAAAATGTTAAGGAACCGTCCCTTGTGAGCTCTATGCAGGATGTCTAAGTTGTTTTCAATATTCGTGACTGAGTGCTTTGTCGCAGCCATATGCGCCCCAAAAGCTGTTTTGTTTTGAGAGTAGGTGTGCTCCCTGAATCTGGTTTCAAAGTTCCTACAGTCTGCCCTATATATTGTTTACAGCAGTCATTACATTTGATTTTATATACACCTGAATCCTGAAATTTATTCCTACTATTACATATTCTATGCCGGAGCTTCAATTTTAACGTGTTATTTGTTCGGAACCCTATTTTAACGTCGGTTTTACGAAAGCATCTTTCAATTTTGTCTGCAATTCTTCCATTGTATGTGAGAGCTACATATTTTTTCTTGTTGTTCCTCTTAACTGCTACTTGCCTTCCTTCTGTTTGTTCCATTTGCCTCTTCTTTATCTTCCTATAAATATTCATCACCTGCTTACACGTATATCCGTTCGCTACGGCCACTTGTTTTAAAATACTTAACTCCTTTTCTACTTCGTGTTGGCTTAGTGGCAATCTTAGTAGCCTGTATACCATCGAAGTAAAATATGCCCATTTGTATCGCGGTGGGTGACAAGAGCGCTCGTTGATAACTAGATCTGTACACGTAGGTTTTCTGAATATGCTAAATTCATGCTTCCCATTTTTCTTTATTAGTGTTAAATCTAAGTAATCTATACGGTTGTTTTCTTCAAATTCCATGGTGAATCTAATTTTCGGGTGTTGAGAGCTCATTTTTTGTGCTAAGTTTTCGATATCATTTTTATCTCCTTTGTATAATAAAATGGAGTCGTCCACATATCTCCTGTAATATACAATTTTCTCAGCGATATTAGGATTTTCATCAAAGAATTTGTTTTCTAAGTGATTTACAAAAATGTCAGCCAGCGTCCCAGCTAAACTGTTCCCCATTGCCAGCCCGTCTTTCTGTTGATAAATTTTACCATTGAAAGTAAAGTAATTGAACGACAAGACATGTTCCAACATTTCCACTAGTTCAATCACTTCCCCCAGTGCCAATTTACCATGAGTGAGGAGATTGTTCTTAATGATCTCAATCGTTTCTTTTACGGGAATGTTTGTGTACAGATTGGTGATATCCAATGAAGCTAGTGACGCATTCTGAGGTATAAGTACGTCTTTAATTTGCTCGGCAAATTCGTAGCTGTTGCTAATGTTGAAAGTCCGACGATATGTATATGCCGCCCTCAATCTGTTATTTAGCTCTTTATTTAATTTATAACTTGGGCTGCTGGTGTTATTAACGATTGGGCGAATCGATTTTTCAACTTTATGGAGCTTTATTTGTGATCGTAAACTTGAAAATAAAATTTAACAAAACATGCTTAGACGCAGGGATTACTCCTAACTACGCAAAAGTAAAAATCAGGAATATGTCAAACATAGCACAAATAGTAAAACGTAAAAGTGAAGTATTATGGATTAAAACTCAAATTCGAGAAGCATATAAAATGAAAGACAAGTTAAATAGAGAAGCATTTAATCTTCACTTGATTTTAGGTGACATTTTATCTCCATTACAGTTCGCATACGTAAGCAGAGAGATTGAAAATAGAATTGGCAGGGAGCGAGAATTAACTCTAAACAGACATCAGAAGAAGCTTTTTAACCTAGGTGTAGATTTTAATACTGATAACGAAACGGCGTATAAAAAGTTGCATACTTTTTGTGGGAGGGTCGTGAACTTAACTGAGATAGAATTAACAAAAGATGAGCAGAATCTTTTAAATAAAGGCCTGCAATATAACCTAAATCCCGCAATTAACTCAAATACAATAAAAAAGACTGTCGCAGAAGTGAAAATTGCATGTGATATCGCAAATATGAATAGATACAAACAGACAAACACGGCAATTAAAGTAAAGAAGTCGATTATAGATGAAATGCACTCTGCTCACAAGAACAGAAACGAACTACTAACTCTTAAGGGCTTGAATAAGAAGTTAGAATCACGTAAGGCTATCGTCACAAAGGCAGATAAGGGCGGCACTATGGTTTTAATACACGATACAGACTATATAGAGAAAACTGAAAAGTTCTTTATGGAAAACGGAATAGTAGAAGTCAAGAAAGATCCAACCAAGAAATTTCAAACAGAAATAAGGAAACAAATAGATAACTGTGTGTTTCTATTCACAGAGGAGGAAAAGTTTAAACTGAAAGTAATGAATCCGCGAATCCCCGAATTACGATCACAAATAAAGCTCCATAAAGTTGAAAAATCGATTCGCCCAATCGTTAATAACACCAGCAGCCCAAGTTATAAATTAAATAAAGAGCTAAATAACAGATTGAGGGCGGCATATACATATCGTCGGACTTTCAACATTAGCAACAGCTACGAATTTGCCGAGCAAATTAAAGACGTACTTATACCTCAGAATGCGTCACTAGCTTCATTGGATATCACCAATCTGTACACAAACATTCCCGTAAAAGAAACGATTGAGATCATTAAGAACAATCTCCTCACTCATGGTAAATTGGCACTGGGGGAAGTGATTGAACTAGTGGAAATGTTGGAACATGTCTTGTCGTTCAATTACTTTACTTTCAATGGTAAAATTTATCAACAGAAAGACGGGCTGGCAATGGGGAACAGTTTAGCTGGGACGCTGGCTGACATTTTTGTAAATCACTTAGAAAACAAATTCTTTGATGAAAATCCTAATATCGCTGAGAAAATTGTATATTACAGGAGATATGTGGACGACTCCATTTTATTATACAAAGGAGATAAAAATGATATCGAAAACTTAGCACAAAAAATGAGCTCTCAACACCCGAAAATTAGATTCACCATGGAATTTGAAGAAAACAACCGTATAGATTACTTAGATTTAACACTAATAAAGAAAAATGGGAAGCATGAATTTAGCATATTCAGAAAACCTACGTGTACAGATCTAGTTATCAACGAGCGCTCTTGTCACCCACCGCGATACAAATGGGCATATTTTACTTCGATGGTATACAGGCTACTAAGATTGCCACTAAGCCAACACGAAGTAGAAAAGGAGTTAAGTATTTTAAAACAAGTGGCCGTAGCGAACGGATATACGTGTAAGCAGGTGATGAATATTTATAGGAAGATAAAGAAGAGGCAAATGGAACAAACAGAAGGAAGGCAAGTAGCAGTTAAGAGGAACAACAAGAAAAAATATGTAGCTCTCACATACAATGGAAGAATTGCAGACAAAATTGAAAGATGCTTTCGTAAAACCGACGTTAAAATAGGGTTCCGAACAAATAACACGTTAAAATTGAAGCTCCGGCATAGAATATGTAATAGTAGGAATAAATTTCAGGATTCAGGTGTATATAAAATCAAATGTAATGACTGCTGTAAACAATATATAGGGCAGACTGTAGGAACTTTGAAACCAGATTCAGGGAGCACACCTACTCTCAAAACAAAACAGCTTTTGGGGCGCATATGGCTGCGACAAAGCACTCAGTCACGAATATTGAAAACAACTTAGACATCCTGCATAGAGCTCACAAGGGACGGTTCCTTAACATTTTAGAAGAGATCGAAATATACACCCATAAAAATAAAGATCCGGATTTAATCCTCAACGAACAAAGCGAATTCAATCATAACGCCTATTTTAGCATTTATGACGACCTACTAAGATGACAACTGTTGCGTATGGAGATCCAGGCCAAGGGATGAGAGACAGTGCGCGGTGGAGAAGCCGGAAGACGCGTGCAACGCCTGGCGTCGTTGACGGGGCCCTCCTGTGCGGCCCTCTTGCCCGCGGCGATGGACAGCAGACGACTGAGCGGACCGCGGCACAACACCAAAGTGGCGGGAACCACGGAAGCAGACCGTAGAAGAAAACAAGTTCACACCAGCACCATAGATATATAAATCGCCCTATGCCTGTTAGATCGTATAAAAATGATAATTTTACTGTTTTTTAATCCTGACAAGTACAGATTTTAGCTTTGACATCTACATATTTTAATTACATATTTTTAATATAAAAAAGATCTACTGAATACAGTATGTGCAAATGGAATGTAACAAATGTACCAGACGCCACCTGTCGGTAATAGTGTCATAATTAATATAAATGACGTGCACTCTGCCAACCAATTTTATGTGACGTAGCATGTGAAAGTTGCTGAATTGGACGGGTTACTCCTGTAACTTAAATATCAGGTACGTTCTGGTACATTTGATGTTGATAAGATAGGATGAAAAAGATTTGCTTTCGTGAAATAGTAAATTAGTATAATTATTTTTACAGATCTGAAGATGGTTCTGAATGAACCGAAACCGGTCATATGAATAATAAAAAAAAAAAATTTGCAATCAAGACGGATTTAAAGTAACATTATAAGAACAGGCCACTGACGAATTTGGAGAGGACATGGTGAATCGAGTTGAGATGCTTGCTTGGCTATTAAATCATACAATTTCTGTTTGTGCACATTCCTCTGTATTTCTTTCCTATCTAAGCTGACTGGATAATGTATCACGAATCTCTGCCCAGTTTTTCTTGGCAGATAAATGGGTCATGTGCAGCAGGATAAGCTTATGATGATTTTGTCATTTCAAATGTATTACATGAACAGGGAACTTGTCTCAGAAGCTATATGTCTGAATTTGTGGTTGGCTAAGTATCTTATTAATTATGCCAAACATGAACAACAAGTGTGAATTCATCACCTTGACAACAATGGAGGAATGGGATCTAGCACTTAGTTACTGAGCTCTATAGAGTTAATTATATGATGTGTTCTCTGTACTGATTGATTACTGACAGGGATATAACACATTACCATTCGCAGCCATGACACAGGGCATAAGAACAGTAACTGTAAAAAGATCGTAACTAACTTAGGCTAAGTGGGAGTGACCCACCTTGCCAGTGACAACCCATTTCAAACATGACAAGAGTTGCTGTTGTCATTGAATTCAGGTCTATCTCAACCATTCTTTGAGCATACATAGTGAAGGGAACTGCAAGCAAGGGATATTTTGAGTTGCTTGCCCCACAGAAAGCCATTTCTCAGTGGAACAAAAAGCTTCAAATCTTTGGTGGGCTAAGCAACACAGAAATTGGACAGCAGCAGACTGCAGGCATCTAATATGATTTGATGAGTCACAGTTTTGCTGCTTTTCAAATGATGAAAAGCACTGAATGCACTGATGGCCTAATAATACGTTTACCATGCTGTGTTTGTACAGTGCATTTTAGTCCTGAGGTGGTTGTGTGATGTTTTGGAGGGTTTTCGTTCCACAACTTAAGCCCACTTATTCAGGTTACCATGGGCATAAACCAGAATATTTAGGTCAATGTTCTCGGTGACCATGTATTGCCCTTTCTTCTATAACTTAAAGATAAGTATGCCGTGGACACTTCTCTCTTCCAAGGTGACAATAGCTATGTTTATAGGACTGCATGCATACATTCCTGGTTTGCTAAACACTTAGGACCTATCACACAAGGTCTGTTAAATTACCCAATTTTAATGTCATAGAAAGTGTCTAGGACTATTTAGAGCAGCGATTGAAATGTAACAGTCAACATCCTTGCAGTTTGTCCGCAGTTCATAGTCTAGTGGATAGCGTTGCTGCTGCTGGATCAAGGGATCCCAGGTTCGATTCCCAACTGGGTTGGGGATTTTCCCTGCCCGGGGACTGAGTGTTTGTGTTGTTTTCATCATCATTGTCATCATCATCATCATCATTGTGACAGTGGCTAGATTGGACTATGTAAAAGAACTGGAGCGTAAAAAAAAAAAAAGAATGGGACTTCGTACGGGCACTGATGACCACGCAGTTGAGTGCCCACAAACCAAACGTCATCATCAACATCCTTCAGTTTAGTAGCTCTACAGGGTTTAATCACCAATGGGTGACATGAGCAAGATGTGGCATACCTGAAATAACTTCTGGACTGTCTTCCTCACTGAAATTGGGTCTTTATGGCTAGATGTTCCTTCAGCATATGGATGTAGTTAGAGTGTGACTGAAATGATAAGGAAATTTAAATATAGATTTTGTGGTCAATATGATGTGGCACCTATTTTCTCCAAACATGTATTACATCTGTTACTGTTACAGAGCCAAAGATGCATTTATATGAATCATTCAGATTCTAAGTTTGAACATATTCAGTTGATAGTCTTCGAAAAATATACCATATTCGTCCTGCATGAAGTGTTGGTAAGGGGTTTGAAATGCCAGTGGAATTTGACAATTCTTTGTTTTGAAGGTGTAAACAAAACTAGTAAACTCAATCAGTAGTTCTTGTGCAGAATTTCTGCTGTTTCACCTTTCCCTGTGGATATACTGGGAAATCCTTGTATGGAAAATCTACACGTAGTAACTTTCCTCATACAGTATCCTCTTGGGATACACTGTTAACACAACTCAGATGTGTACTGTGGGCTGCCACCTTTCTGGGCCACTGGCAACACCACCACAAGAGATGCACAATAAACTGTATGATAATGACATCAGCACACCATGTTTGTTGTCAACTATATCTCCTGCAGAAATGTGGTAACATGTAGAACCAGCTTTACTGAGAGAGGAGCCACAATCAGTGCTTTGTGGCAAAAGCACCCATTTTTCTGCAGATCACATGGCCACCTGTCATCGTGGAAGTATTCTTCCACTGGGCGGTTATAAAGGACACTGCCCAGCCCACCAGAGCCAGTTGGTATAGGGAGACACTCCAGTCCAACTGCTGATCCTCCATGGTACCTCAATTGGAGCTCCCATAGTGTCTGAGTCTTCGCTTTTTGTCTCATCATAATTATCCACGCTGGACTCGATGTCTGCTGTACCCATAACCTGTCAGTGTACAACTCCCCATTGCTCCTGGATCATGCTGGCGCACCCATGGCCTGTCTAACAAAGCCCATCTGTCCACATGTCTACAGCATATATGCTACCTCCAACTGGCCACGAGCTTCTGCCTTACCAGGCCATCTCTCCTAGAACATCCTCTACCAATATGGCTGCATCAATGTTGCCCTTGTCGGGACTCTTCTAGTGCTACGTCAGTGAATGTCGGTGAACTGGGACCAAGTAGTGTTGATTGATGTCCAAATGACTGTATTGTTGTATTCTATTATTGAGAGTAAATAAGTTTCATTTATTCCTGCTACTTGGGACATGTTAATTGGCGTGGCTCTTGGTCACAATGAAATACCGTGTTTTCTACTGAAAGATGTTGTGAAAAAGTAGCAAAACTCGTCATTTTGAAAAGGAAGTACATTGTAGCTCATAGAAAAGGAACAATCGTGGCCTATTTTCCATATACACCCAATGTTTGCATGAACAGTGTTCACCAGAAATGTTGTAACTCACAACCGATGCCCCAGGTCTAAATGTACATCTACATTCTTTGAAACACTACGAAATGCATGCCAGAGGATACTTTTTATTGTATCATATACTGAACTTTTCTTCCATGTGATTGTATAGTAATGTAAACAAATAAAAACAAACTTTACCTTTCCGTTGATGGCCTTGCTGCAATTGACATGGGTATGTAATGAAAGGAATCACATTAGTGGGAATAACTGAAGTGTGTCTTGTTTTTTCAAGTTTGATTACAAGAAAAATGCTCACTTTTTACTTTCATTTAAAAAATATAGTACACAAGTAACTGATAAACATTATTATTTTCAATTTAATTATTCGTACTGCAGTACCAATTTTAATACACATTCATCAGTACTAGTATGTGCACTGTTTTTGTGGGGGAATAATTTGATGAGAAAATCGCTTTCGTAATTCATATTTTTTAATAAAGCCTCTCTTTTTATCCCCTGGAAACTTATGACATTGCTCAAATATGATCTGCAGCACGGACGGCTTCTCTGTCTTAAGCCTGACACGTCTATTGGATAATTTATAACTGTAAAATTTTTTATTCACAATGTTTCACTTGCCTGTGATGGACACGACAGATTATTAGTTTTGACTCTTATGATTCATTATCAGAACTAAAAATCCAGAAAACAAAATGTAAAATTATTTCTAAATCTAAAAAGTTATAAAAGTATACTCAATATATTGTTACGAAAAACAACACATCAAATAGTTGGCTATTGTCCATCATTATGTTGTCAACTGCTGTTCCTGCTCTTGCATCATAAAATGGAGCAATTGTTAGTAGAGGGTGCATAAGCATGCTTGGTCTGCATGAGCAAGCAATAAAATTTAAAAAATATGATGATATTATTTTTTATTTTTTGGTTTATTGACTGAGTAGTGTGTTGAAAAATCTTCAATTTAGTGCCATTGCAAAGAATTTGTCATAAAGAATTCGTTACTCAAGCGAAATATGATGTAGATTAGAACTGTTCTATTAGGAACAAAGTGTCTAATCCCAGTATTGGTAATTTCTATAATTTGATTCATTCCTACTTGAACTCTTTTAATATTTTTGTCTGATGTTTCTGCGCAATGATATGATTCATTTTAAATTTAGAATACAAATTTAGATAAAAAACAAAAAGGCAGCAGATTCAGGAAATTGGTACCAAAACAATATTTGAGTTTTTGTAGCGTGACACAGGAGATCACAGTCGACCACCTGATATCTGTGAAGTTACAAGGAACCATACTTTGATATGGACACAAACAAAGAAAATACAAATATAAAAAAAATGTGCACCTTTATTTCGGTGGTAAAAAAATGGTGCCCCCTTATTTTGGTGCTAATTCAAATTCATCCTGGAATGACAGTGTTTTCAGGTGGTAAACAGCTTCTAGCATCCAGAAGGATAGCCTGAGGGCCACATAAAGATATTTCTTGAGATGGTGCTTCACTCAAGAACAGTAGCACTTTGATACACACTTAACTTGCATACCCACAAATCGTATAATAAAACTACTAATATTGGTGTGACAGATGACAGTTATTTCAGGTGGCTGATACACAAACAAATAAAAGCTCTCCATTAATTGAATTGCTGATTATCTCATTGTACTTAAAACTGCTACCTGCGTTTGAAAAATGAAAGAGAAGTGGAATATTGTAGTTTGGGTCATCAGAAAGAATGGCTCTCTACCTGGGGTGGGATAATTAATCCACCACATCAACCTCCTGGTGTCATCTGTGAAATGAGAATGTATTCAGCTTAGGAGACTGAAACCTGCTCACATTAGTTAATCAAGGAATTTATCAGGCAGAGGTAATCTCCCCCCCCCCCCTTTTTTTCCCTGGATTTTGCAGTTTTGAAGACTCAGGGGATCTCCTCCCTCTTAACTGAGTCGAAATTTCACACAATTCCCTTTTATACAGACTGGAACTATTTTTCATGACCTCAGAAGGAGGTACCCTTATGCTAGTTTTTTTAGTGCGTTGTAACTGCAACTTTTTCAATTATTATTTTCAATTAGTGATGTTGTTTTTCAATTAGTGATGTTGTTTTTTCAATTAGTGATGTTGTTTTTCAATTAGTGATGTTGTTTTTCAATTAGTGATGTTGTTTTTCAATTAGTGATGTTGTTTTTCAATTAGTGATGTTGTTTTTCAATTAGTGATGTTGTTTTTCAATTAGTGATGTTGTTTTTCAATTAGTGATGTTATTTTCAATTATGTTCTGTAATTCTGTGTGAAAACTGTAATAAATTATTGCCATTTGTGACAAGTAAAAATGTGTAAAAGACAAATACTTCATTCTGCACATGAAAGTATGGAAATTGGTGTGCTATCAGTAGTGCTGTTTAGCACACCTGAGGTACCAACCGGAAATTTTGACTTGTAACTTGTTTCCCTGTGTCCTTCCAGACTCCACAATTTTAATTAGTCATAAATGTTCACAGAAACAAAAATTTGGCTAATGAATAAAAGATGTAGTCTTTTGTTATAAATTCTGTTTTAACATTATTTTAAAATTGTTTCAGGAGAGAATGACAGAATTGAAGGAAAGGGACATGGAAATCAAATTAATGGCATGAAAGCAGTGGATAATTTTCTTTACACCTGTGGAATTGATGACAGTATCAAGCAGGTTGATATTGCAACTAAAACATATCTTCCAACTGATGTGAAACTTGGTTCCCAGCCACGTGGTATGGATATCAAAGGAGAGACAATTGTAGCAGGCACAGTGAAAGAGGTGTGCATATAAGAACTATTGCTTTGTATATCAGTACTAGAAATATTTGCATTATTGTAAGCCGTACACCTACTAATGTGGTTGTTGTATGTTTCAGACTGACATTTCACATACAGTATGGAAAAAAAAGTTGCACCTCCCACCTCCACGCTCGATCGTGCACGCGCGCGCGCACACGCGCGCGCACACACACACACACACACACACACACACACACACACACACACACACACACACAAAGCATATGGCTTTATCGTGTAAGAAACATTGCTGGTAAACCCCTTAAAATGTTTTATTGTTCACAGCTTAATTTTCCTACATTCAAGGCTATTGTGTTGTGGAATGGCTGTACATTTTCAGACATTGTTCTTTATTTTTGTTATAATGATATTGGCCACTAATTTAATCTCTTTCACCAGTACGTCTTCCAAAAATTGGGCCGCTTGTTATGTTTCTATATCATCTTTTACTTTCCTCATCATTCCTAAGAGTCTACGCATAAAATTAGATGTCCTTGCGTAATCTCTTTCTTCATGTTTGTCATAGCATTCTCTGTCTTGGCTATTTACCTAGTAGTTAGTTTATGTGCGGAGAATATTCCATCTTTCGTATTTTGGACACTCTGCCATCCATGCAGCACTCCTCGGTAGTTTCTAGCAGATTTACCACAGAGTACACAAGAATTTTAACATTACATGAAGAAGCTACATCATATGTGTCGCTAATTCATTGGAAGACATGTCAAGGGGAAGGGATAGGGATAGTAGTGTACGGGTGGACAGAGACAGAGAGAGAGAGAGAGAGAGAGAGAGAGAGAGAGAGAGATGGACGCTGTCTGGTGGAGTGTGCAGGGACTACACTGCCAACAGGTAAAGAGCATCAGGAGGTTGTGGGGCAGGGAGGTAGGGGAAAAAGGAGAGGAGTGGGGAAAGGCAAGTGGGTTTGTTGGCAGAGGGCTGTAAATAAATAGGGTGGGAGATGAAAATGGTGAGCAGATTATAGGAGAGATGAGGTGAAAACTGTTGGTGGAGGGCGTGGGGGGAGTATGTTACTGAAGGTTGAGGCCAAAATAACTACAGGAGCAGAGAATGTGTTGTAGGGATAACTTCAGTCTGTGCAGTTCATAAAAGAAAGTAGTGGAGGGAAGGTTGCTGATGGCACAGGTAGTGAAGCTGCCATTGATCTCAAGTGTGTGACGTTCATCTGCATGGTGTGCACAGTTTGGCAGTGGCGGTGGCCGTTCATCCTGGTGGACGGCTGGTTGGTTGTCATACCAATATAAAAACTGTGGAACAATTTCACCAGAGCTGGTAAATGGCATGGCTACTTTCAGAGGTGTCATGTCCCTGGTGCGGTAGGATAAACCTGTTTTTGGACAAACAGGAAGTGCTGGTTGAGTGGATTGGGCAGATTTTGCAACTGGGTCTTCCACAGGGATATGATCCTTGTGGCAAGGAGTTGAGATTCTGAATGGCCTAGGGAGCAACTAGGATGTTGTGGAGGCTGGGTGAGCAACGGAACACCACTTTAGGAGGGTTAGGAAGTATCTCGGGTGGGGTCCCCCTCATTTCAGGACACGATGATGGGAGTCAAGGCCTGGAAAAGGATGTGGTTCAGTTGTTCCTGTCCAGGGCTGTGCTGAGTGCTAAAGGGAATGCTCTTTTGTGTGGCTAGTTCTTGCGGTTGGTGGCAGAATTGGGGGTGTGAGGGGAAATGACATGGGAAATCTGTTTGCAGTCTATGTCTAGGAGATAGGGTCTGTCTTTGAAGGCCTTGGTGAGACCCTCAGCACACTGAGCAACGGATTTTTTGTCACAGCAGATACGCTGGCCCTGGGTAGTCAGACTGTGTGAAAGGGATATTTTTGTGTGAAAGAGATGACAGCTGACATAATGCAGGTACTGTTAGTGGTTGGTGGGCTTAATGTGGACAGAGGTGTGTGGAGTCATTAGGGAGGAGATGGTTAACATCTATTTATTTTTATCTAGGAAGGTGGCATGCTGGGTTGCTACGGGCCATTGAAGCAGAGGGGAGAGAAGTTGTTGAGGTTGTGAAGGAACGAAGATAGGGTGTCTTGGCCTGAGTCCAGACCATGGTGATATCATCAATGAACCTGGACCAGAGTGGGGGGTTTGGTGTTTTGGGAGGCTAGGAAGGTCTCCTCTACATGGCCCATAAAAAGGTTGACATAGGAGGGTGCCATGCAGGTAGGTGCCCATAGCTGTGCTGCAGATTTGTTTATATACTTGTCCTTCAAAGGAAAAGTAGTTGTGGGTTAGCATAAAGTTAGTAAGGTGTTTGAGGAATGAGGTAGTGGGTTTGGAGTCTGAAGAATATCGGGAAAGGTAGTGCTTAATAGGAGCAAGACTATGGGCATCATCAATGACGATTAGGGATTCAGGAGGTAAAGGGATGGGGGATGGTGGAGATTCGATGAAGGAAGTGATAGGTGTCTTTGACGTGGAAGGCTAGATTACGGGCAGTTAGTGAGAGGTGTTGGTAAGTGAGGGCCAAAATTCTTTCAGTGGGGGCACAATAACCAGCCATAACAGGATGTCCAGGAATATTGGGCTTGTGGATTTTGGGGAGCATGTAGAAGGTGGGTGTGTAGGGTGTCATAGGGGTGAGGAGGAAAATAGATTCAGAGGAGATGTTCTGGGATGGGCCTAAGGGTTTAAGCAGGACTTGGAGTCTGTGTTGGACTTCCAGGTCCTTCTACCAGGTAGTCACCGAGATTCCGAACAACAGTGGTGGATCTGTTGTCTGAGGTAGGATGAGTAGGTCAGGATTAATTTTGAGGTTGAGTATGGCTGTTCTTTCTTCTACTGAAAGGTTCATGTTCTGAGAAAGGGACCTGGGAAAGGATGGTTAGGCTAAGTTGAAGGTAAGGAATTCCTGGAAGATGACCAGTGGGTTGTTAGGAGGAGGATCACTGTCAGATGGTGGTGTGAACTGGAAGAGGCAGGGTTCAGTGTTAGAATTAGGGTGGTTTTGGTTGGAGGGATTTGCAGCAAAGAAGTGCTTCCATTGCAGGGATCAAGAGGAGGAGAGTAAGTCTTTGACGGTTCAGGTGTAGGACTAAAGGTGAGGCCTTTAGATAGGACTGAAACTTTTGTGGAACTAAGGGTTTTAGTGGAAAGGTAAACAACAGTCTTACAGGAATCTTTTGTCTCTGGGTTTCAATTTGATGAAGGATTGATTGGGAGTTTTGTGGGATATGGCAAGTTGAAAAAGGTAGGCAGGGCTTCGCTGCTTTGAGGGGTGGATGTGGAGGAACACTGTGGGTAAAATAGTAGTTGGATAGTGGTGCCCCTAAGTGGGAGTAGGGTGTCAGCAGGATGCATAACTTATGAAAGTGGTGTCTGGAATCCTCCTTCGGGTGCTGGAGAAGGAGGGATTTAATTTTGGAGACGTGATGTATGGAGTAGGGATTGCAGTATCTTGCGGAGGAAGCAGAGGTGGTTCTGGGATGCCTGTGCCACAGAGATGTGTTTTTGCAGTACCAGATTTGTGAGAGCCATGGATTGGCAGAATCTGAAAGGTGTAGGTCACAGGTCATAGTGAAAGGAGGGGTGGGATGCAGAGAAAGGAATCCTTACAGTTAGGCCATTTGGGTGGATTCTATGGTTTAGGCAGCATTTGAGAAACAGAGTGTGAGACTGGGTTTTAGCCAGGAAAAGAGATATTTTCTGAACTGGTGCATAAAGGTGGAGCACGGAACCATTGTGGCATGAATGGTGTAAAGGAATGGGAATGATATAGAAATCGGCAATATAGCTGTTGATGGTTGTGAGAGGAGATGAATAAGCAAAAAGATGCATAAAGATAAATAACAATACTTAAAGATATGCAGGAAACATGCAGTTAAGCAAAAAGACACAGATAGTAAAAATACATGGAACCACAAGAAACCACTTAAAGATGAACACAAATACGTTAAAATCATACAGAAATGTGGGTGAAAAGGAGGAGTGACATATGGGAGTGTGTGTATGTTGCGATAAGCAAAGAGAGAGGGGGTTTAGGTCAAGAATCAAAAGTTTGTGGCACAGGCAGGTGTGGAAAACAAAAGGCTGAAGAACATCAGGATGAAGGACGAATTAGGATCAATACAAATAAATGTAATGTAATTGTAACTATCAGAGGAAGTAATCTAGGGCATTGGATAACACACGAATAAACTGCGTGGTCACGAAGCCTGTGTTGTTCGTGGATGGTTGTTGATGCAGTGAAGTTCAGAAGCAGATTCAGTTTGGAAGGTTGTGAATACAGGAAAGAAGAGAGAGAATAGCCACAGAAGAGTAATCCTGTAGAGGATAATAACAAAGGAAAACTTCATGGAGTCGTAGCATGGAAGAACGCTGTTTGGGGAAAAATTAAACAATGGAAACTCCTTGTAGGAATATCATCAATGTAGAAAAAGGCAGACTACTACTTTTCATAAAAAAAGACATGTCAAGTTGCAGACAGGCACAATTAAGACACTCTCATATAGCTGTCAACTACAGCCTTTGTCGGTAAAAGACACTCATACACAAGCACCATTTGCAACCACTGCCCTCCCCCTCCTCCCCCCCCCCCTCTCTCTCTCTAAAAGACACTCATACACAAGCACCATTTGCAACCACTGCCCTCCCCCTCCTCCCCCTCTCTCTCTCTCTCTCTCTCTCTCTCTCTCTCTCTCTCTCTCTCACACACACACACACACACACACACACACACACACACACGACTACCAACTCCAGCATTTCAGGCTGTAATGCAGCATCATGTGGTATGAAAGCAGAAATCTGGAGGGGTGAGGAAGGGGTAGGGGTAGGGGTAGGGTTTGGGATAGTAGTGTACGGGTGGGGGGGGGGGGGGGGAGAGAGAGAGAGAGAGAGAGAGAGAGAGAGAGAGAGAGAGAGAGAGAGAGAGAGATGAATGTTATCTGGTGGATTGTGCAGGGCTGCTAGCAAGCGGAGCATCAGGTGGTTGTGGAGTTGGGAGGTGGGGAAAAAAGGAGAGGAATGGGAAGAGATGGATGGATGCGTTGTCTCAGGGCTGCAAATAAACTGAATGAGAGATGACAATGGGGAATAGATGGTAGGACAAGTGGCTGGAAATTGTTGGAAGGAGGGCGTGGTGACCGTATGTTACCATAGGTTGAGGTCAGGATAATTGTGGGAGCAGTGGCTGTGTTGTAAGGTTAACTCCCATCTGAGCAATTCAGAATAGGTGGTGGTGGAGAAAAGGATCCAGATGGCATGGCCAGTGAATCAGCCTTTTAAATCAAATATTTTGTGTTCAGCTGCATGCTGTGCCACATGATTATTTGCTTGGCTCTTTGCAACAGTTTGGCAGTGGCAGTGGGTCCTCATCCTGGTGGACAGCTGGTTGGTAGCCACACCAATATAAAAAGCTGTGTAATGATTGCAGCAGAGCTGGTAAATAAGGCTACTTTGACGGGTGAGCCTGCCCCTGCTGGGGTAGGATAAATCTGTGCCAGGATTGGAATAGGTAGTGCTGGTTAGGTGGGTACGCACGTTTTGCATCTGGGACTTCCTTTGCGGTGGCAAAGACTCCCTTGCTCAGTATGCTGAGGGAGTGGGGATGCACAGATGGGAGTTAACCTGGACAATATGTTCTGTGCTCCCGTAATCATCCCACCCTCAACCTTTGGTAACATACTGTCCCTACACTTTACACCCAACAGTTTCCATTCCCTCTGTCCTATCATCTACCGATTCCCATCTCCCAACCTGTTTATTTGCAACCCTCTGCCAATGCATCCGTTTGTCTTTTCCTATTCCTCTCCTTCTTTGCCCCCTCCCTTCCCCCCGTTGCCCCCTCCCTTCCCCCCGTTGCCCCCTCCCTTCCCCCCGTTGCCCCCTCCCTTCCCCCCGTTGCCCCCTCCCTTCCCCCCGTTGCCCCCCTCCCTTCCCCCCGTTGCCCCCTCCCTTCCCCCGTTGCCCCCTCCCTTCCCCCGTTGCCCCCTCCCTTCCCCCCGTTGCCCCCTCCCTTCCCCCCGTTGCCCCCTCCCTTCCCCCCGTTGCCCCCTCCCTTCCCCCCGTTGCCCCCTCCCTTCCCCCCGTTGCCCCCACCCTTCCCCCCGTTGCCCCCACCCTTCCCCCCGTTGCCCCCACCCTTCCCCCCGTTGCCCCCACCCTTGACTCCTCCCCCCTTGACTCCTCCCCCCTTGACTCCTCCCCCCTTGACTCCTCCCCCCTTGACTCCTCCCCCCTTGACTCCTCCCCCCTTGACTCCTCCCCCCTTGACTCCTCCCCCCACCCTTAACTCCTCCCCCCACCCTTAACTCCTCCCCCCACCCTTAACTCCTCCCCCCACCCTTAACTCCTCCCCCCACCCTTAACTCCTCCCCCCACCCTTAACTCCTCCCCCCCACCCTTAACTCCTCCCCCCACCCTTAACTCCTCCCCCCACCCTTAACTCCTCCCCCCACCCTTAACTCCTCCCCCCACCCTTAACTCCTCCCCCCCACCCTTAACTCCTCCCCCCCACCCTTAACTCCTCCCCCCACCCTTAACTCCTCCCCCCCACCCTTAACTCCTCCCCCCCGCCCTTAACTCCTCCCCCCCACCCTTAACTCCTCCCCCCACCCTTAACTCCTCCCCCCCACCCTTAACTCCTCCCCCCACCCTTAACTCCTCCCCCCCACCCTTAACTCCTCCCCCCCACCCTTAACTCCTTCCTCCTCCTTAACTCCTCCCCCCCACCCTTAGTGTGGCGCATGGCACGTTCTCGGCCATAGATCTGTCGTTGTGCAGCCCAGGGCTTGTACCATCGGTCCACTGGAGAGTCCATGACGACTTGTGTGGTAGTGACCATTTTCCCATCTTCCTTTCACTACCCCAGCGTCGATCCCATGAACGCCTGCCTAGATGGGCATTTAGCAAGGCAAACTAGGAAACGTTCTCCTCTGCTGCCACTTTTGAATCTCTCCCCCACGGTACCATCGATGTGGCGGTTGAGGCACTGACTGCAGCGATTGTTTCCGCTGCGGAACGTACCATTTCTCCGGAGGTCGCTGAAGCCATTAAAGAACGTCAGCGGGCTCTTCAACGACATAAGCGGCACCCGTCTTTGGAGAACCTCATTTTCTTCAAACGTCTCCGTGCTCAGGCACCGCGGCTCGTCAAGAGGCGTAAACAGGAGTGCTGGGAGAGGTATGTTTCCACCGTTGGTTCCCGTACTTCACCCTCCCAGGTGTGGATGAAGATTCGGCGCATCTTTGGATTGCAGCACTCTACAGGTGTCACAGGGCTTACCATCAATGGGGCACTATCCACCGATGCCGATGCAATCGCCGAGCATTTCGCACAGCACTATGTTCGGGCCTCTGCGTTGGGGAATTACCCGCCCGCATTCCGCACACTAAAATGCCAGGAGGAATGCAAACGGCTTTATTTTGCTTCTCGCCACCCTGAGGCGTATAACACCCCATTTAGTTTGTGGGAACTCCAAAGTGCCCTGGCACAGTGCCCTGTTACAGCCTCTGGGCCAGATGGCATCCCCAATCAGATGCTCAAACACGTGTCCCCGGACTGTCAGCGGTGTGTTCTTGCAATCTTCAACCGCATATGGGGCGATGGTGTCTTTCCGTCGCAGTGACGAGAGAGTACCATCGTCCCGGTGCTGAAGCCTGGTAAGGACCCACTTAATGTGGATAGCTATCGGCCCATCAACTTGACAAACACTCTGTGCAAGCTACTGGAGCGCATGGTGAGTCGACGGCTGTGTTGGCTGCTCGAGTCTCGGGGTCTTCTGGCTCCATGCCAGAGCGGCTTCCGTCAGGGCAGTTCCACCGCCGATACTTTGGTCTTGCTTGAGTCTGCAATCCGCACTGCTTTTTCCAGGCGCCAACGCCTCGTCTCAGTCTTTTTTGATCTCTCCAGAGCACATGACACGACGTGGCGGCACCATATTCTCGCCACATTGCATGGGTGGGGTCTCCGGGGCTTTCTCCCCATTTTTATTCAGAATTTTTTATCTGTTCGGACATTCCACATTTTAATTGGCACATCCCATAGTTCACTTCATATCCAGGAGAACGGCGTTCCACAGGGCTCTGTATTGAGCGTGCCCCTTTTCCTTGTGGCCATTAATGGCCTTGCAGCAGCAGTAGGGTCGTCTGTCTCACCCACGTTATATGCTGACGATTTCTGCATCTTTTTCAGCTCCTCCACCATTGGTGTTGCAGAACGTCGGTTGCAGGGAGCCATACGCAAGGCGCAGGCGTGGGCCCTAGCCCATGGCTTTCAATTTTCTCCTGCGAAGACTTGTGTTATGCACTTTTGTCGGCGTCGAACTGCCCATCCCCACCTGAGCTCTATCTTCAGGATGCCATGCTCAGGGTTGTTGACACTTACCGTTTTCTGGGATTGCTGTTTGATGCCCGGCTTACATGGCTTCCACATATTCGTCAGGTCAAGCGCCAGTGCTGGCAGCATCTGAATGCCCTCCCGCTGCCTGAGCAACACAACTTGGGGTGCAGATCGTCACACGCTGCTGCAGCTCTACAAAGCCCTTGTGCTGTCCCGACTGGATTATGGAAGTGTGGCGTATGGCTCAGTGTCGCCCTCAGCGTTGCAACTGCTGGATCCCGTTCACCACTGTGGGGTTCGACAGGCGACAGGAGCATTCCGCACCAGTCCTGTTCATAGCCTCCTTGCTGAGGCTGGGGTTCCTCCACTTCGTATTCGGCGTCAACAACTGTTAGCCAACTATGCTGCCCACGTCCGTTGTTCGCCCCGTCACCCTAACTATCGTCTCCTTTTCGAAAATGCGGCAGTCCACATCCCACACTGGTGGCCGCGATCAGGCCATACAATTGGGAGCCGTGTTTGGTCGCTCCTTAATGAACTCGAGTGTTTGCCTCTTCCATCTGCTTTCCAGGTCTGCCCACATACACCACCTTGGTGTATTCGTTGGCCGCAGCTTCGGCTGGAACTTTCCTGATGGCCAAAAGATTCAGTTCCTCCTGCAGTCTTGCGCCGCCAATTCCTTGCTCTCCTAAGCGCATACCATGCCTCGGAGGTTATCTATACCGATGGCTCAATGGTTGATGGCCGTGTGGGGTACGCGTATGCTCATGCGGACTATGTCGACCAGCGCTCCTTGCCGGAAGGCTGCAGTGTTTACACCGCAAAACTGACAGCCATTTTTCATGCCCTTGAGCATATTCGTACCAGCACTGTCGTACCAGCACTGGAGAGTCCTTCATCATTTGCAGTGACTCGCTCAGTAGTCTGCAGGCTCTTGAGCAATGCTACCCACGCCATCCCATTGTTGGTGCCATCCACGGGTCCATTCACGCTCTTGAACAGCGTGGTCGTTCGGTGGTGTTCATATAGACCCCGGGACACGTTGGGATAGCGAGATACGAACTCGCCGACAAGTTAGCCAAAGAAGCTACCCGCAAACTGCCGTTGGAGATCGGCCTCCCGGCAACTGATCTCCGAACGGTTTTGCACCGTCGGGTCTTTGGGATGTGGGGAGACGAATGGCGCACTCTTTCTGCACCCAACAAGCTGCGGCAGGTAAAGGCGACCACGACTGTGTGGGGTTCCTCCATGCGGGCCTCTCGCAGGGATTTTGTTGTTCTGTGTAGGCTCCGCATTGGTCACTCTTGGCTGACGCATGGTCATCTGCTGCGTCGAGAGGACCCCCCCCCCCCCATTGTCGCTGTGGTGCGAACATGATGGTGGAATGTCCTCTTTTAACAGCTCTCAGGCGTGATTTTAATCTCCTGGGTGATTTATCCTCTCTCTTAGGTGACATTGTTGTAATTCGACTCCACCCTAAACTTTTAGGCTGGAGGTTTTAACGTGTTGCAGAGTGGCTGGCTCATCGTATTATTGTCGTGATCAGCCAGCCAGAGTCCTCTGCTGTGCAGTTTTAATTCCTTCTGCCTTTGTTCTCTATGTTGTTTTTGTTGCTGTGCTCTGTTTTCCGTGTTGTCTTACAATGGACCATGGGGCTTTTCTTCCCCCGGAATTTTTCTTTTAGTGCTTCGCCTGACTGATGGATAGTTTAACTGTGCTCTGTGTTATTATGAAACAAGGGAACGATCACCATTGTAGTTTGGTCCCTTTAATCTTTAACCCAACCAACCAACCAACCTCCCCCCCTTAACTCCTCCCCCCCTTAACTCCTCCCCCCCTTAACTCCTCCCCCCCTTAACTCCTCCCCCCCTTAACTCCTCCCCCCCTTAACTCCTCCCCCCCTTAACTCCTCCCCCCCTTAACTCCTCCCCCCCTTAACTCCTCCCCCCCTTAACTCCTCCCCCCCTTAACTCCTCCCCCCCTTAACTCCTCTCCCCGTAACTCCTCCCCCCCTTAACTCCTCCCCCCCTTAACTCCTCCCCCCTTAACTCCTCCCCCCTTAACTCACCCCCCCGCCCTTAACTCCCCCCCTTAACTCCTCCCCCCTTAACTCCTCACCCCCTTAACACCCCCCCTTAACTCCTCCCCCCCTAACTCCTCCCCCTCGCCCTTAACTCCACCCCCTCCCTCCCCCCCGTCTTGACCCTCCCTCCCCCCCGTCTTGACCCTCCCTCCCCCCCGTCTTGACCCTCCCTCCCCCCCGTCTTGACCCTCCCTCCCCCCCGTCTTGACCCTCCCTCCCCCCCGTCTTGACCCTCCCTCCCCCCCGTCTTGACCCTCCCTCCCCCCCGTCTTAACCCTCCCTCCGTCTTAACTGGGAGGGGGGGGGTTAAGGGGGCGGGGTGGGGAGGGGGGGTTAAAGGGGCGGGGCGGGATTATGGTCTTAACCCTCCTTCCCCCCCGCCCTTAACCCTCCCTCCACCCCGCCCTCAACTTTCCCTCCCCCCCGCCCTCAACCCTCCTTCCCCCCCCGGCCTCAACCCTCCCTCCCCCCCGCCCTCAACCCTCCCTCCCCCCGCCCTCAAACGCCCCTCCCCCCGCCCTCAAACCCCCTCCCCCCGCCCTCAAACCCCCCTCCCCCCACCCTTAACACCCCACCCCCCGCCCTTAACCCCCCTCCCCCCGCCTTAAACACCCCCTCCCCCCGACCATAATCCCACCCCGCCCCCTTAACCCCCCCTCCCCGCCCCTCCCCCTTAACCCCCCCACCCCGCCCCGCCCCCTTAACACCCCCTCCCCGCCCCGCCCCCTTAACCCCCCCTCCCCGCCCCGCCCCCTTAACTCACCCGCACCGCCCCGCCCCCTTAACTCCCCCGCACCGCCCCGCCCCCTCAACTCCTCCCCGCCCCGACCCCTTAACTCCTCGCTGCCCCGCCACGCCCCGCCCCCCTAACTCCTCCCCGCCCACTCAACTCCTCTCCTCTCCTCCCCGCCCCGCCACGCCCCGGCCCCCTAACTCCTCCCCGCCCACTTAACTCCTCTCCTCCCCGCCCCGCCCCCTTAACTCCTCGCCGCCCCGCCCCGCCCCCTTAACTCCTCGCCGCCCCGCCCCCTTAACTCCTCGCCGCCCCGCCCCGCCCCCTTAACTCCTCGCCGCCCCGCCCCGCCCCCTTAACTCCTCGCCGCCCCGCCCCCTTAACTCCTCGCCGCCCCGCCCCGCCCCCTTAACTCCTCGCCGCCCCGCCCCGCCCCCTTAACTCCTCCCCGCCCCGCCCCCTTGACTCCTCCCCGCCCCGCCCCCTTGACTCCTCCCCGCCCCGCCCCCTTGACTCCTCCCCGCCCCGCCCCCTTGACTCCTCCCCGCCCCGCCCCCTTGACTCCTCCCCGCCCCGCCCCCTTGACTCCTCCCCGCCCCGCCCCTTAGATTCCTCCCCGCCTTGCCCCCCTGACTCCTCCCGTGCCGCCCCCTGACTCCGCCCCGCGCCGCCCCCCTGACTCCGCCCCGCGCCGCCCCCTGACTCCGCCCCGCGCCGCCCCCCTGCCTCCGCTCCGCGCCGCCCCCCTGCCTCCGCCCCGCGCCGCCCCCCTGACTCCTCCCCGCGCCGCCCCCCCGACTCCTCCCCGCGCCGCCCCCCCGACTCCTCCCCGCGCCGCCCCCCCGACTCCTCCCCGCGCCGCCCCCCCGACTCCTCCCCGCGCCGCCCCCCCGACTCCTCCCCGCGCCGCCCCCCCGACTCCTCCCCGCGCCGCCCCCCCGACTCCTCCCCGCGCCGCCCCCCCGACTCCTCCCCGCGCCGCCCCCCCGACTCCTCCCCGCGCCGCCCCCCCGACTCCTCCCCGCGCCGCCCCCCCGACTCCTCCCCGCGCCGCCCCCCCGACTCCTCCCCGCGCCGCCCCCCCGACTCCTCCCCGCGCCGCCCCCCCGACTCCTCCCCGCGCCGCCCCCCCGACTCCTCCCCGCGCCGCCCCCCGACTCCTCCCCGCGCCGCCCCCCCGACTCCTCCCCGCGCCGCCCCCCCTACTCCTCCCCGCGCCGCCCCCCCTACTCCTCCCCGCTCCGCCCCCCCTACTCCTCCCCGCTCCGCCCCCCCTACTCCTCCCCGCTCCGCCCCCCCTACTCCTCCCCGCTCCGCCCCCCCTACTCCTCCCCGCGCCGCCCCCCCGACTCCTCCCCGCGCCGCCCCCCCGACTCCTCCCCGCGCCGCCCCCCCGACTCCTCCCCGCGCCGCCCCCCCGACTCCTCCCCGCGCCGCGCCCCCGACTCCTCCCCGCGCCGCCCCCCCGACTCCTCCCCGCGCCGCCCCCCCGACTCCTCCCCGCGCCGCCCCCCCGACTCCTCCCCGCGCCGCCCCCCCGACTCCTCCCCGCGCCGCCCCCCCGACTCCTCCCCGCGCCGCCCCCCGACTCCTCCCCGCGCCGCCCCCCCGACTCCTCCCCGCGCCGCCCCCCCGACTCCTCCCCGCGCCGCCCCCCCGACTCCTGCCCGCGCCGCCCCCCCGGCTCCTCCCCGCGCCGCCCCCCCCCGACTGTTCCCCGCGCCGCCCCCCCGGCTCCTCCCCGCGCCGCCCCCCCCGACTCCTCCCCGCGCCGCCCCCCCCCGACTCCTCCCCGCGCCGCCCCCCCCCCGACTCCTCCCCGCGCCGCCCCCCCCGACTCCTCCCCGCGCCGCCCCCCCCCGACTCCTCCCCGCGCCGCCCCCCCCCGACTCCTCCCCGCGCCGCCCCCTTAACTACTTCCCGCCCCTCCCCTTAACTACTTCCCGCCCCTCCCCTTAACTACTTCCCGCCCCTCCCCTTAACTCCTGCCACCCCCCTTAACATCCCCCCCTTAACTCCTCCATCCTTTAACTCCTCCTCCGCCACCCTTAACTCCTCCGCCACCCTTAACTCCTCCGCCACCCTTAACTCCTCCGCCACCCTTAACTCCTCCGCCACCCTTAACTCCTCCGCCACCCTTAACTCCTCCGCCACCCTTAACTCCTCCGCCACCCTTAAATCCTCCGCCACCCTTAAATCCTCCCCCCCCCATTTTACTCCTCGCCCCCCCTTTACTCCTCGCCCCCCCCTTTTACTCCTCGCCTCCCCCCCCTCCCTGCGGGTTCGGGGGTTAGAATAGGCCCGCGGTATTCCTGCCTGTCGTAACAGGCGACTAAAAGGAGTCTCAAACGTTTCGGCCTTCTGTGATGGTCCCCTCTTGGGTTTGACCTTCTTTTTTTTTCCAAATTTCCGTTGTCAGTGCGTGCCATTTGGGGAAGGACACCTTACGTGGTGTTTTTCTATTGGTCCATCATGCTCCACCATCTTGCATGTTACCTATTGTCGTGTGGGGGGGACTACGCCCAACATCTTCTGGGTTGTCTCCTTCTCGCCTTGTGCGCACTCTTTTTCTTAGCGCCTACAACAACTGTGGACCCTTTCAACACCTGAAATCCAGCACGGTAGCCAGTCCGTTGTGGTGGGGTCGTCATGTACCCTCTTGGTGGTAGCCCCCTGACCACGCAGGGATCGCACTACAGATGCCAGAACTGTTTCCTCCCCATGCATGCCAAGGAGTATGTGCCCATCTTGTCTGGGGCACGGGGACTCCAGGCAACGGGATATCGGCCAGGTACCCGTTGCTTTGGCTGGGTGGCGCCCTTGGGGAGAGCCCTCGTTCGGAGTAGGTGGCATTTGGGCGGATGTGGCGCAATGAAGCGCAATAAATCACACCAAGCTGGTGGTCGCACGGCCACCAGCGTCTCTAAGCGTGGTAGAGTAGATTTTGATGCTGCACAATATGACCCTCAGTCGTTCCCCTCGTTGGCTGCGCCATGGGAAGGACGCCGATCTAGTGCCAAGCGGGAGCCTTACGTACCGCAATACCTTGTCTGCAGCAGGACTGATGGTGACTCCTTTCTCATGACGAAGCCTCTGTTTTTTGTGAACACCTGGAGGATAAGTTTGTGGAAGTGGCGGGGTTGTCTAAAATGAGGAATGGGTCCATCCTCCTCAAGATGTCTTGCCCGAGAAGGTCAAGGTGATGGTTTCAGCGGCCGAGGCTGCCATCCCCCGACCTTCTGGCCTCCCTCGGAGGAAGGCTGTACCCTGGTGGTCGCCGGAGATTGCTGAGGCTATTCGCGACCGTCGGCGGGCTTTCCAGCGTCATAGGCGGCACCCGTCTCTCGAGACCCTCATCGCCTTTAAGAGGCTTCGTGCCTTCGCCCGTCGTCTTATTGCACGGCGTAAGCAGGAGTGCTGGGAGAGGTATGTCTCATCCTTGGGCTCCCATGTCTCCCCCTCACTCGTGTGGTCCCGAATCCGGCGGATTTATGGATACCAGACTCCTATGGGTGTCCCTGGGCTCTCCTTGGACGGCGCTGTCTGCACGGACGCTGCCGCCATTGCTGAACGGCTTGCCGCGCACTTTGTTCAGAGCTCTGCGACTGCATCTTATCCCCCCGCCTTTCGCTCTCTCAAGGAGCGAGCCGAGCGGACGCCGTTCTCATTCCACACGCGTCGTTCTGAAACATACAATGCTCCTTTCAGCGAGAGGGAATTCCTCGCTGCCCTCGCCGATTGCCCTGATACAGCACAAGGCCCAGACTGCATCCACGCGCAGATGCTGAAGCATCTCTCCAGGGACTGCCAGAGACACATTCTCGCGATATTTAATCGCATTTGGAGCGAAGGCGTGTTCCCGTCGCAATGGCGAGAGGGTGTTATTGTCCCCATCTTGAAGCCCGGTGCGGACCCACTGGCGGTGGACAGCTATCGTCCCATTACCCTCACCAGCGTTTTGTGCAAATTGCTCAAACGTATGGTGGGGCGGCGTTTGTGTTGGGTCCTTGAGTCGCGCGGTCTCCTCACTCCATCCCAGGGTGGCTTCCGTCGGGGCCGGTCTGCAGTGGACAATTTGGTGCGGCTGGACTCTGCTGTCCGTATGGCCTTTGCCCGACGTCAGCATCTCGTTGCTGTATTTTTCGATCTGCGGAAGGCGTATGACACAACATGGAGGCATCACATCCTCGCCACGTTGCATGAGTGGGGTCTTCGTGGTCAGCTCCCAGCTTTTCTTCAAAGCTTTTTATTGCGCCGCTCTTTCCGGGTGCAAGTCGGTGCCACCTCTAGTTCATCTTATATACAGGAAAATGGGGTCCCGCAGGGCTCAGTGTTGAGCGTCTCCTTATTTCTGGTGGCCATTAATGGTCTGGCTGCAGCAGTGGGGTCGTCGGTGTCTCCTTCTTTGTATGCCGACGACTTCTGCATCTCATTTAGCTCCACGACTACGGGAGTCGCCGACCGCAGGCTGCAAGTCGCCGTTCACAAGGCAGCATCATGGGCTCTGACTCATGGTTTTCAGTTCTCTGCACCCAAGACTCGAGTTATGCACTTCTGCAGGCGTCGGACGGTCCACCCTCATCCTGAACTTTACCTCGACGGCCACCTGCTTGAAGTGGTGGACACTTGCCGCTTCTTGGGACTCGTGTTTGATGCCCGGCTCACATGGGTTCCTCATGTTACTCAGCTGAAGCAAAAATGCTGGCGGCACCTAAACGCCCTCCGCTGCCTTAGCCACACGTCGTGGGGTGCAGATTGCTGCACGCTGCTGCGATTGTACAGAGCCCTTGTGCAGTCCCGGCTTGATTATGGGAGCCTGGCCTATGGGTCTGCGTCACCCTCAGTGTTGAAGTTGTTAGACCCCATACACCACTGTGGGGTTCGGCTTGCAACTGGCGCTTTTCTCACCAGCCCCGTGGATAGTCTACTGGTGGAGGCCGGGGTTCCCCCGCTGCGGATTCGCCGCCATCGTCTGCTCGCCGACTATGCTGTCCATGTGCATTGCTCGCCAGACCATCCCAATCGTCGCCTGCTTTTCCCTGCTATGGTCCTCCATCTGCCCGAACGGCGACCTAGGTCTGGGCTTTCCGTAGCTGTCCGTGTCCAGTCCCTGCTTTCAGAACTGGGGTCATTCCCTCTTCTGCCTCCCTTCCGGGTCCGTACACCTACGCCTCCCTGGTGTTTGTCCCGGCCGTCCGTCTGTCTGGATTTGGCACAGGGACCTAAGGACTCGGTTCCGCCTGTGGCCCTCCGTCGCCGTTTTCTTGCGCTCCTCGAATCATTTCCGGGCTGTGAGCCTGTCTACACTGATGGTTCCCTGGTTGATGGTCGCACTGCCTACGCTTTTGCTCACGCTGCCCATGTTGAGCAACGCTCCTTGCCGGCTGGCTGCAGTATTTTTACTGCAGAGCTGGTGGCCATCTCGCGCGCTCTTGAGCATATGCGTTTCTGCTCAGGTAGGTCCATTGTCATCTGCAGTGACTCCCTGAGCAGCCTTCAGGCCATCGACCGCTGCTATCCCTCTTCTCCTCTGGTGTCCTCTATTCAGGAGTCTGTTTCCGCCATTGTCCGTTCTGGTCGTTCGGTGGTCTTGGTTTGGACGCCAGGTCATGTTGGCATCCCGGGGAACGAACCTGTTGACAGGCTGGCCAAAGGGGCGATCGACGCCCCAGCTTTGGAGATCGGCCTCACAGCTTGCGACCTGCAGTTGGTGTTGCGCCGTAAGGTGCTTGGGGTGTGGTCTGTTGAGTGGCGTGGCATGACAGCCCTGAATAAACTGCGGGCTGTCAAGGAGACGACCGATGTGTGGCGCTCCTCCCTGCGGTCTTCTCGCAGGGAGTCTGTTATCTTGTGTCGGCTCCGCATTGGCCATACATACCTGATGCATGGCCATCTTTTGCGTCAGGAGGATCCCCCCCTGTGTCGGTGTGGGTCCCAGCTGACGGTTGCCCACGTTTTATTGGAGTGTCCCCGACTGCGCACCCTTCGGCAGTCTTTTAATCTCCCGGGCACCTTGCCTTTGATTTTATGCGACGATGCCTCCATGGCTGACAGTGTTTTACATTTTATCCGTGCTAGTCCTTTTTATGGTTCCATTTAGAGTGGTCCTGCACCTTTCCCTTTGTGTGTCTCTTGTCCTCGAGTCTCTCATATTTGGTTGCAGATTTTAGTGTGTAGTCGGTTGGTTGACTCTTTCCCTTTTTTGTTGTCGTGGTCAGTCAACCAGTCTCCGGCCATCTTCTTTTCTTCTGTTTTTTTGTCTGGTGTTCATCTGTCCTCTTAGTGTCTGTCGTATTCGTTACCACATTTGTGTTCTTTTAGGGCCTGGGGGGGAGTATCATTCCCCTTGGGGTTTTATCTGCTCCGCGCCTTAATGTCTCGCCTGTTTTTGGAATGGGGGACTGATGACCTTAGCTGTTTAGTCCCCCTTAAACATCCTAACAACCAACCAATCCTCGCCCCCCCCTTTACTCCTCGCCCCCCCTTTACTCCTCGCCCCCCCCCTTTACTCCTCGCCCCCCCCCCTTTACTCCTCGCCCCCCCCCTTTACTCCTCGCCCCCCCCCTTTACTCCTCGCCCCCCCCTTTACTCCTCGCCCCCCCTTTACTCCTCGCCCCCCCTTTACTCCTCGCCCCCCCTTTACTCCTCGCCCCCCCCCCCCCCTTTACTCCTCGCCCCCCCCCCCTTTACTCCTCGCCCCCCCCCCTTTACTCCTCGCCCCCCCCCCTTTACTCCTCGCCCCCCCCCTTTACTCCTCGCCCCCCCCCCTTTACTCCTCGCCCCCCCCCTTTACTCCTCGCCCCCCCCCTTTACTCCTCGCCCCCCCCCCTTACTCCTCGCCCCCCCCTCTTTACTCCTCGCCCCCCCCCCCCTTTACTGCTCTTTCTCCAATCAACAAGTTTGAAAGTGTGGATGACTTCATCTAAAACTTTGTTGGCAAACAAAATTAACTTGAACTACACTGACATTCACTATAACCAAAACATTTTTTTAAAGTCAACTTGCCTTCAATGAAGCTCATCAAACCTGGTTAAGCAGCATGTTGCATGATGATGATGATGATGATGATGATGAGAAAGTTACATTGCTGCTGTTGGAGAGGCCATATAGTTTTAGGTTCCAAACAACTGCTGTTAATACCACTAGTTGCTGGAAACCTGTTGAATACAGTTGTCACCTGTAGAAGTAATGACCACAAATCCTCATTTCATAGACTTAGTATTCTTCTGTGACATGGCATTTGCTGTTTACATTAAATATATTTATTGGCGAACTGTTTCACTTTTTAGCATTTGGCTTTCAGTGTGCAGTCAGCTACACACTACTTCTTGATGTTCTGTTGTTTACTCGGTTGTCAAGGATATTTGTAATATTGTCCAACAAATTTTTTATTTAAAACTAGCTGACCCGACAGACTTCGTCCTGTCAAAAAGATTTGTAATATGGCAGTTTTTTTGCCTACGTATTTAAAAAAATTCTCCTGAACAGAACCGTCACCCTGGTGATAGGGCGTTGTGAATAAAAAATAATTAAATAAAACATATATAAGGATTTAAAAGTAAGTAATCGCTTTATTGTTAATCATGTGAATCATAATTATTATTATTATCATTGTAGTGCTTTGTGGTATACGATGTTTTTTGTTTGATTACCTGGCGCATAGATAAACAAATCTGATGGTTTTCCAACACGGGAACAGGCAACATACAATTGACCATGTGAGAAACATGGGTTTTCTAGATTAATACCACAAACACTTAATGATTGCCCCTGGGACTTGTTTATAGTCATAGCAAAAGCAAGCCGCACTGGAAACTGTAATCGTTTAAACTCAAATGGCACATCAGTCGGAATCATTGGGATGCGCGGTATGAGAACATCTTCTCCTTTATACTTTCCTTTGAGTATAGTTGCTTCTATCACATTGTTTAGTAATTTTTTTATCGCTAACCGTGTACCGTTGCAAAGATGCAGTTGGTTGATATTTCGCAACATTATAACCACCGATCCAACCTTTAATTGAAGATTGTGAGGTGGCAATCCTGGCAAATCCAGCGAGTTTAAAAATTCCGGTGGATAGTTGACTACATCATCTTGATTAGTAGCCGAATCAACTGATTTATATATCCTCAATTCGCCTGTAATTTGTTCTTGAATTTTGAAATTTAATTCATTTACATCTATGTTTTTTGCAGCCAGTATAGCTCGTTCGCTCAACCAATCATGGTTTCTGTAATTTTGAGAAACATCTGGAAACACCTTCTGAATAAGTTCATCTTTTGATCGAGTTAACTGACAAAAACTTTGAGGAAAGTTAATGCAGCCAGTCAACATGTCTATAGGAAATTTGCCATTACCAATGTCAATGAGTTGTTTAGAGAATATGTTTCCAGATTGGTCATTTCGCAACTCGACACGCATATTCGTGCTTAAATGAAGTACTTTGACATGTTTCCACAAATTGGAGGACTTTAGACATGCATTGAGTTCATCAGCTGGCGTTGATCGTGGAATCACTGGCAATGTTTGACGAAAATCTCCTGCTAATAAAATCATTGCACCACCAAATCGGTTATTATTGCTCCGTAGATCTTTTAAGGTTCTGTCTAAAGCCTCCAAAGATTTTTTATGTGCCATCGTGCATTCATCCCAAACAATCAATTTACATTGCTGCAAAACCTTTGCCATTGCAGAGTTCTTCGAAACGTTGCAGGTTGGAGTTTCATTGCTTTGCATATTTAATGGCAATTTTAGTGCTGAATGGGCTGTTCGACCACCTTCAAGCAAAGTTGCTGCGATTCCCGACGAAGCGAGTGCAAGTGCAATTTTATTTTGTGAGCGAATTGTTGCTAATATTAATGAAATCAAAAAAGTTTTTCCTGTACCACCAGGTGCATCTAAGAAGTAAATCCCTCCAGTTTCATCATTTGTTACTTTCATAAGAGTTTCAAATACATACTTCTGTCGTTCAGTTAACAGTGGAAGATTTGTTTGAATTAATTCTTTCAAAGCGTTGAGATCATACAGGTTTTCTCGATGCAACTCTTGGTTAAAAGCGTCATGCATTGGACGATTGGGCGCGGTCAGGCCTAATTGAATTAATAGTTTGTTTGACATTATCAAGCACATGTCCTCAATTGAAATCAATGCTTCATTGTAAATTTCTTCACTGATTTGTATATTTGGATTTCCCATTCTATTCCGTATTTGATACAAAATATCATCACACATATAATCTTTGTACTTGATCCACAAATCAATTGGGTTTGATGGGAAGCATGTAGATATGATTATAGAAAACAATGTTCGTATTTGATGAGCGTGTGATGATATTACAGCATCATTGAGAGTTTGCTCCCAATGAGCGTCATTTTCAAGCAATTGCAAACGTTGACAGGCTTCTCTGTAGGGTCCACACAATTCACCATGAACAGTTCGTAACTGTTGGAATGATGTTGGGCCACGTACATTGACTAATAGCAGTCGTAAATAAAAACATTCATCATTGCTTGGATGTACTGAATAAATCCGGCCAATCGCATCGGTGGAATATACATCTGTATATCCTGGAACTGGTTTTCCTTGTTTCCGTCGTATAAATCTCCTTGAGGATTGATTCCAGGTATAATATTTTGGCATTTCAGAATATAGCAATGTTTGTGCGAAATGATCGTTTTGGCATGTCTCAAAAAAACTGGTTAATGTAGTAGATGGTGGCTGAGCAGCTCTTTGTACTGCGTTCTGTGCTGTAAAATACACTCTTTGTCCATTTTCTAAATGCACAGCTAAGTGAACAACAGAAGGGTGTCTCTCATGAATAGGAAAAGAAAATATTCGCCAAACTGCTTCATTACTACTGACATAGCGGCCCATTTGGTATTGGGTAACTTCATCATTGGAATTCTCTGCACCAATTCCAATCACAGCCATATCACTCCCTTTGGTTACATATTTGCAAATGTATTTAATAGATTTCACTGAATGGCAAGATTCAACGTTGATGTGTGCTTTGAATGTCTTTGATAAAATGGGTGAATATGGAACAATCCAACGATTATCTATTTCAATATCTTGTTGATTTAATTTGACAATTGTTGATTTTCCATTGTCTGCTGTCGATCTGCGACGATACAATGGATAACCGTCATTACCAGTAATTGTTTCCGATATTAATGTCCGTGGATATCGTTTTGAACATTTACCATCCATCATACACGGTGAATTTTGATTAAGAGTTCCACAGGGACCATGTATCATGTTTTTGATAACTACCTCATGCAATCCAGGATCTACTTGTACATTAGGGATTTCAGCTGATATCACTGCATCAACTTCATTTGGCCTTATCAAAATGTGTGCATGTGGCAATCCTCGTTTCTGCCACTCCACAGAATACATCCAGCAGCGTGTCTCACCAAACACATTATGTTTTACGATGAAATCCATTAAAGATTTCAACTTTTGTCTAAAGACTCTGGCTGTAATATCATGACGATCAATGGGTGATTGCCCAGGGAATAACTCCTGCTTGATTTTTATCCATTGCGGATTGCATGTAAATGTGATGAACAAATCTGCTGTACCATAATGACGAACATACGACATGGCATCTTGAGCATATTCGTGCATATGCCGAGGGCTTCCGATGTATGTTGCTGGAAGAATAGTCATCCGACCGACATTCTGTGCATTTCCATCAGTATTAATCGCATCTCGAAGGTGAATATACTCTTCAGATCGGAGTTTGGTTTGATTCAACCTGATGAATGTTAATCTCTCCGTTTCAATTTTTACATACATGTCAACAACATATTTGTGATATAATCGCCGACATTTCAATATGTGATTTTCTTCATTTTCCCGAATCATTAGGCGGTATGAATAATAGTTCATTGAACTGACTTTTTTGTTGGTTTCAGAACCTGTAAATAGATTTTCTTTTAATAACATTCAAATATAAAATTAAAATACATAATATAATGACTGAGATATTATCGCCATAGCTAAATTAATATTTTAGTTACCTGTAATGGGATTTATCATTTTTATTGAGAAATCGTAGCCATCTTCACCTTGCCAAAATATAATGGGATATTGCAGTGCATCATATGAGCGGTGTGTTTCCTTTATACGTTGTAATTGATCATTCCGACGATGTAAAACAATATCACGGAATTCCAAGTTTTCTCCAACTACAATGATAGCAACTTCATCAATAGTTGGTGCATTAAAACGTCTTGTATGTTGACCTGCAGGTGTTTTATCAGCTCTGATTACAATTTTGTGATTATCGGATGGCATCAGATCCAGGGCAGCTTTAAACAATATAATCAATTGATTGTGTTGATGAAATAAAGTTTGTAATTGTTCTACAATAGACCTCTTTACTAAATTGTTATGTGCACAACGCAGATCAATTTCTTGTGGTGAATTGCCCATAAAATAAATTTGCAGGAATTTGTTGTCGCTATCTGACACTGGTAACAGTGAACCTGCTCTGTGATATATTTGCCCTTGTATCTGTAAATATAAATAAAATAAAGTATTATGGTGTGGTATAAATTAATGGATTGTCAGTGATCAAACTTAAATAATATTTGATCTTAAAAAGTATATATTTAGTTTGAACTAATATCTATCAAATATAAAATATAATAAAAGTGTCACTGAAACTGAATCACCATATAATATGATGACTAAGTGATATATAAGTGATTAAGAAATTGAAGATTAGTGACACATCTTAACTTTTGTGACAGAAAATTTTGTTCGCTAAAATAATTATGAGTAACTGCTATAATACATACCTTGAAAGTTGGCATAAAATTTTCCCGAACTACATTTGTTGCCCCAAATGAAGTCATTTGAAAGCAATTGTTATATTGTTGGATATGTGTCAAAAAGTGTATAGAATCTGTTCCTATTCCTGAAACCAATGAGTACAATGGTTCTGGTGGTGGGTCCAATGGTATCAATTTCACTTTACCATTTGCGCAACACAATCCATTGGCTTCGTTTTTGTATTTTAATGCCTTACAGTGTGAGCAAACCGAGTTCATAGAACCAATAACAACACATTGGTAGTTACTGTAGTCAATTGACACATCGTAACTGAAAGCAGCTCGATTCAAACTTGCGCGATTATTAGTTGAATGTCGCACTCGCGCTTCACGCATTTGTGATATCCGAATTCTTTCACGTTCATTTCCGTCATCACGTTCTTGTGCCGTACGATTAGATCGGTAATTAGCTTGGTTTGTAGCATTTCTGGTTCTTCTACCTAAATTGCTTCGTCTTATAGGAGGCATATCAAATATAAATTAGTTTTTCACTAATCACAAACTAAACAAACACTAAGTAAGTAAACACTCTGCACAAAACACGAATTTGTTTCGTGTATCAGTTGACAAAAGCAAACTCAGTAGTTTAGGTCACAGACAACTTTTTTTTTTTTTAAATTTTATATGACTTGAAGTCAAATCCTTTTAAGCCGTACGAATTGTAACGCGATTTTTGTTTGACTGATGTAATGACGTGGAAACTGATGCATTTTATCTCGCGTGCCGAAACTAATACAAAAGAAACGCGAGTTTCGGAACGCGACATTAAACTTCTCCAACTATGTATTCTGTGCTCCAACGCACACACGCACATTGTTTTGATAGATATGATCTTTGACGTTAGGAACACACCTACATTGCTTAGACAACAGTGAGTGCTTGTAATTTAATATGAACTTTATACCATAGCAATAAAGCTCAAATTGACTACGTTTTAGTTACAAATCATTTGTATAGGAAAAAGAAAAGGGCTATTTTTAGGGTTTTTCCAGCAATAATTCTAATTTTTCTCGCCGTAAAAACCATCCTTGAACTTCAACGAACATTTTAAAAAAAGATTTGGCCAAATTGGTCAAGGCGTTGTTGAGTTATGCGCTTACCAACACATTTTGCGATTCATTTTAATATGAACTTTATACCATAGCAATAAAGCTCAAATTGACTACGTTTTGGTTACAAATCATTTGTATAGGAAAAAGAAAAGGGCTATTTTTAGGGTTTTTCCAGCAATAATTCTAATTTTTCTCGCCGTAAAAACCATCCTTGAACTTCAACGAACATTTTAAAAAAAGATTTGGTCAAATTGGTCGAGGCGTTGTTGAGTTATGCGCCTACCAACACATTTTGCGATTCATTTTTATATTATAGATTTACAGTTCTTCCTTAATAATTTGGATTTGCTGGTTATTATTATTATTATTATTCATTAGTGAATTTGAATCACTTCAAGTGTTAATTGTTCTTTGTCCTGGCACCAGGTTGCCAGAACGTGATACTTCTTACATAGCTTATGTTTAATTTTTAAAGTTTTAGTTTGCAGCTGTGATGTAATTGTGGAAGATGATTTAGTTCATTGTAGTTCCTGACCATGGCTTTTTGGATTTAATAGACTAATTCTTCTCTGAATAGTGGAAGTGAAGTCCCATGCTTCTTGACAGAGCGTTGGGGAACAATGCAGGAGACCCACAACGCCATACTATGCAGGTCCTAATGGAGGTGGTAAGCCGTTGTCTTCCCCTGACCGTAATGAGGATGAATGATGATAATGAAGATGACACTATTACTCCCAGTAATCTCGGGGCAGGTGAAAATCCCTTACCCTGCCGGGAATTGAACCCGGGGCCCCCGTGCTCAGGAAGCGAGAACGCTACCGTGAGACCACGAACTGCGGACTCTCTGAATATTGCAGTTTGAAATATAGCTAAATGTTAAATTGCTTAAGACAGTATCAAATTCTTGGAAATAAATACAGATTATTCCTTTAGACACACTTGCAATATATTATTTCAGAAAACTTCAGTTAACTCTTAAGTGATAGATCTTTCGTACTACATGGACTTCACATGAACCCTGTAACTGGCAAAACATATAATGTCAAAGGGAGAGCCACCTGTGAAATAATACATCATATACCAGCTGTTGTGTAAGCACTGTTTGGCCTTTAAATTTGGTATGACCCCCACCAAATTAACAGTTCGGATGAATGGGCATAGGCAGAGGTCTATACAAGCAACACACAGTATCCTGTTGCATAGCATGCTCTACAACTTGATAGTCATGACCTCAGTGCATGTTTCACCATACGTGCCATCTGACTTCTTCCCTCAGACACAAGTTTCTCAGACCTCCACAGGTGGAACCTAGCACAACAACATGTACTTGGTTCTTGCCACCCACTGTCCATTAATTTATGTTAATTTCTTCCAGCTCAGCTTTTCTTTACAGTAACTGCTCCTTTCTTTCCTCCATTTTAATTTTCTACATCTTCCATTTTCTTACCTGTCTATTTTTCGCCACCCCCCTCCCACCACTGTACTGTACAATGCACTTAGCTTTTCACTCTTGTTAACTCATGCACGACGTTTTAGTAGTAATCTCTGTTTTGCATGTTACCCTGTCTTCCATCTGTAAGCTCTTGGGTTTTCAAATCTCATTTGGTGCAATCCCTGACAATCAGTCTTTCCTTCTCAGCCTGTCCGGTAAGTCTCCCTGATCTGCAGTTCTAGGTGATTTTCGTAGACCTCTCCAGTCCTTTTCCTTCACCCTTCTTTCTTCTCCTTCAACTCTGTCATATTTTGTCTCACCTTCCCACAACAATTAAATCATTTTCTACATTATACTGTACCATATCCCATTATGTATTTAAAGAATTGGATTATCATATTCTGTTCTGAGACGAGGATACATGGATTCTAATATTCTCTGATTTCCATTCAGGTTTGTGTTGTCCAAGGAGGCAGGAAAGTATTTAGCCTGCCTGTAGATTACGAGCCATCATGTGTTTCATTAAACAGTGAACATCCAGATGTTGCTGTTGGAGGAGCACTGGACCAAAAGGTAACAAACATTTTGCTGTTTTAGTTTTATTACTTACAAAATGTTTAGAAGTAGTATAAAAGGAGAACCTTATTAAGAGTTCAGTCCTCACAATGTTAAAACTGATGTAAAGCAAATATATTAATTTGTATGGCAAAAAATTAGTTACTAGTACCATCATGGCTGGGAGCATGTTTATATATGCCCACCCCTGCCAACCTCATAACACTCAGTAGTTAACATTTGACAACACTCTTGTGAAAGCTTGTGAAATACTAAGTACTTGATACATATAGCAGCGCTAGGTGGTTTTATTCAATTGTATTACCAAACTCTGCGTCCTCATACATATAGATCTTTCCTTCCCATTTAAATGTGGGAATGGAAAGTCCTTGGTGGAATATAAATATGGATTGAGTAAAGGATAACAAATCAGAATATAGTTGAGATATTCAGTCATTTATAGACAAGCCTGAGAAAGTTGTTAAGCTCGGCATCATGGTCATTAGTGCCTGAAGTAAAGTAATATACTGTTGCACTAAAATAAAATGCAACAGAGAGACATCCTTGTTTTTCCTGTTTTGTCACAACACTTTGGTCAAATTACGTATGTATATTAAGGAAAGTTCTGGCTGAATGTGAAGTAGGAGTAAAGGAGACTATTCACCAAAGAACAGAAGCACTGGTCGCCAGGTATACACAGGAGCGGGAGGGGAGGGTGGAACTTCCTAGCTTTTGAAATAAAATGAGAATCTCCCCTCCCCCCCCCCCCTCCCGCCCACACACGCGCGCACACATTTAGGTGGGAAGAAGGAAGAAGGGATGGTGGTAGATAGCTACTACCTTGGAGGGAGGCAGGATGTTTGCTGGATAGGAATTCAAGAGAGAGGGGTGGCAGCTGCTTGGGCTATGTATGTGATACACAGTTACAAGGGCTGGTGCAGTGCACAATGAAAGTCCCCCAGGGGACTCACGGCCCTTTCGTGAGTACGTGCGTGGCGAGCATGGAGCCCCGAGCTATTGAGGTCTTCCTTTTGTCCTGGACTGCATTTCCTTTCCCTTCCCCTCCTTCCCCGTCGTTGCTCCTTCCCCATCGTTGCTCCTTCCCCTCAGCCCTCACTTGTCCCTCTCTTCGTATCCTTGTTTATGTTGGCCCCGCTATCCTCCTGGTTCTGTTGGCTTTGAGATTTGGTTTTGTTGAGTAATTAACTCATCCTTTTGGACCCCCTCTGGGGTTTGACCTCCATTACTAAATTCCTATTCCGTAATGTGAGCTATTTGGGGAAGAGTTCCTTACCTAGTGTCTCCGGCGTGTGCCCTCCTAGTTCCTTCCATCTTTTGCTTCACATCGTTGTCTGATGCTAGGGTACATAGCCAGCATGGTAGCCAGCCGGTGTGGTGGGGTCGCTATGTACCCTTTTGGTTCAGCCCCCTGAAAAGACAGGGATCACACTTCTGATACGTGAGCTGTGACCACCTCATATAAGCCTAGGAGAGGTTGCTTTTCATCCTGGAGCATCATAACTCCCGGCAATGGCCGCCGTGCCAGATGGCCCTTGCTGTGGCTGGGTTGCGCCATGGGGAGAGCCCCTGATCAGAGTGGGTGGTATCAGGACAGACGCTATGCAAATGAAATGCATACGGATCCAGACGTGTGTCCCTTCCCCCTTCCCCCCCCCCCCCCCCCCCTGCTACCATTCTTTGAATGTCATTCAAGGTGTGTGTAATTTTTCACAGGGACCTCATCCTTCAAATTGATGAGGAACTTAGAGATAATCTAGGACGGCGGGGTGTTCACTTTGTTCGGCGTGTTCAGAAGGGCCCAACCGACAATCGCCTTGATACTGTGCCTTTATCCTCGGCTTTGAAGGGAATACCCTCCCTGAGAAGGTCAAGATTATTGTTTATCAATGTGATGTGAAGCCGTACATCCCACGAACTATGAGATGTTTTAGGTACTTAAGTTTTGGGCACGTCTTCCCACTGTTCGCAGACCCCTCTCTGTGGTGACTGTGGACGTCCACTCCATGAGGGGAGTTCCTGTGTTCCCTCTCCTGTGTGTGTTAATTGTCATGGCTATCATTCTGCACATTCACCAGATTGCCCGGCTTATAAGAAGGAAAAGAAGATACAAGAGTATATGTCCCTTGATTATGTAACTTACGCTGAGAATCGTAAGAAGTATGCACGTCTTCATCCTGTGTCAATGACGTTTAGCTGTGCTTTAGTCACATCTTCACCCCTTCCTTACCCCAGTCCTGAACCACTCTCCTCCCCCCCCTCCTCCCCTGCGGTTCCCACACCCTCCCCTCTGAGCACCACTTCCCCTCTTCAGTCGGGAAAGTGTTTCACTACTTCGGCCTCTGCAGTCAAAGTTGCCCCTCCCAGGAGCCCCCTTCCGGGCACCTTCCAGGCCAAAGGCCTGCTGCCACGCAATGATCACGAGAACCACTTTCTTTGTGCTCCCAGGTTGCCCACTCTCTTTCTGTTCCAGATCTTGCTGCAGCTGGCTCCTTTTTGTGGCACAGCCCTCCTCGATCTCAAACAGAAAAGAAGAAGATACATAAGTCCCGGCACAAGGAGCCCCTGGTGACGCCAGAGGTCCCGTCCCCACCTTCGCAACCTGCTGTTCATGGGTGTTGCCCCCTCCTTGTCGGTGACGGATGGTGACCTGGCGGCATGACTGGCTTTAGCCTGTTCACCCCCCATTTGAATCATCATTCTATGGTTATCCAATGGAATTGAAATGGATATTACTATCACATTCCAGAGTTGAAATCCCTTATTTCGTTTTACTCTGCAGCTTGTGTGGTTCTGCAGGAATCTCATTTTACTGATGATCACTCACCGGCCCTCCGTGGGTTTTGTGCTTTCTGTCAAAATCGGGTCAGCCCCCTGCGGGCCTCCGGTGGCGTTTGTACGTTGGATCATACGGATGTTGATAGCACATGAATTCCTCTCCAAACTACATTGGAAGCGGTTGCTGTTAGGGTCCACCTGGACTCTGGGGTCACAGTTTGCAATATTCATCTGCCTCCTGACAGGACTCTTACACCTGCTGCTTTAACTGTCCTCCTTCAGCAACTTCCTCCTCCCTTCCTCCTCCTCGGGGATTTTAATGCTCATCATCCCTTGTGGGATCTAATTAGGATCTTCTCATAGACCAGTTTCTTGCAGACCACGACTTGTACCTTCTTAATGATGGCTCCCTTACCCATTTCAGTGCTGTTCGTAGTACCTTTTTGCCTTTGTTCTTTCTCTTTCTTCTCCCTCGGTCCTCCCTTCATTACACTGGTTCCCATATGACGACCTTTGTGATAGTGACCACTTCCCGTTGATTCTCTCACTCCCTTCCCACTCCCCGATGGACAGGGTACTTCATTGGTCTTTCCAGCGCACCGATTGGCCTCTATATACTGCACAGGTCATTTTTTTCTCCCTCTTTGTCTGGTTATATTGATGACGTCCAACGTGATGTGTCTGATGCTATTGTTCGCCCTGCTAGCCTTGCGATCCCACGCTCACCCGGACCATTCGCCACTGGCAAGTTCCATGGTGGAGTATGGCCCTTGCCATTGCCATTTGTGATTGCCCTCGAGCTTTGCAACACCTTAAGAGGCACCCATCTGCTGCCAATTGTATTACCTTTAAACACCTTCATGCCAAAGCCCGTTACTTAATCAAACATAGCAAACGGTTGTGTTGGAAACACTTTGTTTCTTCCCTCAGTTCTACTGTCCATATGTCATGGGTATGGGCTTCACTTCGCTCTCTCCAAGGTTGCCATTGGTAGTCTACCCTCCTGGGCCTTGGCCTCCTGTATGGCCTTTGCACGGACCCTTTGATTCTCACAGAACATCTTGCGATCCATTTTGCAACAGCATCAGCATCAACCTCCTATCCGGCTGCTTTCCTTCACCAGAAACAGTGGGCCGAAGCTTCCACCTTACGTTTTACCCCTTGTCAGTCAGAATCGTACAACGAACCTTTTACTTTCTTCTTCTCATGATACGGCCCCTGGCCCACACTCCATTCATAACCAATTGCTTCCACATCTTAGTGCTCCACAACATCATCATCTTCTCCGGATGCTTAACCGTATTTGGCTCCAGCGTGACTTCCCTTCTCAATCGAGGGATAGTATTGTGGTTCCTATCCCTAAGCCTGGTAAGAACCCACTGTTTGTCAAAAGCTATCGGTCAATTAGTCTGACAAACGTTGTTTGCAAGTTACTTGAACAGATGGTAGCCCGTGGGCTCATTTGGGTCCTCGAATCTCGGGATCTATTGTCCCCTTACTAGTGTGACTTGCGAGAGGGACGGTCTGTGATCGATCATTTACTTCGCTTGGAATCCACATTTCGGCAAGCTTTTTCCCAGCAATCATATCTTTCTTACGCTTCATGAGTGGGTTCTTCGGGGCCCACTCCCAATTTTTATCTGCCAGTTCCTGTTCCATCGGTTGTTCAGGGTTCCGGTTGGTACTGTTTTTAGTTCTCCACGGACCCAGGAGAATGGCATCCCACAGGGTTTCGTATTGAGTGTACTTCTTTTCCTCATTGCTATAGGTGGTCTTGGGGCCTCCGTTGGTCCTTGGGTCACCCCTGCTTTGTATGTGGGTGATTTCTGCATTTGGGTTAGTTCCTCTTCGATGGCCTCTCCAGAGCAGCAGCTCCACGGTGCTATATGGCATGCCTGTGCATGGACCCTCACACACGGGTTTCAATTCTCTCCTATAAACTTGCGGGTGGTCCACTTCTGTCGCCTTACTACGGTCCACCCCGATCTGGAGCTCTACCTCGGTGCACAACGATTACTTGTGGTCCCATAGTTTCGTTTCCTTGGTCTTCTTTTCAACAGCTGCCTCGTATCAGACTTCTGCAGATAGATTGTTTCCGTAAACTCAAATGTCCTTCGCTTCCTAGCCCACACCTCTTGGGGTGTGGATCGTTCCACTCCTCTATGCCTTTATTGGGCCTTGGTGCTGTCTCACTTGGACTAAGGTTGTCAAGTTTATGGTTCAACTGCTTCTTCCACACTGTGCCTCCTGGATCAGGTCCACCATCATCGTGGTATCCATTTGGCCACCAGTTCCTTCCCTACTAGCCCTGTTGATAGTCTCCTGGTTGAAGCTGGGATCCCCCCCCCCCCCCCCTCCCTTTCTGTTCGGCAGTCCCAGCTTCTGGTTTCTTATGCAATTGCTGTCCATTCGTCTATTTGTCTCCCACTCATCCTTCCTATTCTATCCTGTTCCCAGACCAAGGACGTCGCCCACCTGATTCCCACCCTTGGGCGGGTTTACTGGTAGGGCTCCGCCCTGCATGTCTTCGCCTTGATTTCCAGCTTCCTTCATTGTCCTGTCTCCACGTTCCTCGGCCCCGGATTTGGATGGATCTCCGCCGAGGTCCAAAAGATTCCTTCCCCGATGGTGTTCCATCGTTTTTTCTGCTGAATTTTGAATTTTATCAGCATTTCAAGATGCTGTTGTTTTTTACACCAGTGGCTCTAAATCTGCTCGTCTTGTGGGATATGACTTCATGTCCTCTGTTGGCATGGAAAATCATCTCCTGTCAACTGCATGTGGGGTGTTTACTGTGAAATTGATGGCAATTTCCCAGGTCCTTACCTTTATTAAACAGTTCCAACTCACCCGCGGTTAGTTATGTACGGTCTCAATGAGTGGCCTTCAGGCTATTGTCCGGTGTTTTTCCCGCCATCCCTTGGTCTCGTCTATCCATGACTGTTTCACTGATCTTCACCATGCTGCTTGTTCCGTTGACTTCCTTTGGGTCCCTGGCCATGTGGGTATCCCAATGAGCTTGCTGATCGTTTGGCTGAGGGAGCAGTCACCCCCCCCCCCCCCCCCCCCCCACTTCCCTGTAACCCCTCCTGTGGTGGATTTGCAGTTTCATATCAAATCCCACTTTGCACAATCATGGGCCAACTCTTGGTAGGCTACCTCCCTGTCTAATAAACTTAGTACAATTAAGGTGACACCTGTCCCATAGCGTTCTTCCTTCTGCCTCTCCCAAAAGGACTCGACCACCCTGTGTCATCTCCGCATCGGCCATACCAGGCTGACCCCTGGTTTTCTTTTGCGTAATGAGCCACCCCCACTTTGTGGTTGTGGGGCCTTCCAGTCAGTAGCCCACATTTTGGTGGAATGCCCCCTTCTTCTTCTGGCTCTGCGTACTATGTATGGACTTCGCCGCACTTTACCTTTAATATTGGCAGACGATCCCTGTATGGTTGAATTGGTTCTCAGTTTCCTCTGTGAAAGTTGTTTTTATTTTCAGTTCTAAGGTTTTTTACTCTCCTTCTTGTGTAGGGGCAGGGTGGTGAAGTTTGGAGTGTCTCCCACTGTAAACTGTGTTTGGGGATTCCTGACTCCCAACCAACCACAATGAAAGTGATTTGGAGACGTGGACTGGGAGGGGATAACAGGACAAATGAAGGCGAAGCTGTTGGGTAGAGAGTGTGGGAACAATAAGTTAATGGAGACAGGCCACGAGGGTTACGGGAGTGAAGGATGTGTTGCAAGGATAACACCCATCTACATAGTTTACACAAAAAGTTGTTGGTGGAGGGAAGGATCCGGTTGACCCTAATTATGAAGCGCCCATGTTCTGCTCAGCTGTATGTTGTGGAACTGGTTCTTGGCCACAATTTGATGGTGGCCATTGAATCTGGTGGACCGCTGTTTGGTTGTCATACCAACATAAAAAGCTGTGCAATAATTCAAGAGCACTGGCAAATGATATGGCTGCTATTTTAAGTTGCACCCTCTCTCTTATGGGATGGGACAAGCCTGTGACAGGACTGCAGTAGGATGTGCTGGGTGGATGAATTGGGTAGTCTTGCACCTGGGTCTTTCACAGGGATGTGATGATAGTGGCAAGGTGATTGGAGTAGTAACGGGATAGGGATGGATCTGGATTTTCCACAGCTTTGGTAGGTGAAAGAATACCACTGTAGGAGATGTGGGTAGTATCTTGGGTAGAACATGTCTCACTTTTGGGTGTGATGATAATCAAAGCTGTTGCAAAGGATCTGGTTCAGTCGTTCCAGTCCAGGATGATATTGGGTGATGAGGGGACTAGTTCTTCGTAGCTAATTTTTGGGGTATAAGTCACTGGAAATCTGTTCGTTGCCTATGTTTGGGGGCTAGTGCCTTTCCATGAAGGTTCTCATGAGACCTTCGGGATACAGAACAAAGGAGATGTTGTTGTTTCCCAGCATGCTGAAGGTCTTAAGAGGGCATTCACAGACAGGCACTATCCCTCAGACAAAGTCCACAAATTATATTTCCCATGCAGTATCCATATTCTCCCACCAACACCACAAAAAAACAGCTACAAAAGAGCACACCCAGTATCATGGAGTAGAACAACTGACCCATATCCTTTGCCAGGGATTTAATTGTCTATCATTATTGCCAGAAATGAGGGACCTCCTACCCAAGATCTCGCCCCCCCCCCCCCCCCCTGCCGCAACTTACATTCTGTTGGCCACCCAGCATACACAACATCCTGGTCCATCCTTACACCACTTCCACTCTCAAGACCATGCCTCAAGGGTTACGCAATGTCTGTTAAGAAAATAAGAGATATTTTGTAATGTATGGTTGCAGAAATGCCTTGCACATTTCCTCCTTTGTAATCAGATGCTAATATTGTCGCAGAAGAAGCTGAGTAGCACTGTCATCGTGGTGTAGTGGTTATGATACTAGACTGTTGTGTGGAGGGTCGTGAGTTCAAAACTCACCTGAACTGTAAAATTTTAATTTCTATATTCGGTTTGAGAACATTCTAAAAGTATCCACGAATGTCAAGAATCATTGTACTGAAATGTTCTGTAACTGTATATATACCGTATGTGTTCTGGCCGGAAGCAGTTCACTCCGCACTCTTGTATGTGCAAAGTGCTGACTAAACCTTTGTTAAGTGAAGTTAGTGTTCGTCATTCATCTAATTACACCTTCTACATGACATTATTATGGTGGAGACGCTGGGTACTGGAACATGTGTGTAGTAAATGCTGAGCCATTAATTGCCGAACAGCTGAGCATCATAGAAACCTCCCATGCTGAGTCCGTGGGTGATATTGGTGCTTCCACTACGAGACAAGATCTTCTAGCTCAACTATCACCAGATCTCACTAAGGAACAACAGAAGAAGCTACTTGCCATTCTTCAAGAGTTCTCTGAATGCTCCAGTCCACAGGTGAAGAGCAATTAGACAAATCGACGGTGAAGCACCGGATTAGCACTGGAGAGCATCAACCAATGAGCCAGAGAGCATATTGCGTGTCAGCAATGGAATGTCAAATAATTCGCGGCGAGGTAGAGAAAATGATGAAGAATGACATCATTCAGCCTTCGCAGAGCCCATAGTCATCACCAGTGGTTCTCATCAGGAAGAAAGATGGTAGTTGGCACCTTTGTGTTGGTTACAGGAAGCTTAATAAGATAACTAAAGAGGACGTTTAACCCCTTCCACGAATTGATGATACACTAGGTTGTCTGAAGGGGGCTAAGATTTTCTCAATCATGGACATGTATTCAGGATACTGGCAAATCAAAGTAGATGAGGCTGATAGTGAGAAAGCTGCATTCTTCACCCCTGAGGTCCTATATGAGTTTAAGGTAATGCCGTTTGGTTTGTGTAATGCACCACGAACTTTTGAACAGATGATGGATAATCTTCTACGTCACCTGAAGTGGACAATTTGTCTTTGTTATTTAGATGGCATTATAGTGTTCTCAGAGACATATCATGAACATATAAAAAGACTGAGGGCCATTCTCAAGTGCCTCCAAGGAGGAGGATTGAAACTTAATCCAAGAAAGTGTCTCTTTGGAGCAAAAGAAATCAGAATACTGGGACACCTTGTGTCAAACGAAGGTGTACAGCCAGACCCAGAAAAAGTGAGATCTATAAAGGAATTTCCTATTTCTCAAAGTACGAGGGTCGGTCAAAAAGTAATGCCTCCCATTTTTTTTTACTTAAAGAAATTAAGTTAAGTGAAAAATTTGAATTTGGCGCCATTCCTCAAACCTTCTTCTGCAATCCACTGCAGTAGTAACTTTCTGTGTCAACAGGTGGCAGCACAGCAGAAGTTTGTAAGATGGCCGACATCGATGTTCGTTTGAGACAGCGTTGTGTGATTGAATTCTTGAATGCAGAAGGTGAAACGCCCATACGCATTCATGAAAGACTGAAGAAGGTGTATGGTGTTGTGACAGTGGATGTCAGCACTGTTAGACGATGGGTTCGTCGTTGTAAGGAAGCTGAAGGGCAAACACCGTTGACTGACGAAAAGCGGAGCGGCAGGCCGGTGAGTGCAGTGACTCCACACAACATTCAGCAAGTTGATGACATCATTCGTGGTGACCGTCGGGTGACTGCAGATGAAGTGTGTCGCATTATTTCTCTTAGTAAAGGCAGTGTGATCACGATTATTAAACAATTGGGGTACTCAAAAGTTTGTGCACGGTGGGTTCCAAGAATGTTAACCGATCAGAATAAAGAGGCAAGGAAAACAATAGCCTCCCAACACTTGCAGCGCTTCCGTTTGGAGTGAGATGAGTTTCTGAAAAAAATTGTGACCGGGGACGAAACATGGGTGCATTTTTTTGAACCCGAATCAAAGAGGCAGTCAATGGAGTGGCGTCACACAAGCTCGCCGAGGAAGAAAAAATTCAAAACTGTGCGATCGGCAGGGAAAGTTATGGCAACAGTTTTCTGGGATACAGAGGGTGTGATTCTGGTTGATTTTTTGGAGCAGGGATGCACAATAAATTCTGTTCAATACGTCACAACCCTCAACAAACTTAAAGCACGTCTTCAGCGAGTTCGCCCAACAAAATCAATGGCAGATGTTCTTCTTTTGCATGACAATGCAAGACCACACACCAGTCGTCACACTTCTGACGAGATTGTCAAAATTGGATGGGAAATTTTGCCTCATCCCCCATACAGCCCTGACCTGGCACCATCAGACTTCCATCTGTTCGGGCCACTAAAAGAAGCTCATCGTGGGATTCATTTTGAAGATGAGGAGGCCGTCAAAACATCCGTGCGTCAATGGCTTAGGAAGCAGAGCTGTGATTTTTACCGTGCTGGGATACATGCCCTTGTTCAAAGATGGACCAAAACTGTAGAGATGGGCGGAGATTACATTGAAAAATGACAAAATGATCCTCAATGTTGTGGTTTTCAACCTATGTAATTGCATTTAAATTTCCTGACAATTAAACGTAGAAAAAAAATAGGAGGCATTACTTTTTGACTGACCCTCGTATTAAGAGATGTGAGAATCTTGTTTGGATTTTGTTCTTACTGCCGTCGTTTTATCAAAGACTTTTGTATGAAAGCCTTGCCACTCCAAGAGTCATTAAAAGCCAATGCTGAATTTATCTGGGGTGGTGCTCAACAAGATTCTTTCGATGTGCTGCGAAAAGATCTGACAACTGACCCTGTACTTGGTCTGTATGATGAGAGAGCACCTATAGAACTACACACGGATGACAGTGGGTATGGCATCAGTGCTTATCTGGTGCATATTTTGGATGAAAAAGAGAAGGTTATAGCCTATGCTTCTAGGACACTTACAAAAGCTGAGAGAAACTACTCAACTACAGAAAGAGAATGTCTTGCTGTGATCTGAGCCATGAGCAAATTTTGACAGTATCTCTATGGAAGGCCATTCACAGTTGTTACAGACCATCATTCACTTTGTTGGTTGACAGGATGACTCACCAGGTTGGCACTACACCTTTAAGAGTATGACATTACCATAGTGTACAAAAGTGGAAGAAAACACAATGGTGCCGACTGTCTCTGTAGAAACCCTGTGCAAGACCATCAAGTCTTTGATGAAGATAGTGGTTGTCTCACTGCACTCCAGGATTTCTCTGCTGAGCAGAAGAGGGATGCCAAGATACCTCAAATTATTCTTGCCTTAAATCAGTCAGAGGATGTGAAAGGACAATTTAAGGTAGTTAATGGATTACTTTGCCAGATAAACTTCGATCACTTTGGAAAGAGCTGGTTACCAGTGATTCCTAAACACATGCGCTTGGATGTTCTACAGAAATTCCATGACACACCTGAGGCTGGACATTTAGGCTTTATTAACACATATGATAGGATACACACGAGAATTTTCTGACCAGATTTATTTAGGAGTTGTCCGTCACTATCTGTCACACTGTAGAGAGTTCCAGAGGAAAAAGGCAGTTCCTCAGAAACTATGTGGGTGACTCATACCAGTTCCACCAGCCAAACGCCTTTCTAGCTTGTTGGGATTGACCTCCTCTGACAATTTCCAACATCTGCTAGTGGCAGTAGCTGGATTAATGTTTTGCACTGGTTATCTGACATGCTATGCCATTATAAAAACTGTGAAAATAGCCAAAGTATTCGAGGTATCCAAATTCATCGTGGAAGACATTGTATTAAAACTCGGTGCCCCACGGTAGTTAATTATGGATCGAGGGAATGTTTTTCAACTGAATCTTGTGACAGGTAAACCATTGGTGCAACATTACTCATCACATGACGACTGCGTACCGTCTGCAAAATAACAGGCCTACTGAACACCTAAATATGACCTTGGCCGACGTGCTGTCAATGTTCATCAGTGTTGAGCAGAGCAACTGGGGTGAGATGCTACCTTTTGTGACATTTGCCTACAACACCGCCAAACAAGACACCACAGGATTTATGCCATTTTTCCTAGTGCATGGCGTGAGGCGACTACGACAATGGACACCATGTTTCCGCTACATCCTGATGACGTGGATGATGACTACATCAGCCAGGTGCTAACCAGAGCTGAGCAAGCTAGGCAGTTAGCCCAACTCTCTACCAGCCTGGTGACCTTGTATGGAGCTTCACTCCTGTTTGGAAGGTTGGTCTCTCAGAGAAGCTCTGTTGTGGTTGGCAGGAGAGCCAACACCGTGTTACTAGAGGAAGCCGAAAGGCACGCATTTTAGCTCACGCACGCTGGCGTGAGGTCTGGAACAGGACAAGGAAATTAGAATTTAGAAAAAACGGACGTAGCTGGTGGAATACTTAACTTTAATCCATTAATGGTGAACGTCGCCCTTGACTGTACATGATTCAGTATCAATAGTAACTGGTAATGGCGCCTTGCTAGGTCGTAGCAAATGACGTAACTGAAGGCTATGCTAACTATCGTCTCGGCAAATGAGAGCGTATTTTGTCAGTGAACCATCGCTAGCAAAGTTGGTTGTACCACTGGGGCGAGTGCTAGGAAGTATCTCTAGACCTGCCGTGTCGCGGAGCTCGGTCTGCAATCACTGATAGTGGTGACACGCGGGTCTGACGTATACTAACGGACTGCGTCCGATTTAAAGGCTACCACCTAGCAAGTGTGGTGTCTGGCGGTGACACCACATTCCTCCCCCGCAAATCGGCGTACGGTTGTGGCATAAGGCTTCCGCCCGCCGTGGGGATGACCCCATGGTTGACGTATGCGACGAGGTGGGGAACCTAACAACAGGTGAGGCTGTGCCACCCGCACCCTGCCATTCGGACCGCGGGGACTAGGAAACGCCTGAAAACCTGATCCAGGGTGCACGCCAACATGCGGTGTATGCGCCCGCAGAGAGACAGGAGGGGCCGAAGGGTCGACCTCCATCGGGCCGGGGCACCCGACGAACGAAGAAGACATATGGTCCAGAGCAGGCAAGAGTTCCATGTCGGAGGACAACTGGTCCCGGGAAGCAATCAGCGGCGCGTGACCCAGGGAGGCGCCCGGCGGTTGCAGCTATGCATCCACTGCGGGTGTCGCCGGCGGGAAAACAGGCAGCGGTGCGTCGCCATAGGGCAAAATGGGAGGCAGTGTCGGTAACACCTGGGGCCAAGGCAAGCCAGTTGATGGGTCCCCAGGGTGCTAACTGGACGGCACCGTCGCTGAAAGCAGACGGGGAGCGGCAGATCCCGTGCGACGACAGAGGCGCAGCTGATTGAGATGCCGACGCACCTCACCAGAGGCCCCCAAAGCCAGATACATAGCGCGGCCAAGGCAGCTAAGAATGCGCCTTTCGAGCCAACGCCGTGAACCCCGGTAGTGGCGGTAGTAGACAACATCGCCTGGGGCAAAAGCAGGTGTCTGCCGCTGCACAGGAACCTGATGCGGCAGATGTAGCAAAGACATCAAGGTTCGATGATGGCGACCGTGGAGCAACTCAGCCGGCGAGCGACCATCTCAGGACTGAGAGCGATACGAGGACAAAAAGAGCAATAACGCGTCTTCCCGAGAATGCGACTCTTTCAACTTCAACATCTGTGACTTGAAAGTCCTGACCAATCGTTCAGCGGCACCGTTTGACTGTGGCGAAAACGGCGCGGACGTCATGTTGAATACCATTGGCCTTGCAGAATGACTGAAATTCTGCAGACATGAATTGTGGGCCATTGTCGGAAACAATAGTCTGTGGAAGACCTTCAATGCAAAAGATAGCAGATAACGCTTGGATGGTGGCAGATCACGTCGTGGAAGACATCCGGATAACAAAAGGAAAATTACTGAATGAATCTACCACAACCAACCATCGAGCATTCCAGAATGGACCAGCAAAATCGATGTGTAAGCGTTGCCAAAGGCCTTGCAAAGGCCAGCAAAGAATTTCCGCGGTGGTGATTGTTGTTCGGCACACACCATGCAAGAAGAGCACATATTCGTAATCGTGGCATCGATTCCGAACCAAGTACAGTGCTGACGAGCAAGTTGTTCCGTTCTCACTATACCCCAATGTCCTTGGTGGAGAAGCTGTAAGACAGAGGACTGTAACGAATTTGGGACCACGACCCTGGACTGATCATTATCAGAACGCAACAGCAAAACACCACGTCGTACAAAAAGTCTCTCCTGGTGAGCAAAAAATCGGCGAACCAACGGATCCCCGATCCGTGACTTTGACAAGGGCCATTGCGTAGCAACAAAACGCAGAACGGTTGCAAGGACAGGGTTGGCAGCTGTGGCTCTAGCTACACGACGAAAATCAATCGGAAACGATTCGACCACGTCATCGGTTTCCGAATCAATGAACATGCAAGCAAGTTCGGAGGAATCAAATGCTCTATCCTCAGCAACAGGCAAACGGGACAACGCATCGGCGTTTCCGTGCTTAGCAGTGGACCGATACAAGATATCGTAACGGTACTGCGAGAGGAAAATAGACCAGCGAATGAATTTCTGTGCTGTACGTGGAGGTACAGGCTTGGTCGGATGGAAAAGCAATGTCAAAGGTTTGTGGTCTGTGAGGATGGTAAAGTGACGACCATACAAGAAATCATGAAACTTTGTAACACCAAGTATGAGAGACAATGCTTCTTTCTCGATCTGTGAATAATTTCTTTGCGCAAACGAGAGCAATTTGGACACAAAGGCAATAGGGCGATTTTGCGAACCATCTTTGTGCACAAGCACAGCACCGATCCCAAAATCCGATGCATCCACCATCAACAAAAGGGGCTTCTGGGGATCAAATGGCATAAGGCAAGTATTGGAAAGCAACGCCGATTTCAACTGGCGAAAGGCGCATTCGCATGCCGTCGTCCAGACGAACGGAACACCTTTACGGCGTAAGCGATGAAGCGGAGCTGAAATGGAAGAGGCATGCGGCACATGTCTGTGATAATAGTTAATTTTCCCCAGCACACCCTGTAGCTGCTTCAAATGCTGCGGTGAGCTGCTCGGGACTGGGATGTATGCCTTGGGCATTGAGTACATGTCCCAAGTAGGGCAAGTCATGAGCAAAAAACACACATTTGTCCTTCCGCAAGCGAAGACCATTTTATCGCAAGACCTGAAATAATGTTTTGAGATTGGCTAAATGCTCTTCTTCCGTCTTTCTGGAGATCACAATATCGTCCAGATAGTTAGCTGCAGTAGGGACCGATGCACAAACAGTTTGTAGATATTGCTGAAACAATGCAGGGGCGGATGCACACCCGAATGGCAGTCATTTGAATCGATACAAACCAAGATGCGTGTTAACCACCAAAACGCGCTGGGATTCTTGGTCCACCGGTATTTGCAAGTACGCATCCGCTAGGCCCAACTTCGAAAAATATTTACCCGGACACAGTTTGTCAAAAAGATCTTCCGGGCAGGGTAAAGGAAAAGTTGCAGTCACTAGTTGTGGATTCACTGTTGCCTTGAAGTCCACACAAAGTCTCAATTTTCCCGAAGGTTTTGGCAAAATTACTAAGAGTGATGTCCAGAGAGAAGCCTGCACACGTTCAATTACACCTTGTGATTCCAATTCGTGTAATGTTTTTGCGACCTCATCACGCAATGCGTGGGGAACATTGCGCGCTCTGAAAAATTTCTGTTGTGCGTTTACTTTCAGTTCCAAATGTGCTTTATAGTTCTTAGCGCAACCGAGGCCTGGTGCAAAAATGTCTGCAAGTTCTTCACTTAGACGAGAAACACTGTCTGAAGGCACAGTCTGGTTCACTGATAGGACCTGATTTACTGTAGACAAGTTAAACAACTGAAATAAATTGAAACCAAGCAAGTTTACTGCAGAAGAAGAACGAAGGACGTAAAATGACACAAGTTTTGCTTGTCCCTTGTATGTTGCAAGAAGGCTGCACTGTCCTAACACAGGGATATCTTAACCTGAATAACTAGTTAACTTAACATTTGCGGCACACAACGGAGGTGTGCCCAGCAGTTTGTAAGTGTCTTGATTGATCAGTGAAACTGCAGCCCCGGTATCGAGCTGGAATGGTATCACTTTGCCATTAATGTCCAAGTCCACAAAGAGTTTATTGTCCTGCTGACGACAAGAGCGACTGTCTCGTGCAACGTGAACTGACACTGGTACAAAATCACTTGCGACTTGACGGGAGTTCCGGCAACGTCGACGCACACTATTTGTGGGACGAACACAGTCACTGTTAGAGAGAGTGGCACTGGGCAGAGTGGAATGAACGACATGAATTTCCATTGGCGAAGTTTCCGAGCCTGAGTATCCTTGGTTCGATTCCGATTCTGGCGTGAAGCAAAGGGCCTGGAATGGCTTTGAGTGTCCAATCTGAGCTTTTTCTGGCAAACACTTTGAACATGTCCTTTTTTATTACAGTAAAAGCAAATAGCTTGGCGTGACGGGCAATGCTCACACGAATGTCTAGTAGCACACCGCGGGCATGATTTTAGCACTGCATTTGCTTGCTGGCGCGGTACACGTGGCTGAGAGCCTGGCGGCAGCGGCGCTGCCGGGCGCGAGGGCTGTTTACTGTTACGTGCAGCTCGCCCGGCGGGCTGGTTAACCGGACACATGGGTGGCAAAGTTTCAAATGATTCCTGAGCAAAGTCAAGTGTGTGCTGCCGATCCAATATGTCCATCACTTGTTGAAGGGAGGGATTGACTAGTTTCAAATCTGTTCCCTTATACGAACATCAGAAACGTTCTGTGCAGTTGCATCACGTACCATAGTATCTGAATAAGGGAGTCCACATTGACACTCAAAAGCACAATCCCTAGTAAGGCCTTGCAAGGTTGCAACCCACTCCCAATTAGTCTGACCTGCCATACGTTTTGTACGAAAGAAGGTATACCGTTTGGCTACTACATTGACTGATTTTTTGAAGTATGCATCTAATGCAGACAGAATTTTGTCGTAGGACAGAGTTGCTACGTCGTGTCGGGGAAATAATTTGACTATCACACGGTATGTTAGTACGCCGACTGAAGACAACAAAAATGGCTGCCACTCATTACCTTGGATTCTGTAGGCGGCGAGATGGAATCCAAATTGGCGTGACCACTCCATCCAGCTTTCCAGTGCAGCATCAAAAGGTCAAAAAGTTGGTGCAACAGCGTGTTGTGGCTGCGTTAGCGGTGGAGCGGCGACTGCCGCATCGTTTGGCATTGCACGTTGACCCTGGACGAGCTGTCCAAGGGCATCCAGTAAGGCCTGCGTCTGCTGATTCTGTAAGCGATAAAATTCGGACAGTACATCTGGAGGTGGTGGCGAAGCCATGACGCAAGTAAATCAGGGCAGTATAGTTAAGAATGCGGTATTGCCTCGTCGCCAATGTTGTGGTTGGCAGGAGAGCCAACACCGTGTTACTAGAGGAAGCCGAAAGGCACGCGTTTTAGCTCACGCAGGCTGGCGTGAGGTCTAGAACAGGACAAGGAAATTAGAATTTAGAAAATAACGGATGTAGCTGGTGGAATACTTAACTTTAATCCATTAATGGTGAATGTCACTCTTGACTGTACATGATTCAGTATCAATAGTAACTGGTAATGGCGCCTTGCTAGGTTGTAGCAAATGACGTAGCTGAAGGCTATGCTAACTATCGTCTCGGCAAATGAGAGCGTATTTTGTTAGTGAACCATCGCTAGCAAAGTTGGTTATACCACTGGGGCGAGTGCTAGGAAGTCTCTCTAGACCTGCCGTGTAGCGGCACTCGGTCTGCAATCACTGATAGTGGCGACACGCGGGTCCGACGTATACTAACGGACCGCGTCCGATTTAAAGGCTACCGCCTAGCAAGTGTGGTGTCTGGCGGTGACACCACAAGCTCCTCAGGTGCGTGGACCTTATAAGGTTGTAAAACAGAGTTCTGTTGTTACTTATGAAGTTAAAGATTTCGACCCTGACACAAGACGATGAAAGATCAGAGATACAGTCCACGTCCTTCGAATGATGCTCTATAAGGATCTTGCAACGCATGGTAAATTCGAAGCTCCAGCAGCAGGCAACAAGCGGAAAGGTGACGAAGAGTGTAGCGGCAAAGGAAGTTCTAAGAAGATCACCGCCAGGGCAAACATCCTTCATTGGGAGTCGGAGTATGCAGGACCGATGACTCATTCCTGGACTAGGATGACGTAACACCGAGACACTGTTCTCTTAAGGAGGGAGTAATGCCACAGAAGAAGCTGAGTAGCACAGTCACCGTGGTGCAGTGGTTATGCTACTAGACTTGCATGGAGGGTCGCGAGTTCAAAACTCACCTGAAAAATTTTAATTTCTATATTTGGTTTTAGTACATTCTAGAAGTATCCACAAAAGTTAAGAATCATTGTACTGGAATGTTCTGTGACTGTATATATACCGTACTTGTTCTGGCCGGAGGCAGGTTGCTCCGCGCTCTTGTATGTGCAAGTGCTGAATAAACCTTTGTTAAGTTAGTGTTCGTCATTCATCTAATTACCCCTTCTTCTACGTGACAATATCTTTACGGAAGCATTCATCTTCTGAAACAAGCTTATGGATAGAATGCTCTTGGTCATCTGCAATAGTACAAATAGTTTCCATGCACTTAAATCAAGATGATCCTTGATCAGGATCACACATTCAGAAAATCAATGATCTGGTGCGTGCAAATCTCCAACTGATTGTCAAAGAAATTTCAGGTTAGCGTCTCAGCTGGGTCTTGCCATGAAATTTTGGTGGAATAATTGAACATGTGTAAAGTTGCTACAAAATTTCTTCCTTGTGTAATGACACAACAACAGAAAGAAAAGAGAGTGAACATTTGTTGGGAAAGGATTGAACTTGATGATGATGATGATGATGATGATGATGATACTTGCACTAAAGAATCATAACAGAAAATGAAAGCTGGATTTCCAGCGTTGACATTGGGATGAAAGATCAGTCATAACCGTGGAGTGGCGAAGGATCCTCATGTCCCAGGAAAGCACATTAGCCTCAATCCAATGTCAAAGTCATTCTCTTATCTTCTTTTTCTTATTATTATTATTATTCTTATTCTTCCCCCCTAACTTAAACAATCATTGTACAATAGCAGACTACGAAGGGAGCTGGCACAGTGGTTAGCACACTGGACTTGTATTCGGGAGTACAGCGGTTCAAACCTGCATCTGGCCATCCTAATTTAGATTTCTCGTGATTTCCCTAAATCGCTTCAGGCAGATGCTGGGATGGTTCCTTTAATTGGGCAGGACCGACTTCCTTCCCCATTCTTTCCTTATCCGATGGGACTGATGACCTCACTGTTCGGCCCCTCCCACGAATCAGCCAACCAATGGCAGGACCTCTAGTTAAAGACGTAGTACCTTATTTGACAGTGAATTGATACTTTTTCTTTAGTAGCTAGAAGAAAGTATCCCACAACCATACGCTTTATTGAGCACCGATTGTTGTTCCTCACTTCTGCTCAGTCTTCAAGTGATGCATGGTCCTTTGCCTTAACAGCAATATTACTATGACAAGGGGGATTTAGCTCTGGGCTAAGGCAGACAGATCTCTTTTCACATTAATCTCAAATGGCTTTGTAACCAATGAATGAGTTCTTTTTTGATGATACTTCCCTGGGTGGGTTCTGAATTATATGGAATTTCGACAGCTATGGATCAGATAAAAATGTCTGTGCCTAATGAACCATGAGGAGTTGCTGTGAGATGACCAGTGGCAGTTGTAGTGCAACATGAGACTATCCAAGTAACATGCTTTATCGTTGTCCTCTTAGACTGTCAATAGATGCTTGTGAAATAAAAAAGTTTCTAATGGTGTGTTTTCATTGCTGTCTTGCATTATCTTGAAGCTGTGGAACAGTTGATGCCAGTGATCGATCTGGAGTAGGTGATATGACGGTGGGAGGATGTATGGCAGAGGTCTTGTGCCTAAGTCTGTGTGCAGATACAAGCCATGAGGCAAGGGCTCAGGAGCAAGGGTGGAGTAAGGATGGACAAGTATATTGTGTAGGGTCAGTAGCTGGTGGAATATCACTGTGGGAGGGGTGGGTGGGATAGTGAGCAGGATATTCCTCATTTCAGGTCAGGACAAGAGAAAGTTGGAAACCCTGACTAAGAATGTGATTCTGTTCCTACAGTTTTGGGTGGTATTGAGTCAAAAGAGAAGTGCTCCTTTGCGTCCAGACAGTATGTGGGAGGTGGTAAGGTACAGAAGAGAAAAGGCACAGGAGATGTTTTTCTGGCCAAGATTGTGAAGGTAATTTCAATCTCTGAAGGCATGAGTGAAACCCTTGGTATATTTGGAGGAGGACTGTTCATCACTACACATGTGATAATCTCTGGTGGCTGGCTGTGTGAAAGGGACTTCGTGGTATGGAATTGGTGATAGCTGCCAAAGTGGAGGTATTGTTGGTGGTTGGTATGTGTGATGTGAATGGAGGTACTAATATAGCAGTCCTTTAGATGGACACCAACATCGAGGAGGACAAAGCAAAGTGAATGGGGAAGAAGGCATTGAGGTTCTGAAGGAATGTGGTTAGGGTGTCCTCACAGTCAGTTCAAGTCGTGAATATGTCATCAGTGAATATGAATCAGTTGAGGAAATGGCATTTTGGGTCATTAGGAAGGATTCCTCTATACAGTCTGTGAATGTGTTGGCATATGATGGTGCCTTGTAGGTGTCTATTGCTGTATGGTGGATTTGTTTGTAGGTGATGTCTTCAAAGGAGAGAGTACTTTTGGGCAAGGAGATAGTTTTTCATGATGACCAGAAAGGCTATTGTGGATCTGGAGTCAGTCGGAGATTGGTAAAATTAGTCTTCAGTAGTGGCAAGGCCATGAGCATTGGAGATGTTAGTGTAAGAGAGGTGGCATTGACAGTGATGAGCAGGGCACCGGACGTTAAAGGAACAGGAGCTGTGTAGTGTCAGTGTCAGTAGATAGAATGTGGGAAGTGGTGAGTGGCAGTGGCAATGTTGGTGAGGGGCAGGGTGGGGGTGCAACTAACTCAGCATGAAAGGCTCTGGGTTGGACGTAAGGATTTAAGCAGGGACTGGAGGTCCTACTAGATTTCAGGATTGGGATGGCTGTGGCAGAATTTATAGACAGACATACCTGAAAACTGGTGGAGTCCCTCCGCCAGGTATCTCTGAAGTTCGTAACCACAGCAGAGGAGACTTTGTCAGCAGATAGGATTATAAAGTTGGGATCAGTTTTTAGGTGGTATAGTGTGATTCTTTGGCTCTAAGCTTGGTTTCCATGTTGAGAAATTTGGGGAATGATGGTGAGGCAAATTTCAAGGTTAGGAAATTCTGGGAAGTTACCAGGGGATAATATGAGGGCAGTGGGGATGGATCATGGTTAGCTGGAGGAGTAAATTGGGTTAGGCAGAGTTCAGTGTTAGTTTTGTTTAAATCTGACTGATAGCACTGATGAAAATAAAGTTTTTCCACTGTAATGCCTGGGAGAAGGAGAGAGAATCTTTAATAAGCCCAGCATTAAAAAATTTGGGAGCGTGTCAAAATGTAATGTATTTGGAAAAGGTTAGTATTCCTGTGTGACTGTGGCTTTTGGGGGAAAGGTTCTGATAGTATTTTGGACCTGTTCAGTTTCTGTGTTCCATATGGTGGTGTGAAGGAGTTTCTCAGTGTGTGTCAAACATAGTAGGTCTGTGAAGCAGAGTTGTCTGCTATGAGGAGATGGGGAGGGAGGTTTGATGGAGGCTTTTGTAGAGTTGGTATATATTGGTAGTCCAAGACGTGTGCAATTTGGAGAGGTTTTTGAGGCGGCATTTTGCATAGTGTCTAGTTCCTGGAGAGCAACAGATTCAATCTGGGAGATGGGGAATTTGGAATTGCAGAGCAAGAGAATTTCACAGATCATGAGGAGGTATTACAAGGTGGTTTGGGCCTGATTTATACAGTTTTGCAGAACTAGGTTGGTGAGGGCTTCAGATTTATAGGATTTGAATAGATAGAGGTCATCGTGGAAGGAGGCATTGCAGCCGGAGATGGGTAATTTGTTGGTCAGGCTATTTGGGGGGGGGGGGGGGGGGGGGAGATTCCATTAACTAGGCAACATTGCATGAACAGTATTTGGGACTGGGTTCTAGTATGGATAAGGAAAATTTCCTTTATTGGAGCAGATGGAAGGATCAAAGATCCATTGTGAAGGATAAATGCTTTCTATGTGGGAATGGTATCTAACAAGCTGCCTGTCTGCGTAAATGTTCGTTACTGAAATGTTGCCGAGAGACTGCTGGACCCCCAGTAGCTGAACGTGCTGCTCAACATGATGTGCTTCACTTAAATACTTCAGCGACTGCTTCAGAACCAGTGACATTTGGAACCTTCCTACCAACACCAGCTTTTCTGAACTGCACAGATAGGAACTCTCTCTACAACATATCCTCCTTTCAAAAAGGTAGATAGTAGCAGTCAGTCATTGTTTCTGTTATAACTTTATTAAAGGAGATCCAGATTTCAGCTAGTAACTAGCCATTATCAATGCAGTATTTCAGAATTACTATACATTCCTTAGTATGTCTTCATCTGTTTGGGCTCCTGTGACAGTACATTAAAGACTCTTTAATGAACTGTGACAGGAGCCAAAACAACAGTTGTAGTTGTACTAGAGCATGTATAACAACTCTGAAATACTGTGTTGATAATGGCTGGTTACTAGCTGAAATCTGGATCTGCTCTAATAAAGCTAGAACGGAAGCGATGACTGATTGCTGCTCTCTACCATTTTGAAAGTCATATCACAGTTGTTGAGTGCATTCTGCTCTTGTAATGGAAGGTAATTTGATTTACTTCTTTCCTTTACTCCCCACCTCTAGGCCTTAATCTTTGCTTGTCCCTGTCCTCAACCTACTTATGCTTCTCATTTGCTTGGAGAGGGGGGGGGGGGGGGGGGGGGGGGGGAGAGGAGGAGGAGACCACGCAGGTCAGAGAGAGGGCAGAAAAGAGAAGCAGAGGAGGTGGAAAGACTAGTAGGTGCGTTGGTGGGATATGAGAGATGTGCAATGCAGTGAAAAGACCAAAGTTATTAGCCAGTGAGGCTGCAGAAGTTTCTTCAGGCTGACTGAATTATTCAGTGCACATCATTATGAGGAGAGTTGTGTGCACATATCCTTTTCATGTTGTTGTTATTCCATCCTGGATCTATCCATTTCATATTGTTATTTTTCCAGCCTGAACTTTCCATTGTTTGTGATAATGGATGCTTATTTTAAAGGCTCATTTGGTTAATTGTATTATGGAATGTTAAATTTTGCAACTACAACATAGCAAGAGGAATTATACTTTACAAGTTCCTGTTCTTCCCCAGGAAAACCGATAGTAGTTAATTAATAATTCTGGGAAGACTTGTAGTGTAGATATAAAATGTTTAGATTTTTAGAATACTACATGAGTCATACAAAATATGTATCTGTGGAATTATTTATTAGAATGATATATGCTGTCTTGTATTGTTATTTATCCAATGACATGTTCTTTGGAATTAATTTTTCAGGTTCATATCTATGCAATGACTGGTGCTAATCTGAGTCCAAAGCTTGAGTTGTCTCATCTTGGGGCATTGACAGATTGTGCATATTCACCTGATGGCCAATATCTTGTTGCTTGTGATTCTAATAGAAAGGTCATCCTGTACAAGTTGCCTGATTATCAGGTAAATACAATAATTATTTTGTTTTTAAAGATTAACTGAGAAACTCTCCAAGGGGGCTCCCAACTCTTTTGTGAGTGTATGCATTTGGTCCCAAGCCATTGCAGTACTTCTTTCTTTCTTGTGCTGCAATATTACTCTCTTACTATTTTTTCTCTGTAAGTCATGTTCCTTGTGTTGACCAAATAGCTTGTTTATAGGACATTGATTAAAACTTTTCCCACTATATTTATTGTACACCATTTATTTCAATTAACTGATGTTTGTTCCCCATGTCCATGTTTGAACTCCACCTTTTCAAATTTTTTTACAGAATTGTGGGTCATGCAGGAGAGGTCACCTAATAGCCAGTCCATATGGAGGGTTGTCAGTTCACCATACAGTGGTAGCCACATGACTATGCAGGGAACATGGTATTGATGCCTGAGCAGTTCCTTCCCCAAGCACTCATAGGAGTAGATTTATGTCCATTTAGGGTTACTGAGACTTCAGACAGTAGACAGTGATTCTCAAGACAGACAGCCATTTCTGTGGCTGGAAGGTGCCCAGGCGAGAGCCCTAGTTCACAGTAGGTACCATCATTATGGATATCTTGTGCAGTGAAAAAACCAAAAGTTATCAGCCAGTGAGTCTGCAGCAGTTTCTTTAGGCTGACCTGAATGCTTCAGTGCAGGTCAGTATGACCCCAAGAACTTTTCCCTCCTTGAACACACTGAAAGGAAACCAGATTCATGAAACTGCAGAAATTTACTTCCCTCAGGTCTTGATTTGCACCCAGACCGATGGATAGAGCTTTTTATGTATTAAGCTGATGTTCTTTGTAGGTAATATTGAAAATGTATTTGGAGAAATCTCTTGCCTCAATAAATAACAAAATTATTCTGTCTTAAAATTCTACTCAGTCCCAAGTGTTAATCTCTTGCTAGAAACTTGCCACAACAACAGAGGAGAGCCTGAATTTGAAGAGAATTTGATTTTTCACCAGGACTTAATGCTGCCGACAGATGAATTCCACAAAAACTGCAGAAATAAGAGTTCCACTTTGTGTGCTGATTATGTCACTGTCCACCAGGCAAAAAGGTTCACATTAGGGCAGTTATCGTCACTTTTGAGCAGGGTTTGCTTTATGAAAAAGTCAGAATCAGTGTTTAATGTTGTTATATGTTGGCCCTAATTTCCAATACTGAAACAGAGCTTTGGACATATATGTATGAAGAACCCAATTTGTGAAGAGTGAGGTCAGCTACTTCATGATAACTCACCATGTGAGCATACACCATTCTGTATCAATTGTGGAGACAGTCACCCTCCCGTATCCTCAAAGTGTGCTGCCCTAACTAAGGAATGTCTCAAACTGACTTTCATATTTTGAAACCCAGGAAAAGTATAATCACTTATATTTCATCCCAGTGCTATTGAATTTTGCCATTTCTGTGGCTAAGTTAAGGAGTACCTTGAATACTTATTCCCTGCACTTCCTCAAAATCAACCTCTGATTGCCACACAAGTAAATTGGGGAGGTATTCCCTCCCATCTTGTTGTACCTAGGTCGTCCCCCTCTCCCCCCACCCCCCCCCCCCCCTCCTCCCCCCTTCCACTTAGCCCTAACCTCTTGTGATACCTGCAGCACCACCCTTGGGGACATCAACTTCATGTTCCCAGCCAAAGAAGTAGCATCTTCCTCTGGCATCTACTGGTAACCTAGGATAATAGTGATCATGGTGTCGGAATCATACTGGCCCCAAGAGCGCATCTAGAGGAGTCTGTATGTTTATTTGCATAGATGTCATCAATGAGTGGATTCCCCCTCCCCCCCCCCCCCCCCCCCCATACTGCTTTGAAAGCAGTAAATGCGAGTGTGAATGACCCCAGCAATCACCATTTGCAACATTTATTTACTCTCGATCAGGCAATTGTGTATCATGACATTGTCACCTTAAACTGACAAATCCCCTCCCCTCACTCTCTTCCTTGGGGATTTCATTGCAGAGCCCCCTCCCAGTGGGAACTATCACATTGTATGGGAGGGACTTTGTAGACTTGATCTGTCCCTCCTAATGATGATATCCCTACCCACTTTAGTGCTGCACATGACACCTTTTTGTTTATCGACCTTATGATCTCTTCCGCCAATCCCGTGGCTTCACAGCAATAGTTACTATGTGGTGATCTTTATGACAGGACGATCTCTTGTCATTTCCATATGGACTGTTTGCCATGTTAGGCTCTCTGAAGGGCCAACTGGCAGTTATATATCTCTGCCATCACCTTTGTTCCATCTCCATCAGAGTGTATTGACAGGATTGTCAAAGACATTTCAGGTACAGTTACCTGTGTTATTGGAACTGCTATCACCCTTTATATGGGCCTCTTCCATTGGTAACCAGTACCATGGTGGAACAAAAACACTGCAACAGCAATTCAGAACCTATGAAGGGCCCTGCAACATATCAAGCAACATCTTCACTAATTCCCCTGATCAATTGTAATTGGCTCCATTCAAATACTAACCACCTGATTAAACACAATAAGAAAGTGCTAGTCTCCTCCTTGGGAACAAATGTTTCTTAACCCAGGCACGGTCCAAACTCCATTGTCTACGGGGCCACAAGATCAACAGCTTTTCCTGGTTTCCTTGATGATGGTATTTCTATTGATTTCAGTTGTTTCTGAAGATCTCACAGGCCACTTTGCAAATATGTCAGTATCCTCTTCTTACCCAGTTACCTATTGAAGATAAATTGAAGACATCCCCTACCCTTCACTCCCTGTAACCCTAAATTATAAAATGTTTTCATGATTGGGAACTGGTTCAGGCTCCAGAGCAGTCTTACAATACAGCTTTAGGCCATGACTCAGTTTATAATCATATGGTCAAACATCTGAACACGACTCACTACCGCTATTTACTGGAGATCTTTCACTATGTTCAGCTAGAAGATGTGTTCTCTTCATCCCAGTCCTTAAACCAGGAAATAACTATACATCATCAACAGCTACTGACAGATTAACCTCACCAATGTGCTCTGATACCTCCTTGAAAGGACACTAGCCCACTGATTGTCGTATTTTTGAATCATGAGGCTTTTTGTCTCAGAGTCAGAAGTCACACATGGTGCATGTGCAGTGGAAATTATGAGCACAGATGATACAGATTATGTGAAGTGCTACGTTCTTTTATATAAATGATAGACTCCTGTATTATTTTACTAATGAAATATTTAAAAATTGTTAACAATAGGACTGTGTTCTGTTAAGTGAACAATGCATTGGTGCACTCTATAGTGAGCTGTCACTCGAAAATTACATAATTGGCCAAAACTATTATCATGGTGACAAAATACATTTAATAACAGTCTAGGCAGAAAATGTCCTTTCTAAAATATGTCAGTACTGTGGACACAAGTAAAGAGAAAATAATACGTCTTGGAGGGTGAACCATGCCATCCCTAAATGACACTAGTCTCGTTTCTACTAGGTGGTGGATGCTAGATATATAATTTGCCAGCACCATTGGCTATGTAGCTGTTGGATCCACTTCATTATTGTTGAGGAAGACTACTCACTGGCCCCTTTCATAAAAGCGCCATTTACTGATGCCTTCTGATGGAAATTGGGATACTACCTCTGATTTTGGCACATCCAAGTTCTTCTCTGTTACACTACTACCATCCTCCAATTTCCTAGCTATTCAAATTACCCAATTGTTAACTGTTGACCCCAGGGAAAATACCCAGGTCAGGCATCTAAACTGGATGCACCTGGAAAATCCTCATACCTACCTGCACTTTCTTTTTCCTCAGATGCACTCACGGAATGACTCCACATGCTCTCCGCTGTTGTGTAGCCAAACCATAGATTCTGTTAGACCTTTTCCAACATAGCTTCCTCTCAGTTCTCTGAGAAAATCAGCAATATTCTTTTTCAAAGGAATTGCCCCGCTATTCGCCTGAAGGATTTCAGGAGAGCTATGGAAAACCTAAAGCCAGTCAATATTGGAAAGTAAAAGAAAAGAAAGGGGGGGGGGGGAGGTTTGATGGCTCATTCTTATCCCATCTTTGTCCACTGTAATCTTGTCCTCTGATTGTAATGACCACATCAATGATCAAATGTTAAGCTTTAATCTTATTCCTTTCTTCGCGGTCTTGTTACTTTTTCTGTGTTAAAATGATTGCTTTGAAGCCCCAAATGAAGTGCTCACAAGAAACAACGGTTACAACTATAATGTTAATATTAAAATTTGTTCTTAAATTGTATGTGACTGGTCCCTAGCATTCATATTGTCTTGAACTCATAGTAGTATTAATGATGAACTGAATTCCCAAAAAGAAAGAAATTTACATGGTTTGTAAGTGCTGACTTAATAAATTGTAATAAAATGTACCAGTTAAATGATAATGGTAAGAGTAATAATTGTAATGAAAATAATTTCATGATAAATCCTTGTATCATATGTTCGATATTTCAGTAGTAAACTTTAATTTTTCATGTCATTCCTGGATAAATTAAAGACAGTAAGTATATAACGTACCAGAGATGAAAAATGCAAGTTGCATGTTATGACATCTTTTTAGTTCACAGCAAAATCATCTTTACCTGAAGTATCAAAATTCTTTTTTTGTTCCTAGCTGTTGTAATCTTTTTCAACAAATGGCTTTAATGTGATGCATGGATTGTGCTTTTTACACTTTTTGATGTATGCTTTTATGCAACCTAACATAAATATGTAAAACTGGTGGCTGTATTGACTGGGACACCAGTCATTTACACAGAAATTGATAACTGGAATGTAAGTGCCCTGGACCAACCGTGAAATATTGGAAAAACCCAGAAATTTTTTCATCTGGGAGAAAACTGGGAAAAACCTGGGACTTTTTAAGAATTCTGGGGAGTTTTCATTGTTTCAGTTTTCAGTTAAATTTTTGTAAGTTTGACTGATAGGAACTGACACTCTAACAAAGAATATTACTATATTCCGCTACTGCAGCTAAAATAAAAATTAAGTTGCAAAGGAAACAACAAAACACAGTGCATGCACAAGTGTCTGCCACAGCAAAATGCGTCAAAGGCTTTAGGATGAAGATGCAATACTTCATAACAACAAACTGCTTCTGATGACAATGATGTCACAACTGTTTGCATTAGGTTCGTGTGAGCATTTGCCAGCAGACTGACTCGTGCTCAGTTGAGTCGCATGTGAGTGTACCATCTCCTGCATCTAGCTATTTAAAGTATGGCTGTTAACTATATTGGCAGTAGCAACAGGCAGCCATATGCTACCAGGAAAAATTTTTCTGGAACACCCAAGCTGCCAGATTCGCACAATCGCAGAACAGTCTGAGCTGTAGAGGGGAAGGGTTAGCCTCCACATGACCCATTTTTTCATATAGTGATTTTGCTGTTTCCTCTTCATTTACAGTTCTCATGTCAAATGAGTACAAAATGGCTTTCTGTGGCCGAGAATTATCGAATGAAGTAAAATATATTGACATAATTACAGAAGGCTAAAATATGTTATTAGTTTCCACATATTTGGCAGTCAATCATTAATCAATTGCCTTGCAGAACAATGAAATTATTTTTGTTGGTTTGCTAAAGAAATTTGGCTCTTATTAATCTTTTCTGCTGAGGCAGTCAATTTATTTGAAATAAAGTGCTTCATTCCACACTGTTGGCTAGCTTCAACTGTTTGCTGAATTTAAAGTGCATGTTTTCATCTTCTGGCACAAATGGAATTCTGCCATAGTAAAGAACCAAACATGAGATAATACAATGGTGGTGTTCCAAGAAAATGTACATCCCAAAAACTACACTGAAAAGCGTAATGTCAGGTTGGGGCCTACTTCATTGTGAATCTGGACATACGAATGTGCTCTTTAAGTTGAATTTTGTATTTTAGTATGGTTTACAAAAGTATGATGCCATTGGAGTATCCTCTGATGTCTTGTTTCTTATATGACATGATATAAGATCTCTTAATGCTTTATACGTACAAACATACAGGCTTCTTATGTCATCGTAGCTGTGAATGTGCAGCAAAAGATGCCTGTTTTCTGTTTCTCTCTGGCACTACTGAAATGAACCTATTGCCAACAGGTAGCAGGAAAATATTGCAAATGGTAGTTTGAAAAGTGTTGCGTTCAAAGTAAATTTCCTTTTACACAAGGTGAATTACACTATACAGGAGAATATGTGGTGAATTTCTTAAATCGCAGGGCATTTGACTCTCACTTAAATCTTAACACTTTGAGAGTCAGCCACTTAGAAGAATTTTGAGCCCAGAAAAAGACATTTATGTCATTATTAAAATTTTGCTGGGACATTTGTGTGATGTATTTGGAAGCATTACACACTCAAGAGAAGACCAATATTATAAGTGAAAGCTTAGCTTTTCTTGTAGCTTATTAATCTTAGAGACCAATATTATATGAGAAAGCATAGCGTTTTTTATGGTTAAACCATGTATATTAATTTAAAACATTAACTTCTCCTATTCGTGTGTTCATGCTACTTAACATTAATGTTGTTTTTGGCTGACTACATCACGTGCCCTATGCTCTGACTATTTGGTGTCATCGGTTGGTGAGATCACGTAACATGAGCTATGATTGGCTTACAAAATCACAGCACAATCTTGTACTCTCTGTTTCAATGCTTCAACATTAACATGCTGTTTTTGGTGGAATCTGAATTTAGACTTTTGTAATACCAAATATGCAGTGTATCATAATACAAAATATGCAGTGTACATGATGCTGCACATCAAAGATCTCTCAAAAACTCGTGCGTGCGTGCGTGCGTGCGCGCACGCCGTGTGCGCGTGCACTGGAAAGTTCTACGGCAGTGTATAAAACCATAACCATTCAAATGTTTGATAAGTTTTACAGTTGCAAGGGAAAGTATACTGTCACTTAAAATGGAAAAAGTGTATTTTCACCTGGGAAAAACTGTATTTTTAACTGGGAAATCTGGAAATCTTTTTTCCTTGCCTGTGTATACCCCCTGACTAACACACATTTGAGCAAAGAATTACATTTAATCTTACCCCATGCTGGTAGAATTCTGGATGCTATAAATATTGTAGATATACAGCCCACAAATGTCAGACTGCATGTTATGCATGTATTTTCAGCCTTGTTCTGTTTGCTGTATTCCCATTACTAAATAGCTAAAAAGGATGTTCTTCCATTTTAGATGAATAACATGTTTTACTAATGTGGTTATAAGGGTATAACTAATTACAGAGGCTTGTGCAGTGCATTGGGCAAGGCTAAAATCAATCTCGGAGAATGAGCAAATTGTGAAACTTCTTGTTCAACCCATGTTTTAGTGTGGTTATGAATTTCCAACCAAGGCATCAAGTATTGTCCTTTTGCATATTCCACTATGTCACATTTGTGATTCATGAGACTTGCTATGCTTTTCAGTATTTAATGTAACTGAAACATAGTTTTGAATGAAATTTTATAATGAATTTATGTGTACAGTACAATTAATTTTTAATCCATAGTTAAAGGGGAAACTGCTTTTAATACCTCACTTAATTAGTCAGTGTGGTTTTATTGCAGTTGGAATTCCCTTACTACTTCCAACCGGAAAGCAAACTTGACCAGACAGTCGAGAGGAAGTCCCACACTTTGAGGAGGAATCAAACCTACTAAAACTTTACATTATCGCTTCCATTGAGCGTTGTTACAGATTGAAGCCAATTATATTGAATTAAGAAACCCCTAGATCATAAAGTGATGAAAGCCTATCCTCTTTTTATCGTAGCAGCCGTATAGTTTATTATATCCATTTATTCTACACCTAATTTGGAAAGCAGCTGCATAATGTGCAATTGAAATCGAGACAACTATGATTATCAGATTTATGAGTAGGTAATACACACATGTTGGTAACTGTTTTTCAACATAGTCACCATAGCGATTGAGACTTTCTTCAACATTGTGTGATTTCGCAAAAAATCTTTCTCCTGTTGTTCAACCATGTCATAAAGTTGCCCTCCAGTTCTTCATTTGAAGAAGCCATAGGTTATAATCAGCATTTTAGCAGAACATTATAAACATTGCATACAGTATGCATAGTGTTTCAAAACAACCATCTGTTGTCATCCTGGTATGTGAAGTTGCTCAAACGATACTGCTGCATCTATGGAACTCCTCCAGTGATTACGTGGAAGGCAATGGATTATCCTCATCACAGTGTGGATATGTCAACTTCCATTTCTTTGGCGTATGATGGAAGTGGTTGAGTAGCATTTCGGCTCAAAAGAGGAACTTCAACACATATGGCTCAACAGGCAGGGATTGTGTTTTTGCAGAAAGGAGAGGGGAAGCTGCTTCACCATTACATTGTATGTTTCAGCTACCTCAGTGATTGTTCAAAAATCCCCAACAGGTTTACATAATGTGTGCTTAACAGTTCTGAAATTCACTCTTGTTTTAATTTTAGCCTTTGACAGATTGAAAAATATGGTCCTCATACTTCCTTGTCACTTGTTTCGTTGCTGCACGTTTTTCCACTTACTATTTTGTGTGGGCTGTGAAGTACACATGTGTTAACATCATTTTGAGCACTTTCCTACCTGTAATTTTATGAATAGTAGAAGGAGAAATAATATATGCTATCCATCACTCAGTCATACTGCAGTACAGAGAGAAGTGAACTAATGAGCTATAATTATCTCTGCACAGTTATCCAGTGGTTTGAGTAATTTAATAGTAATAAAATTAACTCCAAATTGCACTCAATAACACACAAAACAGCTTGGTTTACTGGCCCTGATGGACCTCAGTACCTCCTGGCTGCTGTGCCCTCCTCTGACAGTGGCATTTTGTGGGTGCACGAGGTCGGTGCACTACTCTCTTAGTTGTTGGGCTTCCCTAACTTTGGAGCAACTACTTCTTATTGAAACAGCTTCTCAGTTGCTATCGTGAAGCAGAGTGCATCCTGTTCCAGTCCTACTACCAAGGAAAAAATCCTTGGCAGTACCAGAATTGAATGTGGATACTCCACATGGCAGTTGGACATGCTACAAAGGCATTTGATTATCGCCCATAGAAAATGCCAATAATCAGCTATCATTAGCTCAGTACCTACAGGAAAAGTGTAGGTAAACTTCAACAAAAATCTTAAGAGTGGTCACAAATCAACTATAGAAATACTGAAATAACATCTGATTATCACATCAAAAAGAAAATACATTATTGATTAATCACTTTTGGGATCAGATGGTGATTGGACGACTAAAAATGTTGGATAATCAGAGGAGAATGAAACATGTCATTTACAGAGCTCAAAATGATTTAATAAATCAAAATTGAGTAAAAAAATTAGATTTATAACAGGGACTGATGACCTCAGCAGTTAAGTCCCATAGTGCTCAGAGCCATTTGAAATATTTATAACAAAGAAACAGGAAATTATCTGTCAATGCAACACCTGGTTGAATGGCTAATTCAGTAACTGACTCACCTTTGTCAAGTCTGTGCTGAACATTTCGTTTCTGTTCACTCGTGCACACAACGTATTTGTTTTCTAATTTGTAGCCACTTTTAGCCACTCGGATTGCCTTACACTTCTTAAGCCTGACCTACAAAATTGTACAAAACTACATTGCAACTTTGAAATTAAAAGTAGTACAGTAAAAAGCTTCATAATGACACAGATAAAGGAGATTAAGGCATATAGTAAAGTGAACAGTACAGTAACACAGTAGTCTGTCAACTAAGCATGTGTGAGGGGTGTGACTCAGATGGACAGCTTTTGTGACAAGAGTAAACTCAGTCGATAACACTGTCATATTGTTCAGTGAGGAGCACAGATGGATGATTGGACACATGATTGGATAGTCTGATGAGTTGTTTAATCGAAGGTCAGATAATTGAGGTTCTTTAATGATGGCATGACAGAACCAGTGGGCGAGTTTCTGTGTTTAGGAAAATTGAAGACAGGAGCTGAATGGACAGCAAAATGATAAAAACAAGAGTAAAAATAACTTGGTTTGCTTTTGGTACACTAAGTCCACTTTGCAGAATAGATTACATTGTTTCAAACAAGTTTTACAATCAGTATTAATCACATTTTGACTTTATGGCAGTTAGAATGGGCTTTAAATCAAAAATCATTCAATGACTTGATTGTTAGGGAGCACTAGGGAGCTGCACATTGGTAGTTACAAACAGTGACAGGGAAACAAATAAGTGGTTCAGGAAACAAACTCGAATGAAAGATGTAATTGTGACAGATATGAAATTGAATTTGAATAAATAATTGAGTAGTAGTGGAAACAACTCACCAAATTGTAGAAGCACTGAGCTGTCGACAGGCAACAGGCAAACAATAAAATAATGGAAACTTTGCTAGCTTTTGGATGAATACCTGCCCGCACACGCACGCCGCACACGCACGCCGCACACGCACGCCGCACACGCACGCCGCACACGCACGCCGCACACGCTCCTGCACCTGCACTACACTTGTATAGCTCATTGTGCTGGCCGAATATAGAATGCTGAAGCCGCAATTTGGCTGGTAAACTGGGATGATGGGTGTGGCAGGTGAGGTAGGTAGAGGAAGAGAGAGGCAGGGAAGGAAGGGGGCCTGGGGAGGGTTAATTGGTGGCTCAGGGGGAGGCAGCAGTTCTGGGGGATATGAATGCAGGAGGGAGAGGCAGCAGGTGAATGGGATTACGCACCTCCCGTACTCCCACTGTCTGGGCACAAAAGGTCACTGCCCTTGTGATTCAGTACCACCCAGGACTGGAGCGACCGAGTTACGAGGTGCATTCAAGTTCTAAGGCCTCCGATTTTTTTTCTCCAGACTGGAAAGAGATAGAAACATGCGCATTGTTTTAAAATGAGGCCGCGTTCATTGTCAATACGTCCCAGAGATGGCAACGCCGTATGGCAGATGGAATTTTACCACCAGCGGCGAGAATGAGAACTGTTTTAAATACTTAAAATGGCGATGTTTTCCTTACTTGAACAGCGTGCAATCATTCGTTTTCTGAATGTGCGTGGTGTGAAACCAATTGAAATTCATCGACAGTTGAAGGAGACATGTGGTGATGGAGTTATGGATGTGTTGAAAGTGCGTTCGTGGGTGCGACAGTTTAATGAAGGCAGAATATCGTGTGACAACAAACCGAAACAACCTCAAGCTCGCACAAGCCGGTCTGACGACATGATCGAGAAAGTGGAGAGAATTGTTTTGGGGGATCGCCGAATGACTGTTGAACAGATCGCCTCCAGAGTTGGCATTTCTGTGGGTTCTGTGCACACAATCCTGCATGACGACCTGAAAATGCGAAAAGTGACATCCAGGTGGGTGCCACGAATGCTGTCGGACGACCATCTGGCTGTCCGTGTGGCATGTTGCCAAGCAATGTTGACACGCAACGACATCATGAATGGGACTTTCTTTTTGTTGGTTGTGACAATGGATGAGACGTGGATGCCATTTTTCAATCCAGAAACAAAGCGCCAGTCAGCTCAATGGAAGCACACAGATTCACCGCCACCGCCACCAAAAAAATTTCGGGTAACCGCCAGTGCTGAAAAAATGATGGTGTCCATGTTCTGGGACAGTGAGGGCGTAATCCTTACCCATTGCGTTCCAAAGGGCACTACGGTAACAGGTGCATCCTACGAAAATGTTTTGAAGAACAAATTCCTTCCTGCACTGCAACAAAAACGCCCAGGAAGGGCTGCGCGTGTGCTGTTTCACCAAGACAACGCACCCACACATCGAGCTAACGTTATGCAACAGTTTCTTCGTGATAACAACTTTGAAGTGATTCCTCATGCTCCCTACTCACCTGACCTGGCTCCTAGTGACTTTTGGCTTTTTCCAACAATGAAAGACACTATCCGTGGCCGCACATTCACCAGCCGTGCTGCTATTGTCTCAGCGATTTTCCAGTGGTCAAAACAGACTCCTAAAGAAGCCTTCGCCGCTGCCATGGAATCACAGCGTCAGCGTTGTGAAAAATGTGTACGTCTGCAGGGCGATTACGTCGAGAAGTAACGCCAGTTTCATCGATTTCGGGTGAGTAGTTAATTAGAAAAAAAATCAGAGGCCTTAGAACTTGAATGCACCTCGTACATTCTCCATCAGAGTTTGGACTACTTATCGTCGTGCCTTGAAGTGAGGAATATCCTACCCACTATCCTCCCTAACCCTCCCACTGTAATGTTCCATTACTCACTGAACAGACACAATATCCTTGTCAATCCCATCTCCACGCTAGTAGCTCATATACCTACTATAGACCTAAATGTGAGACCTTTCCCTCCCACCACCACCACCACCACCACCACCACCACCACCACCACCTACTTGAGGCCACTCGCAAGCATCATCTGTCCTCTCAAAGGTAAGGCTATCTGTGAAAGCAGTCATTTGGTCTACAAACCACTGTCCTGCTTTCTACTTGGGCATGACAACAACAAGCTGTCTTATCTGCATGAGTGACCACCGTCAGACTTTGGCCGAGAGACAGCTGGACCAACAAGTTGCTGAACATGCTGCTCAACACGTCATACTTCACAGCCTGTGCCAACTCCAGCTTTTCTAAACTGAGGAGGTGGGAACTCTCCCCGTAATATATCCTACATTCCCGTAACTCCCATTGAGCGACGCGGTGCATTGGTTAGCACACTAGACCCGCAATTGGAAGGACAACGGTTCAAACCCACATCTGGTCATCCTGATTTAGGTTTCTGTGATTTCCCTAAATTGTGTTAGGTGAATGCCGGGTCGGTTCCTTTGAAAGGGCATGGTCGACTTCCTTTCCCACCATTCCCTAACCTGATGGGATTGATAACCTCGCTGTTTGGTCCCCTCCTCCCAAATCAATCAACCCATAACTCCCCTGGCCTCAACCCTTACTAGTCCCTGTCCTTCCCTCACCTATCAGTTTCTTGCTCCCACTGTAGCACTAGACAGCCTTGTAGTCCACCAACTAATCCCATAGTCTTTTTCCCCCTCCTCTACTTTCTTCTTTTTCTGCTCCCCACACTCAGAGCAGGACCTCCTAGCTATGCATCTGGCAGTCATAGGCTGTCCGAACCGTATCCCAGAGCAGCGCTACACCTTCCCCCAACCCAACCCCTGCTTTCCCTCCCCCTCCTCATGTCAGGCTCCTCCTTATCCCTGCCATCCACAGATTGCTTCCCCCATCAGGCACAGTTGCTATATACAGTCCGGTCTGTGTGTGTGTGTGTGTGTGTGTGTGTGTGTGTGTGTGTGTGTGTGAGAGAGAGAGAGAGAGAGAGAATTGTGCTTGTGTGAATGTGGGCATTTTTTCTACCTTAGAAGGTGGTCTTTTAGCTGAAAACTCAAATGTGTAACAGTTTTTTTGTTATGTTGTAAGTCATTGTCAATATTCCAGAAATATTCAACAAGGGTGAAGCAGACCACGAAGATTCTCTCTTTTCATGGTTGTCTTTTTTTTAAAAAATGTGCTGTAGATACTTCCATGCCTGAGATATAAGATGACATAGCACTTGATTTATTTATTATTTACATAGTGTATGCTCACATTAGAGCACTAAAATCAAACATTATATAACAGAGTCTACAATGTATAAGTTAAGGTATTAGCAGTCAACAATTTCTTCCTTTCCCAAAACATCTTCATGTGGAGTGATGTGGTGGGTTGTTTTTCTGCAGATGTGACATACATCTTCCACTGTGATGTTTTGAATGTCAGTCGTATGTGTTTGTTGTTCAGAAGCAGCTTCTCCGTATTCATGTTTGGTAATATTCAGTTCGTTCAGATCCATTTTTACTACTTCAAACCGTTTTTTTTTTTTTTTTTTTTTTTTTTTTTTTTTTTTTTTTCTCTCTTCCAAAAGTGGTCAAATAGTTTTTTCAGGAATCTAGCATTCGGTGAGCAAGAAATGTGGACAAAATATACAACTCTTATTTATTTGCATTGTATAAACAATGGATTCACTTTCTTGATAAACAACCAAATTGGGCAAGAGTCTCCACTGACCTTTAACTTCTTTTTAGAGATAATCATTCAGAGCATTCTTCTATCAACTTTCTGTGATTTACCAGTTGTTGCTTGAGTGTTTAGTTTAAATAGTGTTTCAATTGCATATATTGCATCCAGTTTAATGATGGAGGAATAATGCAGGAATAATGCCAGATTTTAGCATTTATTGAAAGAGATTATTTTTTGTAAGTTGGCCACGTAGTTCTCTGTGCTCCTTGTAGTTTTAATGTTCTACTACCTCTTGAAGCACTTTCAATGGCGTTCCAGGTAATCATCTCACAAGGTAGTTAAACTTTTCTACCATCTTAATTTTTTTTAGCATTATGGGGTATAGTATGGTATGTGTCAGCAGGGAAGGTGGGTATCATATCTTTTTCCTCAAAAGAAATTTGCAACCCAGCCTTTTCTGCTAATCATTCTAGTTTCTATCTGAAACTTTGCTTTGTCGATACTGCTGCCAAACAACACCAAATCTGTAAATGCAAGATACTCAAGTCGAATCTTTCTTCTAGTCTTAACAGATGGTGAACATATCTTGTTCCATTCACTCATGATTTTCTCCAGCACACAATTAAACAGTAATAGAGACAATCCGTCACTTTGTCAAAGGCCAATTCAAACCTGAAAGATTCGGAGACTTCATTTCTGAACCTTACTCTAGATTTAGTATTTTGAAGGGTGACCGTAATGAGATGGATAAGTTTCTAATGTAAACTAAATTCTGTAAGAACAGACAGTAGAGATTTGTAATGAATACTATCATAGACTTTTTTTAAAATTGACTAAGTGGATCCGTAGCTTCTTGTTCCTAACCATCTGATGCTTCATTATTCATTTAAGTTGACTCATTTGATAAGGACAGCTTCATCCAGGATGAAAACCACCTTCGTGTTCACAGTTTAAGGATTCTGAAATAAAAAACCTTAGAAATTGTTCCAATCTATATGTGGCATACCAGTGTACCGGTATAAAACGAGCAAATTTTTTTTTTTTTTTTTTTTTAAGTAAAAACATTTTATTCAAAGTACTGACCATTGCTTTCTATACATTTTGACCACCTTTCTGGCAATTTGTGGACACCACGCCAATAGAAATGTTCTTCTTTTGAAGCAAACCAATCAGACACCCAATTTTCGACTTCTTCGTAGGGATCGAAGTGTTCCTCAGCCAATGTGTGTCCCATTGATGAAAACAAATGGTAGTCGGAAGGGGCCAAGTCTGGTGAATATGGCGGGTAGGTTAGCAGCTCCCAGCCAAGTGTTTTGATTGTATCCTGAACCAGCTTTGCTTTGCATTGTCATGTAAAAAAATTACTTTGCCATGTCTTCTGGCCCATTCTGGTCTTTTTTCGATCAATGAATAGTTCAAATTTGATCATTTGTTGTCTGTAGCGATTAGTATTCACAGTTTCTCTGGGTTTTAGAAGCTCATGATACACCACACCTTTCTGATCCCACCAAACACAGAGCATTGTCTTGTTGCCGAATCGATCTGGTTTTGCAGTTGATTTGGGATTCTTAAAATAAATCCATTTTTCATTGCCAGTAACAGTTCGATGCAAAATTGATTTTCTTTCATGTCTTTGAAGCAAAATTTGACAAATGGTTTTTCGGTTTTCCATCTGTCTTTCATTCATTTCATGTGGCACCCATTCTCCACACTTTTGGATCTTTCCCATAGCTTTCAAATGGTCAGAAATTGTTTGTTGTGCAACATTTAGCATTGCTGCCATTTGCTTCAGATTCAAAGTATCATCTTCATCCAATATTGCTTGCAATTCGGCGTCTTCGAACTTTTTTGGTGATCTTCCACATTCTTCATTTCTTACATCAAAATCATTATTTCTGAACCGTTGAAACCATATTTTGCATGTTGCTTCTGATACAGCATGATCACCATATGCCTCGACAAGCATTCGATGCGACTCTGCAGCACTTTTTTTCAAATGAAAACAAAAAATTAATGCTTTCTGCAAATCATCACTTTCTGGTACAAAATTCGACATTGTTAACACGATGGAAACATATGATGTTGTTTGTTCCATGACTTGATGTATACTTAATATCTTTGACAGGTGCCATACCAACCAAACAAAAAAAAAATTAAGGCTTGTTCACTACAAATGTTCCCTATTGACACATTTGTATCTTAATGTTCATTTCATACCGGTACACCTGGTACAGCAAACCAGTGCTTAACAGTATTGGTTAAAAACAGTCTTGGTTGCAAGTGGTCCAGCAAGTGTAATTGCAACCAAGAATATTTTTAACCAATACCAAAACATTAGAGAAAATTCTTTAAGTAGCGTCCAGCAAGCATAAGACTCTTAATTATTTGGACCTGACCCATCTCCTTTCTATCTTCTTATTGTACCATTCCATTCCTCTGGGAATTTCTCAGTATTCCAATGTCAATAAGATGTTTATGTAAATTTAGAATAGTTTGTACATTTGCATACTTCCAAAGCTTGGCCACTAGTTGATTGTCACCTGCTGCCTTATAATTCTGAAGTGAATTAATCACTGCTTGTACTTCGTCTGGATGGAGTGAGAGTATGACTTTTTAGATGCATTTTGCTTCTTAGCTAAGGCTAAATTCCAAATTACGTTCTGGTTCCAGACTGTTTGTTAGCTGTTTAAAGTACTCAGCTGAAATCATAGTACTGTCATAATTGTTTGTGCTACCTGTCCATTCATATCCTTTACCATAATAGTGGGTGAAGTATATTTCAATTAGTACTGTTAAAATCTCTGGTATAATCTCTCATCTTATATCAACTGAAAGCCTCCTCGATAGATTTTAGTGATTCCTACTGAAATTTCCTTTCGGCACTTGTAATTTCTTTAGTTGTCGATTGTCTAGCAGTGATTAATTCCTCCCTGTAACTTTTTTAGTCACTTAACAGAGCTCTATGCGTGCATAAAATTGCCATATCACATTCCTTAATCCAGCAAGTGTATTTCTTCAGTTTCTTTAATGGAGTAACTTCTTCTGCCATGCTTTTAATCCATTGAAAGTTGCTCCTAGATTATCACTTAAAGGTGTTTCAATCTCTCGCAATGTATTGCATTATTAATGATACATGTAGAATCATAAGGTCTTTTTTTATGTAGCTTTTGAAGTCTTGGGTTTTAGCATTGGAGATTCCTTTAAGAAATTTCTGATCCATTGCTATATAATCTATCTGAAACTCTCCTAGCTTGACGTTGGGATGTTTCCAATTCATTAACTTATGTGCTCTTCTCTTAAAGCTCCTTGTCTCCAAAGCCAACACATGTTTTATACAAAGTTCAGTTAACTGTTCTCCATTCCTTTGAGGAAAGTCGGTAAGTTGAAACATAAAACAGATAGCTTATATCAGCACAAGATATATGTAATACTGATCAGGACCTGATGGAATCAGGAGGGTTGTTGTTGTTGTTGTTGTGGTGGTGGTGGTGGTGGTGGTGGTGGTGGTGGTGGTGGTGGTGGTGGTGGTCTTCAGTCCAGAGACTGGTTTGATGGAGCTCTCCATGCTACTCTATCCTGTGCAAGCTTCTTCATCTCCCAGTACCTACTGCAACCTACATCCTTCTGAATCTCTTTAGTGTATTCATCACTTGGTCTCCCTCTACAATTTTTACCCTCCACGCTGCCCTCCAATACTAAATTGGTAATCCCTTGATGCCTCAGAATATGTCCTACCAACCGATCCCTTCTTCCAGTCAAGTTGTGCCACAAACTTCTGTTCTCCTCAGTCCTATTCAATACCTCCTCGTTAGTTATATGATCTACCCATCTAATATTCAGCGTTCTTCTGTAGCACCACATTTCGAAAGCTTCTATTCTCTTCTTGTCCAAACTAGTTATTGTCCATGTTTCACTTCCATACATGGCTACGCTCCATACAAATACTTTCAGAAACGACTTCCTGACACTTAAATCTATACTCGATGTTAACAAATTTCTCTTCTTTAGAAACACTTTCCTTGCCATTGTCAGTCTACATTTGATATCCTCTCTACTTCGACCATCATCAGTTATTTTGCTCCCCAAATAGCAAAACTCCTTTACTACTTTAAGTGTCTCATTTCCTAATCTAATTCCCTCAGCATCACCCGAGTTAATTCGACTACATTCCATTATCCTCGTTTTGCTTTTGTTGATGCTCATCTTATATTCTCCTTTCAAGACACTGTCCATTCTGTTCAACTGCTCTTCCAAGTCCTTTGCTGTCTCTGACAGAATTACAATGTCATCGGTGAACCTCAAAATTTTTATTTCTTCTCCACGGATTTTAATTCCTACTCCAAATTTTTCTTTTGTTTCCTTTACTGCTTGCTCTATATACAGATTGAATAAAATCGAGGATAGGCTACAACCCTGTCTCATTCCCTTCCCAGCCACTGCTTCCCTTTCATGCCCCTCGACTCTTATAATTGCCATCTGGTTTCTGTACAAATTGTAAATAGCCTTTTGCTTCCTGTATTTGACCTCTGCCACCTTCATAATTTGAAAGAGAGTATTCCGTCAGCATTGTCAAAAGCTTTCTCTAAGTCTACAAATGCTAGAAACGTAGGTTTGCCTTTCCTAAATCTGTTTTCCAAGATAAGTCGTAGGGTCAGTATTGCCTCACGTGTTCCAACATTTCTATGGAATCCAAACTGATCTTCCCCTAGGTCAGCTTCTACCAGTTTTTCCATTTGTCTGTAAAGAATTTTGTGTTCGTATTTTGCAGCCGTGGTTTATTAAACTGATAGTTCGGTAATTTTCACATCTGTCAACACCTGCTTTCTTTGGGATTGGAATTATTATATTCTTCTTGAAGTCTGAGGGTATTTCGCCTGTCTCATACATCTTGCTCACCAGATGGTAGAGTTTTCTCAAGGCTGGCTCTCCCAAGGCTATCAGTAGTTCTAATGGAAAGTTGTCTACCCCCAGGCCTTGTTTCGACTTACGTCTTTCAGTGCTCTGTCAAACTCTTCACGTAGTATCATATCTCCCATTTCATCTTCATTTACATCCTCTTCCATTTCCATAATATTGTCCTCAAGTACATCGCCCTTGTATAGACCCTCTATATACTCCTTCCACCTTTCTGCTTTCCCTTCTTTGCTTAGAACTGGGTTTCCATCTGAGCTCTTGATTTTCATATAACTGATTCTCTTCTCTTTTAAGGTGTCTCTAATTTTCCTGTAGGCAGCATCTATCTTACCCCTAGTGATATATGCCTCTACATTCTTACATTTGTCCTCTAGCCGTGTCTCCTTAGCTATTTTTCACTTCCTGTCGATCTCATTTTTGAAACGATTGTATTCCTTTTTTCCTGCTTTATTTACTGCATTTTTGTATTTTCTGCTTTCATCAACTAAATTCAGTATCTCTTCTGTTACCAAAGGATTTCTATTAGACCTCATCTTTTTACCTACTTGATCCTCTGCTGCCTTCACTATTTCATCTCTCAAAGCTACCCATTCTTTTCTACTGTATTTCTTTCCCCCATTCTTGTCAATCGTTCCCTTATGCTCTCCCTGAAACTCTGTTCAACCTCTGGTTCTGTTGGTTTATCCTGGTCCCATCTCCTTAAATTCCTATCTCTTTGCAGTTTCTTCAGTTTTAATCTGCAGTTCCCCTGGAAATGTCTTACAATTTAAAACCTGGTTCCTAAATCTCTGTCTTACCATTATATAATCTATCTGAAACATCCGTGTGTCTCGAGGCTCCTTCCACGTATGCAACCTTCTTTTATGGTTCTTGAACCAAGTGTTAGCTATGATTAAGTTATGCTTTGTGCAAAATTCTACCATGCGGCTTCTTCTTTCATTCCTTACCCCCATTTGATATTCGCCTACTACGTTTCCTTCTCTTCCTTTTCCTACTATTGAATTCCAGTCACCCATGACTATTAAATTTTCATCTCCCTTCACTATCTGAATAATTTCTTTTATTTTATCATACATTTCATCAATCTCTTCGTCATCTGCGGAGCTAGTCAGCATATAAACTTGTACTACTGTGGTAGGCATGGGCTTCGTATCCATCTTGTCCACAATAATGCATTCGCTATGCTGTTTGTAGTAGGTTACCCGTATTTCTATTTTTTATTCATTATTAAACCTACTAGTGCAGTACCCATATTTGATTTTTTATTTATAACCTTGTATTCAGCTGACCAAAAGTCTTGTTCCTCCTGCCACTGAACTTCACTAATTCCCACTATATCTAACTTTAACCTATCCATTTCCCTTTTTAAATTTTCTAACGTACCTGCCGAATTAAGGGATCTGACATTCCACGCTCCGACATGTAGAACGCCAGTTTTCTTTCTCTTGATAACAATGTCCTCCTGAGTAGTCCCCGCCCGGAGACCCGAAAGGGAGACTATTTTACCTCCGGAATATTTTACCCAAGAGGACGCCATCATCATTTAATCATACAGTAAAGCTGCATGCCCTGGGGAAAAATTACGGCTGTAGTTTCCCCCCTTGCTTTCAGCCGTTCGCAGTACCAGCACAGCAAGGCCGTTTTGGTTAATGTTACAAGGCCAGATCAGTCAGTCATCCAGACTGTTGCCCCTGCAACTACTGAAAAGGCTGCTGCCCCTCTTCAGGAACCACACATTTGTCTGGCCCCTCAACAGATACCCCTCCATTGTGGTTGCACCTACGGTACGGATACCTGTATTACTGAGGCACGCAAGCCTCCCCACCAATGGCAAGGTCCATGGTTCAGGAGGATGTCAGCTTTATAATAGACCACTTGCAAAAGGACAATAGAAAAGATTCCACAGTTAGGGGTGGGTTTTTGATACTCAGTAGAATATTGGATTACATTGAAGATTTTTCATGTAATGCCCCCTATGAATGTCATTGTTAACAAATAATGTGGTAAACAAAATCCACACACTGATAAACGTTCATTCTCAAACTAATGTCAAAAATAGGACTGACAAGGATGAAACAGAAAAACTTTGGGGTGAACTTGGCCAACTGGTAGCAGCCATACAGTATAATAATATTAAAATTCTACTTGGAGACTTTAGTACAAAACTAGGGTGAGAGAAGAAATTTCTAGGCATGGTGGGGTGATGGCCAGTGCATAAACTTACAATAGAAATAGAAAATGGTTAACTGAATTTTGCACCTTACATAGCCCTTGATTATAAAACAGTCCATGTTTAAAATTTTGTTTTGTGTATGTGATTCTTAAGGTTATTTCTATAGTTCTCATCATACAAAATATTATCATGCACAAGCTTTAGCTTTAATGTTATAAAGGTAAGAAATCTTCACAAATGTTTTAGAGTTGCAGATTCTGAAGTTGACTTATTTGTCCTCAGTTTTCCAACAGACTGCCAAAACAGATATGACATAATTATAGTCTAGCAACCTTTAGCATTGTACTTGATAATTGCATAAAAGCCAAAATCTAGGTAGACCAAAGGATAAATGTAATAAGACAGTCAGAAGGCAGTTTACTCTTTTGAACAGTATTGCACGACTGTGGCTCAACATAATTGAAAGATATAAATAAGTTCCAGTTCTGCACCTGTTTATCTTTGAGAAATATGTACTTCCTGCTCAGTATATGTATGACCTATAAAAAAGTGCTTGGTAGGCGTTTAATATATACTGTATTGCACACATTTGAGAGACATCATCACAACCACTAGTCCCATGGAGACGAGATTTACCAGGATGCCTGCTTGTTGCTGCAAATAATCACTGAGCTCAAGATAAATATACCATCAGTACCATGATACTACAATGCAAAATGAGTCCTCACACATGCCTAGGAATGAAACACATCACTTTCAGGCATTGTTCTCATAACTGGGGAACCATAGTTGGACTGTCAACTCTTTCCCTTGTTAGGCTGACTAGCACATATATTGCAGTTTGTTGAATTGTATTAGGAATACTTTTTCTCATGCTTACCCTTCATTTATTTTGCAGTTATGTACGGCACAAAGATTTGCTTCATTTTGTGGTACTGTAACTGAGATGTGTTTGTGTACAACATGTGAGTAATTTGAGTGTTAGTGTTTTGTCTTAGTAGTGTTGGAATTCATAAAGGCTGTAAACCACTTTTAAAGTTACTTTCTTGAAATTCACCTGCCTTTGTCCACCTTATTCAGTGTCATAGGTGTCATTCCTGAACTAATCATAATTGGTAATATCACAACACTGTTTTTGTAAATTACTAATTATTAATCTCTTATAAAATTAATCACATGTTTGTTACTTGACAGAGCAAGATGATGTGTGTCAACAGTTGATGTAAGTCCATAACTTGTCCTACTTGGCATTTAGCTATGTTTGAGGTTGGGAAGGAATCCAGTTTTCTGCCATCACAGAGTGATTAATAAGATGATCAGTAAAAAACATAGTGCTTAGACATAATAGAATATAGTATGCACCATATTGGAAACTCTGAGCAAATCCATCTCCAATTTTACTACCAGGAAAGCTGTATGTGTTGGAAAGACTTTGTAAGCCAACAGTCACACACATCTCTGCCTAACTTTCAGAATCAATGCAATGTCTTCTTCACATACAAATTATCTATTGATGATGATATGATCTGATTGAGGATGGCTATACAAGAGTCTTTCTTCTGTAGGCAGTAGCTAGTAAGTTTGATTTTGGATGGCCTATGGTACTATCTGAATTTATGAGCCTCAATAGTTCGACGAATAGGAGTTTCTTGGGACATCGTCCCATATTTATATTAACCTCAAAGTCATTATGTGACTTTAGATAAATAGATAATAGATAGTGATGTTCTGTTGTGCTATAGAATGATGTATTTCAAGATAGTATTTTAAGAGAGACTATCTTTGCTATAAATAACTATTAAAAGTATGGCATCAGTGTTAAGAGTCCAGTACGAAGATCTTCATTTGTGGATTAAAATCCTATGAATAAGGATGTGGAAATGGATTAATAAGTGCTTGAATAATTGGAAAGCATAGTAAAAAAAAAATGAAGGTAATTTATGAATCTGTGCACAATCTGGGGTGAACTTAAACTGATACCAATATCAAGGGATCGTTAATATCTTTACATTCAAGGTCAATAAACATAATTTGCATTGTGTACTGCTGATTCCGGCAGTGTGCCGTACCAAATAATCATCCTAACCATCGAAATTGACAATATGCCACACGAAGCACAATATTTTTAGTATAAGTAAACAAAATTCAGTAGGTGCCTATCAAGCCTGAGTCATTACCTTCACATTAATTCCATTGTATATAGTCTTGAGTGTGACAGTTTCGATGCAGGAACGCTCCTCCAGATACGGTGTGAATTATTCTTGTCTGTACCAAACCTCTTGATGCAGCATCTCTGTGTCAAGTGACATGATGAACAGATAAATATTCCTTTTCTAATAAATTTTTATAATACTTTTAATGAACAGTTAAAATACACATTTTTAATGATGCTGGTGCAACAGAGCCAAGCATACGTCTGTACACTACCACTTCCCGAAAACAAAAGGGTGAAGATACATGAATAAATAAATTGAAGAGAGTATTTCTTACTTTGTTTCATACAGATATTTAACAATGTATCAAAACATTATCCTTGTCGCAAAAAACTCATTAATTTATCTTTGGTGGTGTCGTTGGTTTATAGCTCGTGCAGTTTACATATAGCTTATATATAAGGAAAAAAAAAATTATTCAATGCAATTTCCCCCCACTGTGCACAGTGGCCGAGCTTATTTCCCTTTTTGACGTTTGCTAATCCTGACTGGTATGGGCGTAGACTTTATTTTCGACCATTGGAGCTATCCTGAATGTTTATCAATTTATATGGCCATGTCAGCTTCTTTTAACCCATACATATGTCTTCTCTCCTAACAAAGTGCATGCTGTAACTGCATAGCCACATTATTGTCAGTCACCATCTGCACAGTGTTTGGCTTGCAAAGTACGTGCGTGCAGCCCAACATCCATTATCATCACAGATTGTGCTCACTTGTCTGGTATGAGGTTGGACTGTCCGTGTTGTGCGTTAACAGTGGCTATCACTGCACATATTCGTGAAGCTCGTGTTCAGTGGTGTGATCCTTTGTAAAATCTTTGATACGCTGACAACTGGTGTCCATATCAGTAGCCCAAGCTGCTCATTAATTGGGACAATCTTAGCATCTTAGCTTGCAGGATGGGGAGGGGGGGGAGTGGGGGGGGGGGGGTGAAAGCAGGAGAGAGAGGACTGAGGTACCGGTGAGGAGCAGCGAGTTAGAAAAGATTATTGCTAGCAATGAGGGAGTACAGGAGTGAAGGTGGAAAATTCAGAGTAGTAGTAGTAGTAGTAGTAGTGAGAGAGAGAGAGAGAGAGAGAGAGAGACTCAATTGTGTGGCATAGGGAAAACTAGAAAGATAATGTTGTTATTGTGATGATAGCAGGTTATAATGGTGTGTGAGGAGTTGAAGAGGATAAAAGGGAGGGGATGATAATGACTTGTCTCCACGTTACTCAGGCGACGCTCTAGTTTGTTTTGTGTACTCTAGGCTTTGTGCTACAGTACCGAGGTGCTGGGATTTCAGTGTGTGTCAGTAGTTTAGAGATGTGTCTACAAATAAACATAAAATTATTTAGTTTTATATTCAATTATGGTAACTAAGTTTGGGATTAGCCCTTGTAGAGGCAGAGTTAAGATATGTTCAGTTTAGAAAAAGTGGGCTTGGGCAGTGAGAGGGCATGAATGGTGTGATTTCAATTGGGACACATTCTAAAGCAGCTGTTAAAAACAACAAAGGAGTGTTGTGCAAAAAGCTCAGCAGCTGAATGGTTTAGTTGGCCTTTGGCCACAGTTTGGAGGTTGATAGTTATCTGAGTTAATAGTTTCTTTATGGCCATATCAAGGTAGAGTGCTTTGCAATAGTAGCAGTGAAGGTGCTGTGTGATATTACTTTCACATGTGGTCTGGACTTTAATAGAGTAGGAAACACTGAAAAAGGTCTTATATCTGCTCTTTACAGGTAATGACGTAAGTGTAGAGGGTTTCAAGCAGGACAGGAATAAACACAGACAGGATATTATGGTTGAATGAGCAGTAGATTGCTATATTTGCTCGAGTTGGGATTGTTATAGGTAGGTTATTCCTCATTTTCAGGCCACATGAGAGGCAATCAAAGCCCGGGTGAATGTAGTTGTTAGAGTCCTAGGTGGTACTGAGTGATGAAGAGTGCACTTCTTTGGCACGTTTCAGCTGATGTGAGAGTTACTGTTCAAGGTATAACATTTTCACCATGTACTTTGTGGAGTGTGTATGTTGTGTTTTGAAAAAAGATGAAATGCCACACATCTGTTTATGAAACTTCGATCAAACCTTGCATAAGAAACTGATTCTGTCCTGGTGCCGTCCAACACACAAATACATTTTTGTAAGGGAGACTGCGTCCATTTGAAGGTGAGGGTTTTTTATTTTCATTTAAAACTGTTAGTGTCATGATCAACATCATTAAAAAGTGATGTGATATATGTAACCCATTTTGTTTTATACTCAAACTTAATGGAAACTTGCTCTTCATTTTAGTTGGCTAAGAAACAGGTATGTCTCATGTCATTTCTTAGCATTGTAGGATGCAGACTTCAGTGAGTTTCCTAAGAGATGGGATAAAACATTTTTTAGCCATTTATCAGCCAGCCATGTGTAACTGCTCTAATATTGTAGATAATTCCTCATGAGATTTCTCCATCTTTTGTCATAGATTTAAAAAAGACTGAATCATCATTTTCTAACATGCTTTCAGCCAGAAAATGACAAGTTTGCTGGAACTCTTGGTGTCGCATGACTTGAAGCCTTTTGAGTGATCTCTGACTGATATTGCCAGAGCTGGCAGTCTGCTTGACCATTTCATGTTGTAAACATATGACAGCAAAACATCTTAATTTTTATTGTTGGTCAATGTCAGTGTTTTTCTCTGTAAGGTATCAATGTTAGGAAGGTTACATACATTTACTCAAGACACTGTGCAGGTTGGAGAGGGACACATTCATATTTATTCGTCAGACTGGACCGTCACCATACGATTGTATGATGGGAAGGGATAAAGAATGGGCCAGGGCAGTGATATGTACATTGTCTGTTTGCCTAATTGAGTTCTGTCCAGTTGGGAAAACCCTACCAATAGGCCCAGTACTTTATATTGTGCATCACAGAATTAGAGTTGACCATGGCTATATATAGCCAGACCAACAAATCACAAAGTTTCTTCTTCTTCTTCTTCTTCTTCTTCTTTTTAAACTGCTGTTTCACATTATTTAGTTATACTTTGTGTCAGGAAAAAATTGTTTTATTTTTGTTGCCAATTTTGGTGCTACTTTTTGCTGATTTTGGTATAAGTTATTGACAGTTTATTTTTGAAGTACTTTCCTTATTTTTTTGTCAGATTTTTGAGCAGGGAGACTGTAAAAATTACTTGCTGTATTTTTGTCCAAATTTTAATAGCCAAATGGAGAATGTAAGGTGCCCCCCCCCCCCCCCAAAAAAAAAAATAAAAAAACCTTGGAAGTAACCAGGATAATTAAGAAAAACTTAATAGTTGATTAGAGGGAAATCTAGTTATGTAAACGAAGTGTTAAAAGATTCATTTGTTCCAGGGTTAGATAGTTTGCACTAGTAGTTGTGTTGGCGTAGAAATTATCGAATTCTTTTTTCCATTTTGAAAAAATATGCCCTTAATAATAATAGAAAACTGATGAGTGTTTAAATTTATTATATTTCATGCTTTCTGAACAAAACTTCAAAATTAAAAAAAGTGAAAAAAAGTCAAATGTTTTGAGAAGTGATTTTTCTAAAAGTAAGAAATAAAATAGATTAGAGAGCGTATGAGACACCTCATTTGCAGTACATGATTTAGAGCATCATCCAAAAGTGTGTCAAATGTTTCTCTAATCTGTTGTACTTCTCTAACGTATTTTATTTCTCTAATCTATTTTATTTCTTACTTTTCACAAATCCCTTCACAAAATGTTTGTCCATTAAAAGAAAAAAAAATTGTCTTATTTGATTGTTTCTCAGTGTTATGTTGAAACTGAAAATATGTATATCATTTAAATTATATTTACAGATAATTCAGATCACATTTATGTGAATTATTTTTAAAAAAGAAATAATTTTTATTAAACACTTTAAATGTAATAAATTAAAGAAAAAAACTCGGCAATGATAAACTGTTGAAAGTTTTTCAGAAGATAGCATTGTAATAACATAAAAGCTCTGTTCTGAGTCGTCATGCTGTCAGTCTGTCAACATTTCACTACAGTAAGAAAATCAGTTGCCCGTAGTCAAAATTTGAACACAGAAAACAAACTGCCTTCAGCACAATACCAGACATTTAACAATGCCCTCATATCCTATGAGATTCCACATTCACAAGACATTTTGCCATGTCAACATCAGTAGAGTTTATCATCATCACATGCTTGAAACAAGAACTTAGAGCTATGAATACAGACTTACATTGATCTGTGGTTATGAGAGTTGTTAGCTTTATTTGAAGGTGCAACCCAGTGTCTCTTAATATTTCCTTCAACTTTGCATGATGTATTTGTCCCTTGCTATTGCTCAATATCTTGCTGGTTTAATCATCAGATATTCATTTTCCCTCAGTAATTAAGCAGTTTTCATACACTTTTAACTTAGAATATATGTAATGATTCTGTCCAGCAATATCAGATTTCCCGATATTTTTGCAGAACAATAGTACCGAAAATGCCAGAGTTTTGAAAGATCTTTAATGCTTTGCATCAGTTTAAATTGAATATTTATGTAACACATGTATATAAATACAAAAACCAGGAAATACAGCGTTGAAGTTACACAAACACACAAATCAGCATCGTGCTTGCTCAGTTTTCTTATATCAGTCGATCACAGTATAGGACACTGACATTGTGCAACTGTGTTTTGAGTGGTGAAACAAGTGTTTTGGGTGCAAATTAGAATGCTGAGAGTATTTGTTTCAGTATTTATTCAGTATTTCTTTAATGTTTTGAGACTGAAGTTTGTGGTGACAATGTGAGCTTTTGCATAGACCAGTGTAGGTAAGGTTGGAATGCAATCAGATGCCACGTTGATTTACATATTTGCAGGAGTAAAGTGCTGTTATTGATCTTTCTTGTATTTATGCTTGTGAGCTATGAAAATATATATTTTAATTGATGAATTTTATTAAACAAAAACATGTCATTTTCTCTATGAATATTTATGAAAAAATGTTCAGAAATGCGACATCGACGACAAAAACTGATATGGGAATGGAGTTCACTTGAGGTAGGGTATTTTAATTTGGCATCACATCTAGAGCCCTAGTTCTTTATGTGGAAAATAAAGTGTTGAGAAAAAAGTCAAAATCCAGTTTCAGCATTCAATAACTACCAGTTACCTATAAACTGTTTCCTTCCAATTTGAGACTTTTTATGCAATAATGGAAATAACACCAACTTTTTCAAAATTCTGTAAAAACTACCGGTTTCATGTTTTTCGCTAAAAATTGTCAATTTCTCAATATATTTTGTGTTAAGAGTTGTGCTCTGACATAGTTTCTAGAAGGCTATCTGATTCTTTGTTTACAGGATACTCCTCTTTCAACATTCCTTTCAGTCTTTCTGCTTGTAGAGATTTGGATGTGACAAATTTTGCTTACATTTTTTAACAATAAATATTTTAAGATATGTGGAGTATTTCTTTGAAGTTGATAACGTGTTGTGTTTATTTTCCAGTTGGCTCACAATAAAGAATGGGGATTCCACAATGCCAGAGTCAATACTGTTGCTTGGTCACCAAATTCTCTTTTAGTTGCCAGTGGAAGCTTGGATACAACTATAATTGTGTGGAGTGTACAGAACCCTGCAAAGCACACAATTATTAAAAGTAAGATCTTATTTGTACAAGACTGTTCTTACACCTTATAGCTACAAAACAACTTCTGTGTTACATTTTTATTTACAGATGCTCACCCACAGAGTCAGATTACTCGGCTGGTGTGGCTGGACAATGATACATTTGTTTCTGTGGGACAAGACTGCAACACTAAAATTTGGGAAATATCTTCTATTTAGGTAATGTATGAAACAGAACACATTTTACCATTTAAATTACATGTATTTCCCATATCCCTGTTGATATTATTCCACCTAGCAAATTGTCTTTAAGATGTCTTTACCATTTAAATTACATGTATTTCCCATAGCCCTGTTGATATTATTCCACCTAGCAAAATGTCTTTAAGATTAAATGAAACAACAAGTTCACTGTTACCAGTCACCGTTTTATTTATTTCCACGACGTGTTTCGAAGGTTTAAACCTCCATCATCGGGTGGATTTACATTAGTTAGTATTACATTTGTGTGTGTGTGTGTGTGTGTGTGTGTGTGTGTGTGTGTGTGTTTTGTGTTACGATTTTTGAACTTGTGGCACTGCCTAGTGGAGAAACAAGACACTATTATAGAATATGGTTTAGGATTACTTTTGACAAAAAATTAAACTGATATCTAATGGCAAACATTAAATAAGTAAACTAGAGTACCTCCAGTGGTTGTTTCATTTAATGTCAGTAACAGTCACGGTAAAGCCTAACCTAAAAATGTCTTTAAGATGGAAAAGGATAATGATATGACTGGCAACCTCAGATGCACATGCAAACAGGTTTGTGTTTGTTCGTGTGTGTGTGTGTGTGTGTGTGTGTGTGTGTGTGTGTGTGTGTGTGTGTGAGAGAGAGAGTGAGGGGGGGGGGGGGGGGGGCAGGGGTTCTATCTCTTCTTAGTTCTTTCTTTTTTTGGGCCTCTCCAGCACTCAGCACTTGAATCTGATAGGTGAGTGGCCATCTGTTCTTAGACTTACTTAGCTGTTTCTACTGTGCAGTTTTGAATTTATTCAGGACCAGACTTTCAAGACTTTACATACATTGGGAAGTTTAACTTCTTCAAGGACTCTGAATAATTAGTGAGAAGAGATTTTTTTCTCTTCAGAAGGAGGGAGAATTCTGGGGACAATTTATAAGGTATACGTTTCAAATATCTGGAAAATTGATACAGCATATTATTTCATATTTGTTATGTTGTGTAAACACTTGCTTATTAAGTAATGGTAGACTGAAAAGATGGAGCTGTTTCATAAAGAAATATTTTAATCCAAAATAATTTCTAGATATATCTTCAGTGTTATAATACTTTGTGGGAGGGAGCGTACTACTTCAGCTCGGTCATATGAAAGATGATGATTGTCGAATATTTTTGTAGCATGCCTTTCATGTAACTGTGACTTTGTTGCTGCCAGGGTTGTCCTCCTCCCCCCCCCCCCCCCACTTCAAAAGTGTACATTGCTAATGAGTGGTTGAAATTCCCTAGTTATGGATTACAAGAGACACAGCATCCCATAAATTTATTTCTAGTGGTTATTAACCCTTTCATTACGAGTACTATATTTAGCCGGCATCCATGTGTTGCTCTATGTGTATGAGTGCCGCCATAGTTTGCCGGTGTCCACACAATGCTCTGTACGTATGAGTGCCATATTTAGCAGACATCCACGCGCTGCTGTAAGCGTACAAGCAACATATATAGGCAGCGTCAGCATAAATCTTTCTTCAAGCATTACAGGCCACTGGAAAACAGTTACTAATTTTTGCAAGGTTCATAACATTAATTTGAAAATTGTATTTATAGCTATGTTTAATTTGTTTTATAAAATATTGTACCTTCCTTTCAGAATGCTAAAAAGGAGTTCAAAAAGAATTATATTTGCTAACGGACTCACTGATTCAGGGATGATTCAGATAATGAAAATCAATATATTGTTACATTTCTTATAAAAACTAAGAAAAGAAGAGCTGTATGTAGTACTTCAGAATCAGAAGCGGAGAATATTGAACCCATTAACAGTGACCATGGAGTATGGATGTCAAAAATATTTGTGCATAAAATACACAAGTTTGCATCAGAAAGTTCAGGGATTAAAGTACACATAACTTGCTCAGTGAAAATATTAGATTACTTTCAGCTTTTCATCTCTGAGGGTCTCGTAGAGTTAATTACAAATGAAACAAATCACTATTGGTCTCAGAAAGATAATAATAATGTAAACAATTCAGAAGGAACTGTAGTAGCCGAACTACACTGTTTTTTTTGTCATATCATTTTTAATGACGCGCAACAAGAAGTTATCTTTAATAGAGTATTGGAGTAAAGACAAACTAATGTGTAGCAATATTTTTGGAAAAGTAATGGCTGGAGTCTGCTCTTTCAAATTACTACAAATGCTACATTTTAACCGTGATGTCAGTTCTACCAAAGATCATTTGTACAAAATACGGAACGTCATTGATTTATTAAAAAAAAAAAAAAAATAGTCAGTCATCTCAACCATTCCAAAAGCTGTGCATAGATGAAAGTTTACTTTTTATACTAAGGGCGGATGTCTTTCATACAATACATCCCGTCAAAATGAAACAGATTTGGAATAAAATCTTTTATTGTCTGTGACTGTGAGACAGGGTTTGTACAAGATGTAATTGTTTATGCCAGATCATTTACCCTGGTGGACACCAAAAATAAGGATACTGGAAAATCGGGAGCAATAGGTGAAGCACTTATGAAGCCCTATTTAGGAAAGGCCCATACTGTTTACGTAGATAATTGGCATTCCAGCTGAGGTTTATTTAGAATGCTACACAATAATTGCACAAATATGTGTGGGACTGTAAGAAAGAAAAGGAAAGGAATGCCTGAAATTGATGAATGATTAAAAAGAGGACAGACAACCTCGCGGTCGTGAAAAAATTTAATATTCATAAAGTGTATGCATAAAAAAGAAGTCTATATGCTTTCTACCATGCGCTCAGATGAATTTGCTACAGTAATCGAGCACAGTGGGGAAAAAGTTATCCAGAAACCAGTATGTTTATTGGATTATAATAATTTAGTGGGTGCAGTTGATAAAGCAGACATGGTTATAAGCACTGTGGAATCAACACACAAATCTCTGAAATGGTATCGCAAATATTTCTTTCACTTACTGGACATTTGTGTGTGGAAGGCCTATTGCCTTTATAAACACAAGAGGAAAGAACCGGTATCCATGGCAAAATTTCAATTGCAGTTAATTAGGGTGGGAAGAAACCGAAACAGAAAATGTGTTGTTTGCAGTGCAGATGGCAGAAAACGAGAATCTAAGTATGAGTGTAAAAACTGTAATGTGGGTTTGTGTGTTGACCCATGTTTCCAAATTTATTATACTGAATTACATTATTAATAATCTTCTGAATGATCCTAAATTGCATTTTTATTTATAATACTTGTAAAATCCAAATATATTGTTACGTAACACTTAAATAAGATAACCTACACATCAGCTTACTGGCATGCAGTGTGCACAGTTCATGCATGGTACTCTGCACTGATCAGTGACGCCACACAGCAGAGCAGACTGCTGTAACAAAAGGGTTAAGGAGCTTTCAAATTATTTGGTAAAACATCAAATATAGTGAAATTAATTAGAAGATATCTTAGGAATTTTGAAACAAAATACCTGTTATTTTGTTAACAAATATTTATACAAAAAGTCAGAATAATAAGGTGTCCACCTGGAGATTTTGTAATCATGTACTTCAAAGTAGACCAAGAAACTTGTTTATATTGACTCACTGTAATTCACATCCAAGGGGAGATGGACACAGCAAAATCTGTATAACCAACTGTGAGCATAGATCAGTTTCTTTTAGGTATTAAAAACAGTAACTAAAATGTAACACTTAACTAACCACCTCTCATTCATTTGAACGGTAACTGACCATTTTACATCATCTTCATTTAGTCAGAAGTGATACATAGTTATGTTAGTGCTTGAATCAATGGTAATGTAATGATCTGACTCAATAGCAGTTGTATATCTCTAATATATTATGGGAGGAACTATGGATTATGTTAAATATATGTAATCTCAATTTGATGAGTGGTGTTATAATTTCAGGATTATGCACAACGTTCAGAAAACAAGAAGCTGAACCATGATTGTAAAGATGCTACAGCAAGACAGAGAACTTCTTCAAAGGCAGGGGTCATTTTTGTCTTTTATTAGTGACACAAAGCACTTTGTAAACTTTTATATGTTCTGTACTATGTGCAGCTCTTAAAAATGAAAAGGTAACAGTTTGGCTATGAAACTATGAGAGATGGGTTGAGCCTGTGTTAAAATTAATATTTTTTTAAGAGAACTTTTGTATTACTCTGTCGCATTTATAGCTTATGCTATGCAGGTTTTTGAGCAGAAGATTATAAAGCTCTCTCACTCATGTGTCAACCCATCAAGTTTATTTTTTGAGGAATGTGTACAGTGTTTGTATTCAAACATACTTAGACCCAAACTCTGCATTCGTTAGAATATGGTGATCAGTGAATAACTGCTGTCATGGGATTTAGTAGATGGTGATCAATTGGATGAGTCTTTTGACACCTTATAACAATCAGCTGTAGATTTTTCAGAACTCGACAAAAAAGCAAGACAATTTAGTCCTTGCCTGTCTAAAATGGAAATACTTTGAAAGACACGGAACAACAATTTGTTTCATGATATATGTCCCTCTTTCCCATGCCCCCCCCCCCCCCCCCTCTCTCTCTCTCTCTCTCTCTCTCTCTCTCTCTCTCTCTCTCTCTCTCTCTCTCTCTCTCTCTCCCCCCCCCTCTCTCTCTCTCTCTCTCTCTCTCTCACACACACACACACACACACACACACACACACACACGGGGGGGGGGGGGGGGGGGGGGGGGGGGGGGGGAGGAGGAGTTACTTTTAATTTTTTTTACAGATTCTTTTACAACTTTAAATGGTAAGGATTTGTTTATTATTAAAACTGATATGAAACTTCACACACAATTTGGGAAGGTTGTGCACTCATTAGAATTGCTTTCTGGATAAAATATTCACAGTTGAATGGTTGTAGTGTTTGGTATGGACAGCAGTCACTTCCACAAAGCTGCTCACTAGGTATGTCAGTGGCAAATGTTAGTCACATAATAGTGCCACATGTCTTAATTGGACAACCAGAACAGGCCCTAACAAACTATATTTGTGTAGTTTTAAAATGTTTGTATATTGATGTGATATAAATTAGCATATCACTGCCAGAAACTCTTAAATTCATATTCAATGTACATGGAGTCAGGCAGTGCATTTACGTTGTCTGTACACCAAAAATAATTTTCAGGCATTTCCTGAGTAATGAAATATCTCACGTTACCTGTATTAATATGTGAACTTGTGGTAGCTCTGGTTCCTGAACATATATTGTGAAAAATGCACTGATTGGAAATTACATACCAAAGAAGTTGTAGCTTTGTTTTGATGAAAATTTGGGTGCAGTTAATGTCCTCTGAAAGTCAGGAACATAGGTATACTTTGTTATTCTGTTTTTATTTCGGTATTCAGGTTGTGTAGTTTCCTCTGTTTGAAGAACAATCATTAGCAGTGTCGTTTTACATTATGAGTTTCATATATAATTTATTGCCTAGTGCTTTTGTGGTCGCTACGTTACTTCACCATTTTATAAAAACTGTAACCTTCAAATTAGAAATTTCCATATCATGTGTGGCTTTTGTAAAATGAAGGTTACTGTTGAACAGTATTTTATTCAGTAAAGAAATCATTGAGAGATATATTTACAATAGAACTTTTTTGGGTATTATCAGTTTTTTAATGATTTTATTTACTTTTTAGTGTTCAAAAATTAGATTAATCTATGGACAATGCATTTAATTAAACTATAAGTATTGCATTTGATGTTCCTTAATTATATTTATTTGTTCAAGGAATGTTGTTATGGCTGTGTACAGTAAAATGTCTTGATTTGAAGCTTTCATATAAAAAAGAAAATCTGTTAAATTAAAATTTTATAAACACCATATTGATGTCTTCTTGTGTGATTTTCTTTAGGTAAATATCATACCACATTATGGCATTCTTATTATAAAATGAGGAGAAAGTTTGTATATCTTTCGAAATCAATAAACTGGTCAGACCGTGTTTTCCACAATAAAATGCCTGAGAAGTATGTGTCGCCACCACCACCACCACCACCTTGTTGTCCTTCCTTTTCTTTTCTACTTTTTAACGTTAACTCAACATTTATTTGCCATTGATGAATCAGTTTACAGTTTTTAAAGGTTACTGGGCATGTACTGTAAGTTACCATAACTCTTGCCTCTTGAATAAATAATAGCCATAGCTTCAGTTTACCTTCCAGTAATAATAAAGCAACGGAATTGTGACTGTTATATCATACACCAGCTCTGCACTCAACATTTAGCAGGTCACATAATTACAGAATTCCTTTTACTGGTGAGAATAGATACCAGCCCAGCAATAGACATTAGCTTCTTGAGTTAGAAGAATTAATACACTGTATCAGTGAACACTGATTTATTGACACCTACATTTGAACTGAATGACAAACTAAAACAAACTGCCTCAAAATTGTTCACAATTCATAATTTTAATAACTTTTATGATCTCATGAAATAAAAGAATTACGATGCTACTCTGTGTTTATTATTACGTGGTCTTCTGAATATAACTCAGTAGCAACCCGGAACCACAGTGCATTGCTGCTGCCTGGTGTATTTGTGACTTGCTCCATTTTTTTGAATGCTGTCACCTGTGTAACATTAAAGAGCCTCTGAAATACATGTAAAACCACAATAAGCATTAGTCTCCTACCTTATCTAAATGCTAATATATTATATATCACTCAGTTATACTCTACACTGATGTCATAAGTTCCGGTCCTTCTGTTGTATATATAATGCCCAAGTTTGAATTGTTGCAGTGTGTCTTCACTAACTGAGAGTAACAAATAGGAATACAGAAAGAAAACAAAACATTTTGCTCTCATATAAACATTATAATACCATCCTAGCTAACTGAAGATAAAATGTAACTGCCTCTTGATGTTACTTGGTACATGTATTAATTTTGAACACTGAACAGGAAGTATATTTCGTTTCTTGAGCAGTTAGATCCTTAAGGAAACATGCCGAATTACTAAAGCAGTTCAATACACTCTCCAGTGGCTATGGGAATTTAATGAGTAGGAAAATAAGTAGAAATTTATGAACAACATTTTTGTTATTAAGAATGTTGAGGTTAACACATTAAGTGGATTGGCTTTCTATTGAAAGGCAGCATTATATCAATAGCAGAGAGACTGACCTTGTTTTGTAAGCAAACCACAGTCTAGATTGCGTGCTTTTATTGCCATGACAGGTTTAATTCAGCTGAAAAGAGTTGTAGCAATATTTTTTTTTAATAGTCAGTGGTTTTACAAATGCATACTTCACTTGTTTCCACACTAGGCTAAGACTTAAGTAATGGATTTTGTAGATACTTCTCTGAAAATGAAAGAGAAATCTGAGTACTGTTTGTGGAAATTGCAACACCCAGAAATAATTGTCTGGACCACTCTAAAATTGGAGGATTTGTAGAACAGCATGTTCATCACTTACTATTTCTGAGAAATAACATGTACATAGGCCCAACAGAGCTCTATTTTGTGTGACTGGACAGGTCAGTGTTAAGCCACACTCATTAAGTGCAGAGCCATCAAACAAAGGGAAAACATGCAAGGGGGTTCTGGTGTACATTATCTACATCAAAAAGTGCAATACTACAGTATGATATATACTAAGATGGTATCTGTCCTTTCAGACGTGTCCGAAAGAACAGATACCATTGGTGACCATGCAGCTCGTTAGAATGAAATGCAAGCAGGAGATCCCGGGTTCAAGTCCTGGTCGGGGCACACATTTTCATCTGTCCCTGTTGATGTATGTCAACGCCTATAAGCTGCTAAGGGTGTTCATTTCATTGTAACTGCTGTATGAGTTAGTTTGTACGGGGTATAATAACTGTCATCCTGCAGACAGGTTCATTATACAATGATATTGCAGCTCATACAGGGCATGCTGGTATGACAGTGGTGAATGTGGGACCACACATGACCACATTGCAAGATGGCTGCCATCTTGTCCACAAGACCATAACTGGCAGAACATTTGTGTCCACAGCATTGGCCCAGTGCTGGAGCACTGGATTGAGCCTGGACGTGTCTACATTGATAGTTCAGCACCATCTGATAAGAACTGAACTGGTGGCACATGTCATTGTGTCAGCTTCCACTGGCCAGAAACACTCAGTCCTCAGATTGATATGGGCTTGCAAACACCATCATTGGCATGCTGCATGGCAAAATGTAGTGTTTTCAGAGGGGTCCCATGTAAACCTGTAGCTCAGTAATGGCCATGTACATGTTAGGTGCTACCATGATGAATGCATTTGGGCAGACTGCATTGTTGAACAGCACAGCTGAGAAATACCAAATGTGCCATTTGGGCGCCATTGCCTGCATGTTATATTTCAGCACGACAGCGCCTAGCCACATGAGGTAAGAAATGTGCAAGCTTTCTTCAAAGGATGATGGGTACCACTCATTCCTTGGCCTTCTCATTCAACTGACATTTCAGCCAACAAACTTGTCTTGGATATGGCCAGTTGGGTAATTATCCATTTAACCTGCACTTTGTGGATAGGCGTAGAAACTGAGTGGCAGTTTGTGCTCCAGCAGCATACCCACAGCCTATTTGATTTCATGTCATAATGTCTAGAGGCTCTGATTGCAGGCTGTGGTGGCTTAATTCCACATTGAATTCTCGTGCTCACACTGCATCTACTGTTCCATAATTCTGATCAATTTTGTATTCTCATTTCCCTAACCTGTGGAATAAATTTTATCATCACAACATGTCTCGCAACTTTCACAAACAGTAATTGAATGGATGCTGGTTTTTCTATATCAGTTATTTGTAGTTTAAAAATATAGATGAGAAGTGTCTACTCTTTCTCTCAAACCAGTGAAATCTAATTGTTTGAAAAGTTCCATTTTTCCCCACTTGTGAGCTTTGAGAATACTTCGTGCAAGCAGAGTTCTAAGGTTGTTTCCTACAACTTGTTGCATTATCATCTGGTAATGATATGGTTTTTGACATTATTTGAATACGCAGTGGTTTACAGTGATGAAAAGTCATTCCCAATACAGCGATTTTCTCATTGATGCAACGGGCCTGAGCTGCATGGTTTGCAATTCTGCAGTCTTGCATGTGGAGCATGATTATAGATTAATGTAGGGGCATTGATTAAAGCCATATGAATTTATCTATTGCTATTTGTACATGGTAAATAGTCACTGGAGAAATAGTACAATACCTGACGATCGGAGAAGAGGGGACATTGTTCCCATCTTCAAAAAAGGCAATAAAAGACTTTGTAAAAACTACAGAGGAATAACCCATAGGAGTCATACATCCAAGATTTTTGAAAGAATTTTACTGAATCGAATAAATGAAAAGAGCTGAGTGAAGAACAGCATGGGTTTAGGAAAGGAAGAAGCACGATTGACCTGATATTTTCTATCCGTCAACTGATGGAAAAAAGGTTGAGGGTATAACAAAAAGGTGATAATGGTTTTTATAGACATAGAAAAAGGCATATGACTCAGTTAACAGGGAAAGACTCTGGGAAGAAATGAAGCAGATAGGTATAAAAGATGGATATATTAATGTAATAAAGACGATGTACAGAGAACACAGTTGTAGAATTAGAGCACCATTGGGAAACTCTGAATACTTCGAAATAAGACAAGGACTTAAACAAGGAAGTATTCTGTCTTCTCCACTTTTTAATGTTGCGGTGGAGGGAATGAATAGGGCAGTTAAAGACATAGAAAAAGACAAAGATGATTTTTGCAGATAATATGGTAATATGCAGCAATAAAGAGGTAGATGTACAGTTACAACTTGATGTGTGGAAGAAAATGATGAAAAGGTATGGATTAAAAATAAATAAAGATAAGAGTGAAGTAATGGTATTTGGAAGAACAAAGGAATCAGTGGGAATATTACTTTGAATGGTGAACCCCTCAAATTGGTAGCCAGTTTCACTTATTTAGGTAGTGAAATATCTAGTGATGGAAGAATAACCAACAAAATTAATAGGTTACAGACAGAAGGCAACTTCTATCAAACAATAAAACACCTGATTGGAATAAGGAAGTTTCAGAAAAAGCAAAACTCCTTGTGTATAAGAGTTATTACTTCCCTGTTGTCAACTGTGGAGGAGAAATATTAGAAAGGACCTTAAACAAGAAAGTGTGATAGAAGAAATCGGAAAAAAGAGATTAAGATGGTACGGGCATGTTAAGAGGATGCGTGGGCAGACACACCCCAGAATTATGGAAGAACTAAAGATGGATGGAAAAAGACCTAGAGGGCACCCAAGAACATGGTGGAAAATGGGAGTGAGAATATCTGTGGAAAGGAGAGGTGTGACATGGCAGCAATTGGAGGAAGAAAAGTGGTAGGAGGACTGAGCCAAATGGAGAGGACTAGTCAGCACCCAGACCTGGCAGTAGCTGGAGTGGGATATAGATAGAAATAGTCACTGATTGCATAGAAAAAGAAATCCTCTCTACATTATTTTAAGTTGTTGATGTTATTTCAGGGAGTGACTAAAGGTATGTCATATTATGGGATCCTTGACATCTAAAACGGTTGTTAACTTGTAAATAATCAGTGTTCAGTTTAAAGGGTAATATACAAAATAGCTTATTGAAAGAAATGTGTAAGACATTTAAAGTAATGCAAACTCTTCTATTCTCGTAATGAGAAACAGAGAGAGAAAAAGGATTTTCTTTTAACTTGTACAAGAAACAGGCAATATGGAGTACATTTGCAAAAGGTAAGTACAAATATCACCCCATGAAAATCTGATTAAAAGTAAGAAGGAGATAAAGATCCAATATTACACAAGAGATTCTTAAACAGAATTTTTATTTGAAATCACTGGTAACTTTTTCTGAACTAAGTGTGTGTTGCAGTGTTTCCCAACTTGAAGGTAATTGCCCCTTGAGGGGGTAAAATTAATTTTTCTGAGGCATAAAAATGAAAGGGCTTGGTTGGGTTTTGGTTATGAAACTAAATTAATTTTAAAAGATTGTTACTGTTATCACTTTTTTGTAATACACTGATACTGATTATGTACATAACACAGCATGCTGGAGATTACAGCTTCTGAAATGTATGGTAACGCATCATCTTCCTTATAGAGGCCATCCACTACACACATACACTAAAGTGACAAGTGATGGGATAGTGACATGCACAAATACAGATGACACTAGTATCGCATACACAAGGTATCAAAGGGCAGTGCACAGGCGGAGCTGTCATTTGTACTTGAGTGATTCATGTCAAAAGGTTTCTGATGAGATAATGGCCATGTAACAGAAATTAACAGATTTTGAACATGGAATGGTAGTTGGAACTAGATGCATGGGACATCCTATCTTAGAAATCGTTAGGGAATTCAATATTCCAAGATCCACAGCATCAAAGAGTGTGCCGAGAATACCAAATTTCAGGCATTACCTCACACCATGGGCTATGCATTGGCTGAGAGTAGTGGTGTTTGTGTAAAGTTATCAGCGCTAGCAGGAAAGCAACAGTGCCTGAAATAACCTCAGGTATCAATGTGGAAAGTATGACAAACATATCCATTAGAACAGCGAAGTATTGCGTTCATGGGCTGCAACAGATGTGAGTGCCTTTTGTTAACTGCACGACATTGAATGCAGCTCCTCTCCCCAGCTGGTAACCATATCTGTTGGACCCTAGATGACTTGAAAATCATGGCCTGGTCAGATGAGTCCCGATTTCAGTTGGTGAGGGCTGATGGACAGTTAGAATGCAGCACAGATCCCACAAAGCTATGGATCCTAGTTGTCAACAAGGCACTGTGCAAGCTGGTGGTGGCCCCATAATGGGCGGTATGTGTTCACATAAAGTGGACTGGCTTCTCTGGTCCAACTGAACTGATCATTGACTGGAAATGGATATGTTCGGCTACTTGGCTAGCATTTGCAGCCATTGGTGGACTTCATGTTCCCAAACAATGATGGAATTTTTTATGGATGACAATGTGTCATGTCACTGGGCCACAAATGATTGCAACTGGTTTGAAGAAAATTCTGGACAATTCAAGCATATAATTTGGCAACCTAGATTGCCCAACGTGAATCACATCGAACATTATGAAACATAATTGAGAGGTCAGTTCATGCGCAAAATCCTGCATCGGCAACACTTTCGTATTTATGGACGGCTATAGAGGCAGCATGGCTCAGTATTTCTGCACTACACTGGGCTAAAAGAGGTCCAAGACAATAGTTGGTGTGTTATGACTTTTGTTGCCTTAGTGTACTTGGCACTTTGTACCATGCACCTATGACAGTCAAATTGAGACATATATATATATCACATATGCTTTAATATCCCAGGAAAATCCCTTCTCTGAGTTGTAAGTAGCTCCCACAGTGGACCAGACATTGTTTCAGTATTCACTTTACAACACACAAACGAATTAATTGACAGCACAAAACAACAGTAACTACATAATGGCTACTACATTGCTGTAGGCCCTCCACATTATTGTTATTATTATCATTATTATTATTACAGTATTTTTACAGGGTGTATACGACCTGGGATAACCGGGAGATCCGGGAAAAACCCCGGAATGTTTTAGAATTCCGGGAATTTTTCATTGTTTTAGTTTTCAGTTAAATTTTCTCGCTGCTGCAGAATAACACTGCAGCAATAAAACACGAACGAAAAAAAAAAACTTAAGTTGCAAAGGAAATGCACCATATACAATAACAAAACACAATGCTCATACAAGCGTCTGTCAACAGAAAAATGTGTGTAAGGCTCTAGGAAGACTATGCAATGTTTCGTAACAACAAATTGCCTCCGATGAGGTTGACGTCATAACTTGTTTACATTAGATTCGTTTGAGCGATTGTAAGTGAGCTCTTGCGCATCTGCAGTTGAGTCGCGTGTGATACTACCTTCTCCAGCTTCTGGCTATGTAAGTGTGGCAGCAGTTAGCTGTATAAGCAATAGCAGCAAACAGCCAGATGCTATCCGAAAAAATTTTACTGGTGCTCCTAAGCTGCCAGATCCACCCACGTATGCGCAGCAGGCCCGGAACTAGGGGGCGGGGACCAACCAGGGTATCTGCCGGGGCGGCAGTTCAGGGGGAGGGGGCGCCAAATTCATATAATTGAGGAAAAAGATCTTGTTTCACAAAGCGCCTAGCATCCAGCGTTGGTATATCGATTACTCATATGATTTTGAACGCATCCCTGTTGGTTTTTGAACATTTTTGATCAAATTCTAAGTTGATTTCTGATGAATCGTAAGTTGATTTTTGAATGCGAGCATAGTGGTGCATGATGTCTCTGCCAAGGGAATTCCCGTCGCATCTAGAAATAAACTGTTGCAGACAAAAGCGGACGGGTCTATACGAGCTGAGCGAATAAAGCCGTAAGGATGAATGACAATCGCTGTTTAAATAGTTGACTGGGTTTGCAAATGACTAGCGTTGTTATAATTACTAGCGAATTCCATAGATTCACATTCCAAAAGTGGAAATAAACGACTAACAGGAATAACAGGCAACAAAGATTACGTATTGTCTTCTCCGTGTATCCAAGAAGATGAAATTTTGACAGAAAATTTTTAGCCAGACCGCTACACTACTAATGGCCGGTTATACAGTCCCCGGGTTCTATTCTGGGAGTAGCGCGGGAAACACGCTGTACGAACACGTAATAACGCCTAACCGGAGAATAAATGCAAGATAACTAAACCGGTGATTATGGCAGGGTTAGTGAAGTTACCAGAGGATAAATTTTGACATTGGCGTGAATAGTTAACAAATTAGTGATGACAAGATTGTTTGTTAGAACAAGGAAGGAGAAGAAACGGGGACTCACACAAATTACGGAAGAATATGACGATTCCAAAAAAATGGCTCTGAGCACTATGGGACTTAACTTCTGAGGTCATCAGTCCCCTAGAACTTAGAACTACTTAAACCTAACGAAACTAAGAACATCACACACATCCATGCCTGAGGCAGGATTGGAACCTGCGACGTAGCGGTCGCGCGGTTCCAGACTGTAGCGCCTAGAACCGCTCGGCCACCTAGGCCGGCATGACGATTCCAAATTTATATAAAAATTTCGTACTACTGCTTTTCGATCTCATGCTTCAGAAGCTAGAGAGTATGAATGAAATGTGAAACTATTTCCTAACATAAAACTTTTTGTTTGTAGTAGGCCTAATAGGCATTTGATATTGGTATTTCCTGAATGCTTGGTATTCTGTCGTGTTATAAAAATGACCATTTGTGCCAAAACAGTCTCGTTTATTTGATGTGTGTAACAATTTCTGCAATATTAGGCAGGCCTATTTCGTTTTATCTAGCAGACAGTGACAAAATACACGTAATCAGATCGAGAAACCACATGAGTTTTGGGTACTATTTGTATTAACAGCTTTTCTAGTATTAGACAACGACAATTCGTTATTTCATGTAGCAAAACGTTGACGAACTTTGATGAGGTAATAGATTCTTTTCCAGAAAGGAAAGTACGCCATATAAAGCTGTGGCAAAATTAGAGAGAGAAAAAAGCTAGGACTTAAGAATTGAAGAAATGTGTACTGTCTTTCTTGTCTCTTGTCTTTACTCGTTTAAAGTATCCTATATTTAATTTTATATCACACAAAACAGCAAGTTATTAGCTAATAGGCAGTAAAGACTGCAAATTTTCTGAAGAGTTCTTGTAATTTTCTGAAGAGTTCTTGTTCTGCCGCTTACAAATAATCCCATCCAGTATTAATTGCGAAATTTTTTAAAGAGGGACAGGATGTCAAACTGGCCGACTGGGTGCAAGAGAGGCACCACAGGACATTTTAATTTCCACTGGCCTGAATATATTTTGCTGGCACGTATTACAAAATATTACACGTTTGAATTCCACAGAGCGAAATACAGAAACGAGTGGCTGAAATCCTACCTAGAAAATCGCTCTCAGATAACAGAGGTAAAACACATGGGAAAAAACGAACTCCAAGCTTATCAATCGAAACCTTCCACATTAACCCACGGTGTACCACAAGGCTCCATTTTAGGTCCCTTTCTCTTCCTAATTTTCATAAACGACTTCCCCCTACACGTTCAACACTCCGAACCAGTGCTATTTGCAGATGACACAAGCATATTAATTGAAGGTGAAAATGAAATGGCTCTAAGTTTAAATGCTAAAGTCACAAGTGAAAATGTCTCAGAGTGGTTTATGAGGAATAAATTACTGATAAACCCTCAAAAAACAGTCGTCTTACACTTCCATACACAACAAAATAAAAACCCATTAAAACCAAACATGTCAATGGAAAACCAAAGAATTAACAGTGTCAGTGAAGCAAAATTTCTTGGCATCTACTTACAAGACAATCTTAAATGGAATTCCCACATCACTTCATTAAATTCTAAACTATCCAAAATGACTTACGCGATGAGGATTGTATGGAACAACATAAGTCCTGAAACAGTTAGAGCCGTGTATTACGCTTGCACACACTCCCTATTAAAATATGGCATCATATTCTGGGGAAATTCTCCTCATTGCATAACCACATTCCGGAAACAAAAAAAGATTGTGAGGGTAATGAAAAATGCCAACAGCCGAAAATCATGCAAACCATTCTTTAAAGAACTGGGGATTCTACCCCTACCATGTATCTATATACTAGAAGTTGTAATGTTCCTAAAAAAAAGCATGCTAAAAAATGGAAATGTATTTATTCAAAATAAATCTGTACATGAACACCATACAAGGGCAAATAGTGACATACACAGACATCATTGTTATACCACACTGTGCAAGAAAGGTGTATATCACTCAGGTTCACATTTGTTTAATAAGCTGCCAAGTAATCTAAAGGCCATAAACAAAATCCATAGCTTTAAAAAATCTGTAACATCATATCTCTTGGAAAATTGTTTTTACTCAGTAACACAGTATCTTGAAAAATAAGTTGGTTGTATCAATATAAAAATGTAATGTAACAATATAGCAATATAAAAATGTAACAATTTATAAATGTAATGTATACACCAATGTAACAGTATATTAATGTAATATCATTTTGTCCAACATCTAAGGTATGGTATATGTACCACAAAGATTCAGGACGTAAATAAATAAATAAATAAATAAACGTGCGATGGAAGAATGCTGTGTGAAGAGGCACACAGACCAAATAACATGTCTTACGTTCCTTCGAACATATATGTTTTATGTATCAGACTGTTCAGAAAGATGAGCTCTACAAAATGAAGATATTTTTGAAAAGTCAATTTTTTTTAAATTTTTGGCGCCCGACCTAAAACGCTCGAGGGAGGGGGAGCGCCACTATCTAGTATTGCCCCGGTTCGGAAATATCGTAGATCCGGACCTGATGCAGACTGCAGTCTGAGTTGCAGTTGGGAGGTGGTAGTCTCCACGTGACCCGTGTGTACGGGAGTGATTTTGTTGTTTCCTCTTACTTTATTGCTCTCACGTCAAATGAAAACAAAACGGATTTCTCTGGCCGGGAACTATCAAGTGATTTAAAATACATTCACATAATTACGGAAGGCTAAAATGTGTTACTAGTTTCAGATTTTATTTTGTTTCCACCTTTCTGACGGTCAAGCGTTAATCGCCTTGCGGAACAAAGAAGTTATTTTTGTCGGTTTGTTAAAGAATTTGACTTTTATTAATCTTTTCTTCTGAGGCAATCAATTAATTTGAAACGAAGACTTTTATTCCACACTATTGGCTAGATTCAACTGTTCACTGCATTTCAACTTAACATTTTCATCTTCTAGCACGTATGGCGTTATGCCATAATAAAGAACTAAACATGAGATAATACGGTACTGGTACTCCAAGAAAATTTCCATCTGAATCTGGACATACGAATGTGCACTTTAAACCGAATTATGCATTTTTGTATGATTCACAAAAGTCGCATGCTGTTGGAGTACCCTCTAATGTCTTGTTTCTTTTATGACGTAATGTAAGATCTTTTAATGGTTTACACGTACGAACGTACGGGCTTTCTGCGTCATTGTAGCTGCCCAAGCGCGGCGACCCCTGTCATATGGCGCAACTGCCGAAACGAATCTATTTCTAACAGGTCGCGGAAAAATATTCCGAATGGTTGTTGTGCGGGTAAGCTACTACAAACAGCATAGTGAACGCATTATTGTGGCCAAGATAGACACGAAGCCCACGCCTACTACAGTAGTACAAGTTTATATGTCAACTAGCTCTGCAGACGACGAAGAAATTGAAGAAATGTATGATGAAATAAAATAAATTATTCAGATAGTGAAGGGAGACGAAAATTTAATAGTCATGGGTGACTGGAATTCGGTAGTAGGAAAAGGGAGAGAAGGAAACGTAGTAGGTGAATATGGATTGGGGCTAAGAAATGAAAGAGGAAGCCGCCTGATAGAATTTTGCACAGAGCACAACTTAATCATAGCTAACACTTGGTTCAAGAATGATGAAAGAAGGTTGTATACATGGAAGCAGCCTGGAGACACTAGAAGGTATCAGATAGATTATATAATGGTAACACAGAGATTTATGAACCAGGTTTTAAATTGTAAGACATTTCCAAGGCCAGATGTGGACACTGACCACAATCTGTTGGTTAGAACTGTAGATTAAAACTGAAGAATCTTTAAAAAGGTGGGAATTTAAGGAGATGGGACCTGGATAAACTGACTAAACCAGAGGTTGTACAGAGTTTCAGGGAGAGTATAAATGGAACAATTGACAGGAATGGGGGAAAGAAATACAGTAGAAGAAGAATGGGTAGCTTTGAGAGATGAAGTAGTGAAGGCAGCAGAGGATCTAGTAGGTAAACAGACGAGGGCTAGTAGAAATCCTTGGGTTACAGAAGAAATATTGAATTTAATTGATGAAAGGAGAAAATATAATAATGCAGTAAATGAAGCAGGCAAAAAGGAATACAAACGTCTCAAAAATGATATCGACAGGAAATGCAAAATGGCTAAGCAGGGATGGATAGAGCACAAATGTAAGGATGTAGAGGCTTATCTCACTAGGGGTGAGATAGATACTGCCTACAGGAAAATTAAAGAGACCTTAGGAGAAAAGAGAACCACTTGTATGAATATCAAGAGATCAGATGGAAACCCAGTTCTAAGCAAAGAAGGGAAAGCAGAAAGGGGGAAGGAGTATATAGAGGGTCTATACAAGGGCAGTGTACTTGAGGACAATATTATGGAAATGGAAGAGGATGTAGATGAAGATGAAATGGGAGATACGATACTGCATGAAGAGTTTGACAGAGCACTGAAAGACCTGAGTCGAAACAAGGCCCCGGAAGTAGACAACATTCCATTAGAACTACTGACGGCCTTGGGAGAGCCAGTCCTGACAAAACTCTACCATCTGGTGAGCAAGATGTATGAGACAGGCAAAATACCCTCAGACTTCAAGAAGAATATAATAATTCCAATCCCAAAGAAATCAGGTGCTGACAGATGTGAAAATTACCGAACTATCAGTTTAATAAGTCACGGATGCAAAATACTAACGCGAATTCTTTACAGACGAATGGAAAAACTGGTAGAAGCCGACCTCGGGGAAGATCAGTTCGGATTCCGTAGAAATATTGGAACACGTGGGGCAATACTGACCCTACGACTTACCTTAGAAGCTAGATTAAGGAAAGGCAAACCTATGTTTCTAGCATTTGTAGACTTAGAGAAAGCTTTTGACAATGTTGACTGGAATACTCTCTTTCAAATTCTGAAGGTGGCAGGGATAAAATACAGGGAACGTAAGGCTATTTACAATTTTTACAGAAACCAGATGGTAGTTAGAAGAGTCAAGGGGCATGAAAGGGAAGCAGTGGTTAGGAAGGGAGTGAGGCAGGGTTGTAGCCTATCCCCGATGTTATTCAATCTGTATATTGAGCAAGCAGTGAAGGAAACAAAAGAAAAATTCGGGGTAGGTATTAAAATCCACGGAGAAGAAATAAAAACTTTGAGGTTCGCCGATGACATTGTAATTCTGTCAGAGACAGCAAAGGACTTTGAAGAGCAGTTGAACAGAATGGACAGTGTCTTGAAAGGAGAATATAAGATGAACATCAACAAAAGCAAAACTAGGATAATGGAATGTAGTCGAATTAACTCGGGTGATGCTGAGGGAATTAGATTAGGAAATGAGACACTTAAAGTAGTAAAGGAGTTTTGCTATTTGGGGAGCAAAATAACTGATGATGGTCGAAGTAGAGAGGATATCAAATGTAGACTGACAATGGCAAGGAAAGCGTTTCTAAAGAAGAGAAATTTGTTAACATTGAGTATAGATTTAAGTGTCAGGAAGTCGTTTCTGAAAGTATTTGTATGGAGTGTAGCCATGTATGGAAGTGAAACATGGACAATAACTGGTTTGGACAAGAAGAGAATAGAAGCCTTCGAAATGTGATGCTACAGAAGAATGCTGAATATTAGATGGGTAGATCATATAACTAATGAGGAGGTATTGAATAGGATTGGGGAGAAGAGGAGTTTGTGGCACAACTTGACTGGAAGAAGGGATCGTTTGGTAGGACATATTCTGAAGCATCAAGGGATTACCAATTTAGTACTGGAGGGCAGCGTGGAGGGTAAAAGTCGTAGAGGGAGACCAAGAGATGAATACACTAAAGAGATTCAGAAGGATGTAGGTTGCAGTAGATACTGGGAGATGAAGAAGCTTGCACAGGATAGAGTAGCATGGAGAGCTGCATCAAACCAGTCTCAGGACTGAAGACCACACAACGACGTTGAAAAACGTTACTTTCAAGTCAAGTAAATTTTCTTTTACACAAGATGAACTCTGTGCACAAATGTCCGATGAATTTCTTAAATCACAGAGCATTTGATTCTCATTCAAAAATAAAATCTTTGAGAACGACCATTTAGAATATTTTCGAGCCCGGAAGATCAGACATTCACGTCGTTGTTAAAAATTTCACTGGCACCTTTGTGTGATGTATCTTAAAGGGTAACACGTGCAAAAAAGATCAACATTATGTGTGAAAGGTTAGCCTCTCTTGCAGCTTATTAATCTTGGAGACCAACATTATACGTGAAAGCTTTTCTTTTCTTGTAGCAGCACCATGTATACTAGTTTAAACCATTAGCTTTTCCTATTTGTGTGTTCACGCTACTTAACAGTGATGTTGCTATTGGCTTACTACATCACATGCCCTATGCTCTGAACATTGGCTGGCGAGATCGCTTGACGTGAGTTACGACTGGCTTACAAAAACGCATCGTAATCTCGATTTCAATCCTTCGGAAAGTAACATGCGGTGTTTGGTGGAATTCGAATTTATACTTTCACAATACGAAAATATGTAGTGTACACATTGCTGCACATCAGACATGTTTCCAAAACGTGTTTTTTTCCCGAGTTTCGTTTTCTAATGTGCCAGGAAATTCTACGCCAGTGTGTAAAACCACAACCATTGAAAGGATTGATAAGTTTTACAGTTCCAAGGAAAATGATACTGTTACTTAACACGGAAAAAGTGTATTTTCATGCGGGAGAAAGTGTATTATTAACTGGGATATCCGGGAAAAATCCAGGAATTTCTTTTCCTCGTCCACGTATACACCCTGTATTATTATTATTATTATTATTATTATTATTATTATAAGCAGTGTTGGTTAGACATGAAGCATTGGCAGCCTGAGTTCTGCCAATTTGTGTCAGTCAAGAAGTCAGGAGTCGGCAGTCAAATGATTTATGAGCAATAAGTATAGTATACACATTTTCATGACCTAGCAAAGTGGCACGGTGGTTAGCACACTGGACTCGCATTCGGGAGGACAATGGTTCAAACCCACATCCGGCCATCCTGATTTTGGTTTTCCGTGATTTCCCTAAATCGTTTCAGGCAAATGCCGGGATGGTTCCTTTGAAAGGGCACTGCGGACTTCCTTCCCATCCCTTCCTAATTTGATGGGCCTGATGACTGCGCTGTATGGTCCACTTCCCCAGATCAACCAACAGATTTTAATGTGATTGCTTTTAAATGGGGGATAAACCAAGTGCCACCAGGAAGAGGAGTGGTGCAGATGAAGCATGTTCTATATGTAACAAGTGTCTACCCTCAGGATGAACAGTTACCTTTCATTTCTTACGTGGCAATTCTGTTGAACTGAGAATTGCTTCATCATTCTGCACAGAAAAGGGTTGTCACAAATAAGCAGTACAATTAATTCATGGTTTAATGAAGCATCTACAAAATGTTAATATCATTTACCTTTCATCATTTTAAAAATAAAAGTGTCGAAAGAAAATTATTTTTCATTCTGAATTTTAATTAGGAGCTAATGTTGATAATGATGCAGGGGGGAGGGAAGTTTTATACGACTACCTAATATCTGGTTGTAATCATGGGTAATGCTCTCAGAAAAGTGAGGAACCATTGCTCTATGGCAACATCCAGACTCAACATAATAACATAATCAAAATGTCCGTGAATTTTGTGCAACTGAGCAAGGTCAGGTGCACTTGGACAGGTGCTGACAAGTGATTCAGATATTATGCACCAATCCAGTCTCTGGACTGAAGACCACAACAACAACAACAACAATTAGTTGATGAGAAAAATAACTTATAATTTAATGTGCCTTTATAAAGGTATTTATTTTGTGTGTGACTATACTTAGTTATTTACTGCTGTGTTGCATCAGAATTCCACCCCCTCAGTCCTTCTTCTTCTTCTTAGGCCAAGAAAACTTGAATACAATTATGAAAGCACAGCTATTAAGTATGTTTAAAGAAGTTAAGTTTCAAAAAGCTGCACAGGAAAATGAATGCATAAAGCAGAAAACTGAACAGCAGAAAATTGGTAGAGAGTTTTAAGAATAAATAAATTTAGGAATTGTAACTTAGTTATCAACACTACTGTATGAATCATAGTTGTTTATTACGTGCATTGCTTTTTTAAAATAACAAGATGAAATGTAACAAATCAGATTAAAGCAGTAGTAGTTGGATGTTACTAAATGAAACACAAATACTGAACTTTCATGTTCACTTCACTTTGCCAGTGGAGGATCAAATTTCTTTGCTGCAGTCTCTGTCTTTCTATGTTTTAATTTCATGTGAAGTTAAATTGAAACTGTCAAACACACAACTTAATGGGATTGAAGTTTAATAAAAGCAATATTTTGTTATGAACAGTTGAATGTAGTGTGAACTGTTACTGCACTCAACTCACATTGCCTTGAGCTGAAAATGGAACTGGTTTGGCAGACACATGTGCTGATCTAAATTACAGTTCTAACCATCAATACCTGTCCTCTCATTGTTGATATTACAATTTTAATAAGATTACAGTTACTGAAAGTAGTTACCATACAATTGGGACAAACTGTTGCATAAATAATAAAATATAAAAACAGATTTGTTACACAGGAAAACAAAATGTGTCATATTTTAGTTCCAGTTTTACAATACATGAAGAATAGAAATTTCAAATGTTCTAAGTGCCATTTTTTCACATAATGCATTTTCTTGGTAATCTGTTGCTTGTCCTTCAGACTCTTTCCAAGTGCCAAAGCATGGAGAAAATGATTATCATTCATTACTAGAAGGCACTTGTGCTTTGTGCCAAGCATTGCTTTCCTCTGGAGTTCCAAGTGCTGTGTGTTAATGTCTCCCTCATTTAAACAGGAGTGATTTTGTAGAGACAAAATTATAAATGAGACTTGGAATCAGCAGTGCAGTGCTAGGTCAAAGTCAGGCCACAGCTCACTGGTCAACATCCCTGCTAACACAGCGAAGTCAGCAGAAGTGCCACTCCTGCAATTGACACTTCTGCAAGTGGACAGGTGGGGACGTCATGTAGCCGCTATGGTTCGACTGTTCTACTGCCAGATACATCATGCCTCGGCTGTTGTACCACTTCAGACACTCTGATGTGACCCTGAAACATGGCTCTTCCTCAGCAGTCGGCAGGATTTCAACATCCAGGACCGGTCTGTTGTCATTTGGCCACCTGGGCATTTACATGATGCCCAATCTCTGTCGACCAGAGCCGTTACCCCCACCACCGCCACAACCGGGTCATGTTCCACGGATCTCTGCCTGTCTGCCCAGTCCTTGCAGCCCACACTACACCAGCCGCTTGCCCCTGCTCTTCAGCATTGGTCCAGACTGGGTCCAGACAACACCATCGCTGTGCCGCTGGGGCACTGCAACCTTGCACTATGCCAGTTGACCTCACTGGCCTCATGCGCTGCAGAATGCCCTAGCAGTGCTTGCCCACCATTGTCAGCAAAATGCCAGCATACTGGAGATTCAGCTCAGCTTCTGTCTCCCAAGCAGTGTGTGTCACTATATGTTGTGCTATCTTGCGTGGCACTACTATGCCAGAACATTATGTGAAAATAGAAATGCACTTTAGTGACTGCCTGAGTTGTATGGATTAGTTAAAGACTTGGTGTGTTCATCCTTATGCCTTTCCATAGCCATCAGACCAATCCAAGCTGTATACATTAGTAAAGAACTAATAAAGAAATCCTTGTATCTTCGCTAGAACCTCCTTCTCCTGCTGCTGCTCATCCATCCCATTTTTGGCAGAGAACAATACCCCCACAATCAGCAAAATCATTTCTCCCATAACTGTTTGAAGAGATAATACAAGTTTTTGGTGGGTACATATTTTTGAGCTGCTTCAGAGATTGCTGCAATTAGGCACACTGCATGGGCTGGGTTAGAGTCTGGCCCAGCCTGCACCTAGGCATTATGAGCCACCATTCTGATGTTCATACTGTGTGCCAGGCAGGGCCAGCAGAAAGGGCGAAAATCCGCTTCTCTGATTTTCACATAACTACTCTTACCAGTATATAAGACTATGCCACTTCATTACACAGGACATGGTTTTATAATGGGCCACACTTGACATTAGAAAAGTCAGTCAATTATTTCTTGTCAACATCCTAGAATTAGTAAAAATTTCATTTCGTATTTGTATGTATAAGATAAGAATAAATTAACCTTAGACTTTGCTGTGGATGGACTGTATTGCAACACCATGTAAAATATACGATTTTCTTTAAATTGTATGGTCTGACTTTTCACTAGACTTTTCTCATCTGATGGTTAATAAACATTTCAAAGTTGTAATTGTTGTTGTTGTTGTGGTCTTCAGTCCAGAGACTGCTTTGATGCACCTCTCCATGCCACTCTCTCCTGTGCAAGCTTTTTTATCTCCAAGTACCTACTAAGACCTACCTCCTTCTGGCAGAAGACCCAAAGAGATGCTGGTCATACACACCAGTGGCAAGACGTAATCAATACCTTCACTGTGCGATAACAATGGTGAAGTCACTGATGACAGTGTCACTAAGGCAGAGTTATTGAACACGGTTTTCCGAAACTCCTTCACCAGAGAAGATGAAGTAAATATTCCTGAATTCCAATCGAGAACAACTGCCAAGATGAGAAACATAGAAGTAGATATCTGCGTATTGTAACAAAGCAGCTTAAATCACTTAACAAAGCCAAGGTCTCTGGTCCAGACTGTATAACAATCAGGTTCCTCTCAGAGTATGCTGATACAATATCTCCACATTTAGCAATTATATACAACTGCTCGCTCACAGAAAGATCCGTACCTAAAGACTGGAAAATTGCTCAAGTCACACCAATCCCAAAAAGGGAAGTAGGAGTAATCGGCTGCATTATAGGCCCATATCACAAACGACGATTTGCAGTAGGTTTTGAAACAATTTATTGACACACAGTCAGCATGGATTCAGAAAATATCGTTCTTGTGAAAAACAAATAGCTGTTTATACTCATGAAGTAATGAATGAGTGCTATCGACAGGGGATGTAAAATTGATTCCATATTTTTAGATTTCGGGAAGGCTTTTGATACCATTCCTCACAAGCGTCTTCTAACCAAACTGTGTGCCTATGGAAAATCGCTTCAGTTGTGAGACAGGATTCATGATTACCTGTCATGAAGGTCACAGTTCGTAGTAATAGATGGAAAGTCATCAAGTAAAACAGAAGTAATATCCGGTGTTCGCCTAGGAAGTGTAAGCCCTCTATTATTCGTGATCTATGTTAACGACACAAGAGATAATCTGAGTAGCCACCTTAGATTGTTTGCAGATGATACTGTCATTTGCCATCATATAAAGTCATCAGATGACCAAAACGAATTGCAATATGATGTATGGTACGAAAAATGGCAATTGACCCTGAATAAAGAAAAGCGTGAAGTTATTCACATGAGTACTAAAAGAAATCTGCTAAATTTCAATTATGCGATAAGTCACACAAGCGGAAGGCTGTAAATTCAACTAAATACGTAGGGATTACAATTAAAAATAACCTAAATTGGAATGATCACATAATGTTGTGGGTAGAGAAAACCAAAGACTGCAATTCATTGGCAGAACACTTAGAAGATGCAACAGGTCTACTAAAGAATCTGCTTACCCCAAGCTTGTCCTCCCTGTTCTGGAGTATTGCTGTGTGGTGTGGGATCCGCATCAGATGGGCTGATGGATAACATCGAAAAAGTACAAAGAAGGGCAGCTCGTTTTGTATTATCGCAAAATAGAGGAGATAGTGCCACAAATATGACACGTGTTTGGAGTTGTTGTTGTTGTGGTCTTCAGTCCTGAGACTGGTTTGATGCAGCTCTCCATGCTACTCTATCCTGTGCAAGCTTTTTCATCTCCCAGTACCTACTGCAAACTACATCCTTCTGAATCTGCTTAGTGTATTCATCTCTTGGTCTCCCTCTACGATTGGTGATCCCTTGATGCCTCAGAACATGTCCTACCAACCGATCCCTTCTTCTGGTCAAGTTGTGCCACAAACTTCTCTTCTCCCCAATCCTATTCAATACTTCCTCATTAGTTATGTGATCTACCCATCTAATCTTCAGCATTCTTCTGTAGCACCACATTTCGAAAGCTTCTATTCTCTTCTTGTCCAAACTATTTTTCGTCCATGTTTCACTTCCATACATGGCTACACTCCATACGAATACTTTCAGAAATGACTTCCTGACACTTAAATCAATACTGGATGTTAACAAATTTCTCTTCTTCAGAAATGCTTTCCTTGCCATTGCCAGCCTACATTTTATATCCTCTCTACTTCGACCATCATCAGTTATTTTGCTCCCCAAATAGCAAAACTCCTTTACTACTTTAAGTGCCTCATTTCCTAATCTAATTCCCTCAGCATCACCCGACTTAATTCGACTACATTCCATTATCCTTGTTTTGCTTTTGTTGATGCTCATCTTATATCCTCCTTTCAAGACACTGTCCATTCCATTCAACTGCTCTTCCAAGTCCTTTGCTGTCTCTGACAGAATTACAATGTCATCGGCGAACCTCAAAGTTTTTATTTCTTCTCCATGAATTTTAATACCTACTCTGAATTTTTCTTTTGTTTCCTTTACTGCTTGCTCAATATACAGATTGAACAACATCGGGGAGAGGCTACAACCCTGTCTTACTCCCTTCCCAACCACTGCTTCCCTTTCATGTCCCTCGACTCTTATAACTGCCATCTGGTTTCTGTACAAATTGTAAATAGCCTTTCGCTCCCTGTATTTTACCCCTGCCACCTTTAGAATTTGAAAGAGAGTATTCCAGTCAACATTGTCAAAAGCTTTCTCTAAGTCTACAAATGCTAGAAACGTAGGTTTGCCTTTCCTTAATCTTTCTTCTAAGATAAGTCGTAAGGTCAGTATTGCCTCACGTGTTCCAGTGTTTCTATGGAATCCAAACTGATCTTCCCCGAGGTTGGCTTCTACTAGTTTTTCCATTCGTCTGTAAAGAATTCGTGTTAGTATTTTGCAGCTGTGTTTGGAGTGGCAATCATTAAAACAAAGGCATTTTTCATTGTGACAGGATCTTCTCATGAAATTTCAATCACCAGTTTTCTCCTCCGATTGCGAAAACATTCTGTTGGCACCCACCTACATAATATGCCCGCATGCCCACCTTTGTCGCAACTCCATAGATATCACTTCGCTGCTTCCTCCCAGCGGCGGATCTGATCTCAAAAGTTTGTGTATATATTGTCTTGGCTAGTTAAGAACCATTCCCTGCCATGTGGGTCAGGCATAAAACATCTCTAAATCATGTTGTGAATGTAATTGTGGGAATTAGCAGTTTTCTATTTCCAGAGATATTTCTTACACTTTCAACCATGATGGATCCAAAGACAGTGATTTTATTTATTTCTCGGGAATAACATAGCAGTTGGGTTCCATTCTATTTTTTCTAATGTTTGTTTCCCAAATAATTTGATTTAATTATCTTCGTAGTCAATATGCCTTCATTAAATCCTATTATCTGTTTGTAACAGGTTGATCAGCTTTTCTCAATAACCCTTGAATATTCACAGATGTAACTGTCTATGCACTAGCTTATTTTTGGGATTTAGAAAACATGGAGAAATTCTCGTATCTATTCTGTTCTATTGACACAATTCACTTCTTAAATTAATGGAAATGGGGGATCAATGAAGGAGATGATCCTAGTGTGTATCGTTTCGGTATAATAACATTCAGTCTGTACCACATTCCTTCGTGTTCCTATCACTAAAGTTACGATTTTCCATGAAACTGTCCTTTACCATTAATATCTGATAAATCATAAATATGTCTCTGGCTTTGCAATGTCTAAGCTTCTTAATTCTCACGACACGATATTAATTCTAAGTTCGAGTTCTTTCAATGACTGTTCAGCACAATGTCTAAGCTTCTTAATTCTCACGACACGATGCTAATTCTAAGTTCGAGTTCTTTCAGTGTCTGTTCAGCACAAATTTAGTCTTCTCACAGGCACTATATCTCACGTCTCGTTTATTAGCAGAATTGCCTTGACAATGATCGGCAAAGATATTGTTATGATAAGGTCCAACTATTTTGTGTCCCAATATTTCAAAATAATCCATTATCCACCACTCCAATGTCTAATCCAGTTATCAGAAGGATGTTTAATTAGGCTGATAATCCCTAACTTCCAACTACCACGGAAGACTGCGAACATGCACCACTGAAAACAAAGACTCAAGAGCGCTAACAATGCTGCACATTGATTTATGTATTATATTCAAAACAAAATGCATCTCTGTTATGTCTTCCTTGGATTCCCCTTGTACTACTTTGCTTTACTCTATTTCAAATATCTACTCTTTGTAAAATTTTAACTAACAATTACTTTGAAATACAACCACCATTTTTTGGCTCTTAGGTCATTTTGTATTACAGAGTTTAATCTAATATTCATTTCTGAATGCCCACTCTCTAAAGAGTGGTTACAATAGGGAGAAATGATCATCACAATAAAATCAGGGAAATAAGGGCTTGCACAGAAAAACTTAAGTGCTAATTTTTACCATGCCCCTTCTGAGAGTGGAACGGTAGAGAGACAGCTTGAAGGTGGTTCATTGAACCCTCTGCCAGACACTTTATTGTGAGTAATCACGTAGATGTAGATGAATCTGCTCAGTGTTCATTTCTTGGTTTCCCTTTATGATTTTTACCCTCCATGCTGCCCTCCAATACTTGATTGGTTAGCTCTTGATGCCTCAGAACATGTCCTTCCAACCGATCCCTTCTTCTAGTCAAGTTGTGCCACACATTTCTCTTCTCCCCAATTCTGTTCAATGTCTCCTCATTAGTTACATGATCTACCCATCTAATCTTGATCATTCTTCTGTAGCACCATATTTAGAAAGCTTCTGTTCTCTTCTTGTCTAAAATGTTTATCGTCCAAGCTTCACTTCCATGCCTGAGTATACTCCTTACAGATACTTTCAGAAAAGACTTCCTGGCACTTAAATCTATACTCAATGTTAACAAACTTCTCTTCTTCAGAAACACTTTCCTTGCCATTAACAGTCTAGAGTTTATATCCTCTCTACTTCGACCATCATCAGTTATTTTGCTCCCCAAATAGCAAAACTCATCTACTACTTTTAGTGTCTCATTTCCTAATCTAATTCACTCAGTGTCAGCTCCTTTAATTCAAGTACATTCCATTATCCTCATTCTTTTTGTGTTCATCTTATATCTTTCTTTCAAGACACTGTCCATTCCGCTCAACTGCTCTTCCGGGACCTTTTCTGTCTCTGACAGAATTACAATATCATTGACAAACCTCAAAGTTTTTATTTTTTCTTCATGGATTTTAATCCCTACACCAAATTTTTCTTTTGTTTCCTTTACTGCTTGCTCAATCTACAGATTGAATAACATCGGGGATAGGCTACAACCCTGTCTCACTCCCTTCCCAACCACTGCTTCCCTTTCATACCCCTCGACTCTTATAACTGCCATCTGGTTTCTGTGCAAATTGTAAGTAGCCTTTTGCTCCCTGTATTTTACCCCTGCCACCTTCATAATGTGAAAGAAAGTATTCCAGTCAACATTGTCTAAAGCTTTCTCTAAGTCTACAAATGCTACAAATGTAGGTTTGCCTTTCCTTAATCTATGTTCTAAGATAAGTCATAGGTTCAGTATTGCCTCATGTGTTCCAACATTTCTACGGAATAAAAACTGAACTTCCCCAAGGTTGGCTTCTACCAGTTTTTCCATTCGTCTCTAAAGAATTCGTGTTAGTATTTTGCAGCCGTGACTTATTAAACTGATAGTAAGGTAATTTGCACACCTGTCAACACGTGGTTTCTTTGGAACTGGAATTATTTTATTGTTCTTGTAGTCTGAGGGTATCTCACCTGCCTCATACATCTTGCTCACCAGATGGTAGAGTTTTGTCAGGGCTGGCTCTACCAAGGCTATTAGTAGTTCTAATGGAATGTTGTCTACTCCCAGGGCCTTCTTTCGACCTAGGTCTTTCAGTGCTCTGTCAAACTCTTCACACACTATCATATCTCCCATTTCATCTTCATCTACATCGTCTTCCATTTCTATATTATTGTCCTCAAGAAAATCGCTCTTGTATAGACCTTCTATGTACTGCTTCCACCTTTATACTTTCCCTTCTTTGCTTAGAACTGGGTTTCCATCTGAGCTCTTGATATTCATACAAGTGGTTCTCTTTTCTCCAAAGGTTTCTTTAATTTTCCTGTAGGCAGTATCTGTCTTACCCCTAGCGATATACACCTCTACATCCTTACATTTGTCCTCTAGCCATCCCTGCTTAGCCATTTTGCACGTCCTGTCGATCTCATTTTTGAGACGTTTCTATTCCTATTTGCCTGCTTCATTTACTTCATTTTTATATTTTCTCCTTTCATCAATTAAATTCAATAAATCTTCTGTTACACAAGGATTTCTACTAGCCCTCATCTTTTTACCTACTTGATCCTATGTTGCCTTCACTATTTCCTCTCTCAAAGCTACACATTCTTTTTCTACTGTATTTCTTTCCCCCCGTTCTTGTCAATGTTTCCCTAATGCTCTCCCTTAAATTCTCTACAACCTCTGGTTATTTAAATTTATCCAGGTCCCATCTCCTTAAATTCCCACCTTTTTGCTGTTTCTTCAGTTTTAATCTACAGTTCATAACCAACAGACTGTGGTCAGAGTCCACATCTGCCCTGGAAATGTCTTACAATTTAAAACCTGGTTCCTAAATCTCTGTCTTACCATTATATAATCTATATGAAACCTTCCAGTGGCTCCAGGCCTCTTCCACAACCTTCTTTAATGATTCTTAAACCAAGTGTTAGCTATGATTAAGTTATGCTCTGCGCAAAATTCTACCAGGTGGCTTCCTCTTTCATTCCTTACCCCCATTCCAAATTCACCTACTACTTTTCCTGCTCTTCCCATTCCTACTATCGAATTCCAGTCCCCTGTGACTATTAAATTTTTGCCTCCTTTCACACTCTGAATAATTTCTTTTATCTTATCATTCATTTATTCAGTCTGTCATCTGCGGAGCTAGTTGGCATATATACTTGTACTACTGTGGTAGGCATGGGCTTCGTGTCTCTCTTGGCTACAATAATGCATTCACTATGATGTTTGTAGTAGCTTACCCGCACTCCTATTTTTTTATTCATTATTAAATCCACTCCGTCATTACCACTGTTTCAAAGTATATGTGGGATAAATAGTAGAAATGGTTTCACATAACATATACTTCCACACATAACTTTGTTTCCAACTCAAGACTTAATAACTTTTGTGTTCTTCCATAAAGCTGATCTTTAATCATTAACTTTAGTATGGCAGTAGAAGCACCAGTTATAAATATTATTTTGCTATTCACATCATAATAATCATCGAAACGTAACCCAAACATATGACAAAACATTCTGATAAGCAACATAAAATACAATTACAGCACAAAGAAGTTCCTTCTTCAGCTAAAAATATGATAATTTATGAAAGCATATTTGTTCTGTTGTAACAAATCATTGTTTACCGTTATGTGTGCCTAATGAAAGTAATACTTCGTTACCTGGAACCAGAATTTAGAATAAATCTTATTGCATAAGTTATTGATTAGCAATTTGAGATTTTTAGCATAGAAAATAAAAGATGGCTTACAGTCTGATGAGTATTTCAGTCCTATAGTAATGTACTGTAGCAAATGGCTGTTAACTGAAATTGGCTGTTGTGGAAAGATACTTTATTTTGGGGACGGAATGAGTTATTGATTGAAGCAGTGGAAAATATGTCAACCTACTATTGTAAATAATGACCTCATATGATAGTCACACAAAGGATACAGGCACTTTGGAATCTGTAAATTCATTAAGAATATAGTTAAGTTCCATTCTCTCAGAAATTAAAAGGAAATTTAATGTTCATGTGACCTATGTCAGGTGGTTAAAAACAATAACATCTTGAATTTCAAAATTTATGCAATAGTGCCCCAAGCATTACATGGTTTAACAGCTGCAGATATCTTCAGACAGTTGCCAGAAGGTAGAGGTAATTCTTCATAATAATTGAATGATGGTCAAAAATTATGCCCTATTAAATAGTGACGGCTGGTTATCACATGCTAATGTGCTGCAGCACACTGTAAATATACTAAAATTTTGCCATTTTGTTTTGAATGCAAGCTGGAAATTGCACTAAAGTTACATCATTTCTCTTTGAATGCATGCTGACGAAAACATGTTTTGTAGTGCTTTCTCCGCAGTAACTAGAAGCCTGTATCAAGTGCTAAAATGATGACTAGCTGCAGTATGATCAGTTCAGAGAAGTGATGCAGCTGTCATCTGTTCCAGCACTATGAGCGCTACATTGCTCACAGTACCAGGCCAGTATATTTCTTCGAAACTGCATGTAGTGTGTTGCTCAAATATATAGTATGTAGACTTTTTATAGAATTGTCATTGTGCCGGCATGTGGGCAAGTGGTGTAAAGCACAGACTGGCAATTTGTGGACCCAGCTTTGAGTCCCACTGTTACCTAGATTTTTTTTTTCATCCCTTGCAGTGTTAAACTATTAATTATAAAATTTAAAAATTACTTCAGTTTATACACATAAAATTAATATATTCAATTTTGTTATGATTACTACACTTGTAAGTTAAATAAATGGTTATAGGCTAGATAGTATAAAACAAGCCAGTATATGAGGAAATTTAGTATGAAAGCGTTTTCTGTAGATGATCTACTAAAGAGACCCTTTTCCAGTTGACCTTTGGAGGAGAAAGTGAAATTTAAAGATTTAGGTAGGTGTACTTCAAATGTAAATCTAGCAACAGAGGGACGTGGGATGAGGCTCACCAATTTGGCATATACTTAATAGTGATAATTTCAAAATACTTACAAAATATTTTGAACAGTTTCTGATTGCCCAGAATCAATCCATAAGCTTGAATTCTCAAACAGTCATGAAAACCTAGAAGATGATTTACCCCTAACACCAATGAAATTGAATAAGTTATTAAAACCTTATGAAGCTAGTGGAGAAGACTCTATTACAGCAAAACTTTTAAAGGCAGTAAACAAGACGTTAACAACAACAGAGGAATTTCTTTGCAACCAGTTGCATATAACACATCTTCCAAGATTATACTAAACAGAGTAGAAACAATACTGGAGACTAATTTAGGTGAATATCAATATTGTTTTATGAAGGGCAGGTCATGTCCTGATTAAATATTTAATCTGAAGTCAATCATTTTCCAAAATTACTGAATTCAAAAGGTCAGTATTTTTCTTTGAAGCTGCATATAGTTTGTTGCTCTAATGTAGAGTATGAGGGATTTTTAAAGTGCAATTGTCATGGCTCTGCCGTGGGTGAGTGATCTAAAGTGTTGACTGGTAATTCATGGTCCCAGGTTCAGTTCCCACAAATACCAGCATGTTTTTCATTTTATTCCTCTCAGTGTTAAACTATTAATTATGCAAGTTAAATATTTTGAACAGTTTAGTTTATATACATAAAATTAATGTATTCAATTTAGTTGTGATTAATACTACACTCCTGGAAATTGAAATAAGAACACCGTGAATTCATTGTCCCAGGAAGGGGAAACTTTATTGACACATTCCTGGGGTCAGATACATCACATGATCACACTGACAGAACCACAGGCACATAGACACAGGCAACAGAGCATGCACAATGTCGGCACTAGTACAGTGTATATCCACCTTTCGCAGCAATGCAGGCTGCTATTCTCCCATGGAGACGATCGTAGAGATGCTGGATGTAGTCCTGTGGAATGGCTTGCCATGCCATTTCCACCTGGCGCCTCAGTTGGACCAACGTTCGTGCTGGACGTGCAGACCGCGTGAAGCAACGCTTCATCCAGTCCCAAACATGCTCAATGGGGGACAGATCCGGAGATCTTGCTGGCCAGGGTAGTTGACTTACACCTTCTAGAGCACGTTGGGTGGCACGGGATACATGCGGACGTGCATTGTCCTGTTGGAACAGCAAGTTCCCTTGCCGGTCTAGGAATGGTAGAATGATGGGTTCGATGACGGTTTGGATGTACCGTGCACTATTCAGTGTCCCCTCGACGATCACCAGTGGTGTACGGCCAGTGTAGGAGATCGCTCCCCACACCATGATGCCGGGTGTTGGCCCTGTGTGCCTCGGTCGTATGCAGTCCTGATTGTGGCGCCCACCTGCACGGCGCCAAACACGCATACGACCATCATTGGCACCAAGGCAGAAGCGACTCTCATCGCCGAAGACGACACGTCTCCATTCGTCCCTCCATTCACGCCTGTCGCGACACCACTGGAGGCGGGCTGCACGATGTTGGGGCGTGAGCGGAAGACGGCCTAACGGTGTGCGGGACCGTAGCCCAGCTTCATGGAGACGGTTGCGAATGGTCCTCGCCGATACCCCAGGAGCAACAGTGTCCCTAATTTGCTGGGAAGTGGCGGTGCGGTCCCCTACGGCACTGCGTAGGATCCTACGGTCTTGGCGTGCATCCGTGCGTCGCTGCGGTCCGGTCCCAGGTCGACGGGCACGTGCACCTTCCGCCGACCACTGGCGACAACATCGATGTACTGTGGAGACCTCACGCCCCACGTGTTGAGCAATTCGGCGGTACGTCCACCCGGCCTCCCGCATGCCCACTATATGCCCTCGCTCAAAGTCCGTCAACTGCACATACGGTTCACGTCCACGCTGTCGCGGCATGCTACCAGTGTTAAAGACTGCGATGGAGCTCCGTATGCCACGGCAAACTGGCTGACACTGATGGCGGCGGTGCACAAATGCTGCGCAGCTAGCGCCATTCGACGGCCAACACCGCGGTTCGTGGTGTGTCCGCTGTGCCATGCGTGTGATCATTGCTTGTACAGCCCTCTCGCAGTGTCCGGAGCAAGTATGGTGGGTCTGACACACCGGTGTCAATGTGTTCTTTTTTCCATTTCCAGGAGTGTATTATAATTCAAAAGGGCATACATCACCAAATTGGCATAATTTTGCACGAGCTGCCACTGCTACTAAAATATTGAATACAGCCACTTTAGTTAACTGTTAAGAAGAGTATTTTGCAGATGTGGGAAAACCGAGATTACTATCTATGGATAATGGTATTCAGTTTATAAATAATAATTTTAAAGAATATTTATCATGGGAACAAGTAATGCATATTACCATTTCAATATACCATCTTCAGCCTAACCAATCGACAAGGTTGGTGAAGGTGTTCAGCAGACACTGCCAAACATATCGTTCAAATAGATGTACTACATGGGCTCAAATGATTCAATTTCCAAATTATTCAAAATGAGTTGCCTCACACCTTTGTATAACGATCTTTCACTAGTGTAGATATTAAATAGAAATTTTTTTTGAGAACTATTATTAGAATTATTTAAATAACGAGAAGGTGCAATCCAACATAAAGACAATGTACATGAGTGAGTGAAAAAGGAAATAGAGAAAAGTGCTCAAATTACAGTAAAGGAATATAATTGTCAAGAGTAACACCAAATTACAAGTAGATGACATGGTGCTAATTAAGGCTTTTCATCAGATTTATAATGTAAAGAAAGAAGTTAGCAAGTTTTTTCAGAGATATTAAGGTGGCTAGTAGGGCTTCTTGTAGTCCTGCACATGGCCAGGAAAAAAGGAGTATATAAAATCGTCATAAAAACTTAACAGACAGACTCAGGGGAGTTCATGGTCTGTATGAACTACACAGAATGACGCATCCTATGAATTATACACTGTCATGCCCGCAAGGATTCCATTTGTCCGCTACAATTTTGCGATTTAGATTGCCATACAGCTGTCTCTTCCTGTCTTACTATCCTTCTTTAAATTCCATTACTTGCACAACTGTATCAGTAACAATCAGATAATAAAATATTAGCTACCATTCCATAACAGCTTAGCTGGTGATGCACTATCTCAGATGTATTTTTCACATCTGTGCATACAAGTAAAACAGAACAGATAGCAATGATGGCATGGCCATATTCATTGTTTGTAAAGTTATCCAGAAACTATACTTTTTCTTTTATAGTCAACAAAGATGAGAGACCATATCGCCACAACATTTTTTCCAATAAAAGTAATATGCTATTGTCTATGTATCTGAACTTATAGTTTAAGTACCATGGTAAGCCTTGTAATTTGGTGTTGCTCTTGACAATTATATTCCTTTACTCTTCTAGTATTTCCTGCAGACAAAACATACAAATAAAGTATAGTAAATAGCAAGAAATTATATATGTCTTTGATATATGAAGCACTTTCACATTTTTCAGAGAAACATTTTGTGTCTCCCTAGTCCAAGTTTTATTAACTTCACATACAGGCTGAATATTAGCATTAATAATTATTTGGATTACTATACATATTTATATTACAATGTCTCAACAAGACCATAACTGCTTGTCTCCTGTTGCCCCCACACCCTACATCCATTTCCACATCCCCTCTCACTCCCCATCTCCTTCTCTCCCTCCCCTTCTTCCTCATCTCTTAGTCCATCCCCTCCTTCACTCCTCTCTTCCTATGCATCCACTACTGCTTCTCTTTCTCTGTCCTTCCCTTCTCTATCCATCTCAACCATTCCCCTAGCTGTGCCCATTCATTCGTGCAGCCCCTGCAATATAGGTCGATAAAGCATGATGATACTATTCCAGCATGATGTGCCAATCGTGCAGGGCTGCCTACACATTGAGGGCTAGAAAACAATTTCTTGCCCATAACATGTAGGCTTTCCTGCAAAGCTGACCAATGAGGCAAGCTGATACTGTTCTCACCAACATGCATGTCATGCAGGCAGCAAATATGGCAAGCACTGAGGAAACGCCTGTGCATATATCTGTGCTCCTATTGAAGCTAGAAGGTTATAAACTGCACAGGGTGATATTTGTGAACTTTGCTGTTTGTGTGCAAGATTTGACTGAAATTAATCCAAGAGCCTGGGAGACGATCACATACATACTTACATATACATGCTTATAATCTGCTCTACATATACAGTATAACCTCGTTAACATGAATACGAAGGGACCGGAAAATCAAGAGTTCATGTTAAAAATATTCATGTTAAATGAAAAACACAGATTGTAATATTTATACATGTACAGTAATGAGTAATACACTACAGTATCAATTACTTTACATTACTGTGTACTTATAACACTATAAAGTGGCTGTAGGAGTACATGTACTCACAAATTACATTTTTTTTCTTGCATTGTTAGCTGCAACAGGCAGAAGATGTGCTTTGTTGGTGCTGCACATTTTAGAGATTTTGATCGAGATAAATTTACGTTGCAGTGTTCTTCTTTGGTTAGCCAATGTAGATGTGTGAACAGAATCAGCTGAATGAAAAATCCATGCAATACTCACGTTTATTTATATATAAAAGCTGACTTAGAAATTTTCTCATGTGTGAGACCACTTGTACAAGATTGTGTGTCAATTTAAAGTTCTATATTTGCATATTTTACTGTTTGTGTCGCTTCTTCTGCATAATCTTTCATTGATTGTGGCAATAACCGTTTGTACTGTGATATATTGTGAAATTGTGAACATTCGTGAGTGTCACAATAAACTAGTATTGTTACTGTCAATTGTAGGCTTAACCTTTAACTAACATGGTGTGGTCTATTTGACCGCGTGATTTCGTCAACAGTTGCAATTTAGCCAGTTCCCTACCCATCACTGTGGCCATGGGCCCGCTAGCTTTGAGTTTAGTTGCAAATGGACCAGCAACACATGTTGTGTTATTTCAGAGCTTCTACAATGAGAGTGATTTCCTTTTGAAAATCTCTCGTGGTCATTTTGACCAGACTATGTTGTTTGTTTGATTTTTTCTAGAACACTTTCCTCACATTTTCTCGTTATTTTCCATTTCATGGCCATTGAAATACACTCCTGGAAATGGAAAAAAGAACACATTGACACCGGTGTGTCAGACCCACCATACTTGCTCCGGACACTGCGAGAGGGCTGTACAAGCAATGATCACACGCACGGCACAGCGGACACACCAGGAACCGCGGTGTTGGCCGTCGAATGGCGCTAGCTGCGCAGCATTTGTGCACTGCCGTCGTCAGTGTCAGCCAGTTTGCCGTGGCATACGGAGCTGCATCGCAGTCTTTAACACTGGTAGCATGCCGCGACAGTGTGGACGTGAACCGTATGTGCAGTTGACGGACTTTGAGCGAGGGCGTATAGTGGGCATGCGGGAGGCCGGGTGGACGTACCGCCGAATTGCTCAACACGTGGGGCGTGAGGTCTCCACAGTACATCGATGTTGTCGCCAGTGGTCGGCAGAAGGTGCACGTGCCCGTCGACCTGGGACCGGACCGCAGCGACGCACGGATGCACGCCAAGACCGTAGGATCCTACGCAGTGCCGTAGGGGACCGCACCGCCACTTCCCAGCAAATTAGGGACACTGTTGCTCCTGGGGTATCGGCGAGGACCATTCGCAACCGTCTCCATGAAGCTGGGCTACGGTCCCGCACACCGTTAGGCCGTCTTCCGCTCACGCCCCAACATCGTGCAGCCCGCCTCCAGTGGTGTCGCGACAGGCGTGAATGGAGGGACGAATGGAGATGTGTCGTCTTCAGCGATGAGAGTCGCTTCTGCCTTGGTGCCAATGATGGTCGTATGCGTGTTTGGCGCCGTGCAGGGCCAACACCCGGCATCATGGTGTGGGGAGCGATCTCCTACACTGGCCGTACACCACTGGTGATCGTCGAGGGGACACTGAATAGTGCACGGTACATCCAAACCGTCATCGAACCCATCGTTCTATCATTCCTAGACCGGCAAGGGAACTTGCTGTTCCAACAGGACAATGCACGTCCGCATGTATCCCGTGCCACCCAACGTGCTCTAGAAGGTGTAAGTCAACTACCCTGGCCAGCAAGATCTCCGGATCTGTCCCCCTTTGAGCATGTTTGGGACTGGATGAACCGTCGTCTCACGCGGTCTGCACGTCCAGCACGAACGCTGGTCCAACTGAGGCGCCAGGTGGAAATGGCATGGCAAGCCGTTCCACAGGACTACATCCAGCATCTCTACGATCGTCTCCATGGGAGAATAGCAGCCTGCATTGCTGCGAAAGGTGGATATACACTGTACTAGTGCCGACATTGTGCATGCTCTGTTGCCTGTGTCTATGTGCCTGTGGTTCTGTCAGTGTGATCATGTGATGTATCTGACCCCAGAAATGTGTCAATAAAGTTTCCTCTTCCTGGGACAATGAATTCACGGTGTTCTTATTTCAATTTCCAGGAGTGTATAATGGAACTTAGTAACTCTACAGGTAAAGGATCTGATGAAAGTAGCAGACAATGTATGAACACTTCAGACCAAAACTTTGAGGTAACTGTGAGCAGATGGTTGGAGGAATTGGATGATAGTGACTGTAACGATAATCCTGAAGAAACTGAACCCATTGTGAGTGAGCATGACACTTCGTCATAACAAAGTGCAACAGAATAGTCCTCTGATGAAAGTAGTGATCCATCTGATGAGCAACAAAGAAGCAATTACTTCTATGGTAAGAATTAGTACCAATGGGCCAAAGCACCTCCGATCCGAACTGTTAGAACTTCGCGCCATAACATCATCATGAAATTTCCATCCACCACATTGACTACAGCAGATCCAAAAGACCCATTTTCATTATGGCATCTCTATTTTGAAGATGAAGTTCTCGATCACACCCTACTATGAACAAATGCTAAAATAGACTGTGTCAGGCAGAAGTACTCTGACAAAAGCAACGCTGAACTTCAGAACCAGGATTTGGATGAACTTTTGGCTTTTTTAGGACCTATGATATATTCTTCTGCCTTCAAATCCAACCACAAAAATGTAAATTATATATTTGCAACTGATGGTTCAGGTCGGGTAATTTTCAAATGTGTCATGTCTAGGAACCGTTTCCTAATGTTGTTGAACTGCTTACAGTCTGATGACTTTTGAACTAGAAAAGAGAGTCTCAAAGTTGACAAAACGGCAGCAGCATCTTTTCTCTTTGGAAAAATTGTGGAAAATTCCCAAAAATATTTCAGTTTAGGCACATGTGCTACTGTAGGTGAGCAACTAGTTTCCTTCCATGGTAAATGCTCATTTATGGTCTACATGCCAAAGAAGCCTGGTAAATATGATTTAAAAATAATGTCCTTGTGTGATGCAAGGATCTGTTACTTTTATAATGGGTACATTACAGTGGAAAAGGCTCTGATGGTGAGACTTTGCCGGACAATGATAAGAAACTGATTATATCAATGCAGTCTCTGTTGCAATTGTGTAAACCAATCTATGGCAGTAACCGCAACGTTACTGCTGACAATTGGTTCAGTTCAATATAGGCTGTGGAAGAATTAAGGAAAAGATGATTGACTTTTGTTGGAACTCTAAAAAAGAGTGAGATTCCATGAGCCTTCCAACCAAACAAGCAAAGGCCAGTTGGTTCATCTCTGTACGATTTTACACAAGGCATCACTTTGTCAAGTGTGCCAAAGACAAACAAAGCTGTTCTTCTTGTCTCTTCCATGCATCGTAGCCTTGCTGAGGATTTGACTTCTCAGAAACCAGAAATAATATCATACTACAACGCCACTAAAGGAGGTGTCGGTGAACTGGACAAAAAGTGCTCCATATACTCCAGCAGTCAAAGAACTCGACATTGGCCAATGTGTTTATTCTACCGTTTATTGGACATCAGCACAGTAAATGCATATGTTCTTAAGAAGAGTGGATCAGAGGAAGCTCTTGTTGACAGATGTATCTTCCTGAAAGAGCTGCCCTTTAGTCTTGTGCTGAAACATATGCCAAAGCGAGCTCAGAACCCATGACTTCTGTAGGAGTTATGACTAATGACCCATCGGATTTTAGGCCCCGATGCTCCAACAGAAGAAGCAGTGGAAGCAGAATTAGGTCCTAGGAATAGCAAAATGTGCAGAATCTGCCCAGCCAACAAGAAAAGGAAGACTTCACATGTTTGGTACATCTGCAAGAGACCAATATGCATGCAGTGCTGTTCCCAGATCTGCAATCACTGTTGTGAAAAATCGTGATTTGGAGAGCTCTGGTTTTTCATGATGTATTTTTTCAGGTAAAAACGTTACATTTTTTGTTCCCTTAGTTCTTCAAGAAGAAATTCAAAATCTATCAAAGCATTAATATTGTTATTAGCTTATGAAAAACATATAAATGTATTAGTTTATGAGGTGTGTAGTAAAAAAATCTGAATGCTAGTTTATCAGTAATTATTTACTGTTAATGTTTTGTATTTTCATGTTTATTTACATTGTATTAAAGACTCTGCATATGCAAAACAGAGAATTTCAAAGGGATTCAAATTGTTAATATTACATCATCATCATCAGTTATCTGCTATATTAGCAGGTCCTTTGCCTCTCCATTTTCTGCGACCCATTGCTTCCTTCTTAAGGCTGCTGTATGTTGTACCGTCCATCATGTCATCCAGTATCTGGAATCTCTTCCTTCCTCGCTTCCTTCCCTACTACATAACCTTCTAAAACTGTTTTTATCAGTCCGTCATTCTTTCTTAATATATGCCCAATCCAATTTCTTTTTCTTCTCTTTATTATATCTAGTATCTGTCTTTTCTCTCCCACTCTTCTCAGTACCTCTTCATTTTTTACTCTGTCCATCCAGCTTTTTCTTTCCATCTTCCGCCATGTCCAGATCTCAAAAGCCTCCAGCCTTTCTCTGTCTTTTTTCCTCATGGTCCACGTTTCAGCACCACATAGAAGAGCAATCCATACAAGACATTTTATGAGTCTCTTTCTGAGTTCTCTGTGCAGACCGCTGCAGAAGATTATCCTTTTCTTATAAAATGCCTCTTTTGCCATTGCTATCCTTGTTTTAATTTCTGTGGTGCACTTCCAGTTGGTGTCTATCCTGCTTCCAAGATACTAAAAATTTTGCACCTGTGCTAGTATTTCTCCATTCAGCATAATTTTTATTTCCTTATTTCCTCCTATTGCCAATACTTTTGTTTTATTTGTGTTAATTTTCATTCCATATTTTTTTTCCATTAGTTGAAATGGTGTCCACCAAATCCTGTAATTCTTTTTCCCCTGTGGCCAGAAGGACCATGTCATCAGCAAATCTCAAACACCCTACTCTTCTTCCTCCAATTTCTACTCCTTTGTCATCTAATGAGCATTGGTCAATTATATTTTCCAAGTAGAGGGTGAAAAGAGTAGGTGATATACAGCATCCTTGTCTTACTCCTTTTCCTAGTCTGATCCAGTTTGTACTTTCTCCTCTCACATTAACTGAAACTTTTTGATTAAGATATAATGAGTTTACAAGTCTTCTGGTTTTCCAGTCCACTCTCTTTTCCCTCATTATAGTCGCCAGCTTGTCCCAAACCACACTGTCAAATGCCTTTTCTAGATCGATGAAGCACATATATAGGTCTCTTCCTTTTTCAATAAACCTTTCTCCCAAGATTCGTAGGAGCCCTATTGCATCTCTGGTGCCCGTATTCCATCTAAAGCCAAACTGCTCCTCGCCAAGATTCTCCTCCATTACTTTTTCAAGTCTTTTATTAATTATTCTTAACATCACTTTGGCTGCATGTGAAATGAGGCTGATTGTCCTGTGCTTGCTGCATTTCTTGGTTCCTTGTTTTTTCGGTAATGGAATCATTACTGTTGTCAGAAAGTCCTCAGGCCATTCACCACTGTCATATATTTTATTACATAACCTCAATATTTCTCTTATTCCATCATGGTTCAAGCATTTTAGTATTTCTCCCGGTATTGTATCTGTACCTACCGCTTTGCCATTTTTCATTGCAGCTATGGCAGACTTTACTTCTTCCATTATGATGGTCGGTCCTTTCTCGTCATCACTTACACTGTTGTGTGATTCAAGTTCCAGAGTTTCTGGTTTGCTATTTCTGTCATATAGCTCTTTTATATATTCTTCCCATCTCTGGAGGACATCGTCATGATCTTTGTACACTACCTCTTCGTCTTTACTCAAAATTTCCATAGTAGCACTTCCTGCTCTGTTTTGTTCCCATGTCATGGTCTTTACTCTGTTGTATAGTAAGTCATATCTTCCCTTCCTGTCCAGTTCTTCAATTTTATCACATTCTTCTTTTAGTCATTTTTTCCTAGCCTGCTCTGTTTCTCTTCGCAGTTCATTATTTCACCTTCAGTATATCTTTCTTGCATCTTCAGTGTTCTTGTTTTTCAATTTTCTTCTCTCCTCCATCTTGGAATGCAGTCTCCATTTTATGCACAAAAAATGGCTTCCTCTCATGTTAAATCAGTGTCCGGAGGTAAAATAGTACCCCATTCGGATCTCCGGGGTGCGGGGGAGGGGGGGGGGGGGGGGGGACAACTTGAAAGGAGGCAAAAAATCAAAACGAGAATTGGTACCTGGAATGTCAGAACTCTGCTACAAGCAGGAAAACTAGAAAACCTTAAAAGAGAGATGGAACAGAATCATATGGACCTCGTAGGGGTTGCTGAGGTAAGATGGAATGGACATGGAGAGTTGCTGTCAGATGAATATGTATTCTACTACTCAGGAGGAGAAGTAAAAGGTATTAATGGAGTAGGAATGATTATGACAAAGGAATTGGCTAAATGTGTGGAATATGTAGACTGTGCAAATGACCGGGTTATTGGTGTAAGGCTGAAAGGAGCACAAAAAGATTTACTGATTGTCCAGGTGTATATGCCAACTTCAGAACATGATGACCAAATTGTAGAGGAAACGTACAATGTAATAGAGAGAATAATGGACGAAAATAAAAAATGCTGCAAAATAGTAATGGGAGACTGGAACGCCATTCTGGGAGAAGGGAAAGAGGGAAACATAGTAGTCAGTCATGGTCTTGGAAAGAGAAATGACAGAGGTGAATGGTTAATTGACTTCTGCAGGGATAGGCAGCTGATAGCGGCAAACACATGGTTCAAGAACCACAAGAGGAGGCTCTACACTTGGAAATCACCAGGGGATAAATACAGAAACCAAATTGATTTTATACTGGTAGAAGAAAGATACAGGAATGGAATCAAGAAGGTGCACACATTACCAGGTGCAGATATTAATAGTGACCACAACTTACTTATAGCAGATATAGAAATAAGAATGAAAAAACTGAAGAAGGTGACCGTGGTGAAGAAGTGGGATTTAGAGAAGATAAGATCCAACAAAGAACAAATTACAGAAATGCTGTCTCGGGAGTTTCTAAACACATTACGAGACAAAGAAGCACCTGATAATGCCAGCGAGTACTGGAATATGCTGAAAGAAGGAATCATTAAAGCAGGACAGCAAAATATAGGATATGTAAAAGGGAAAAGGTCAAAAAAACCATGGGTCACACAAGAAATGATTTCCAAGATGGAGGTTAATATTACACACACCCATAATTAAGAGGGCAGATTGACCACGGCGTTAGTGTCCCATGTTTGCCACTACATTAGTTAAAGGTTAAACTAAATTGTGCTCTTTTAAAATTTTTAAGTACAATAGGTCTATCCTCATTCAAAACAGTCTTTCTCTAATTTCATTGTACAATTACATGAGAAATAGGTTAGTTTCAGAATTTTCGAATGCTCACAAAACTTTATTTTCATACATTAGTGATACAAGTGTTTTGGATACGAAATTTAATTCATAGGAAATCAATGTTTGTGGTTCACAGATCAGTCAGAGTATAGCTCACCCCTGAATTTTATAGTATATCATGCAAATAAATGTGCATTTTTTAGTATTTTCGGAAGCTACCATAGCCCTTTGCATAATCTATGAGCAACTTGCAATAAATCGGTGTTTGTGATTTAGTTACTGTAGCAGATTTATCGGTGTTTGTGATTTAGTTACTGTAGCAGATTTTCTAATTAACATTTTGTGTTGCATCTAGTATTCCCTTAAAGAGGAGTAGCCCTTTATATTACCTGCACTTATTGTAAATTGTTTGCCAATAACTATAACTAACATCAAAACATTTTAGGAAACTAGTAATTTTTACCAAAGGTTTTTGTGCTGCCGTAATAGAAATCTCGTTTAGTGCGTCTGCTTTAATTGTAATAGGGAATTAACAACTTTTTAGCTCAACAGATTAAAAAATATTCAGCAGGGTTAATTTAAAGTCCTTTGTCCACTGCTTTGTAATACATTGCACCAGCCAACATGCAGCCCCACTGTGAATGCTGGTCTCAAACATGGGCTCAGTTGGTTGACATGTGTAAGCAGCTGGAAAACGCCCTGACTACTGTCAAATGATTGACAGCTGCTGTGAATTGGTGTGTTGGAAGAGTTCCCGAGAGTTGTGTATCTGTGATACCTATATGATTGATTGATTTTATTTTGTATTCCATAGGTCCAACTGTGTTGGGTTCACAAGGTACCTCAAGTACTATTCTCTCCTCTGGATCCTGTCTCCTCTGAAGAAAGTACAGGCTCAGTCTTTACTCATCCACTTGATTGCAAGTGACATGTCAGTGATAGGTCTGGGCATCTGGTACAGGGTGGATGGGGACCAGGGGGAATCGGGGTGTTGTATTGATCCTCCTAACCAACACGTTTGAGGTGCTGTCTTTCACTGAAACTGAGCCAGTGAGACTCACTTCAGCAGTTTTGGGGAAACCTGTTTTGTCCAGTTTCAGCAAAAGACAAAGGTGTTTATTAATAGTCAGCAGTTCAAAAGTATGGTGAAAGGTGGTACACCTCTGGGAAATGGCAGCAAGGGATAGGAAAGGACACCAGGTACACTCAGTATGTATGCCTGGGGGCCTCATTCAGCATGCAGAAAAGGCTATTCCGGCAGCCATTGAGGGAACAGGGTGGAGCCAACTGCAGATTGTGATGCATGTTGGAACAAATGGTGCCTGTCATCTGGACTCCGAAGTCATTCTTGCATCATTGCAGCGATTGACAGAGAAGGTTGAGAAGACTAGCCTTGTGTGCGGTGTTTCAACAAAGCTCACAATTTGCAGCATTGCCCCGGAACTGATCTTGGCCCTTTGGTTCTGAGTCGAATAGAAGGACTGAACCAGAGAATTCAGAAGTTCTGTGACAAGCTAGGCTGCGACTTCCTGGACTTGTGCCGTAGGGTCCCCCTAAATGGGTCAGGTGTGTGCCACACACCAGAGCCTGCTACTCAGGTAGTTGACTGTGTGTGGGGTGCATACAAGGGTTTTTTAGATTAGTTGACTCTCCATCCAATCCAGATAACAGTCTCTGTAGAAAACCCCGAAGTATCAGTATAAAATCAAAAGAAATGCATCCTGCAGGTGAGAGTATTGAAATCCTAATGGTAAACTGCCAAAGCATTCACAACAAATTGCCGGAGTTTGCACACACACCCATATCCAACCGCACATACATAGACACAAAATGTCTACTTGTGTCTGTGTATGTGCGGTTGGATATGGGTGTGTGTGCGAGTGTATACCTGTCCTTTTTTCCCCCTAAGGTAAGTCTTTCCGCTCCCGGGATTGGAATGACTCCTTACCCTCTCCCTTAAAACCCACATCCTTTCGTCTTTCCCTCTCCTTCCCTCTTTCCTGATGAAGCAACTGTTGGTTGCAAAAGCTTGAATTTTGTGTGTATGTTTGTGTGTCTATCGACCTGCCAGTGCTTTCGTTTGGTAAGTCACATCATCTTTGTTTTTAGATATATTTTTCCCACGTGGAATGTTTCCCTCTATTATATCCATATGTATTCAGTAAACTAGATAAAAAAATCAATACTATCATATCTCAGTGAGGAACTTGAAACTTTCAGCACAGGTCAGGAGCATGTACAGGAACTCTGGCTCAAGTTAAAAATAATAGTTGATCACACACTGAATAGACATGTATCCAGCAGAACAGTTCATAATTGGAGGAAACCTCCATGGTATGCACTCATGGGAAAGAAACTTCTAAAGAAAAAGAGATTACTGCACAATAGGCATAGCGCAAAGTGTGGGGCTACAGATAGAGAGATGCTGAATGAAATGCATTTAGCTGTCAAGTGAGCAATGTGTGATGCCTCCAATGTCAACTGTAGCAGAGTATTTTCAAATGACATTTCCAAAGAAATTCTAGTCATTTGTAAAAGCTGTTAGTGGCACCAAACTTAGTGTCCAGTCGCTAGTGAACAAGACAGGAACTGAAATTGAGGGTAGTAAAGCAAAAGCTGAAATGCTTAACTCCATTTTCAAATGTTTCTTTACAACAGAAAACCCAGGAGAATTGCCCCAATTCAATCCTAATACCACTGAATAGTTGAATGAAATAAGTATTAGTATCATCAATGTTGAGAAACAGCTGAAATCATTAAAATTGAACTAAGCTCCAAACCACAATGGAATCGCTGTCAGGTATTATGCTGAATTTGCAGCTGATCTAGCCTCTCTTTTCGCTATAATCTATCATAAATTCCTCAAACAAAAAATGCCCAGTTCTTGGAAAAAGGCACAGATCACATGTGTCTGCAAGAAGGTTAGTAGAAGTGATCCAGAAAACTACCATCCAATATCCTTGTCATCAATTTGTTGTAGAATCTGAGAACATATTCTGAGCTCTAACATAATGAGGTATCTTGAACAGAATTACTTCCTCAATGCTAGCCAGCATGGTTTTTACAAAACATTGATCATGTGAACCCCAACTTGCACTTTTCTCGCATGACATATTGAAAGCTTAACATCAAGGCAGCCAGGTAAATGCAATGTGTCTTGGGATATCAAGTGAAATTTGTGAGTGGATTGAGAACTTTTTGATAGAGAGAACATGCCATGTTATCTTGGATGGAGAGTCATTGTCAGATGTAGAAGTAACTTCGGGTGTTCCCCAGGGAAGTGTGTTGGTATGCTTTGTGATGATCTCGCCCTACAGGAAAAATAATTATCAAAATCTGAACTGTGAATTCACACAAAATTCTAGTTGGAAAACCAAACTATTTGTTATACTTCTCAATTGGTCACAATCCCACTTTATTTATGAACTGGAAAACAGAATGTTCATGAGAAACTGCTCTGAAAATGATCTGAGTCAACAAAATTGTATACATGCCCTCCAAACTTCAAAAACATTAACGACAATATCTAACAGAATTTAGAAAAGGTGAGAAAATTATATGAATCACACACAGCACTGTTAATAATTACATGAACACTGAGGGATTCACCAAACATCTACCCACTTTCGAGTATAGCCAGCACCTCTCAATACTATAACACATAGCAATATAATATCAATGCTTTTAATACAGTGTAAACATTCGCCATGTGTTTTGACAACTGACATATATGATTTGCACTCATAGCAGGAAATGCACCAATAGCGAAATAGCAGCTTTTATGTCATTGGTTGGATCCTAGTCAATTATGACAGTTGCCATAATTTACACGTGCAGCCGTATTTCATGACAAAATACTCTTATTAGTCACTATCACATTGCTGTACTCATAACAACACATAAAATCACTTAAAATAATGCTGCTGCCATAATTTTGACATACAAGGAGAAATAGTTCTAATGAGAAGAAGAAGTTTATATTTACTGGTGTTTCAACAATGACTATCATGAAACTATTAGTTCACTAATTGTACTTTTACTTTCAATAGCAGAGAGCAAACATAAACAAGCAAGGAACTTATCTGAATAGAGTCCATAATTCTAGTACTTTTAATAGCGAACGAAAGTTTTTAGATCAGGGGGTAGTGTTTGGTGAAATATCTTAACTTTTTGTTGCGTACGAAGCATTGCACTGGGCAGCACGACATCGGTGAGTTATGATGTTGTTAGCAGGATACAGGCAGTTCTGATTGTTAATCTTCTCCAGTGAAATGCGAACAATGTCCCTGCACAGCTGTATCAGTAACCCAGTGGCAATTAACAAACCACAAGACACTAGTATTTGCGACCATTGTTGACATGTCACCTCTTGTAAAGCACATTACGTAGACATCATTTGTTTACACACTTTGTGCACTGTCTGTGACGCTTTTGCCCATAACTACACAGTTCATCACATTCATATAGCCATAGCCACAACTACACAGTTCATAGAATTGTCCTTTTACCTAATGAACACCGTAAACAATGTCCACTCTGTTCTTGCAGTTTAAACTTCTGTAATGTCATTGAAAGTCAGATATACTGCACAGTTCATTAAGCTCTCCACTTTCACGGCTTGATAGAATGAGAAAGACAACAGTTCCACCACCTGAAAATCAATGCTAGCAAAGTTCATTTGCATAAAAGCACTATTTGTGTCAGTCACAACAAAGTCTTGTTAGCAGCAATTTCACAGTCCAATTTACTTGCTCCTAAAGTTCACAGTGGTAAAGCAAATTGACGTTCACATAGTTCGGTATCACTGTCCATACAATTATCGGTGTTTTTTATAAAAACATAGTATCATTTTCCTGTGCATTCTTCAGAGACCCATCATCCACCATACCTTCTACTACACATCCTCTGTTCAACTATCAATATTGCTATCACTGTCCCCTGTCTACAGGTGTTACATTATTATTGTAAATTACATAAATCCTTATAAATGTTCTTAAATGCATTTTTCACAATTGATAATATACCAAAAAAGAAATTTACAAACTTTTCCACAGTTACAAAGCAAGAAACATATTTATCCATTGGCAAATGAAATAATCACAATTACACCTTTACATTTAAAAACCACAGTAGTATGTTACCTCATCATAATTATATATGTCAGTAGGAACAAAAGAAAAAAAAATAGAAATGAAAGAAAATTATGACAAAAGATTTTATTTGTGTAATTAGCAATGCCTTCACATATGCCCCCCATTTTATCATAGGCTGTTCCCTGGAACCTTTCAAGATAAAGTATCATTGACTTATGTGAGAGCTAGGCAATATCTTGGGTATATACTGATCTAAAGTATTCAAACTTCTATTCACAATTCTTGACATGAATAATTAGATACATCATAGAACAGCACAAATCCAATAATGAAAACGTATTTTACACAATTCTTGCAGAGTACCGATGTCAATGAAGCAAATCAATTTAACAAATTGATATTTCATATAGTAAAGACTAATATCAAGACGTGTGAGTTACCCCCAAATACAAAAACAAAATTCAGAGATAAACAAATAACTAGAATAAACTGATACAATACTGGTGCAGGTTAATCTTGCTAGATCCTTAACTACTGTATACACTACTTATCATCACATGCTCTGAGGTGTCTTTGGAAGAATTTCTGGCACTACGTCACTGAGTTCCAGTTCTAACAGTCACATGTATTTATATGTACTCAGTTAATAGATTTTTTCTTAAGAAGTTAAGGCACAGTCTTCTATAACAGCTCACATCTGATTGCTTAAAGCTGATAACTACTTGACTCATGACATCATCAAACATGTCACATTTCCTATCAGTTTACTCTTTTATTACAAAATTACTGTCTGGTTTCAATCAAAAAATTTATATACTGGTATACAAGAAATTATTCTTCAAACGCTTCTCATTTACAGTTCACAATCAAACATTTACGCCATTCACACAGCAATTTATTTCCTCTGGAAACAGCAAGTGGGCAAATGTATGTATTTAGTTGGAGATTTAAGTATATTTTCTGTTACCCTCTTGGAATTTGTTATTGCTGTGTTCATATCCCATTAACTCAATTCCTTCAAGGTCTTATGATGTGTCATACCATACTGATCAACACTTTCCACATTTCTTGCTAATTCCTCAAAACCTTCTCTCTTTAGTGCTCCTCTTTCAACCTTTACTGAACTCTAATCAATTCTTCTGATTAAAAAATGGTAAGGTCCCTAACGGCTTCCATGTATAACATCCTCTAACCTTCCTTTTAATGTGTTTACCCTTTTCTCCATTTTACTTTATAATATAATCCTCTCTAAACTACTGCTCATCCTATTTTACATCTTTCTTCATTGACAATAATCCTCATCTATCCCTTCTGCACTTCACCATTTCTCTCCATCTCATAATATTCCTATAATTATCACGCATTTCATCTTATACATATTTTTCACTATTACTCTGACCTATTCCTTCTGCACTTCAGTAGTTACCTGTTATATTGTCTTTCCATTTCCCATAAAATTTCATGATTTCATCCAGCAAACATTCTTATCCTTTCCTCCACACACATCTGCAACCAAATCCTATCCACAGCTTCACTACTTTGCACTTATGTTGCATCATCAATTTTTCTTATATTCAATGACTATCAATGCACAACAACTAAAACTCAAACTACCTATTATTATTGTTCAAGCTACTTATAAACCAGATTCATTGCCACACTATAATACCATTCTTTGGTTTCATTAGTACTTTCAACTTTATTACATAAAACTGTTCCCAAAAAATTATTTTAATATTGTTGATCTCTCAATGACTCATTATCTTTTCATCATCAGGAAAAATGCCACATTCAAGAATACAGTCTTATCAGATAGTACATACTTAGTCCTTGCTCTGGATAGTTCAATAGTTGAAGAATTGTTTTAACAGATACAAACAATAGTAGAAGAGTCAGGAGCAGCACAGAAAACTAAAGAATGAAACAGCACTGCCACAGCTTGGGGAATACCCGCCATTGCACATGTTCACTAAAGAGTGAACCCTCTATGGTTCACTCTTCACACCCAATCATCCCTCTGTATTTCCTCTTGGGTCCCAAATCTCACAAAGAAAATTCATTCCCTTCATTACATCCCCAGTTTTTATCAGTGTTGTTCTTGCCTTATACAGTTTTAAATTGACCACATTCTTAAGAGCAAATTCCTTCTTTGACTTGGGATAAAACAGATAGAATGCATTTGGATCTGGAATACTAGCCACTTCAAAAGGTCTTTTGTACACAGTGAAAAATTTTGATATCTTGCCATTTATCTCCTTGGATTTCTGGTAGGCCTTAACCAACACCAGGTCTCCTACTTTAATATCTACCCACCTTATCCTCTTGTCGTGCCTTTTCTTCCTCTCCTCTAATTTCTTTTCCACTAATCCCCTCATTACTTTCTTTTTCTCATCCTAAATTAATTCTTCCCTGTGAGAAAAAGACAGTCTCTCCTCTATGAAACTTAAAGACCTCTCTCCCTTCATAATCTCATAAGGAGTAAACCCTGTTACATCATGACTCACAGTATTCATCACATCCTCGATATTTTCCATGATGTCTCCCCATGATTTATGCTTGTTTCTACAATACATGTGGCACTATCTTCCAATTTCCCTCATATAACGTTCCACAGGATTTCCTGCTGGATGATAAGTTAATGTATGTATTACAGTTATTCCATGACTACCAAGTCCTCCTTTTACTTCTTACCAGTAATCTGACCCAGGAGGGGCTCTCAACAAGGGAAGTGTCCAGGCATCTTGGAGTGAACCAAAGTGATGTTTGGACATGGAGGAGATACAGAGAGACAGGAACCGTCGATGACATGCCTTGCTCAGGCCACCCAAGGGCTATTAATGCAGTGGATGACAGCTACCTACGGATTATGGCTCGGAGGAACCCTGACAGCAATGCTACCATGTTCAATAATGCTTTCTGTGCAGCCACAGGATGTCATGTTACGACTCAAACTGTGCGCAATATGCTGCATGATGCGCAACTTCACTCCCGACGTCCATGGCAAGGTCCATCTTTGCAACCACGACACCATGCAGCGTGGTACAGGTGGGCCCAACAACATGCTGAATGGACTGCTCAGGATTGGAAACACATTCCCTTCACCGATGAGTGTCCCCTATGCCTTCAAACAGACAATCGTCTGAGATGTATTTGGAGGCAACCCGGTCAAGCTGAATCCCTTAGACACACTGTCCTGCGAATGCAGCAAGGTGGAGGTTTCCTGATGTTTTGGGGGGCCATTTTGTGGGGTCAACATATGCCACTGGTTGTCATGGAAGGTGCCGTAATGGCTGTACGATGTGAATGCCATCCTCTGGCCGATAGTGGAAACATAACGGCAGCATATTGGCAAGGCATTCACATTGATGGACGACAATTTAAGCCCCCATCATGCACATCTTGTGAATGACTTCCTTCCTGATAACAACATCGCTCAACTAGGGTGGCCAGCATGTTCTCCAGACGTGAACCCCATTGGACATGCCTGGGATAGATTTAAAAGGGCTGTTTACGGAGAACATGACTCATCAACCACTCTGAGGAATCTATGCTGAATCGCCATTGAGAAGTGGGATAATCTGGACCAATAGTACCTTGATGAACTTGTGGATAGTATGCCACAATGAATACAGGCATGCATCAATGCAAGAGGACGTGCTACTGTGTATTAGAGCTACCGGTGTGTACAGAAATCTGGACCACCACCTCTAAAGGTCTTGCTGTATGGTGGTACAACATGCAATGTGTGGTTTCGATTATCAATAAAAAAAGGGGGAAATAATTTTTATGTTTCTCTCTATTCCACTTTTCTGTACAGGTTCTGGAACTCTTAGAACCGAGGTGATGCAAAACTTTTTTGATGTGTTTAGAAGAAAGAGGTTTCTGTGCAATTCGGAAAGAGTTGGGAAAGGTGGAAAATTCAGAATTAGGTTGTGGAGATTGGGAACATAGCAATATTGAGGAAGAATTATTGCATGAGGAATTAATGATATTAAAGCTGGGCAACCTTTTATAAAAATTACAGTCTGTGGTAGGGAAGAGAAAGCTCTTTTAGACACTGGTAGTGACATTAGTGTAGTAGCTGAAGAATTTTACTATTGTATAATGGATGATAATGAGGTAATGGATGTGCCAGTATTAGGACTGAAAATAATTGCTGCTACTGGTAAACTGAGTAAAGTTGTTAAACATCACATTATTTTAGAATTTCAACTTGGGGGCATAAGTTTAGTACACAATTTTTTTGTGGTACCTGCCTTGAGTGTTAATATAATCCTGGGCAAAGATTGGTTAATGGATTGCAAAGCAGAGATTAATTATGATGATAGTTGCATCAGTTTTGAGAGTGAAGGATCAGAAACAAAGGTGAATTTTGATGGTATGTTAATAGATGAAAATAATCTAGTAGGTCAGTTGAAGGTGAGAATGATGCCAATAGGGTTGATGTTGGGGATTTAGAATTGAACTTAGATTATGGCAATAGTGAAGATGAAAAGAGAATAATTGAAGAATTGAAGGTCCAAATGGACATAGTAGAGGAGTTAAGTGAACACCAGAAAGAGGAGTTAAGAGAAGTTTTGTGGATAAATAGAGAAGTATTTTCAGATAATCCAGGTAAAGCTAAGAATTCTGAGTGCAAATTAGATGTGAAATCAGATGAGCCTTTTGCAAGAAAACCTTTTTCTATACCATTTGCATTGAGGGAAGCAGTGTATAAGGAAATTGAGAGGATGGTAGAGTGTCGCATCATAGAGAGGAGTAAGAGTGAATATAGTAGCTCACTGATAGTAGTGGGTAAAAAGGATGGCAGTGTGAGGGTAATCATAGATGCTAGAATGTTGAATACTATACTGTGCAGAGAAACTGATTGCCCAGAGAATATGGACAGAATATTGCAAAAATATTATAATATGAATTATATGACAAACCTGGATCAGACAGTGGGTACTGGCAAATTCCACTTGCAAAGGAGTATAGGAATTATACTGCATTCTTGGTGAATGGAAGGTGTTACCAATATACTGTGGATCCTTTTGGTTTGAACATTAGTGTGTCAGTGTTCATACGAGCTCTCACCCAAGTCTTAGGACAGGAGTAGAGTTTCGAAATAACAGTGTGGGTGTGGATGACCTCTTAGTTGCCACAGAAACTTGGGAAGAGCACTGCAACTTGTTGATTGATGTACTTGTATTTCAGGCACTGAGAAAAGGGGGCATGATACTGAGACTTAAGAAATGTCAGTTCATAAGAAAAGAGACCCTTGGAGAAAAGAGAGCCACTTGTATGAATATCAAGAGCTCAGATGGAAACCCAGTTCTAAGCAAAGAAGGGAAAGCAGAAAGGTGGAAGGAGTATATAGAGGGTCTATACAAGGGCGATGTACTTGAGGACAATATTATGGAAATGGAAGAGGATGTAGATGAAGATGAAATGGGAGGTATGATGCTGTGTGAAGAGTTTGACAGAGCACTGAAAGACCTGAGTCGAAACAAGGCCCCGGGAGTAGACAACATTCCATTGGAATTACTGACGGCCTTGGGAGAGCCAGTCCTGACAAAACTCTACCATCTGGTGAGCAAGATGTATGAGACAGGCGAAATACCCTCAGACTTCAAGAAGAATATAATAATTCCAATCCCAAAAAAAGCAGGTGTTGACAGATGTGAAAATTACCGAACTATCAGTTTAATAAGTCACAGCTGTAAAATACTAATGTGAATTCTTTACAGACAAGTGGAAAAACTGGTAGAAGCCGACCTCGGGGAAGAACAGTTTGGATTCCATAGAAATGTTGGAACACATGAGGCAATACTGACCCTATGACATATCTTACAAAATATATTAAGGAAAGGCAAACCTACGTTTCTTGCATTTGTAGGCTTAGAAAAAGCTTTTGACAATGTTGACTGGAATACTCTCTTTCAAATTCTGAAGGTGGCAGGGGTAAAATACAGGGAGCGAAAGGCCATTTAAAATTTGTACAGAGATCCAATGGCAGTTATAAGAGTTGAGGGGCATGAAAGGGTAGCAGTGGTTGGGAAGGGACTGAGACAGGGTTGTAGCCTCTCCCCAATGTTATTCAATCTGTAGATTGAGTAAGCAGTAAAGGAAACAAAAGAAAAATTCAGAGCAGGTATTAAAATCCATGGAGAAGAAATAAATACTTTGAGGTTTGCCGATGACATTGTAATTCTGTCAGAGACAGCAAAGGACTTGGAAGAGCAGCTGAATGGAATGGACAGTGTCTTGAAAGGAAGATATAAGATGAACATCAACAAAAGTAAAACAAGGATAATGGAATGTAGTCGAATTAAGTTGGGTGATGCTGAGGAAATCAGATTAAGAAATGAGACACTTAACGTAGTAAAGGAGTTTTGCTATTTGGGGAGCAAAATAACTGATGATGGTCGAAGTAGAGAGGATATAAAATGTAGACTGGCAATGGCAAAGAAAGCATTTCTGAAGAAGAGAAATTTGTTAATATCGAGTATAGATTAAGTGTCAGGAAGTCGTTTCTGAAAGTATTTGTATGGAGTTTAGCCATGTATGGAAGTGAAATGTGGACGATAAGTAGTTTGGACAAGAATAGAATAGAAGCTTTCGAGATGTGGTGCTACAGAAGAATATTGATGATTAGATGGGTAGATCACATAACTAATGAGGAGGTACTGAATAGAATTGGGGAGAAGAGTAGTCAGAGGCACAACTTGACAAGAAGAAGGGACCAGTTGGTAGGACATGTTCTGAGGCATCAAGGGATCACAAATTTAGCAATGGAGGGCAGCGTGGAGGGTAAAAATCACAGAGGGAGACCAAGAGATGAATACACTAAGCAGATTCAGAAGGATGTAGGTTGCAGTAAGTACTGGGAGATAAAGAAGCTTGGACAGGATAGAGTAGCATGGAGAGCTGCATCAAACCAGTCTCAGGACTGAAGACCACAACAACAACAACAACAACAAGAAAAGAGATAAAATTCTTGGGTAGAATCTTATCCACCCCTGGTGTCAAAGTCAACCCTGAAAAGATAAAAGCAATTAATGAATGTCCATCACCCAAGATTCATAAGCAGTTGAAGTCTTTTCTACATCTGTGTAATTTCTACAGAAATTTTGTGTCTAGTAAGGTGTTCAATAACTCACGTTTGAATAAGGGAACAACCACATCACTGACCAGTGAGAGTGACCGAGTGGACTCTCTCTTACTGTTTAGTGCATGCTGTGCCTTTGTCATGTCCAGATATTCTCTACATACTAGTGTCAATAAATTTGTTATTTCTCTATACAAAGGTTGTGAATCATATATTATAAACCCATTGATATCAAAATCCCACAGAACATTCTGGAATATTCAATATTTGTATAAATACGAGGACGGTTCAGAAAGTAACCTCCGATTGGTCACAGTGCGGGTTGTGGGGGGAGTAGCGACGCCATCTGTGCGTTCACGCACTCAACAGGTCAGTCGGCATCAAGCCGTGGTCGAGTGAACGTCGTACCTGCGCTAGTTTAGTTTTTGTGGCAGTTTGAAATGTGTGCTGCAATAGAAAACCCCGCCAAATGTGAAGTGCGTGCTGTCATAAGGTTTTTTACAGCCAAAGGATATTCTGCAGCAGCTATTCATCATGAGCTTTGTGCCGTGTACGGACCAAGAGTTATGAGTGAAGGAGTTGTCCGTGAATGGGTACGTTTATTTAAAAGTGGACGAGAAAACGTTCATGATGAAGAGAGGAGTGGTAGACCATCATTGGTGACTGACGAACTCGTTCAGACAGTTGATGCAAAAGTTCATGAAAATCGACGTTTCTCAATGTCGGAGTTGTCTACTGGTTTTCCACAGATTTCTAAGACTCTCTTGTACGAGATAGTGACAGCAAGATTGGGTTACCGTAAGTTCTGTGCACGACGGGTGCCCAAAATTCTTACAAACCACCACAAAACTCAAAGAATGGCCTCTGCATTAGACTTTCTGTCACGTTATGAGGACGAAGGAGAACCATTGTTAAACAGAATCGTGACCGGTGACGAAACCTGGATTAAGTATGTGAACCCTGAGACAAAAGAACAATCAAAGATGTGGGCACATTCAAATTCGCCTACCAAACCAAGAAAAGCCTCGCAAGATTTTTCTGCCAGAAAACTGATGGCAACTGTGTTTTGGGATGCCAAAGGGGTGTTGTTGGTTGAATTCATGGAACGTGGTACGACCATTAATCAAGACGTGTACTGTGAAACAATAAAAAAGTTACGACGGGCTATTCAGAACAAACGCCGTGGAAGGCTGACTTCCGGTATCGTTTTTTTGCACGATAACACCCGTCCTCACTCTGCTCGCAGAACAACGGCCCTTGTTGAGTCCTTCAAGTGGGACGTTATCAACCATCCACCTTACAGCCCAGACCTGGCGCCAAGTGATTATCACCTCTTCATGCATTTGAAGAAATGGCTCGGGTCACAGCGGTTTGATGACGACGAAGAGCTCAAAGATGCGGTCACAGGCTGGCTCCAGGTACAAGTGGGTGATTTTTATGCAGAAGGAATTTCAAAGCTTGTGAAGAGATACAATAAGTGCCTCAATCGCTATGGAGACTATGTAGAAAAATAGTGCAAAGATGTAGTTGTAAGATGTATATATTAAAATATTTTTATTTAACTAGGTGTATTTTTTTAAATCAACCGGAGGTTACTTTCTGAACGGCCCTCGTAGTTTCACTCTCCGTCCAGGTCAGTTCTGTTCTGGCAGTATGTTGATGACAGTAACAAAAGTGTTTTTAGTTCTGAATGTTGTTCTTCATTGATGAAGTCTTAAAACTTGGACTTGATTGTGATTTTGATGTGACATTGTTTGGTGGAGATGCTGGGTACTTCATAACATCCACATCATCATGGATCCAATTAGGCAACATAAAAGCCAGTGCCTACATGGACAGGACACAGAATACAAGCAGTACTTCATTAATAACATTCAGTACTTCATTAATAATATTCAGGAGACAGATGGATTCTAAAACAGCAGAAAGTCATCTGCATATGAAGTATCCATCATTGTTTTCTGGAGATGCTGATGAAGACCTGCTGAAATGGCTGGAAGGATTTGACCAAGTCACTATATACAACAGGTAGGATGACATATTATGTTTGGAAAATAAGTGCTTTTACTTGGATAGCACAGCCCAACAATGGTTTGAGAACAATGAAGAGGAGCTCAATAAATAGCTGGAACAAATTCCATGCCAAACCTTAGAAAGTAATTAGTGTGATCCCTACGGTAGAAGTGGAAGGCCACCAAGACCTCACTTCTCATACACAGTGTTGTAAGGGAGGCAACACAGAGTTTTATGGCAGCCAGAATTGTTGACTTGAATACACAAAAGATAGTGGCCATGAGCTTCCACCCCATGTGACATGGGGTAACAGATAATGTTCAAGAAGAGGTGTATCTATCTTTGGCACCAATTTCCACCACCAGTTGAACATGCCACGAAAAATGGACTGAACTAATCTGGACTTATGCCACTTCCAATGGCAACCTAGTAGCTGACCAATGCAAGTGAACCAACTCCTCCATCAAGGAAAATGCTCGAAAAAAGAATAGACATTTAGAGGGCGGAGGACAACATACGAGTCTGTTTTTATTGTGGACGCCCTAGGGTCATTATGCACTGCTGCAGAGAAAGAAGCAGTGCCTTCAATGCATCAACTATCACAACAGTCCTACACATGGCAGTCAACTGCAGAGTATTATTGTAAACCTGTAGGCTGAAGCTCATTGCTGTACCCCGAATGAGGTCATTCCCCAACTTGTCATAGCCTTTCCCTGTCACTTTACAGAGATACCAGCCACTTTTCTAACCACCAAATTCAGAGAAACTAAGCAAGATGATCATCTATGGAAGTGAGGCCACCAGAGATGAAAATCATGCATGCTTGACCATCACCAAGATCACAGGAAAGTTCACTGAAGTCATCATTGATGGCCAATGATTCTGAGTGCTAGTCGACTCAGGGCCTTTCTTTTCTATAATGTTGAATGCTTATCATTATTAGCAAAAATAAAGACCATGTTCTGTGATTTGGAAAGGTTTGTGATGAAGGTTTCAAATGAGAAATACATCCAGCCAACAGGAATATGTATTACATGAATAAAGATGATGTGACTTACCAAATGAAAATGCTGGCAGGTCGATAGACACACAAACAAACACAAACATACACACAAAATTCAAGCTTTCGCAAAAAACGGTTGCTTCATCAGGAAAGAGGGAAGGAGAGGGAAAGACGAAAGGATGTGGGTTTTAAGGGAGAGGGTAAGGAGTCATTCCAATCCCGGGAGTGGAAAGACTTACCTTAGGGGGAAAAAGGGACAGGTATACACTTGCACACACACACACATCCATCCGCACATACACAGACACAAGCAGACATTTGTAAAGGCAAAGAGTTTGGGCAGAGATGTCAGTCGAGGCGGAAGTACAGAGGCAAAGATGTTGTTGAAAGACAGGTGAGGTATGAGCGGCGGCAAATTGAAATTAGCGGAGATTGAGGCCTGGCGGATAACGAGAAGAGAGGATATACTGAAGGGCAAGTTCCCATCTCCGGTGTTCTGACAGGCTGGTGTTAGTGGGAAGTAGCCAGATAACTCGGACGGTGTAACACTGTGCCAAGATGTGCTGGCTGTGCACCAAGGCATGTTTAGCCACAGGGTGATCATCATTACCAACAAACACTGTCTGCTTGTGTCCATTCATGCGAATGGACAGTTTGTTGCTGGTCATTCCCACATAGAAAGCTTCACAGTGTAGGCAGGTCAGTTGGTAAATCACGTGGGTGCTTTCACACGTGGCTCTGCCTTTGATCGTGTACACCTTCCGGGTTACAGGACTGGAGTAGGTGGTGGTGGGAGGGTGCATGGGATAGGTTTTACACCGGGGGCGGTTACAAGGGTAGGAGCCAGAGGGTAGGGAAGGTGGTTTGGGGATTTCATAGGGATGAACTAAGAGGTTACGAAGGTTAGGTGGATGGCGGAAAGACACTCTTGGTGGAGTGGGGAGGATTTCATGAAGGATGGATCTCATTTCAGGGCAGGATTTGAGGAAGTCGTATCCCTGCTGGAGGGCCACATTCAGAGTCTGATCCAGTCCCGGAAAGTATCCTGTCACAAGTGGGGCACTTTTGGGGTTCTTCTGTGGGAGGTTCTGGGTTTGAGGAGATGAGGAAGTGGCTCTGGTTATTTGCTTCTGTACCAGATCAGGAGGGTAGTTGCGGTATGCGAAAGCTGTTTTCAGGATGTTGGTGTAATGGTTCCGGGATTCCGGACTGGAGCAGATTCATTTGCCACAAAGACCTAGGCTGTAGGGAAGGGACCGTTTGATGTGGAATGGGTGGCAGCTGTCATAATGGAGGTACTGTTGCTTATTGGTGGGTTTGTTGTGGACAGATGTGTGAAGCTGGCCATTGGACAGGTGGAGGTCAACGTCAAGGAAAGTGGCATGGGATTTGGAGTAGGACCAGGTGAATCTGATGGAACCAAAGGAGTTGAGGTTGGAGAGGAAATTCTGGAGTTCTTCTTCACTGTGAGTCCAGATCATGAAAATGTCATCAATAAATCTGTACCAAACTTTGGGTTGGCAGGCCTGGGTAACCAAGAAGGCTTCCTCTAAGCGACCCATGAATAGGTTGGCGTACGAGGGGGCCATCCTGGTACCCATGGCTGTTCCCTTTAATTGTTGGTATGTCTGGCCTTCGAAAGTGAAGAAGTTGTGGGTCAGGATGAGGCTGGCTACAACGTCACCACTGCTGAAGCCCAGGCTATCCGTGATCTGAAGGCTGACCGATCCATCATCATTCTTCTGGCGGACAAGGGTTCCACGACCGTGGTACTTGATCGTCCAGAGTATGTGGCTGAGGGACTGCATCAGCTTTCAGACAACACCACATGCAAAGTTTGCCAAGGTAATCCCATTCCTTATGTCCAGGCGGAGCTTCAAGGAATCCTCAGAACCTTAGGCCCCCTACAAAAACTTTCACCTGACTCCATCAACCTCCTGACCCCACCAACACCCCGCACCCCTACCTTCTTCCTAAAATTCACAAACCCAATCATCCTGGCCGTCCCATTGTAGCTGGTTACCAAGCCCCCACAGAACGTATATCTGCCAACGTAGATCAACACCTTCAACCCATTTCATGCAGTCTCCCATCCTTCATCAAAGACACCAACCACTTCTCGAACGCCTGGAATCCTTACCCAGTCTGTAACCCCCGGAAACCATCCTTGTAATCACAGTGAAGAAGAACTCCAGAATTTCCTCTCCAACCTCAACTCCTTTGGTTCCATCAGATTCACCTGGTCCTACTCCAAATCCCATGCCACTTTCCTTGACGTTGACCTCCACCTGTCCAATGGCCAGCTTCACACGTCCGTCCACATCAAACCCACCAACAAGCAACAGTACCTCAATTATGACAGCTGCCACCCATTCCACATCAAACGGTCCCTTCCCTACAGCCTAGGTCTTCGTGGCAAACGAATCTGCTCCAGTCCGGAATCCCTGAACCATTACACCAACATCCAGAAAACAGCTTTCGCATCCCGCAACTACCCTCCCGACCTGGTACAGAAGCAAATAACCAGAGCCACTTCCTCATCTCCTCAAACCCAGAACCTCCCACAGAAGAACCCCAAAAGTGCCCCACTTGTGACAGGATACTTTCCGGGACTGGATCAGACTCTGAATGTGGCTCTCCAGCAGGGATACGACTTCCTCAAATCCTGCCCTGAAATGAGATCCATCCTTCATGAAATCCTCCCCACTCCACCAAGAGTGTCTTTCCGCCATCCACCTAACCTTCGTAACCTCTTAGTTCATCCCTATGAAATCCCCAAACCACCTTCCCTACCCTCTGGCTCCTACCCTTGTAACCACCCCCGGTGTAAAACCTGTCCCATGCACCCTCCCACCACCACCTACTTCAGTCCTGTAACCCGGAAGGTGTACACGATCAAAGGCAGAGCCACGTGTGAAAGCACCCACGTGATTTACCAACTGACCTGCCTACACTGTGAAGCTTTCTATGTGGGAATGACCAGCAACAAACTGTCCATTCGCATGAATGGACACAAGCAGACAGTGTTTGTTGGTAATGATGATCACCCTGTGGCTAAACATGCCTTGGTGCACGGCCAGCACATCTTGGCACAGTGTTACACCGTCTGGGTTATCTGGATACTTCCCACTAACACGAGCCTGTCAGAATTCCGGAGATGGGAACTTGCCCTTCAGTATATCCTCTCTTCTTGTTATCCGCCAGGCCTCAATCTCCGCTAATTTCAATTTGCCGCCGCTCATACCTCACCTGTCTTTCAACAACATCTTTGCCTCTGTACTTCCGCCTCGACTGACATCTCTGCCCAAACTCTTTGCCTTTACAAATGACTGCTTGTGTCTGTGTATGTGCGGATGGATATGTGTGTGTGTGTGTGTGTGTGTGTGCAAGTGTATACCTGTCCTTTTTTCCCCCTAAGGTAAGTCTTTCCGCTCCCGGGACTGGAATGACTCCTTACCCTCTCCCTTAAAACCCACATCCTTTCGTCTTTCCCTCTCCTTCCCTCTTTCCTGATGAAGCAACCATTTGTTGCGAAAGCTTGAATTTTGTGTGTATGTTTGTGTTTGTTTGTGTGTCTATCTACCTGCCAGCACTTTTGTTTGGTAAGTCACATCATCTTTGTTTTTAGATATATTTTTCCCACGTGGAATGTTTCCCTCTATTATATTACAAGAATAACCTATAAATGACAGAACACAGTCTACCAACTCTGTCATTTTAACAGAATGTAGTCATGCTATTAACGATGTTACTCTCAGATGGGTCTTGTTCTATCCATCACAAGAAATCATAGACTGTGAAAGATAAAAGCTCCAGACTGAAGTGGTTATTCCAACAAGATTGTTCTCAGTCGTTGTTTGCCATTGAAGACATTGTTATGCTGCCATCATCAATGAGACAAGTTCCAGTCAGCAATCAAGATGATCAGTTAAACTGTGAAGCTTTTGCTGATTGCAAAAGGTTATTCAGGCTCACAAAAGCAATGGACAAGCCAGAATTGATCATAAGCATTTTAGGTATCCAAGGAGAAATTTGGATCATTAACTGTCATGATGAGTGCATCCTCACCCCTAAAGGTGTAGGGACAGCCAAACCAGTCCAGGATGGGCAGCTCAGTGTCATCAACAAAAAATTGTGCTCTGCTACAACTATAGAAAATTCAGTGGAGGAAGCAACTGTTTATAGGAAGGAAGCTACTATCAATGGTAGGCTACTATCAGTAGGATTTCGACTTACCAAGGAAAAATGTCAGCGATTGTTACCCATGCTGTGCCAGTTTTTGGATGCGTCCAGATCAATTACGGAAATAAGACAGACCAAGCAGCCTATGGTAGAAAACTATATCAACACTGGGAAGCCAGCGCTCATATGGGGCATCACTGGCTGAATGATGGATAATCTGGGAGGGAGCTGAGAAGGTGATATAAGGTGCTATAAAATGACACTGCTGAGCCCTCAGTGGATCCTTGGTTGTCTCCATTGGTCCTTGTGAAGAAGAAGGATGGCAAATGTCATTACTTCAATGACTAATGGCAACTGAACAAATTGTCTCTCAATTGCCACATACTGATGACACTTTGGACTGCCTGAAAGGAGCAAAGTATTTCATAGCTATGGACATGTAGAAAGGCTACTGGTAAATTGAGGTTGATGAGACTGGGAAAAGATTTCCTTCATACCTCCTGATGCATGTATGAGTTCAAAATTATGCCATTAGGACTTTGTGACACCCCAGTCAGCTTCGAACACATGACAGACAATCTGCTTCGACGCCTTAAATGGACAACTTGTCTTTGATAAATCAATCACACTTCATTTTTCAAAGATATCTGTAGAACATCTAAGCCAACTGACAACTATGTTGAAATGTGTTTAAATTGGTCTCCAGCAGAACCCAAAAGAGTCCCTCTTATTTATCCAAGCAACAAAAATATTGGGGCACCAAATGAATGGCAATGGAGTCTATCCTGCTCTAGAGAAAATAAGAGCAATCACAGGTTTTCCAATTCCTTGACACTTTTTTGACATGAAAATTTTTCTTGGGATGTGCTCATACTATTAGCAGTTCATAAAGGATACGAAGGCATGGACCTTGCAAGAACTACTCCAGGGAGATGCCAAATTTACCTGGAAAAAAGTCTCAACGAAGGTCTTTCCTTATCCTTAAGGAGGCAGTAACATCTTCTCGAGTATGTATGATGAGAATGCCTAGAGAGAACTTCACACTAAAGTTAGCAGTTTAGGAATAGGGGAAATTCTATTAGAAATTAAGGCATGTGCGCAAAAGGTTATAGCTTATGCTTTCAGAATACTCTCCAAGTCTGATAAGAACTACCCTACAAGTAAGACAGAGTGCCTTGCAGTTGTCTGTCCGATCAACAAGTTTCAGCCATACTTATTTGGCAAACTCTTCACCATTCTCTATGCAGGCTGACTAGCCTGAAGGATCCATCAGGTTGACTGGCTAGATGGACACTGAGGCTTCTGGTGTATAACACCACAATGGTATACAAAAATGGTTGCAAACACAAGGATGCTGTCTGCCTTTCAGGGATTCCTTTGGTAGAACACAACTGCGTGGATGATATCTCAGTCATCATTGCACTAAATGACATTGCTGCTTAACAGGGGGAAGATCCAGCAAAGCTGAAAGCCATAGAAGCCTTGAAGAATGAAGACCTTACCAAAGTAGGATTACAGTTAATAAACAAAACATGATATAAAAGGAACTACTATGGTAGTACAAGTTTATATGCCAACTAGCTCTGCAGATGACAAAGAAATTGATGAAATGTATGATGAGATAAAAGAAATTATTCAGGTATTGACGGGAGACAAAAATTTATTAGTCATGGGTGACTGGAATTCGAGAGTAGGAAACGGGGAGAAGGAAGCATAGTAGGTGAATATGGATTGGGGCTAAGAAATGAAAGAGGAAACCGCCTGGTAGAATTTTGCGCAGAGCATAACTTAATCATAGCTAACACTTGGTTCAACAAGCATGAAAGAAGGTTGTATACATGGAAGAACTCTGGAGATACTAAAAGGTATCAGATAGATTATATAATGGTAAGACAGAGATTTAGGAACCAGGTTTTAAATTGTAAGACATTTCCAGGGGCAGATGTGAACTCTGACCACAGTCTATTGGTTACGAACTGTATATTAAAACTGAAGAAACTGCAAAAAGGTGAGAATTTAAGGAGATGGAACCTGGAAAAACTGAAAGAACCAGAGATTGTACAGAGTTTCAGGGAGAGCATAAGGGAACAGTTGACAGGAATGGGGGAAAGAAATACTGTAGAAGAAGTATGGGTAGCTTTGAGAGATGAAATAGTGAAGGCAGCAGAGGATCAAATAGGTAAAAAGACAAGGGCTAGTAGAAACCCTTGGGTAACAGAAGAAATATTTTATTTAATTGATGAAAGGAGAAAATATAAAAATGCAGTAAATGAAGCAGGCAAAAAGGAATACAAACGTCTCAAAAATGATATCGACAGGAAGTGCAAAATTGCTAAGCAGGGATGGCTAGAGGACAAATGTAAGGATGTAGAGGCTTATCTCACTAGGGGTAAGATAGATACTGCCTACAGGAAAATTAAAGAGACCATTGGAGAAAAGAGAACCACTTGTATGAATATCAAGAGCTCAGATGGAAACCCAGTTCTAAGCAAAGAAGGGAAAGCAGAAAGGTGGAAGGAGTATATAGAGGGTCTATACAAGGGTGATGTTCTCGAGAACAATATTATGGACATGGAAGAGGATGTAGATGAAGTTGAAATGGGAGATATGATGCTGTGTGAAGAGTTTGACAGAGCACTGAAAGACCTGAGTCGAAACAAGGCCCCCGGTGTAGACAACATTCCATTAGAACTACTGACAGCCTCGGGAGAGCCAGTCCTGACAAAACTCTACCATCTGGTGAGCAAGATGTATGAGACAGGCGAAATACCCTCAGACTTCAAGAAGAATATAATAATTCCAATCCCAAAGAAAGCAGGTGTTGACAGATGTGAAAATTACCGAACTATCAGTTTAATAAGTCACAGCTGTAAAATACTAACGCGAATTCTTTACAGAGGAATGGAAAAACTAGTAGAAGCTGACCTCGGGGAAGATCAGTTTGGATTCTGTAGAAATGTTGGAACACATGAGGCAATACTGACCCTACGACTTATCTTAGAAGAAAGATTAAGGAAAGGCAAATCTACGTTTCTTGCATTTGTAGAGTTAGAGAACGCTTTTGACAATGTTGATTGGAATACTCTCTTTCAAATTCTGAAGGTGGCAGGGGTAAAATACAGGGAGCGAAAGGCTACTTAAAATTTGTACAGAGATTCGATGGCAGTTATAAGAGTCGAGGGGCATGAAAGGGTAGCAGCGGTTGGGAAGGGAGTGAGACAGGGTTGTAGCCTCTCCCCAATGTTATTGAATCTGTAGATTGAGCAAGCAGTAAAGGAAACAAAAGAAAAATTCAGAGTAGGTATTAAAATCCATGGAGAAGAAATAAAAACTTTGAGGTTCGCCAATGACATTGTAATTCTGTCAGAGACAGCAAAGGACTTGGAAGAGCAGCTGAACGGAATGGACAATGTCTTGAAAGGAAGATATAAGATGAGCATCAACAAAAGTAAAACAAGGATAATGGAATGTAGTCGAATTAAGTTGGGTGATGCTGAGGGAATTAGATTAGGAAATGAGACACTTAAAGTAGTAAAGGAGTTTTGCTATTTGGGGAGCAAAATAACTGATGATGGTTGAAGTAGAGAGGATATAAAATGTAGACTGGCAATGGCAAAGAAAGCCTTTCTGAAGAAGAGAAATTTGTTAATATCGAGTATAGATTTAAGTGTCAGGAAGTCGTTTCTGAAAATATTTGTATGGAGTGTAGCCATGTATGGAAGTGAAATGTGGACGATAAATAGTTTGGACAAGAAGAGAATAGAAGCTTTCGAGATGTGGTGCTACAGAAGAATGTTGATGATTAGATGGGTAGATCACATAACTAATGAGGAGGTACTGAATAGAATTGGGGAGAAGAGGAGTCTGAGGCACAACTAGACAAGAAGAAGGGACCAGTTGGTAGGACATGTTCTGAGGCATCAAGGGATCACAAATTTAGCAACGGAGGGCAGCGTGGAGGGTAAAAATCGTAGAGGGAGACCAAGAGATGAATACACTAAGCATATTCAGAAGGATGTAGCTTGCAGTAAGTACTGGGAGATAAAGAAGCTTGCACAGGATAGAGTAGCACAGAGAGCTGCATCAAACCAGTCTCAGGACTGAAGACAACAACAACAACAAGAAAAGAGATAATATTCTTGGGTAGAATCTTATCCACCCCTGGTGTCAAAGTCAACCCTGAAAAGATAAAAACAATTAATGAATGTCCATCACCCAAGATTCATAAGCAGTTGAAGTCTTTTCTACATCTGTGTAATTACTACAGAAATTTTGTGTCTGGTAAGGTGTTTAATAACTCACGTTTGAATAAGGGAACAACCACATCACTGACTAGTGAGTGTGACCGAGTGGACTCTCTCTTACTGTTTAGTGCATGCTGTGCCTTTGTCATGTCCAGATATTCTCTGCATACTAGTGTCAATAAATTTGTTATTTCTCTATACAAAGGTTGTGAATCATATATTGTAAACCCATTGATATCAAAGTGCCTTCGGAACATTCTGGAATATTCAATATTTGTATAAATAGTTGCACTCTCTGTCCAGGTCAGTTCTGTTCTGGCAGTACGTTGATGACAGTAATAAAAATGTTTTTAGTTCTGAATGTTGTTCTTCATTGATGAAGTCTTAGAACTTGGACTTGATTGTGATTTTGATGTAACATTGTTTGGTGGAGATGCTGGGTACTTCATAACATCCACATAATCATGGATCCAATTAGGCAACATAAAAGCCAGTGCCTATATGGACAGGACACAGAATACAAGCAGTACTTCATTAATAACATACATATATTCAGGAGGCTGACTAGCTGCCTAGCTATGCTGTCATCAAAGCTCCACTGACTGCCAAAATTCCAGAAATTGCAAAGTTCCTTGAAAAAATGTTATTTGGATGGATGCAGCAACCCATGTGGGGATCTTTAATCATCAAAAAGTTTTCCTGTTGAGACTAGTATCAGAGATAATTAATTTTATGTTGTGCCAGCACCCACAGTATGACAATTGGCTGCCATCCACAAATGAACTGCCTCACAGCACACTTTAATAAGACATTGGCAGATATGCCCTTGACGAATGTTGATGTTGAGCAGAGGGACTAGGGGAGAACACTGCCTATTGTGAAATTCACAAACAACACAGCGAAGCAAGACAGACAGGCTGCATACCATACTTTCTGCTCCATAATCGTGAGGCTGAAAGAAGAATGGGAGTTCTCCCTGTTCTGTGTTCATAGGTAGTACACCGCACCTAATACAAGTCCATCGTGGTGCTCGGGGGCCACAGCAACAAGTTACGACACCAGAAGATGGGCTTATAAGAGCCTGAAACTGGTTGTGTGATAATAAAACAACTTTACAACTGAAGTGGTATTTTCAAGCTCTGGTATAATGCTCAGTTGCATATGTTTGTCCAACAGGATTGTTTGTACACATTTTTTGACTTTTTCATAGCCAATAACTTTAAAAAATATTATTTTTCCCTTCTACTTGTTTTAAGACACTCAAAAACAGATAATCTGACAAATAAATTCTTCAGATGACATAGATTTTTCACTTGTCATCAATGAAGTATTTTTTTGCACTTTTAGCAGTGGTATAAATTCACAGCTACAATGCATTGCTATCATGATGGCAAGTTGTATAATGCATAACCTTTTAGTATGAGATACAAATATCAACTAGTGCAATCTTGGATGGTGCCTGACAGGTACTGTTTTAAGTCTACAGCTTCCAGCTCCAGTCTTCCATGTTGATCTCCTGTTAGAGGACAGAGCAAATGAATCAATGAAACTCTTCTTGAATTAGCACCACTACTTCCTCCTGGCTAGGTTTGATTTTCAATGCTGCTACTTACGGCAGTCTGGGTACTTTATTAACAGATACCAGAGCTTTGGAGCCAGTGGCTCCTTCTTCTGACAGAAGAGTTGAAGGAGAAGGAAGAGGGATGAAGGAAAGGTACTAGCGAGATTCAGGAAACGAGAAGAGATACAGAACCCTGGGTCAGGGGGGATGTACTAGACAGGATGAGAGGGAAAGACTGACAGTTGGTGCCCGCAGTGGATGGTCCAGTTTAAAGAGTTTCTGAGTTTGTTTCATGAAACAACTGCTACAGCTTGTAAGCTGGTCAGACAGTAGACTTTATTAATGTTTCTTTGGCCACAACATGACTTTAACTTGCTACCTTCCTTAAAAAAGCTATTCACATATGATCTTTCAGGCCATAATGACCTGTTGTGGTATGAGGGTTGACTGAAAAGTAATGCCTCCACCTACGTAACTCTTCAACAGTTGGCAGCATTGGTAGGCGTCAGGTACTGGCTTGTTCCCTAGCCTCTTCTCTACAGCTCCAGTTGGCAGGAAGCGTTAACATTGAACAGTTGTGTTGTTACTGTGTAAAGTATGGGACCCTGCACAGACGGTCAGCCAATGCAATTTAAGCAATGTCCAGTCATAGAATTCTTAACAGCAAAAGGTGTCACCCCAAAAGAGATTCATCAGAGAATGAAAGTAGTTTGTGGTGATAGTGTTGATATGAGTAATGTGCATCGTTGGGTGAGTAAGTTTAAAGATGTTGAGGTGGGAACATCTGACATCTGAAAGGAAAAGGGAAATGTGTTCCTGCAGCATGACAATGTCAAACCACATATTTCATGTGCCACCACAGCAGAACTTAAAAAAGAGACTGAATCTCACTGCTGTATGGCATCCTCCATACAGTCCAGATTTAGCACCGTCTGACTTCCACCTGTTCCCGATAATGAAAGACGACCTGTGGGGACATCATTATGCTTCTGATGAAGACGTCGAGAGAACTGTGGTTGTGGAAGCAGGGTGTCAACTTCTTCCGTGACGGCTTCAGAAAACTTGTTAATCGTTGGCAGAAATATATCCAACTGGCTGGTGATTATGTGGAAAAGTGAATATTGGTAATTAAAGGTCACATTCTAAGGATTATTTCTGTGTTTGACTTATTAAAATATTCCCACCCAAACCCAATTAACAAAGGTGGAGGCATTACTTTTCATTCAACCCTTGTATTTCAATGGCATGATGAGTATAAATGCTCTGAGACTGCTGTTGGTAATATTTTTGTAGACAAATCTATAGAAAAAGTCATATCACAAAACCAATAGTAAATGGACTACCTGATCATGACATGCAGCATCTTGTCTTAAATGTTGAAACTTGTCAGGCTAGAAAATATGTTAGATCTGAATACAGGAGCGTAACAAATAAGTCAAAAACTGAGAAATTCAGAAAATTGCTCAAAGACATGAACTGGATAAATGTTTACAATACTTCTGACTCAAATGGAAAATACAAAGCATTCATTGATAAAGTTACCTCCACTTTTGAAAATTGTTTTCCCCTAAAGGTAATTCAAATTGCACAGAAGTCAAAAAATAAACCGTGGATAACACAAGGAATAAAGATATCATGTGGGACAAAAAGGAGACTGTATCTACTATCTAGGAACAGCTCTGATGTTAGAATTGTAATGAATTACAAAGAATACTGCAGAATATTGAAACAAATAATCCAGAAATCGAAGCTGGTTTATTATGAGAAAAAGATAATTGCATCAGGCAACAAAATAAAAACTGTATGGGATATAGTGAAGACAGAGAGAGATGGGACCAAAAAGGAAGAGACTTTGGTAAGAAGTGCATTTAGTGTTGCAAACCTCTTAAACAAGTACTTCATTTCTGTTACTGGCAGCTTGGTGTTACCAGGTTCAGTGGACAGTGCAATGGAGAATTTGAGACCAGTCTTTAAAAATAACTTCAGTAAAATGGAAATGACACTCATGTCACCCAAAGAAGTAGCATCCATAATAAAATCCTTAAAATCTAAGTATTCCAGTGGATATGATAACATATCAACAAAGTTAATCAAAGAGTGTTTATGTGAGTTGAGGTTTATCTTAAGTTACTTGTGTAATCAGTCTCATATCAGTGGAACATTTCCAGACTGGCTAATATATGCTGAAGTTAAGCTTCTTTACAAGAAGGGAGATAAAGAGATAACATCAAACTATCAGCCAATTTATCTTTTGCCAGCTTTCTGAAAAATATTTGAAAAGATTGTGTTCAAGCGTCTCCTTAAGCATCTGACTGCAAATGATATATTGTCCAAGTCACAGTTTGGATTTCTTAAGGGTTCTGTTATAGAGATAGCTATTTACACCAACAGTGAGAAATCACCTCTCTTCTGTTGCCAGATACTAAGTCTGTTTTGTTTGTAGATGATATAAACATTACAATAAGTAGCAGGTCAAGTACAGATTTAGAAATAGTTGCTAATCAAATTTTCACTGACATTAATAAATGGTTTAAAGCTAATTCACTGTCATTAAACTTTGATAAGACCCAGTATATGCAATTCAGAACCTGTAATAGATTTCCTTCCAGCATGTGTGTAACATATGAAGACACACAGGTAAAAGAGGTAGACAGGGTTAAATTTCTGAGATTACAACTCGATAATAAATTCAGTTGGGAAGGGCATACCACAAAATTGCTTAAGTGCCTAAACAAGTCTTATTTGCAGTGAGAATGATGTCAGATGTAGGAGATATAAATATAAAAAAAACTTGCATACTTTCATTCTATTATGTCCTGCGGGATCATATTCTGGGGTAGCTCATCAAACCATGCAGAAGTTTTTAGGGTGCAAAAGTGTGTGATAAGAATTATTTGTGGTGTAAATCAAGAACATCACGTAGAAACCTGTTGAAAGAACTTTGTATTCTAACCACAGCTTCTCAGTATATTTATTCCTTAGTGAAATTTGTTGCAAGTAATACCGGTATATCTCTATTTCCAACTGATAGCTCAATACATAGTATCAATACTAGGAATAAGAACCATCTACATAAAGACCTAAAATCACTTACCTTGGTCCAAAAAGGTGTCCAGGAACACACATTTTCAATATACAGGGTGGTCCATTGATAGTGACTGGGCCAAATATCTCATGAAATAAGCATCAAACGAAAAAACTACAAAGAACGAAACTCGTCTAGGTTGAATGGGGAGACCAGATGGCGGTATGGTTGGCCCGCTAGATGGCGCTGCCATAGGTCAAATGGATATCAACTGCGTTTTTTAAAATAGGAACCCCCATTTTTAATTACATATTTGTGTAGTACGTAAAGAAATATGAATGTTTTAGTTGGACTGCTTTTTTCTCTTTGTGACAGATGGCACTGTAATAGTCATGAATGTATAAGTATGTGGTATCACATAACATTCCGCCAGTGCGGATGGTATTTGCTTCATGATACCTTACCCATGTTAAAATGGACCATTTACCAATTGCAGAAAAGGTCGATATCATGTTGATGTATGGCTATTGTGATCAAAATGCCCAACAGGTGTGTGCTATGTATGCTGCTCGGTATCCCAGACGACATCATCCAAGTGTCCGAACCATTCGCTGGATAAATACGTTATTTAAGGAAACAGGAAGTGTTCACCCACATGTGAAATGTCAACTACGACCTGCAACAAATGATGATGCCCAAGTAGGTGTTTTAGCTGCTGTCGCGGCTAATCCGCACATCAGTAGCAGACAAATTGCGCGAGAATCGGGAATCTCAAAAACGTCGGTGTTGAGAATGCTAAATCAGCATCGATTGCACCCATACCATATTTCTATGCACCAGGAACTGCATGGCGATGACTTTGAACGTCGTGTACAGTTCTGCCACTGGGCACAAGAGAAATTTCGGGGCAATGACAGGTTTTTTGCACACATTCTATTTAGCGACGAACCATCATTCACCAACAGCGGTAACATAAACCACCATAATATGCACTATTGGGCAACGGAAAATCCACGATGGCTGCGACAAGTGGAACATCAGCGACCGTGGCGGGTTAATGTATGGTGTGGCATTGTGGGAGGAAGGATAAATGGCCCCCATTTTATCGATGGCAATCTAAATGGTGCAATGTATTCTGATTTCCTACCTAATGTTCTACCGATGTTACAACAAGATGTTTCACTGCATGACAGAATGGCAATGTACTTCCAACATGATGGATGTCCGGCACATAGCTCGCATGCGGTTGAAGTGGTATTGAATAGCATATTTCATGACAGGTGGACTGGTCGTCAAAGCACCATACCGTGGCCTGCACATTCACCGGATCTGACGCCTCCAGATTTCTTTCTGTGGGGAAAGTTGAAGGATATTTGCTATTGTGATCTACCGCCAACACCTGACAACATGTGTCAGCGCAATTTCAATGCATGTGCGAACATTACGGAAGGCGAACTACTCGCTGCAGAGAGGAATGTTTTTACACGTATTGCCAAATGCATTGAGGTTGACGGACATCATTTTGAGCGTTTATTGCATTAATGTGGTATTTACAGGTAATCATGCTGTAACAGCATTCGTTCTCAGAAATGATAAGTTCACAAAGGTACGCGTATCACATTGGAACAACTGAAATAAAATGTTCAACCGTACCTACATTCTGTATTTTAATTTAAAAAACCTACCTGTTACTAACTGTTCATCTAAAATTGTGAGCCATATATTTGTGACTATTACAGCACCATCTATCACAAAGCGAAAAAAGTGGTCCAACTAAAACATTCATATTTCTTTACATACTACACGAATATGTAATAAAAAATGGGGGTTCCTATTTAAAAAAACGCATTGATATTTGTTTGACCTATGGCAATGCCATCTAGCAGGCCAACCATAGCACCATCTGGTTTCCCCCATCAAGCTAGACAAGTTTTGTTCTTTGTAGTTTTTTCGTTTGACGCTTATTTCGTGAGATATTTGGCCTGGTCACAATCAATGGACCACCCTGTATTGCCAGCAACCATTAAAAACTTGGTTTCAGATAAAGCACAGTTTAAACAGAGTTTGAAAGGCTTTTTGATAGGTAGTTCCTTCTACTCTATAGATGAATATCTTAACAGAGACTGTTAAGCCAGCTTAAGTAAAAATCTCTGTTAGATTTCAGATTTGACAGCACTTAGTCACAACAGTAAAGACCAGGTATTTATTAATAGTGCATAACAATGTTTCATTCTGACAGCATGTTAATTCTGTAAATATTAGCTGTTCCAGTTTACCGCATTGTATTCACCTATTTAGACAATCTTCTGCCAAATGATCAGGGTAGTAAGTATTATATACTAATGTTTTATGTTATACTTTCTGAGATATTCCGCACCCACAAGAAACATCTCATTTTTCAGGTCTATGGAACAAAAACTGAATCTAATCTAATCTAAATTGTTAAAGATTATTATAATTTTAAATGTAGGTTTATTTGTTACAATATAAACAAATTTTGTAATATTACATGCCGATAATTTCAACAATAATGTAAGCTCTGGCCCTCAACTAGCTGTTTGCATTAGAGCTTTACTTAGCATATAAATCGTCAGTTGAGGAAAAAATTATAGTAGTGTTTTATTTATAATTCCACATTATGGGTAGTGGTATCTAATGTGAGCTTTGCAAACATGTTTGTTACAATTTTAACACTTTATTGGTGTCTTGTTGTCACAATTTGATGGACAGAACTTGCATCTGGCACATTTGGAGTTTTGATTGTCACTGCTGGAACTTGGTTTTGATGGACTTCCTGTTGTATTCTTCTAATAATTGCCACTGACTGTTCATTTTGTGGCAGTATTTTTCTAGCTTCAACGTGAGGAGTAACTAGGAGTCTTCCCAATTCATTAAGAAATATTTTCTTTCATAGAAAAAAAATTTTTCCACCCTGGATTTATTTCTTTCCACAGCACAAAAGCACTGTAGGCAGAAATATCAACAATACTGTAGATGATGATCATTGGTTTTCCTCGTGCGTATGTTGGTGCCAATAAGCTTATCCAATATGTCAACTGCTTCCTTGCATTGTTGTCCAGTATCAGTTTTGGTTTCTTGTCTTTTCTGTTGCTGATTTCCTCACTGTTGTGCATTGTGCTCATCAGAACAACTTGATTATTTTTCCCTTGGAATGATGTCTTTTGATAAATCCCTGGTCTAATGCACATGATGTGAAGATATTGTGATATGTGACATTTTGTCCTTCTAGCTCATGTGTCAGATCCATGACCACCTTCATACCTTGATTTTTCTCAATTGCTTGTCCAGGTAATTTTTCTGTACAGATTTGTGTCTTCAAACATAAAAAGTAACACTATCACACATTGTCTATATTTTTACCCCGTATTTTAAGGATTTCTCCAGTATATAGTATTTGAATGGACAACGTCCTCGGAAAGCTACCAGTTACTCACCCGCAGTTACATATGTGACAGGATTATATAGTTTTGAAAGTATTTCCACCCATTTATCCCACAGTACTCTTATAAGTGCCAAACTATCATTTACTCTTTAATTTGACTTGCAATCAAAACATAACAGACGTGAAGTGCAACAGAAGTGTTTCAGCAAGATTACAGCAGGAAAGATGGCTCTACCTGTTTCTGGACCCCACAGACTCTTTGTTGATTCACCATTTGATTTGTATACACCAGCCAACAATAACTTGGCAATATACACTTCAAGTGCAATTTCGTCTAATGCTTCCCAGCCACAACTACATCTATGGTCAGCAAACTACCGTGAGGTGCATGGCAAAGGGTACATCACATTGTACCAGTTATTAGGGTTTTTTCCTGTTCCATTCATGTATTGAGCATGGGAAGAAGGATTGAATGCTTCTGTGTGTGCAATAATTATTCTAATCTTATCTTCACAATCCCTATGTGAGCGATATGTAGGGGTTGTAGTATATTTGTAAAACAATCATTTAAAACAGGTGCTTGAAACTTTGTTAATAGATTTTCTCGGGATTGTTTACGTCTATCTTCAAGTCTTCCAGTTCAGTTCCTTCAGTATCCTGTGACACTCTCCCACAGATTAAAGAAACCTGTGACCATCAAGCTTCCCTTCTCTGTATATATGCAATATCCCCTGTCAGTCCTATCTGATATGGGTCAAACACACTTGAGCAATACTCTAGAACTGTTCGCACAAGTGATTTGTAAGCAATCTCCTTTTTAGACATATTGCACATCCCCATTATTCTACCATAACCTTTTTGACCCTCAGTATTACTCATTTCCAACACAATACTCTGAATATTATCATTCATCATAGCTTCAAAAGATGATTTTACATTACTTTCGGAAATGTGTATCTTGTCAGACCAGAAGTCAGTTTTATAATGTTTGCAATAAATGCCCTTACAATTCATGGGAAAAGTTATAAGATCCACATGATTTTTTTTTGTCTTCAGACTGAATCAGTTGAACAGCTTGCACATTGTCATTTGAGATATCAGTATCTGAAATATCTTCTGAATCAGACGCATTTACTAATGCTTCCAATTACTCATCGGAAAGAACTCATTTTGCCATGGTAGTCACACAGAAATTACTACGATAGATACATGAACTGTCTCTGCACACAAGAATTGATAAAATGTAACTGTTAGTGATAATGTGCTATAATAATCTGAAAACAATCAGCGACTTCGATTGCATAACTTCCACACATTTCAACAATAAGGAATCAGATATTTACTTTGTCATAAAAACTGTTATGTATCTACCTAAGGTATTTAGAAATACAATTTGACTATTATATTTGTACATTCTGGGAACGTTTAAGCCCTTCAGGTCATATTGATCTGAAGAACACTTGTAACAAATTGGTTTCAGAATGGGGGAAAAAACCAGTTTTTTAATTTGAGCTTTAAGGTATTTAGAATGTTTAGAAAAACAAAGTAATCAATTTTGGAGCAATACCATTTTAATATTAAAAAGTTATGGAAGAAGGATTTCCTTTCCGATCATACTAACCCGAAGATAACAGCAGGTTTAAACCATTAGTTTATTCTAAGGGGATGGTAAGGAGTAATAGATTCTGCTGGAAAGAAGGTCTTATAACTCTTCCGGATGTATTGACGGTAAACACAGAACTGTTGACAAGTGTCATTACATCTATGTCCAGTGACGACATTGCCAGCAAGGAAAACACAGCATCTCTGACCAAAATATCATGTGAGACCAGTTAGCCAGTGGCCAGAAGCTCACTCTTATCCTCTACATGTCAGCTGATGTCACGGTCTGGTCTTCTGACTCTTCCCTAGGTGATGATGCTGTGTTTATGGACAATGCTGAATAATGAAGTTGACTGTTCTTACTGTTGTGCAAATTGACTATACCTGATTATGAGGTTGCTAGCCTGATTATGGGGTTTCTAGAGTAAAGTTACACGTCAGCACCTACAAACTGGTATACTTATTCAGGCAAGCAAATTCCCAACAACTGTGGTGGTTTCCACAACCATCTATTTTTATTGCCACATCTGTGCTACTATACAGCAGATCTATGTTCAGTTTAACCTACATACAGACTGAATTGGTTGTGCGAATTCTTTAATTTTCTAGAGGTTCAGGACAATTATTTATTTTATTGTGAATAAACTGAAGTTCATTTCATGTTGCATTGTACTTATGCAATACTAATAAATAACTGTTGCCATAGAGGAGAGAGTCACATAATTGGCAAAGACAAGGTTGCTTTATATGTCACATCATCCATGAATATAATTTTTTTTTAATCTGTGGTAGCAACAAATCAAACAAAATCAGGAACTGGTAAATGTTTTGATGGGCTCATTGCTCCAACAGTCATAAGCAGTATAGGTTATTCCAGCTTTGCATCCATTTAATGATGTACAGGAAGATTGCAGATCTAGATTTTGAATATAACATAGTCACCATCAATGCACTACCAGAAAAGTCATATAGGTACCAACATGTTAGAGCATGAACTTGTGACAAATAACACTAGCTTTTACACGGCAGAAACAAAACTGAGGCTTTTGCTTACAAACAGCATTGAAGGGTTGAGAATGTGTCATCGAGGACTTGCAATGCCATTTATTGGAGTATATGTCCCAGAAATGATTAGTGCTGTATTTTCAGATAAACGATGTTAAAGTGTCTGGACCATCAGCTGGCATTTTTGTTGTTAATCAAACCTCAGTTGTATTACTTAGTGCAAAAGTTGGCTGCACTGTCAGACCTATTGGTGATACACCTGTCACATATTTTGCCTTACTTTCAGAACATTTTTTCATCAAGATGCCTATTTAGAGTTCTTGCTGCATTGCAAAACTGACTCCAAGAGTTATGTTTCACAGATTCCTGACCTTCGTGTTTTATCAGAATGTGCAAATTTATTTGTACATGTGACAATCTTATGCTGAAAGTTTAATTTAAGAAGGGTAATCTATCTGAGCCCTGAAAAAGACAAGCATACAAAGGCTTTATTGACAGCTGGACACCTCTGTAGTACAAGTATTGCACATTGGATTAGTCTTTGAAATCTTACAGGCTTGATGGCATATGTTTTCTTCTGATTTCAAAATCTCTACTATGGCTCTCTGAAGAACAGGTTTAGTGCATTAGACTTGAATCCTAATGTGATAAACGTATTTTGTCTGCAGCAATCCACCAGACCTGTTCTGTGCCACTGCATATTGTTTCAAGCCCTGGTCAATGCAATTTCGGTTATCCCCTAGCTGTTCAGACTACTTTTCATTGCATGCATACTGTGAATGTCCTGACAATGAAGCAGAATACCACCAATGTTTACATACATGGCATATTGCTAAGGTGTCTCAAAATGCAACATCATCAGATTAATAACATTAAAGATGATGAACCTTTAGTAATGCCTATAAAGACAGTGTTATATCCAGAATTACAGGAAGTGAGAGGGACATTTCTCTTTCATACTGATGCATCAGTCTCAGTGGTAAATCAGGCCACAGACTTCAGTTTTGGTGCTCTGCCACTGGACAATGTAAAACAAATTGTGGGGCCAATGGACCTCATGAGATTCCACTGCTAGGCAAATTGTATCTTTCCATCAAATATAATTAAGTCCCCCCCCCATGAACCATGGACCTTGCCGTTGGTGGGGAGGCTTGCGTGCCTCAGCGATACAGATAGCCGTACCGTAGGTGCAACCACAACGGAGGGGTATCTGTTGAGAGGCCAGACAAACGTGTGGTTCCTGAAGAGGGGCAGCAGCCTTTTCAGTAGTTGCAAGGGCAACAGTCTGGATGATTGACTGATCTGGCCTTGTAACAATAACCAAAACGGCCTTGCTGTGATGGTACTGCGAACGGCTGAAAGCAAGGGGAAACTACAGGCGTAATTTTTCCCGAGGGCATGCAGCTTTACTGTATGATTACATGATGATGGCGTCCTCTTGGGTAAAATATTCCGGAGGTAAAATAGTCCCCCATTCGGATCTCCGGGCGGGGACTACTCAAGAAGATGTCGTTATCAGGAGAAAGAAAACTGGCGTTCTACGGATCGGAGCGTGGAATGTCAGATCCCTTAATCGGGCAGGTAGGTTAGAAAATTTAAAAAGGGAAATGGATAGGTTGAAGTTAGATATAGTGGGAATTAGTGAAGTTCGGTGGCAGGAGGAACAAGACTTCTGGTCAGGTGACTACAGGGTTATAAACACAAAATCAAACAGGGGTAATGCAGGAGTAGGTTTAATAATGAATAGGAAAATAGGAATGCGGGTAAGCTACTACAAACAGCATAGTGAACGCATTATTGTGGCCAAGATAGATACGAAGCCCATGCCTACTACAGTAGTACAAGTTTATATGCCAACTAGCTCTGCAGATGACGAAGAAATTGAAGAAATGTATGATGAAATAAAAGAAATTATTCAGATTGTGAAGGGAGATGAAAATTTAATAGTCATGGGTGACTGGAATTCGAGTGTAGGAAAAGGGAGAGAAGGAAACATAGTAGGTGAACATGGATTGGGGGACAGAAATGAAAGAGGAAGCCGCCTGGTCGAATTTTGCACAGAGCACAACATAATCATAACTAACACTTGGTTTAAGAATCATGAAAGAAGGTTGTATACATGGAAGAACCCTGGAGATACTAAAAGGTATCAGATAGATTATATAATGGTAAGACAGAGATTTAGGAACCAGGTTTTAAATTGTAAGACATTTCCAGGGGCAGATGTGGACTCTGACCACAATCTATTGGTTATGACCTGTAGGTTAAAACTGAAGAAACTGCAAAAAGGTGGGAATTTAAGGAGATGGGACCTGGATAAACTAAAAGAACCAGAGGTTGTACAGAGATTGGTTCAAATGGCTCTGAGCACTATGGGACTTAACATCTATGGTCATCAGTCCCCTAGAACTTAGAACTACTTAAACCTAACTAACCTAAGGACAGCACACAACACCCAGCCATCACGAGGCAGAGAAAATCCCTGACCACGCCGGGAATCGAACCCGGGAACCCGGGCGTGGCAAGCGAGAACGCTACCGCACGACCACGAGATGCGGGCCTGTACAGAGATTCAGGGAGAGCATAAGGGAGCAGTTGACAGGAATGGGGGAAATAAATACAGTAGAAGAAGAATGGGTAGCTTTGAGGGATGAAGTAGTGAAGGCAGCAGAGGATCAAGTAGGTAAAAAGACGAGGGCTAGTAGAAATCCTTGGGTAACAGAAGAAATATTGAATTTAATTGATGAAAGGAGAAAATATAAAAATGCAGTAAATGAAGCAGGCAAAAAGGGAATACAAACGTCTCAAAAATGAGATCGACAGGAAGTGCAAAATGGCTAAGCAGGGATGGCTAGAGGACAAATGTAAGGATGTAGAGGCCTATCTCACTAGGGGTAAGATAGATACCGCCTACAGGAAAATTAAAGAGACCTTTGGAGATAAGAGAACGACTTGTATGAATATCAAGAGCTCAGATGGAAACCCAGTTCTAAGCAAAGAAGGGAAAGCAGAAAGGTGGAAGGAGTATATAGAGGGTCTATACAAGGGCGATGTACTTGAGGACAATATTATGGAAATGGAAGAGGATGTAGATGAAGATGAAATGGGAGATATGATACTGCGTGAAGAGTTTGACAGAGCACTGAAAGACCTGAGTCGAAACAAGGCCCCCGGAGTAGACAATATTCCATTGGAACTACTGACGGCCGTGGGAGAGCCAGTCCTGACAAAACTCTACCATCTGGTGAGCAAGATGTATGAAACAGGCGAAATACCCTCAGACTTCAAGAAGAATATAATAATTCCAATCCCAAAGAAAGCAGGTGCTGACAGATGTGAAAATTACCGAACTATCAGCTTAATAAGTCACAGCTGCAAAATACTAACACGAATTCTTTACAGACGAATGGAAAAACTAGTAGAAGCCAACCTCGGGGAAGATCAGTTTGGATTCCGTAGAAACACTGGAACACGTGAGGCAATACTGACCTTACGACTTATCTTAGAAGAAAGATTAAGGAAAGGCAAACCTACGTTTCTAGCATTTGTAGACTTAGAGAAAGCTTTTGACAATGTTGACTGGAATACTCTCTTTAAAATTCTAAAGGTGGCGGGGGTAAAATACAAGGAGCGAAAGGCTATTTACAATTTGTACAGAAACCAGATGGCAGTTATAAGAGTCGAGGGACATGAAAGGGAAGCAGTGGTTGGGAAGGGAGTAAGACAGGGTTGTAGCCTCTCCCCGATGTTGTTCAATCTGTATATTGAGCAAGCAGTAAAGGAAACAAAAGAAAAATTCGGAGTAGGTATTAAAATTCATGGAGAAGAAATAAAAACTTTGAGGTTCGCCGATGACATTGTAATTCTGTCAGAGACAGCAAAGGACTTGGAAGAGCAGTTGAATGGAATGGACAGTGTCTTGAAAGGAGGATATAAGATGAACATCAACAAAAGCAAAACAAGGATAATGGAATGTAGTCTAATTAAGTCAGGTGATGCTGAGGGAATTAGATTAGGAAATGAGGCACTTAAAGTAGTAAAGGAGTTTTGCTATTTGGGGAGCAAAATAACTGATGATGGTCGAAGTAGAGAGGATATAAAATGTAGGCTGGCAATGGCAAGGAAAGCGTTTCTGAAGAAGAGAAATTTGTTAACATCCAGTATTGATTTAAGTGTCAGGAAGTCATTTCTGAAAGTATTCATATGGAGTGTAGCCATGTATGGAAGTGAAACATGGACGATAAATAGTTTGGACAAGAAGAGAATAGAAGCTTTCGAAATGTGGTGCTACAGAAGAATGCTGAAGATTAGATGGGTAGATCACATAACTAATGAGGAAGTATTGAATAGGATTGGGGAGAAGAGAAGTTTTTGGCACAACTTGACCAGAAGAAGGGATCGGTTGGTAGGACATGTTCTGAGGCATCAAGGGATCACCAATTTAGTATTGGAGGGCAGCGTGGAGGGTAAAAATCGTAGAGGGAGACCAAGAGATGAATACACTAAGCAGATTCAGAAGGATGTAGTTTGCAATAGGTACTGGGAGATGAAAAAGCTTGCACAGGATAGAGTAGCATGGAGAGCTGCATCAAACCAGTCTCAGGACTGAAGACCACAACAACAACAACAACAACATAATTAAGTTACTCAAAAACTACATTTATTGGTGGTAGCGCACCCATCTCTGGAACACATTCTTGGGCTAGATATGTATTCTGCATTTTTGCCATTGGAAGAGATCTCACTTTGGTTATGGAAAACAGATCTCAGTTCACGGCATTCGAGTACTGACAATTCTGCACTTTCAATAGCATGCATTTAATGATTTGTTTGCATTTTAAAAAACAAGTGGCAAAAGCTATCGGCACAACTACACCAGACGCAACTCACAAGACTCTTCTAGCTTCTTGAGGTCAGTGTCCATACATGGTTGTAGCCTGGCAGAGTGCTATATTCTCTTATCCCACCACCTGAACGAACCAGAGACAACGCAACAGTTTCACATGAGTGCCCCAGTGTGGGCACACTCTTTTGGGTGGACTGCAGAAATTCAGAGCAGCATAACAAGAACACCAGCTTGTCCTGGTAATGACTGCTTATGTGATGCTTTGTAGTCATCACAATCAGCTTTAGTTGCAGCAAGGCAACTCAGTCAGGCATCTATGCCATACACATGGCCACGACAAAGGCCCATCAACAGTTTTCTGCAGATAACAGTTGTTATGTCTGCCCATACCAGCTAATACAGGAGGCTGCCACAGACACAGATCAGACTCCTCTACCAGAAAATCTAGCAGGGCTACAGGCACCAGTGACGACACAGCTTGCTTCCGAAGTTCCCAACTGACTTCCAGAGCCTCTAGCTGTTTCCGCTATTATCATATGGTTACAAGAATTATTTAAAGACTCTGCTAATTAAGGAAGTGGAATGCTTTTACTGTTGTGCAAGTCAACTACAACTGTGTGTGAGGTTGTTACAGTGAAGTTACACTTTGGTACTAGGAACTGGCATACTTATTCAGCCAAGTGAACTAACTAACTACTGCAATACTTGTGTTACTATACAGCAATTGGCCTGTCTTCAGTTTAAGCTGCATGCACATTGACTTAGTTGTGAAAATTCTTTAATTTTCTTGTGGCTCAAGACAACTGTTTATTTTATTGTCAACATGTTGGCTTTTGTTTCATGTAGCAGTGTATTTATAAGTACTGCAATGGAACAGCAAGTCACAGAAGAAGGCATTGCATCAACTGACTCTTTCATGTTCTGCATGTTTTGACACCACAAAATAAAATGAGCAGCTCGAATTACCAATATAGTGGTTAATTAAGTTAACTGTACAACAGCAAAATAACTTTCTGGATATTTGTTGGCAAGTAATTTGATTCCAACTGTTTGTGTGTGAGCACAGTTCTCTTCATTTAGTTAAATTTCCCTTATCGATGAATCCCCCTCCCCCTCCCCTCCCCTCCCCTCCCAATAGTGTCACACTCCTGATTATATTGTATAATACATTTTTAAAACAGTTTTACCCTACTGAAAATGCCCATTTCACTTAATTTGCAATTGCCTTTCTCTGTCATAATGGAGGTGGTAACAAATAATTTTCTTTTTTCTCAGTTCAGCTTCCGTCCTTCACCTTACTTGCCTGGGGTTCTGAATGATTACCAGTGAATTTACCAATTCTGTCAGTTTTTATACATACACATATTGCCTGCTTTTGCCTCAGGATATCCAGAAAGGTCCTCCAGTTCTATAAACATGGGAAATGATATGATCATGAAACACTTCTATCAATCAAAACTCACTTATCATTGTCTTCACAAAACATTGTATCTCAATTAATTTTTAAATTCTCTGCCCCTTCTTTATGGTACAAATACACATCGGAATAAACAGTTCAACACAAAATAAAGCAAACAAATATTTAATGGCTTATTTGGAAGATTGTCATACATGTACCGAAAACAGTTTACAGTTATTACTGTAGTGCACTGCACTCTCACAATATAGGGAAAAAACAACACAAAAATATGGTAAACATTTTTGTTGTTACATTCAAGCTGACAGGCAGTACACCAGGCAAATGTCTTTTTTTGTATATCTTTCAACATTCCCATACATCAACAATTTTTAAAATTTATTTTTAATTACATGAGGTAGGCATAAAGGTAGTAATGAAGTATGTAACTAATTTTGAATGTATCATAATCCCTTCCCATAGAAGCTGTAATAGTTCTATACAACTGGTACATACTCAGTCAATGAAGATTTCATTTCTCAAATATACAGGTTATGAACTTTTTCTGTATTTTTCAGGTACAGACATGTAAGCAAACTCTGAAGTACACACAAATTAAGTACATGTCTTGACACAAAGTACTGAAACTGCATAGAAAACACAAACAAAACCATCACCACAATGCACACAATAAAATATTTTGAAATCAACAGACACATTACAGATATTTGCATAATTTAACAGCATCAGTTTGTTTACACACCGTTAAAAAGACAAATAAATGTGAATTAATTCTCTTCAAGAAATAAAACTAAAATATACTTTGTCCTTTACCAACACAACCAGATACCAGTGCCAACAACACATCACAAATACAAACAGCAAATGGATACAGCAGGTACACATTAATCTATGAATATAAATCACAAAAACAATCTTTGTATAACTTCCTATTTCCAAAGAGTTATCTTTCCCCCTCATCTCTCACAGTGCCTTTCATGTCTAGCAGAAACTTCTGCAATCATGAAACTTCCTACATACTTCAGAACTTGAGCTTGACATAGATTGTCTTGGCTTCTCTTTGAACCAATTCAAGAACTTAATAATACACTTCTCCTACATTTCTGAGCTCCTACCTTTCAGCAACCAGAGAATGGAATATTCATTTTATTTCTTGGGATAACAATACAGGAAAGAGTTGACAAATGCATGGTTATTATTACTAGAGAAGTTTATTTTATTCTCATCTGGTATGATTAGTTTACTGAGAAAAAGAGCAGCTAGTAATATCTTGGCAGATGTTGGAATGCCTGAATGAGGCTTCCAACACACTTACGTTCTTCTTGAAGGTTCAACTCTTTTGTTTGGCTGTAGGCCACAGACAATGATATAATATGAAGCTGGTGATTAGAAAACAGTACATTTTTGTGTAATGTGGTTGGTTATGCATATTTAATTCATTGCCAGTCATCATGACAAAACACATTGGTTTTTATATTGTGAGATAATTAACAAATTGTACAAAAACATAGTAACTTGTTTAAACATACAGTGAAGTAATATAAAGCTTGACAGGGAAATGAAAAACATTAAGAAGTGAAACCAATGTCTGTCAAACAGATGAAGCTTGAACTAAAAACATTCTTTTTTGATGTTACATATCGATTCATAGCAAAGTCATTTGAAAATAGTACTTCTGCTTAGTCTGTTAACTGCAACAACTGCAAAGAGACATGAAATAACACAACAAACGGCTGGATTCTAAACCAGGTAATTTTGAATACAATTTCCTCACTGTGTCAATTTTTTAAAACTAGCTTTCTGTTTATTGTAACATCTACACTCTTAATTTTTATGCACGCACACAACAAAAATATCTGTAAAGACTGAATTACCAGTTAATTAAGACAGGCCACATATAATAAATAATAGTAGCTCACTGACCAAGTCTGTTGCAACAGATATAATGAAAGAGATTCAAGCCTCTGCTCTTACAGCTGACTCTACAAATATTTATTTAAACTGATTTTCAAGTTGTTGTATAAATGGAGTTATAACATAATGAACACAAAACAGTATTTGTTATTTCTGATAATTCAGTATCTCAGCAAAATGGGCTGTCTTCACTGCTGGAACACATTCACTTTGTTACATGCTGCTCATTTTTATTATGCAATGTCATCACTTTCCTTCATGTCATTGGCATTATTTGCATTAAGGTGGTTTTGGCCATTCCAAGATGATGAATAAATAATAATTTAGATTATGTATGTTATGAGACAATTAAATCACGATTCACAATATAAGCAAACAAGGAAAGGGAAGAAAAGCAACCATTTCCATTTCAAAGAATCCACTCCATTTGCCTTTAGCCATTTATGGAAACCACACATCATCTAAATCTAAATGACCGGACGGAGACAGTTTTGGACATTCTAGAACCTAAAAAATCTTGATGGTTCTTTAAAAGAAAAAGCTGAACTTGGTCAGTTTAAACTTCTAAGTTATAGCAAACAGGTAACATGCTCTTGAATGTTGCTGTGGTAGTACAATGGAAGCAGACTTACCAAAAATGTCACTTATGATTACATTATATAGCTCCAGTGAAACTAAAAAAAATTGCTTTTATTCCTGAGATATTGTGGGCTACATTTTCATAATCGCCCCCCACTCCCTATAAAAGAGCACCACATAAGTGAATTTGTGTCCACTCAAACAATTCCTGAACAGAACATTTTTTTAGAAAATACAAATATTAAATACACAATTACTTTCATTCACTGAAGTAGTTTGGTTTTTTTATCAGCATCAGATAGTAGTCACTGGGAAGAAGGACCACAAAAGGGATAAGAGTATACTACAAAATCGGGCTATAAACATTTTTATACAGTTAAAATATATGGACATCAAAACAAATGGTAAGGTATAAGAAAAATTCACAAATCCCAAACAACATGTCTTGTTGTAGTACTTATAGCTTTTATCTTAAGCCACTTTCCATTCCCAGTGTATATTAAAAATGCTTTTGGAACTCTTCCATGAATTCAGTTTTGGAAGAGGGTGTGATTATGACATACATTCTCTCTTCTTCTTCTGCATTATCCACTATAGAAAAAATTATTGTGCCTGAAAAATACTACTCAGACTAGCCGGATCAAAACTGGGGTGTCAAATAAAACAGAAATGTATTTTAATAAACAAAAAGTCATTGCCGACCATAGTTACTTTTAACAACGAAAGTGCGTCATAAAGGTAACCAGCATGGAGGTGACTATGGTGAATAATTTATGCAGCCTGCAATTTGCTGAACTGGTCACAGATGAAGGAATTGCAATGCAGTGACATTTAGAAAAAAATATTTCTCATTTATTTATCCATTTCCACACATTTTGGCGTTAGTCATCGCCAGAATCTCTATATAAAAAATAAGTACAACTATAATACAAATGTGTGGAGGCACGTACAGCTAGCATACAGAACTGTCATGGTTTTTGCTGTTATATTTTATGGGCATTCTACTCACAATTGTTGTTGCCCATCACCTACCCCCCCCCCCCCCCTCCACACACACCCCTCCCTCTATACCTCCCCCATCTCTTTGTCCTCCTCCCCTCCCTCTAGGGCATATCTATAAAAAATTAAATTAAATTAAAAAAAGTGGTACAATAAAATTCAAAGTATTCAGGTATGTTTTAAAGCTACACTGTTACCTCTAACTTTGATGTATTTGTATTTACGTTTTGATAAATTTTATTATTGTTTTAATACTGCTATCCAGTTATATTTTAAACAGTATTATTAGTTTGTATGTGTGGTTGTATATGAGGTAGCTTTTTTTATTGTTATCATAATTTGACAATTAACATTTCTGAAGCTATTCACTGTACATATGCTATTTAGTAATAAAGTATTTCTTTTCATAAATGTTTCAGACATTGGCCAATTATGTGACATATGTTAAAATAATTTAACTTTTTGGCCATTGCACTAGTTTCATTTTATTCATACAGATTATACAATGTCACTGACATCTTATTTTACAGTTATAAATAGTTAACTGTATTTTTCTTGTTCTTCTTGGGTGGCACTGGTTGTCAGCATGACTGTACTGTGGTACCACTTAGTGATGACGCCACTGTACCTCTCTGTACTCACAATTTGAATTCTGTCAATCTGCACATGTTTGTCGCAAAACAACCATGTTAATATGTAATCCTATGCTTTTTATCTCAACCAGGGAAGTAGATATCTTTTGTAAAATTTGGATGTTTCTAGTTTTCGTGTACCGTATGAGCCCATTTTGCTACATGTGTCTTAGCTGTAATTATTTGATATATCTTCCGTTTGTTATATGTTTGCCCCAAGCACCTCCATATGTTTGTATCCATTTTTATATACAAATTTTGAAGATGGCTAACACTGTAATGCATAAAAATTGATTAATAAAGCAAGGAATATTGGTTTCCAGTTTTTCCCTGTATTCACCTGTGACCAATTGAGCATATTGTGGACTATGTAAATTATAGTTACTTTTGTTAGGCCACACACAAGTCATAGGTTACTAACTTTGTTTTAGAATTTTCATGTTGACATCTCATTGTGAGAAATTAGTACTATGCAAATTGCATAAAAGAGGGAGCAACCTTCTAAAGCAGCTGAGATTGACAAGACTGGTAGTGAAGAATAATAAAATGCAATAAAAACTACAACTTTTGAGGCTTAATTTTAAACATACACAAAGCAGGCACAATTAAATATGAATTTTACCAGAACCAGCTATTCACTGCATTATAATAAGATACTTCCTGCATTTGCAGAATTCGTAACAATACAAGTACTAGTTAAAATTAACAAAGTTCTAAAGATTATACATATGTATGTATTATGTAATTAATATAATATGTGAGGAAGACGTGTAACTCATTTTCAGCTTACACGATATCGATCTCTTCTCTAGAAGTATAATTTAAATAACCCTCAATCCTCATAAGTTTTCACTGTTCATGAAAAATACTGAATGACTCTAAATATAACTTTCATTTTTTTGTTAAAATTGACTACTTGAATGGTGGGAAGACATATCACTAGTTATGTTGCTCACAATGTGGAGGCAGATGGAGATCCATGTAGTAAAGAGGTCTCTTCCTTCTCTTTAACAGGTCATACACCCCTCACCTGTATTTATTCTCTCCTGTTTCACATTGCTTTATTGCCAACAACCTTGCTTCAGTTTTCAAATAATAAATTTGCAAACTATACAACTGTCCATCAAGGGAATGTCTTTACCTAGGAAAACAAAAATCATGGTCCATCATATATGTATATAACATGTCTGTAAATACTCAGTGATTTGCTACTGTTTTTCTCACTGCTCATCGAAGACAATGCAGTCATCTACATTACAGCAAACAGTTACTTATGGAACAAATTATCATGAAGTTCTTTTTTGCAAATACTATGAAAGAAATTAAACTACATGTAAGAAAGCAATTAGTAGAATTTTGACAGTTTCACACAATGATGCAACAACTTTCTGACTAGAATCTGCTGCTCTGAAAGTGAACACCACTAATAATAATTTGAAATATTATAAAGCTGCATGTGTGAAATGGACATGTATCACTACACAGGAAAATTTAAACATACACAATGTAGATTGTAAGAAATCTTCAACATTTAGCCAACTTTAGAAACTGTTACAGCCTTTTTATTTGTTTCTCTGAAACAGGAAAGTAAAGTCTGAAGCAGATTTGCAAACTGAATCTAATTGGTTGGTTGATTGGTTTTTTGGGGAGGAGACCAGACAGCGAGGTCATCGGTCTCATCGGATTAGGGGCGGATGGGGAAGGAAGTCGGCCGTGCGCTTTGAAAGGAACCATCCCGGCATTTGCCTGGAGCGATTTAGGGAAATCACGGAAAACCTAAATCAGGATGGCCGGATGCGGGATTGAACCGTCGTCCTCCCGAATGCGAGTCCAGTGTGTTAACCACTGCGCCACCTCGCTCGGTGAATCTAATTGAGTGTACCTATATTCAAAGAAAAAAAAGGTCTATAGAACATGATCAGATGTTGTTTAGAATAAAGTGATAAATAAATTAAAAAAAGGAGGCAACTAGGAAAATGAGATCAAAGATTTTAAATGTGACATACAAGTAAAATGACATGGCAACAAAGCCTTTTTTCCAGTACATAGCATATTTCACTGAGAACTAAGCTAAATATTAAAGAAACCATGCTTATTTTGGTGACAGACATGTAGAAGAGACAAATTCACTAAATGAAAAAGAAAAAAAGCTGATAATCAATCAAGGATAAAGTCTTTAAGAATGAAGATGAATTTTATATTCACATTTTATGGGGATATATTTTAAATTGTTGCTATGCATTGTAGTTGTAGTAAGTATCTGAAGGAAACATTTGTATGGAAGCAGAGTAACAATTAGCAATTCATTGACTTTATAATGTATTGAAGTAGCGTATGTGACTAATAAAAAACATTCAACTTTGAATACTATCACAGGTTCTCTTCTCAGTTGTTAGCAATTTTTTTTCGTCAATCTCCAAGTCTAAGTGTGTTCCACAGTTGCACAGAACTCTATGTCCATTGTCAATTGTAGTTGTAGCGGTGGTAGAGGGTGGAGAGTAACAGTGACAGCAGTTATTATAATAAAAATAATTTTAATATTACATGCGGCATTAAAAACATCTTGCACAATGTGGCAAAATAATAATAACAATACCAATAATAATAATAATAATTATTATTATTATTATAATAAAGGTTGTAAATGGATTTGAAGAGGTAAGGTGGACCACTGATGTAATTCACAAAATTTCCAGGGCAGTTAAAGATGAAACAGAATCAACACCAATTGGGGAGGGGACAGATTCTTAGAAAAGAGAAAACCCTAAAGGTCACTTTGCTAAGTACTGTGTCTACCATGGATAAAAGACACCAGTAAGTACAGAAAGAAATATGACTGTGCACTACTTTAATATGCTTCAAGTACATTAAAGTACTTGCTCTATATTTTTAATGTGGAGTAGTCATAAACTGAAAGCCCATTTAACTACTTTTATTTATAGTTTACAATTTTACTTTTATTATTAAGTGTAACAGCCAACTATTAGACTAGCTAAGGGGAAGATAATTTTCCTTCTTGTTTTAAGAGATAATAAACTTGTTTTTCAGTCAAATATCACGAAAAAATTATTTAAGGAACATAGCTACCTCTAATTTATATTTTTGTAATATAAGTGAAGTATCTTCCGGGGATGCACAGAGCTGCATTAGGCAACTTCTTTACTTTTCCCCCTTCGGCAGGCTTATGTAGGTGCACACATCCGAGAAAGAAAACACAGAAGATAGTTTCTGCAGACAGTAAAGCATATAGAACTTAGCCTCAGAACCCAATTTCGCACTGATTCCTCCATATACTTAAAGAACCTAGAGATAATTCACACTGTCACACCATAATAAAATAATATATAGCACAAATTGAAACTGTGATCATAGAGAGAATGAGTAAAATACAACTCTAATTAATGTGGTGACTTTCTAAAAAATAAACAGTGAACATAGTATTTGACATTGATTGTGCAAGCCAATGTCTCAATTTATGTCTCACATTGTTAACAAGGTACAAAAACCTGTGGCACATCAAGTAATAAGCAAAAATCTATTTGTATGAAGTGAAGCTTATATGACCACAAGTCTTCCTGGAGCCATTTCTGGCCAAGTACTTCAAATCTAAATGAAGTAATAGAAGTGTGATATAATTCCCAGCCACTCTACCACCTTAGCCACATGACTGATGCTTCTGCAGAGAAGATATTTCTCCAGGTAACACATAAAGCTCATGTATAACAACATATGTAATACAAACTTTAGTGAGAATAAAATTAAACTGAGCAACACTTGAAATATATAGTACACAGAGTGCAGTGTCTAGAAATAACATGTAATGGTGTTAATAAATCAGACTAGGATTCATTATATTTTGTTTCAGTCATTTAGCTAAAACATTATAAGGCACTGTTTCTTGATACATATCTATTAATGAATACTCCCATTAGAGGGACAAAGACTTGCACTACAGTTCACAGTGTGGCAGCTTTGACTAAAATTGACTAGCGTGACAAGGAACTTGTAACTGTACATCTACAATCACATTTTTCACAAAAAAGTACAAACAGCAAACACTGACATATAATGCAATATATGTACAGATACAAAATATGAAAATTAAACACACTAACAGGACAATATTTGGTGTGAATGTCATTTCAATTGCAGATGTTATAACAATTACTGTATTCCACTGTGAATAATACAGATTTCATGCACTTCAATAGATCTAAAAATATTTTTATATATAGACCTTTCCAATAACAGCTGTAAAGCAAATATCATTCCGTATTTACATTTTTAATTTCACAAACACCAATCAAATTCATATCAACCTTATTACAATAGCATCTCTAAACAAAAAGATCTCCAAAAAGGAGCTATAATCAAATTAATATAGAATATATTCTTTTTCTATTTATCGATAAAGTGGACTGTGGTACCAGCTAAAGCATGAAGTATTATGATTCTGTAATGTTCCAGCTGAAAGCAGATTCCTTGAAACATGCGGGAAAATGACTGTAGAAATATGTATATGGACAGGCTTTCTACTACTGTCATTATATTAATTGATGATGAGAAGGAAAAAATAATGACAGTTCTAGTGGAGAAGGTGAGGAAATGTGCTTCCAAAATGTTAAAGTTGAGGAGGTCAAAGCTGTGAAAATTACAGAAGGAGAGATGTAATATCAAAGAAGCAGGATTCGAGTACTGAGTCCAAAGAAGTATATGCAATATGCTCAAATATGCATAACTGTGATATTAAACGGCAAATTTTGTAACACTATAAGCAGTGTAATTAAATATGAGCTCTGTGGAAATGCCTCAGATTTTTGCACAGAACTGGGCTTCAAACAAGGAAAGATAGTACGTTATTTTATCTAGACAATTTGGTTTTAAATTTGCTGGATACTATGAGTCATGATGCGTGAACATCAAAATATAGTTGTGAAAACGGTATACTACAGCAGATATTTATTCAAATGGATTTACATTCAAATGAACAATGGTTTGGACAAGAAATGGATTTAAAAATGTTATGCCATGAATAAACGCTGATGAAGTGGCATAAGAAATACTAAAGAGAAAGTTGTGAGGAATATTTAATTGTTGGCAGATATGAGTGAAGTGCACGAAGGTACTTCAGTTGTATGGATAATGAAGTGTATTGCTGTTGCTATCCCTTTCTCAAATGTAAACACAATGGTGCTTGCACTCTGACAAGGACTTCAGTAGGTCTTCTCAAGTAATATATATCAGATGGCAGGAACAACAGATATGAATAAAAATCAACATAAACTTTAGCTTTTGGAATTAGGTATTCCTTCATCTCCTAAACTAAAGGGAATGGGCTTTTTAATTTATTTGTCCTGTTCCATTGTATGTCTGTTCACCCCAAGTATTGGTTTCTTATTCAATCATTCCACTTCTTCCAACCCCTCCTGTCCTTTAAAGGATGTACGAATTTATGATGTCTGTGTCAACTAACACATAAAACATTTTTTGTTGTTTATCTACTTGAACAGTATACAAAAAAAAACTTTGTACAAGAATGACAATGATGACTGAAGACAATATAAGTACCTAAGGCTATTTTGTTTTATAATTCTATACATTTTTGTCCACTAATAACATTACACACACTCTTAATGCAAGACCTCACAGCAAAGATGATAATTTAATAAGTCTACAAGAAATAATTTTTCTTGGTTAACATTCCCAGTCACTTACAAAATTATGATTTTAGTTATTATAAAATATTTAATAATTTGGCTTAATCCACAGGTACTTTCACATATTGCACAGTAGGCACTATTACCTCTTAAGCGTAATATTTTTTCATAAAAATTTACAGAGAAAATAACATTTTCATTTAGTTTTTGGTGTTACAGTAAAATACAGATATATTAAGGCACAAGTGCGAATGAAAGACTCTTGTTTCTGTTAGCTGTGAATATCAGTATCTTAGAATATATTTGTATATAATAAAGGTGGAAAAACACTTTGGTGAATTCATATTCAAACTTTTCTTACACTTCATTTTTTCAAAACACACACACACACACACACACACAGACACACACACACACACACACACACACACACACACACACACACACATTAAAGCATTCCAAACATTATGCTAAAATGCTTAAAAACAATGACATACTAGTTTGTATGTGTATACATAAAATCTTTAACATATAAAGCTCTTTTTAACATTAAAACCAACAAGGAAATGTATTTGGTATTGTTGAAAATGACTTTTACAGATTCCGAGTAAATTATATACAACTATAAATAGTAATTTCCTGCAATCAAGACTCTTCATCTATACTAGTATTGATATTTTGTTTCCAGAAATATATCTTTTATGTTGAGACAGGTTTATCATCCTCAGTATTATCTGTTATTTTAGATTTCTTTGATGTGCTTGAAGCACTTCCTCCAGAAATACGAGCATCTTTTATAAGACCCCCAAAACCTACTTTTTCCCGAGCTTCACCAGGGTGCCTATAAGATACATGCTTTCTCAGAGCATCCCGAGACCTGGATATATGACTACAAACACTACATGCATAATTAACATTCTGATGTGTTTCCAGATGGACACGCAAATTATACTGGTTGCTTAGCTGTTTACCACAAACAAAGCATGTGGCATATAGCTTGCTAGTGTTGCTTGTAGTGGGATTTGGAAGATAGAATTTACTAAATTGGCCAGATGAAGCTTTCAGTTTCAAACTGGTTAAAGCTGAGTTTGAACTATGTTGCATTCTGTCTGTGTTACAGATACTTCCACCAGAGTCATCTGAAGGAGGGGACTGTTGCCCTGAAACAAAAATGATTAATGACTATCCTGTTTAAGTTGTTGTTATATAACATATCCTTAAACTATGTTTAATAATTTTAGAAAGTAATAAAGGAAAGTTATACTGTAAGTGAAGAATACAATGTTTTCTTTGTAGTAATTGATACAATATTTATTAGAATCCTTCCGATCGTAATCTGCTTCAAAAATGTTGTGCATTTACAATGTATGAGACATTTAGAGTTACTGAAAATTTGAACGTTTCTGTATACTATTTTATTACATTCTACAGAAAAAAAATTCCTAAAAGTATGCACGATAAACTTCATTTCATGTTGAACAATATAGGTAAATATTACTTTGGCATGAAACTCTAAAGAGAATTAGGCAAATAACGTGTTTTGCAATTCTGTAAGCAGTCGTTCCTACACAAATTACCACCTGCTAAATTAAAACAAGACATGGTGATTAAAAGTAGAGCACAGTCCAGATTGGACATGGTAGTGCAGAAAATCAATCATGGTATTTTCAAGAAAGGAAGGAAAACCTATATCTGGATGGCCAAACAGGGATCTTTGCAAAAACAGACATAATGTCTTATGGGATAACAGCAATCAGTGATTTTATAATGTTACTTTAAATCCGTCTTGATTGCAAATTTCTTTTATTATTCATATGACCGGTTTCGGTTCATTCAGAACCATCTTCAGATCTGTAAAAATAATTATACTAATTTACTATTTCACGAAAGCAAATCTTTTTTCATCCTATCTTATCAACATCAAATGTACCAGAACGTACCTGATATTTAAGTTACAGGAGTAACCCGTCCAATTCAGCAACTTTCACATGCTACGTCACATAAAATTGGTTGGCGGAGTGCACGTCATTTATATTAATTATGACACTATTACCGACAGGTGGCGTCTGGTACATTTGTTACATTCCATTTGCACATACTGTATTCAGTAGATCTTTTTTATATTAAAAATATGTAATTAAAATATGTAGATGTCAAAGCTAAAATCTGTACTTGTCAGGATTAAAAAACAGTAAAATTATCATTTTTATACGATCTAACAGGCATAGGGCGATTTATATATCTATGGTGCTGGTGTGAACTTGTTTTCTTCTACGGTCTGCTTCCGTGGTTCCCGCCACTTTGGTGTTGTGCCGCGGTCCGCTCAGTCGTCTGCTGTCCATCGCCGCGGGCAAGAGGGCCGCACAGGAGGGCCCCGTCAACGACGCCAGGCGTTGCACGCGTCTTCCGGCTTCTCCACCGCGCACCATCTCTCATCCAGGCCAAGGGATGAGAGATGGTGCGCGGTGGAGAAGCCGGAAGACGCGTGCAACGCCTGGCGTCGTTGACGGGGCCCTCCTGTGCGGCCCTCTTGCCCGCGGCGATGGACAGCAGACGACTGAGCGGACCGCGGCACAACACCAAAGTGGCGGGAACCACGGAAGCAGACCGTAGAAGAAAACAAGTTCACACCAGCACCATAGATATATAAATCGCCCTATGCCTGTTAGATCGTATAAAAATGATAATTTTACTGTTTTTTAATCCTGACAAGTACAGATTTTAGCTTTGACATCTACATATTTTAATTACATATTTTTAATATAAAAAAGATCTACTGAATACAGTATGTGCAAATGGAATGTAACAAATGTACCAGACGCCACCTGTCGGTAATAGTGTCATAATTAATATAAATGACGTGCACTCCGCCAACCAATTTTATGTGACGTAGCATGTGAAAGTTGCTGAATTGGACGGGTTACTCCTGTAACTTAAATATCAGGTACGTTCTGGTACATTTGATGTTGATAAGATAGGATGAAAAAAGATTTGCTTTCGTGAAATAGTAAATTAGTATAATTATTTTTACAGATCTGAAGATGGTTCTGAATGAACCGAAACCGGTCATATGAATAATAAAAGAAATTTGCAATCAAGACGGATTTAAAGTAACATTACAAACAGGGATCCATCTGTCAATATTCCAGAATGAAACTCTAGTGCCAGCTTCCTCAATCATACATGTGATGGACTATGGAAGTGCAGGATCTTCGTTAAGAGCCTTGGACCAAGAGAAACATGGAAAGTGAACTGTCAAATTGTCGATAAAGAAGTATGTAAGAGTATACATAAGTTCATGATTCCTTCTAACTATAGCTGTTGTTTTAAATTCATTCACAGTTTTTACGCTTAGCCTAAATTATAAATTTAATGCTCTTATTATGAAATGCACAATATAATATCTATCCAAAGAATGGTACACATTTTATATATTTTCCATACATAATGATTACTGGAAAAGAGCACATCAGCTGTTGCATAAAAAGAGGAAAGGAAGAAAGATATGCTGTGTACTTCACTACTTATGAAGAATCAGCAAACGGTCCATTTTGTCACAGTGTCAAAGTTTTGTTGATATCCATTTATTCCTATGGCAAATGAGAAGATATCATAAGTGTATTAACCTATACTATTACCTAGTTAGTTATTAGAATTCAAACATTTCCTAGCCACTAAACAGATAGCTTTCAATCAACATAGCTACTTCCATGACAATAATCAATATCTGAAAATATAATGTAGGGTGGATAGATAAAAAAAAAAGAATCTACTCACCAAATGGCAGCAAGAGAATACACATATAAAGGATATGGAAGTAGGCTAGCTTTCGGAGCCATTGGCTCCATCTTCTGTCAGAAGGGGTGATGGGAAAAGAAGAATGATGAAGGAAAAGGACTGACGAGGGGGAGAGTTACAGAAAACTCACAAATATCCTGGGCCAGGGGAGACTTACTGGGAGGGATGAGATAGAAATACTGACTGTTGATGCCTGCAGTGAATAAGTGCAGGTAACAACAGTCTTTCCCTCTCATCCATCCAATAAGTCCCCATGTGCCCAGGGTTCTTGATGAATTTTGCATAACTCTTCTCATTTTCTAAGCCTTCCCAGTCCTTTTCCTTCATCTCTCCTTCTTTACCTTAAGCCTTTCTGCAAGAAATAGGAGCCACTGGCTCCAAAAGTTTGCACATTTCCATATCATTTATAAGAGTTTTCTCCTGCCACTGCTTAGTGTATAGTGTCTGTTCTTTTGAAACAACATACACCACACATCCATAAAATTACCGAATGCTCAGGGTGGCCAAAAGTGATCACACGTACAGAGACAGTTTGTTCATCATGGTTGTGTGTGAGGAGCTTCGTGTGGAGGTAAACATGACTGATGTTGAAAGAATCCACCAAGTATGATGCAGGCTGCCAGGAACCACAAACCTCAGGCCCACAGTAGTTCAATTTCTTTCGTATAAAAGAAAAAATGTGGGAATGTTTAGCTAAAGAATGAAATTCACCAAGACAGGAAGTACTGTCAGTGAACACTAAAGACTAAAATTGTTAAATACTGCCATCTCACAAATATTGCTGCAAAGTGTAGTGACTCAGAGTAGCAGGATTGTAGTGAATATTTTATACGACACATATCCCAACAGAAAGACATTAAATGAATTTTTGTGAGTCACAATGAATCACACTTTAGTGTTTGTTGATTGTGTTTTTAAAGCTTCCTCAACTGCTATACTTCATTTTATTCTACAACTATCATTCTACTTAGTATTGACCTATTATATTGACATCAATCTCCTCAACCTGCTCTTTCGACCATATAGTTTTTATTTTCCTCACAACTATTATCAACTTCTTTGACTGTGGTTTACTACATAAGGGAGCTAAGCCAATTTATTTATCACCAGCTAATTGTGTTTTTATTTGTTTTACCTCTGTTCCAGGGTAACTTTTTTCTGAATCCTTTAGTCAGTTTTATTTGAAGCTTTCCCTCTGCCGCTTCTTAACCACTGATTAAGGCAAACAGAAGCACTCTCAATGGCATCTATTACTCCACATTGTTGACATACACTCCTTGTCACTGCACAGTGCACTCCTCTTCGATACACCTTACTAGCCAGTCCCTCATTTACCAAAGCCTGCAGATGATCACAGTCTATAGCCTGGACAACCATAACAAACATCTACTTTAGCAAATAAGGGTCACTGTCTCCCTCCTCCCTCAGTCTCCTGAGATAGGGGCAGCACAGGTAAGTCTTCAGTCAGTCACAATAGAACACACCTGTGAACTGCTTGTCACTCATACCAATCTGTAGCTATTAATGGCTCATTTAATGCATTTTACAGCATGTTCTACCCATTGAAATTCCACATAATTCTTCTGTTGAACACATGACCAAACAAGCATCTCCTTGGGCTATATCCATCTCACATGATTTCCAGAAGGCTTTTAACACACATCACATGTTGCTTCCTATCCAACTGTGTGCCTATGGTATATCATCTCAGCTGTGTGACTGGAGTCAAGATTTCTTGTTACAAGGGTCACCGTTCGTAATAAATGAAGGGAATTCATCCAGTGAAACTGAAATTGTATCAGAGGTTTCACAGTAAGTGTTAAAGGTCCTATGTTGTTCTTCATCTATGTAAACAATTTAGAAGATACCTGAGCAGTTCTCTTTGCTGGTTTGCAGATGATGACATTTTATCATCAAGCAAAGACATCAAGAAATCAAATCAATTAAAAAATGATGCAGACAAGATACTTGCATGATGCAAAAAGTGTTAGTTAACCCTCAACAATAAAAAACATGAGGTTCTCCAAATGACTACTAAAATAAAAATTCTGTTCAATTTCAGCTACAGGATAAATCAGACAAATTTCAAGGTTGTTGATTCAATTAAATACCTAGGGAGCACAATTATGACCAATTTAAACTGGAACTTTCACATAGAAACTGTGTGGAAGGGAAACCAAAGATTTCGTTTTATTGGTAGAACATTTTGAAGATGCAACAAATTTACTAAAGTGATTTTCTACACTATGCTTGCTCATCCTCTTCTGAAGCATTGTTATGCAGTATGCAATCCTTACCAGACAGAATTGACAGAGGACACTGAAGAAGTTCAAAGACGGGCAACTTGTTTTGTATTATTGTAGAATGGAGGAGAGAAATACATGGATACGATAAGCAAGTCGTGGTGGCAATAACTGAAACAAAAGCATTTTTCATTGTGGCAGTATATTTTCACAAAATTAAAATTATCAAGTTTCTCCCCTGAATGCCAAAGTATTTTGTTGACTCCCACCTAAGGAGACAATTATAATAAAGTAAGTGAAATAATAGCTCACATAAAAAGATTAAGGTGCTTATTTTTCCTGACGTGCTTTTCGATAGTGAAAAGGCAGGGATATATTCTGGAAGTGGTTCTATGAAACCCCCACCAAACACTTAGATATATGTAGTCTGAGGCTTTCCTGGTGTATATGCTTCTTCCACAGTTCTTGGGTGTACTGCCATATCTGATCATCAAAAGTTCATGATATTTCAGCAGACAATCACTCTGCCATCATCAGGCAGTGTTGATGGAATGAAGTGTCTGCTGTGGGCTCACAGTATTTATACCTACACAGTTCAGGACTCACTGGGCCCACACTGTGCTTTGTGATGGGGATGTGTGCAGCTGCAATGGTGGAGGGTGTAACATTACGAGTCAAGACAGCTGTAACGGAACTTGAATAGCGTAAAGTTATCGTTAAAAACGCACGCCGCGCAATTTGTTACGATTTGGTCGGTCATAATAGTAGTAACATGCTTTTGAATACAATTAAAATATAACGGCGATACCTGTTTAGCGTTATTGGAAATAATATGTAATAAATTAATGAGTAAGGTAGCCGATCCTATAACAAGAGGTAAAATTGGGCATATTAAGGTGTTTTGCTTTATATCGACTAAGCCGATGATACGGCGTCTTTTTTTTTCCGTTTACTCTTTTTTTAAAAAAAAAAAAAAAAAAAAAAAAACAACAACAACAACAACAACAACAACAACAACTAACGGTGTGCTAATTGTGCATTGTGATAAATATAGGGGCGAATTTTAAATAGCTACAGTGTATAATCAGACTAACAAATGGACATTCAGTTACGCGAAATAGCGGACAGTGAAGTGTGGTCATTAAATTGAGTACACCTACAGGGCGGTCAATTCCGGGATAAGTCTATTCGCATCTCACGAGGGACGCGGTATTGGGACCGGTTTTTTTTTTATTATATCACGGAGAGCGGGCTTCAATTTATAAAAAGGAGAAAAGCTGTGTCATTATCATTGACTGTTGGTGTTAAGCAACCAAAACTGTTCATCAAAGGGTTTCGGTGAATGAGTGGTGAATGCGAAATGAAACTGTGAACGAAGTTAAGTTAAATAAAGCAGAAGAGACAAGACAGTTTGGTCGTATCTGTTATTATTCCATAAACCGTAACATTTATTCTCGTTGTACGAAGCCTTTATAGACGATCGTTATGACAATTTGCTTTGAAGGGATCTCGTTACGAGTTAAGTTTTGGGGACCTGGTCAACAGGGGATAGTTCGTAGATCTTAACTACTGCAGCTATTCTGGAATCAGGTGCTACCATGACCGTTGTGTGTTGTCAATGGCTTAAGGTCATCATATCTCATGCTCTAAGATCGACGCGCCTTTCCTCTTGGTATAACGGTGTCTCACGGTAACCATGACAACGCCGATGGCGAAGGAAGATATGGTAGAAGTGGCGCCACAACGTGTGGCTCGATCGAGGAGGATTGCTGCATCGAGTCGAGTGTCATCCGGATTCACGAACCCTAGAGTTGGAAAATATTGTAGCAGCCAGTGAGTCTGTCCAATGAAAGAGGTATTCTTCAATAATTGCTAAAAGTGAGCGATACTACCAGGTATGATTAAAATAACTGTATAATTATATAAAAAAAAAGAAGTTGAGACTTGTGATTTCGGTAGATAAATATATATAAATACATAGTGAATATAAGTGTATGTCTTGGTAGTGAATAATCATGTCAAAATGAACGAAAAGAATACATGATAATGTGCAGTTGAGTAGAGTAATGAGTAGAGAGAGAGAGGAAAGTGAAGAGGATAGGGATGATGCATCCCATGAGCTCAATGTGGGACAGGAGACATGTACAGATAATAATACAGTTATTGATTTAGAGCCGTTAGGAGATTCAAATACAATGATAAGTAAGGTAAGCAGCGAGGGAGAACATAAAGATCTTGAGGTTTCGGAAGTAGATCAGCAAGTTGATCCTCAAAATGGAAATATTAATCAAAAAATGTTTGATATGCTGGTATCAATAAATACTCAAATGGGTGTAATGAATGGAAGACTTGGTTCACTAGAAAAAGATAATAAGCAATTAAAAGAGGACAATCAAAAGTTAAATGAAAAATTTGAGGCCAAATTTGGTTCATTAGAAGTTAAAATGGATTCTTTGGAAAGCAAACTGAACACCTTTGATTATAAACTGGAAAATACTAAGAAAGAATTAAAGGCAGACTGGGAGACTCAATTAAATGCGAAATTTGGAGAACTAGATGTAGAGTTTTCTAACACCTTAGAAAGGCAATATAATAATTTGATGGGAAAACTTCATGACGTAGAAAAGAAATATGAGGTAGTTTCGAAGAGTTATGATGGCCTGTCCAATAGGATGGTTAAGTGTGAAAGCAGCTGTTTCAATGCTAGCGCACAGATAGAAGAGCTTTCGAAACAAATAGTCGAGTTTGAGTCTGATGCTTGTAAAGGGATTGACAAGTATTTAGTAGATCAAACTAAAAGACTTGACGAAGATCTAACTGAATGGATAGAAATAAAAGGAAATGAAATTGTAGACAAGGTTAAGACTACTATTGGATCCCAGCCAAATGAAAATATCAATGAGCACCTAAGTAGAAATGATGAATTAATTAAGCTCTTCACTAGCGAAATTCAGAAAATAAAAGAGAAAATAGTTGATGAGTTACCTAAATGGCAAAAGGAAACCAATCATAAATTGGCGGAGTTAGAACGAAAGTCATCACAAAATTTGTTGACAGAGGACGAACGTTCGGAGAGTAGGTCGAAAAACAACCGAACATGTGATAATACGAAGTACAATTGTGGTGAAAATTTGCATTGGGAAGTTGATGATTCGGTTGGTAAAGATGATGATTCTTTTGGTCAGCAAGGATATTTGTCTTCTTTAAAGGTGGAGAACAGCATTTTTAAAAGTAGACAATTCCCAACATTCTCCACTGAAAAGAACAACCTGCATCCGAAAATCTTTATCAATAATTTCAAAAGAATATTTCCGCGTAGCTGGTCAGAACACGACCGACTTCAATTTATAGTATCCAAAATTACCGGAGAAGCCGCATTATGGGCCGCCGAAGTAAGTGAAAGTTGCCATACTTGCGCTGAGTTTGAACAACTTTTTTTGGCTAAATACTGGTCGTCGAGTAAACAAGAGAAATTAAGAAAAGAGGTTTACCAACCTGAGTATTTTAACAGTAAAAGGAGTACTTTAAGGCAATATTTTGAAAAGTACATAAATAAGACACGTTATTGGAGTGATCCAATTTCTCACAAGGAAGTGATCAGAATTTTGAAGGGAAGGTTGCCCATAAATATACGTGAAAAGTTAATAAATGTTCCTGACCACAATGTAGAACAATTCTTGTCGGTGATTGACTCTATAGATATGATTATGGAAGACGCAAGACAAATGAGTAGTAATCAAATGTCGACTCACACTCATAGTAATACGAATAATTATAATAATAATTTAACGTATGATAATAATAATACCGAAAACCAGGTCAAACCCGCATCACAGGAGCGTGGACAATCTTCATCCTATGGTTGCAATAAAAACAATGATTATAATAAATACAGAAGAGATACTTACTGTGCTAGAGGTAAACCTCGATATGGTGACGCGAATGTGCATAGTAGTGATATTAATAAGAGTAACAGGTACCCAAATGATGAACCCAATTGCATTCGACCTTGGGAAGATAATTTGAAGCATAATGTTCATCGGCAGGATGGAACAAATGCCTGGAGTCCTCATCCAGCACAAGGAGTTATACCCGTGGGCGAAGGAGCCTCCAATGTGCGACGGGGTGAATACCATAACTCGGATCATACTGTACGGATTGTGGAAGTTCATGAACCCCCACCGATGACTCAACGAGATAGATTAAACTAATACCAGTCACCAAATGCCTTCCTAGGATGACTGGAAAGGAGAAGGAAGGCAGGCATCAATTTGAAGTGAGAGTATTAAGGTACAATAATGATCAGGATATAAGGAATGAATTAATTGAAGAAAAACCTGAAGTTTCTAATAAATGTCGACAAATTTTACAGGCAATAATTCCAACAAGTGTAAATAATGTTGATGTTGAAATATTAATTGATACTGGAGCAACTATTAGTGTCATGACGTTGGACTGTTTAAAACAGATAAGCCGAGGGGTAAAAATGCCCACTTTTCCTATCACAGGATGTACCGTGTCTGGCGCGTTCAGCGCAAAAATGCAAAAAGTTGTGAAACAGGTACATGTTGACGTTACAATACAGGGGGCTCAAATAGAAAGTACATTCCTGGTTGTTCCTAAAATGACAGTACCACGTATCTGGGATTTGGATTTTTTATGTGAGACCGGTGCAATCATTAATTTAGAGAAAGGTGAATGTATATTTAATTCCAATGGTAATGTTTTCACAACCACCCTGAGAAAGGGCCGAGTAATTCCAAATCAATTGTGTATGAATCTAATGGTAAAATATGTCAGTATTGATGATGAAAATGTGTATGATATATGCCTTATTAAATGTTCTGAAGAAATGATGGATAAAATGTCATTGCAGGAAAAGGTGTTAGAATCAGAATATTTATCTGTTATCCAAAGGGATGAACTGTACTACTTGTTGGAAGCATATCAGTCAATTTTTAGTAAACGTCCGGGTATAATAAAAGACTTTGAATACCATATAAAGACGTATGCACATAAACCCTTTTGTCGTACTTCCTATTCTATCCCATGGACAAAGAAAGAAGTAGTCAGAAAGGAAATCAATAAAATGTTATAATGGGGTATTATTGAGCCCTCAGATTCTGAATATTGTAACCCTCTTGTGGCGGTAATTAAGCCCAATGGTGACATCAGATTGGTGTTGGATGCCAGAGAGATCAATAAGATCATTATACCTGTACAAACGCGACCGGAGAATCTAGAAGAGTTAGTACAAAAGTTTTATGGTGCCCGCTTCTTAACCTCTTTGGATATGCGTAGTTTATATTGGCAAACTAGAATATCGAAAGAATCTAGAAAATATACTGCATTCGTTTTTCTGGGCCGGAGTTACCAGTTTACTGTCATGCCATTTGGGTTGAAAATAAGCGGTGGTGTTTTCATATCGGCATTAGATACCGTACTGGGCTGAGACCTTTTGAATGAAGTTACTTTATATGTGGATGATTTGCTAATTGCTTCTGAAACTTGGGAGGAACATTTGGACTTATTAAGAAGAGTTTTTGCGAAATTTTTTGAATATAGAGTTACTGTAAATTTGAGAAAATCCACGTTTGCTCATAACCAATTGAAATTTCTTGGACATATAATCACTCCTGAAGGGATAAAACCAAATCCTAAAAAGATGGATGCGATTAACAGATGTGCTTATCCAAAGAATAGAATGGAATTAAAGTCATTTATCGGCTTAGTTTCATTTTTTCGATGATTTTTACCCAATCAGTTAGGAAGCCAAGACTGTTTGTTACGGCTGTTAAGAAAAAATGTCATGTGGGAGTGGAATTCCGAATGCACGCAAGCTTTTGATAACATCCGCAATGCTTTGACTAATGCTCCACTGTTACATCATCCGAGACTTGATCAAGATTTTTATATTGCTGCGGATGCTTCTGAAACAGGATTGGGTGCCACTCTTTTCCAGATGGACAATCCAGAAGATATCAGTACCATCAAGATAATTGGGTTTGCCAGCAGAACACTCTCTAGCTGTGAACGTGCATATTGTACTACTGAATTGGAAGTACTGGCCGTGGTCTGGTCCCTTATTAAGTTTCGCTATTTTGTATATGGAAAGAAGATCATTGTATTCTGCGACCACAAAGCTTTATCTTTTATTTTAACAGGAAGGATGTTCCATTCACGTTTAACCCGGTGGGCCTTGCTACTGCAAGAATATATTACGCTCAAATACATCAGAGGGAAAGACAACATCATAGCCGATGCTCTTTTAAGACTACCGAAAAGAAAGAATGAAGACGATTGTGAAGAACGGATTATTGACTTTAAAGTCATGAATTTATCAAGGCAATATTGTGAGAGGCAGATTTCACAGCTATCTCGAAGTCTTCCACAATTGCAAGAAGATGATAAGTTGTGGAAAGCCATTAGGCATGCTGTTGAAAGCAAAACGCTAAGTCACTCTCAAGAACAGTATCAATTAAAATCTGGAATATTGTATCGGAGGAAGGATGAAGAAGATGTTTGGAAAGTTTGTGTTCCAAATAAATATTTAGAATCACTAGTATGGTACACTCACTTGAATTGGGGTCATTTTGGTTCCGCTAAATGTACAGTCAAAATAGCACAATACTATCATCCAAATTTGGGACGTATGGCTACAAATATTATTAAGAAGTGCAAAATATGTCAGAAGGCGAAACCCATAAACTATTGTCGGAAGATAGAATTACATCCTATCATCCCACAACAACCTTTAATGTTGGTGTCATGTGATGTCTGTGGGCCATGTCCCATGACACGTGGACGGTTCAAATATGTATTGGCTTTCTATGATCTCTTTTCAAAATATGTGAAATTATATCCTTCGAAAAATCTCCACGTTCGACCCATGTTACGCAAATTTATCAACAACTATATAACTGAGCTTGGCAAATCTATAATGATCTTGACAGACAACGCTGCTTATTATACAAGCAAAGTATGGAGAGACACTATGAAAGAACAATGAATCCAACACATTTACATCTCAAGATTTTACCCTTGTGGAAATCCGGTTGAAAGAATCTTCCGAGAGTTGAACCAATTTTTACGGACATACATACCCAAACAACATTATAAATGGATCGATTGGATTTATGAATTTGAGAAAGTGTATAATGACTTACCACACTTATCGACAGGTTATTCACCTAACCAAATAGTATTTGGTGAAAGTATTGTGCCAGAATGGATGAAGAAATTACCTGTGATAGAACAAAAGATTACCAAGAAAGAAGATATGGTGAAGAAGGTCTACGAAAACCTGAAGCATCAAGCACAATTGAGAAAAACCCGTTTTGATAAAAATGTGACGAAAGTAGTCACATATGATGTAGGGGAAGAAATTTTATTGAGAAATCACCCAAAAGCATCAACCAGGAAAAGACTGAATAAGAAATGGCAATATTTATATACAGGTCCATATAAAATAATGAAAATACCTCATGAAGGGAGCTACCTCCTGGCAGATTGTGATACTGATGTAATTAAAGGCTTGTTCCCTCACATAGACCTGAAGAAGTATTATCAATAATGAGCAAAATATAGATTCAAGAAACACTGAATGATACCAAGACTACACCCAGTGAACTAAATAAAAGCACCAGTGGATAAATACGTACTTATACTAACCTACAAAGAAAATTAAAGAATGTACCGACGATTTCCATGAGATACCTTCTTGGTATCAGCAACAATGACGACGCTGAAATATGATTTATCCTCTCACCGAACAGCGAGGATGGATGATTTAAAAGTGGAATTAAGAGGGAAAGAAAAGGAGCAAATCCTCTCTGGTTAAACAAGTGGCCTGATAAGGGTTTTGGCCTAGGATGCCAATCGTCGAACCCGGCTGTGATCCCTGCCTTGCACAGTCGGTTGAAGAACTGAGGGCTACATCCAAGAAAAAAAAAATGTGGTGTGAATATGAAGTGATTAGTGCGAAGTGTTTCTAAGACAACCTATAAACAAATGTGGAATTTAGTTAAGGGCATTTTGTCGAGGCCCATTAACTCAACTTAAATATTGTAGAATGTATGTACTGACTTGTTGAGTGAATCTGAGAGTGAGTGTATTCGCCGAAACAAATACCCTCTCCTGTCACAGTACACCAAAAAAAAAAAAAAAAAAAAATAAGCCTGTTCTGTCTGGAACCCTCTTCAAGACATCACAGTCTGGGGGGCCGTGTAACATTACGAGTCAAGACAGCTGTAACGGAACTTGAATAGCGTAAAGCTATCGTTAAAAACGCACGCCGTGTGATCTGTTACGATTTGGTCGGTCATAATAGTAGTAACATGCTTTTGAATACAATTAAAATATAACGGCGATACCTGTTTAGCGTTATTGGAAATAATTTGTAATAAATTAATGAGTAAGGTAGCCGATCCTATAAGAAGAGGTAAAATTGGGCATATTAAGGTGTTTCGCTTTATATCGACTAAGCCGATGATACGGCGTCTTTTTTTTCCGTTTACTCTTAGAAAAAAAAAAAAAAAGAAAACAAGTAACGGTGTGCTAATTGTGCGTTGTGAAAAATATAGGGGCGAATTTTAAATAGCTACAGTGTATAATCAGACTAACAAATGGACATTCAGTTACGCAAAATAGCGGACAGTGAAGTGTGGTCATTAAATTGAGTACACCTACAGGGCGGTCAATTCCGGGATAAGTCTATTCGCATCTCACGAGGGACGCGGTATTGGGACCGGTTTTTTTTTTATTATATCACGGAGAGCGGGCTTCAATTTATAAAAAGGAGAAAAGCTGTGTCATTATCATTGACTGTTGGTGTTAAGCAACCAAAACTGTTCATCAAAGGGTTTCGGTGAATGAGTGGTGAATGCGAAATGAAACTGTGAACGAAGTTAAGTTAAATAAAGCAGAAGAGACAAGACAGTTTGGTCGTATCTGTTATTATTCCATAAACCGTAACATTTATTCTCGTTGTACGAAGCCTTTATAGACGATCGTTATGACAATTTGCTTTGAAGGGATCTCGTTACGAGTTAAGTTTTGGGGACCTGGTCAACAGGGGATAGTTCGTAGATCTTAACTACTGCAGCTATTCTGGAATCAGGTGCTACCGTGACCGTTGTGTGTTGTCAATGGCTTAAGGTCATCACATCTCATGCTCTAAGATCGACGCGCCTTTCCTCTTAGTATAACGGTGTCTCACGGTAACCACGACAACGCCGACGGCGAAGGAAGATACGGTAGAAGGGGAAATTCTCAGTTGCCTTCCACCTGCTACCCTTATTACATCTCCGATTCAGGTGTCATATATAACTTGCATGGAGTTAAGTAAGGATTTGCAAGCCTTGTTCAGTTGGAAGCTAGTGTCTCTGTTGATTAAGATATCAGTCACATGAAGTTCAATTGCTTCTTGGAAAATGCAGTCTCAAAATTTATTGGTGGTACCCAGGACTTCCATTTGTTGGTAATACATTTTATGAGCAAAGTCAATGCAGTGGTCTGGTATTGCAGACTTGTTGGGTAGCAGCAAGTGAGTGTAGTGTTAATGTTCTATGCATTGTTCTTCAACTGTGTTGATTGTTTGTCCAAAATAAGTTTTCCACATTCACGTGGAATCTGATATGCCCCCAGTGTTTTGAGACCCAGGTCTGCTTTCACGCCCCTGATAAACCTCAAGTTTTGTTTGGTGAGCAGAAAACTGGCATTATGTGGTGTTTTCGCAGTGGTCTGCCAATTTTTTATGATACCTTGCCCGCAAATGGTATGAAAGTGGTCTTTTGGAGTACTGGGCAGTCTGGCAAGCAGGTGGAGTGGTACTCTCCACAGTTGGTGTAAGTTGGAGATGACGTACATGGAGTATCTGGGTGCAGTGGATGTCCACAGTCTCGACATGTGGTGCTGGAACTGCAGCGGGAAGATATGTGCCCGAACTTCCAGCACTTAAAGCACCGCATAGGGGGATGGTTCAAATGGCTCTGAGCACTATGGGACTTAACATCTGCGGTCATCAGTCCCCTAGAACTTGTTGTTGTTGTTGTGGTCTTCAGTCCTGAGACTGGTTTGATGCAGCTCTCCATGCTACTCTATCCTGTGCAAGCTTCTTCATCTCCCAGTACCTACTGCAACCTACATCCTTCTGAATCTGCTTAGTGTATTCATCTCTTGGTCTCCCCCTATGATTTTTTCCCTCCACGCTGCCCTCCAATACTAAATTGGTGATCCCTTGATGCCTCAGAACATGTCCTACCAACCGATCCCTTCTTCTGGTCAAGTTGTGCCACAAACTTCTCTTCTCCCCAATCCTATTCAATACTTCCTCATTAGTTATGTGATCTACCCATCTAATCTTCAGCATTCTTCTGTAGCACCACATTTCAAAAGCTTCTATTCTCTTCTTGTCCAAACTATTTACCGTCCATGTTTCACTTCCATACATGGCTACACTCCATACAAATACTTTCAGAAATAACTTCCTGACACTTAAATCTATACTCGATGTTAACAAATTTCTCTTCTTCAGAAACACTTTCCTTGCCATTGCCAGTCTACATTTTATATCCTCTCTACTTCGTCCATCATCAGTTATTTTGCTCCCCAAATAACAAAACTCCTTTACTACTTTAAGTGTCTCATTTCCTAATCTAATACCCTCAGCATCACCCGACTTAACTCGACTACATTCCATTATCCTCGTTTTGCTTTTGTTGATGTTCATCTTATATCCTCCCTTCAAGACACCATCCATTCCGTTCAACTGCTCTTCCAAGTCCTTTGCTGTCTCTGACAGAATTACAATGTCATCGGCGAACCTCAAAGTTTTTATTTCTTCTCCATGGATTTTAATACCTACTCCAAATTTTTCTTTTGTTTCCTTTACTGCTTGCTCAATATAGAGATTGAATAACATCGGGGAGAGGCTACAACCCTGTCTTACTCCCTTCCCAACCACTGCTTCCCTTTCATGTCCCTCAACTCTTATAACTGCCATCTGGTTTCTGTACAAGTTGTAAATAGCCTTTCGCTCCCTGTATTTTACCCCTGCCACCTTTAGAATTTGAAAGAGAGTATTCCAGTCAACATTGTCAAAAGCTTTCTCTAAGTCTACAAATGATAGAAACGTAGGTTTGCCTTTCCTTAATCTTTCTTCTAAGATAAGTCGTAAGGTCAGTATTGCCTCACGTGTTCCAGTATTTCTACGGAATCCAAACTGATCGTCCCCGAGGTCGGCTTCTACTAGTTTTTCCATTCGTCTGTAAAGAATTCGTGTTAGTACTTTGCAGCTGTGGCTTATTAAACTGATTGTTTGGTAATTTTCACATCTGTCAACACCTGCTTTCTTTGGGATTGGAATTATTATATTCTTCTTGAAGTCTGAGGGTATTTCGCCTGTTGCATACATCTTGTTCACCAGATGGTAGAGTTTTGTCAGGACTGGCTCTCCCAAGGCCGTCAGTAGTTCCAATGGAATGTTGTCTACTCCGGGGGCCTTGTTTCGACTCAGGTCCTTCAGTGCTCTGTCAAACTCTTCACGCAGTATCGTATCTCCCATTTCATCTTCATCTACATCCTCTTCCATTTCCATAATATTGTCCTCAAGGGCATCGCCCTTGTATAGACTCTCTATATACTCCTTCCACCTTTCTGCTTTCCCTTCTTTGCTTAGAACTGGGTTTCCATCTGAGCTCTTGATGTTCATACATGTGGTTCTCTTATCTCCAAAGGTCTCTTTAATTTTCCTGTAGGCAGTATCTATCTTACCCCTAGTGAGATAAGCCTCTACATCCTTACATTTGTCCTCTAGCCATCCCTGCTTAGCCATTTTGCACTTCCTGTCGATCTCATTTTTGAGACGTTTGTATTCCTTTTTGCCTGCTTCATTTACTGCATTTTTATATTTTCTCCTTTCATCAATTAAATTCAGTATTTCTTCTGTTACCCAAGGATTTCTACTAACCCTCTTCTTTTTACCTACTTGATCGTCTGCTGCCTTCACTACTTCATCCCTCAGAGCTACCCATTCTTCTTCTACTGTATTTCTTTCCCCCATTCCTTTCAATTGTTCCCTTATGCTCTCCCTGAAACTCTGTACAACCTCTGGTTCTTTCAGTTTATCCAGGTCCCATCTCCTTAAATTCCCACCTTTTTGCAGTTTCTTCAGTTTTAATCTACAGGTCATAAGCAATAGATTGTGGTCAGAGTCCGCATCTGCCCCTGGAAATGTCTTACAATTTAAAACCTGGTTCCTAAATCTCTGTCTTACCATTATATAATCTATCTGATACCTTTTAGTATCTCCAGGGTTCTTCCATGTATACAACCTTCTATCATGATTCTTAAACCAAGTGTTAGCTATGATTAAGTTGTGCTCTGTGCAAAATTCTATCAGGCGGCTTCCTCTTTCATTTCTTAGCCCCAATCCATATTCACCTACTACGTTTCCTTCTCTCCCTTTTCCTACACTCGAATTCCAGTCACCCATGACTATTAAATTTTCGTCTCCCTTCACTATCTGAATAATTTCTTTTATTTCATCATACATTTCTTCAATTTCTTCGTCATCTGCAGAGCTAGTTGGCATATAAACTTGTACTACTGTAGTAGGTGTGGGCTTCGTATCTATCTTGGCCACAATAATGCGTTCACTATGCTGTTTGTAGTAGCTTACCCGCACTCCTATTTTCCTATTCATTATTAAACCTACTCCTGCATTACCCCTATTTGACTTTGTGTTTATAACCCTGTAGTCACCTGACCAAAAGTCTTGTTCCTCCTGCCACCGAACTTCACTAATTCCAAAAATATCTAACTTTAACCTATCCATTTCCCTTTTTAAATTTTCTAACCTACCTGCCCGATTAAGGGATCTGACATTCCACGCTCCGATCCGTAGAACGCCAGTTTTCTTTCTCCTGATAACGACATCCTCTTGAGTAGTCCCCACCCGGAGATCGGAATGGGGGACTATTTTACCTCCGGAATATTTTACCCAAGAGGACGCCATCATCATTTAATCATACAGTAAAGCTGCATGCCCTCGGGAAAAATTACGGCCGTAGTTTCCCCTTGCTTTCAGCCGTTCGCAGTACCAGCACAGCAAGGCCGTTTTGGTTATTGTTACAAGGCCAGATCAGTCAATCATCCAGACTGTTGCCCTTGCAACTACTGAAAAGGCTGCTGCCCCTCTTCAGGAACCACACGTTTGTCTGGCCTCTCAACAGATACCCCTCCGTTGTGGTTGTACCTACGGTACGGCTATCTGTATCGCTGAGGCACGCAAGCCTCCCCACCAACGGCAAGGTCCATGGTTCATGGGGGGCCCTAGAACTTAGAACTACTGAAACCTAACTAACCTAAGGACATCACACGCATCCATGCCCAAGGCAGGATTCGAACCTGTGACCGTAGCAGTCGCGCGGTTCCGGACTGAGTGCCTAGAACCGCGAGACCACCGTGGCCGGCATAGGGGGATGGACATATGGCTTAATGTCACAGTGGTAAACCATCTTCTTCTACCTAGTTTTCACCTTCTATGTCATTGTTGAAGCTCCATGTCTTTCTTGGAGCTCTTGTGTTGGAGGGCCATTCGAATCTGTCAGTTGCTGTATCTGTTCTCATACATGGCAGATTCAAGGGGTCGCAGCTCTGCTATCAGACTTTGTTAGTCTGAAATTGTTGTCTGCCAAAATTTCATGGACTTTTGACCACCGGGTTCGGCAGCACACCCGAGAACCATGGAACCATTTAAATGTAAATTGCGGAGTAGTGATGTAGATCTAACTCGGATGCTAATGATGGAAGAAGCAGAGTTCATTTTCTTCAAAATAAATGTATCTAGTCAGAAATTATTAACAGGAAAGTAGAAAGTCTATAAATGACCCAAAATCAACATGGCATCAATCTTCCAATCAGCCTTGTCTGACCAGTAAGTCTCACAATATGAGCATGTAATTACTATAGGAGATACAAATACTGATCTGCAGCTCAAATTTCACTCTGGAGAGAATATAAGTAGATTATTTCACTCTTAACTATAAGAGTACAATACTTCTGGATCCAATCCATCACATGCTGTCACCCTGAACATTTGATAGTAAAGTCTGGGAATTTAGTTGCAGACTTATGCACCTTATGTCTTTAAACATTCAGTCAAATTATAGAGTTTTATTTATATATTTTGTATGGCTTTAAATACAGAATCAGATTACATCTGGTACATTTTGAAATTATAGTGTGTTCCTGTTCCATGGCTGACTATGAAATTACATCAGGTAATGAATAAAGAAGACTCTGCCCATAGAAAAATTGAGAAAAATCCAACACTTGAACTTTATGAACTAGACAGGCAGCTGTACAACAAAGTGAAGCAAAAAATTCACATTGGCAAAATCAGGCATTCCAGGTCTGTTGTAGACAGAAAGTCAAATTCTGCTGCATTGCAGGGGAAAAAATAAAATAGAATAAAAATTTGTGCAATTTAGGCAGAGGAAAGGAAAAGTTCAAAGGTAATTTTCAAGTTCTGGCAGACAAATTGAACTTTTTCTCAACAGCAGTCAGCTCTCAAGCTATGATAAATTATCAGTCACAAGGTAGCAACCCCACAACTGATGTATTTCCATACACACAGTACAGAAAGTAATCACAAAAAAAACCTCTTTGGCAGTAGGTAATAACAGAGTGAGCATAGGCAGGCTTAAAAATGTTTCCAATATCAATATCCCAGTTCCCACAGAGTTTTTCAGTCTCTATCTTGTTAGTGATACATGTCATATGAAGTGGAAGAAAAGCATAATTCGGTCAGTACCCAAGAATGATCACCCAAACCCACCAGGCTACTACAAGCTGATCAGCAAATTACCCACAGCATCTAAAGCATTGGAATACATTGTTCACAAACAGCTGAAAGAGTATATGACATTTATAAAACATATTAATATGGTTTCTGAAAACACACAGCACAGCAGCTGCATTAATCAGAGTAACTGGTGATACCAAACATGCCATGGCATGTATGAAACAATCATTTTAACATTGGCTGATTTCAGCAAGACTTTTCATACTGTTGATTTCAGTACATTACATATGAAAATGAAACAGCTGAATTTCTCAAAATGGCAGCAGATGGAAATATCTGCACAAAACTGTGAGACACACAATATTTATTATTTACTAGCTAACCCAGCAAACTCTGTTCCAAATGAAACTTCTTGGCAGATTAAAACTGTGTGCCTGACCGAGACTCGAACTCGGGACCTTTGCCTTTCGTGTGCAAGTGCTCTACCATCTGAGCTACTGAAGCACGAATCACACCCGGTACTCACAGCTTTACTTCTGCCAGTATTTCGTCTCCTACCTTCCAAACTTTACAGAAGCTCTCCTGCGACCCTTGCGGAACTAACACTCCTGAAAGAAAGGATACTGCGGAGACATGGCTTAGCCACAGCCTGGGGGATGTGAGTACCGGGCGTGAGTCGTGCTTCGGTAGCTCAGATGGTAGAGCACTTGCCCACAAAAGGCAAAGGTCCCGAGTTCGAGTCTCGATCGGGCACACAGTTTTAATCTGCCAGGAAGTTTCATATCAGCGCACACTCCACTGCAGAGTAAAAATCTCATTCTGGAAACATTCCCCAGGCTGTGGCTAAGCTATGTCTCCGCAGTATCCTTTCTTTCAGGAGTGCTAGTTCTGCAAGGTTCGCAGGAGAGCTTCTGTAAAGTTTGGAAGGTAGGAGACGAGATACTGGAAGAAGTTAAGCTGTGAGTACCAGGCGTGAGTCATGCTTCGGTAGCTCAGATGGTAGAGCACTTGCCCACGAAAGGCAAAGGTCCCGAGTTCGAGTCTCGGTCGGGCATGCAGTTTTAATCTGCCAGGAAGTTTCATATCAGCGCACACTCCGCTGCAGAGTGAAAATCTCATTCTGGAAACAAACCCCCAGGCTGTGGCTAAGCCGTGTCTGCGCAGTATCCTTTCTTTTAGGAGTGCTAGTTCTGCAAGGTTCGCAGGAGAGCTTTGTAAAGTTTGGAAGGTAGGAGACGATATACTAGCAGAAGTAAAGCTGTGAGTATCGGGCGTGAGTCATGCTTCGGTAGCTCAGATGGTAGAGCACTTGCCCATAAAAGGCAAAGGTCCCGAGTTCGAGTCTCGGTCGGGCACATAGTTTTAATCTGCCAGGAAGTTTCATATCAGCGCACACTCCGCTGCAGAGTGAAAATCTCATTCTGGAAACATCCCCCAGGCTGTGGCTAAGCCATGTCTCCGCAGTATCCTTCCTTTCAGGAGTGCTAGTTCTGCAAGGTTCGCAGGAGAGCTTCTGTAAAGATTGGAAGGTAGGAGACGCAATACTGGCAGAAGTAAAGCTGTGAGTACCGGGCGTGAGTCGTGCTTCAGTAGCTCAGATGGTAGAGCACTTGCCCACAAAAGGCAAAGGTCCCGAGTTCGAGTCTCGGTCAGGCACACAGTTTTAATCTGCCAGGAAGTTTCATATCAGCGCACACTCCGTTGCAGAGTGAAAATCTCATTCTGGAAACATCCCCCAGGCTGTGGCTAAGCCATGTCTCCGCAGTATCCTTTCTTTCAGGAGTGCTAGTTCCGCAAGGTTCGCAGGAGAGCTTCTGTAAACTTTGGAAGGTAGGAGACGAGATACTGGCAGAAGTAAAGCTGTGAGTACCGGGCGCGAGTCGTGCTTCGGTAGCTCTGATGGTAGAGCACTTGCCCACGAAAGGAAAGGTCCCGAGTTCGAGTCTCGGTCGGGCACACAGTTTTAATCTGCCAGCAAGTTTCATATCAGCGCACACTCCGCTGCAGAGTGAAAATCTCATTCTGGGAACTCTGTTCTGCCTTAAAGCCAATAAATAATCAGATTTTGGATGTTAAGTTCAAATTTTTATTAGGAAATACAAATAAAAAAATGAAGTATTTTAATGATTCTTCATTCCTTATGTTTTTTGGTGCATAGCTTCCACTCTACAAATATGTACCTTGTGATACAAGACACTTTTTGTTTTATTATCAGGCACAAGAACAAACAACGCAGATGGTCTTCCGACCCGTGAACATGCCACATATAATTCACCATGTGAAAAACATGGATTTCCAGATTTAAACCAGAAACTTTCAAGGATTGGCTTTCTGATTTGTTAATGGTCATGGCGAATGCAAGACACATCGGAAATTGAAGTCTTTTAAACTCAAATGGCATATCTGTTGGGATCATCGAGATCCTCAGGATGAGAACTTCCTCACCTTCCTTTGAGTATCATCACGTAAATAACATTATTCATCAATTTACTTGCCACCAAAAGTGTACCGTTGCACAGTTTTGGTTGGTTTATGTTTCAAAGCATGATTACCCAAGAGCCAACTTTTAGGCGTAAATTGTGTGGTGGTAAGCCAGGCACATCCAAGGAGTTTAAAAATTCAATTGGATAGTTGGTGGCTTCATCTTCATTTGTTACACAGTCAATAGATTTGAATGAATGCATTTTACCAATGTTCTCATTCTGAATTATGTAGTTTAGGTCATCTACATCTTTATTCTTAGCTGCTAAAATTGCTCGCTCACTCAACCATTCATTACTTTTGTAGTTAGTAATGATGCTTGGGAATACTTTGTTGATAAGTTTGTCTTTTAATGAGACGAAGTTACAGAAATTATGAGGAAATGAAATCAATCCGCTCGATTCTTCGACAGGTACTCGACCATTACCGATAGTCAGCAATTGCTCAGAGAAATCTTCAGCAGATGTATCATTAAGCAATGCAACTCTCATGTTTGTTGTCAGCTGAAGTTTCTTCACATAGCGCCATAGATTTGATGATTTGAGGCAAGCATTTATTTCATCTGCAGCCATTGATCTTGGAAGTACTGGCATTTTGCATTGCCAACCGAGCTGTTTCACGGGCTGCCTCACTTAGCTCTTGTGACTGAGAAGCACGAAGTCGAGCCATACTAACGCGACGCTCTTCACAGGCAATTTGTTGTTCTTCTTCAGTCCTTTCATTCGCAATGTTTTGTATCCTTCTTGCATTACGGCTTTGTCGAGAAATATTTGATCGTCTTGGTCCACGGCATTGTTAATGATGATTCGAAGAAAATACAAATTATTTCTTTAAATTTTTAATTAATGATATATACTGATACTTAACCATAGACATTTAGCTGTCATTTCCATTTCGTTATTCCATGTCAGATGCATTTTTGTTATACCATGTCTTATAGTGATGTTTAGCTGACATTTGCGTTTTGTAATTCCATAGCAAATGCATTTTTGTTATACTACGTTTTATAGTGGTCAAACGGGATAAAAAGTATCCTATGTCCGTCTCCTGGTTCTAAGCTACCTCTCCACCAATTTTCAGCCAATTTTCACACGGTCCTGCCATCGTTTAGTTGACATTTGCGTTTTCTTATTCCATGCCAGATGCATTTTTGTTACACCACATTTTATAGCAGTTGAACGGGATAAAAAGTAACCTGTGTCTGTCTCCTGGTTCTAAGCTACCTCTCCACCAATTTTCAGCCAAATTGGTCCAGCCGTTCTTGAGTTATAAATAGTGTAACTAACATGACTTTCTTTTATATATATAGATTTATTTACAAAAATTATAATAATTTTTTAAATTAAGTATATACAGAGTGGATAACAATAAACTGCAAAAACTTAATTGTGTGAAAATATAAGATAGCAGGAGCAAAAATATTCCAGTAAATGTGGCTCCATATATGAGCTGTTTGCAAGGTAATTGTGAATGTCTGGTTATGAGCTCCCACTGGCTTCAGTTACAAATATTTTCCTAGGTAGTACAAATATATTTGAAACACAAATTTTTCAGTTATGTCTCCACATAATTGGACTCAAATATTCCTCATGGCCTACCTTTCCTTGCACAGTGTTGGGAAATGTTGTAGATACTGATGGGAAACCGGTACAATTTACTGACGATTTAAGATGACATGTAATGCCCTGAAATGGTCCCAGATGGATAGGTTGAGCACTGCTTACAGTTTGACCTCCGAAGTCACCTCACCTCAATTCTCTGGATCTGTCTGTTTCGGGGTCATCTAAGAAGTGAAGTGTACAGCACTCTCATCAATACAGTTGAAGTACTGGAGCAGTGAACTGCACAATTCTTTCAAGATATAAGAGATGATCAGATGTTTGAAAGAATTTGAAACTCATTGCAGAGATGAGTGCAGTATTGCCTACAAATGTGAGGATGACACATGGAACACTTGCTTTATAAGTACAAGTGTATAGTAAACTGTAATGTGTAATGCATTGAATTATTATTGTATTTCTGCTTAAAGTAGGTCTTGAGTGAAATTGAAGCTCAATTAGATATGGATTAAATAAAAATGTTTCATACATTTATACAAACTATGGCAATATCTGATACTGAAGTCAGTGGCGGCTTGTGAACTCATACATGCAATTATCTCAGAAATGGCTCATTTGTGCACCCATGTTCACTAGATTGTTTTCACTTCTGTTAACACACACTGTCATCCACATCAGTTTCACTACTAAATATGATAAAGCCTATATACAAATTTTGTACTTCAGTACTCCTGGCACCTCTTTCAGCTTGGCACTGCAAATAAGCCCTTATGTCACTTAGGCCTTAAAACAGCCCTATGTATGATACTACTCACATATATTTACATGACCTGAGTGACTTCAATTACACATCATCAGTTGTGTTATTAGAGGACACTACATATTTATGTCCAAAGAAAGTGACTAACTTAATATTTCTCTATATTAAGGACTAGTTGCTAATCTCTGTGTCACATTGATAATTTGGCATGGAATGAAGATCAGAATTTAAATGCCCCAATGACAACTTAATTATTAGAGGAAAAAGTTTGGTTGGACAAGTATGAGACAGGAATGGAGCCATGACTTATTTAAAGAAACCATGCCAACATTTCATTGAAGTGATTTGTGGAAATTTAAAACTGCCTGACTACAAACAACGAAGCACTCAAAAGATGTAGTCAGATGTGAAAATAACTTTGTACACATACACACAATTCACTCAAAAGATGTAGTCAGGTGTGAAAATAACTTTGTACACATACACACAATTGGCAGGAATGTGCATAATTAGAGTTGCATTTCTCTCTGACAACTGGACCGGCTACAGAGTGCATTAGTGTTGTTTATGTTTAGTGTTGTAACCACACCTGGTAGGGTACATATTGTGCAAGAACTACGTCAGATGTTGAGTGATCACTGTCAAGGACAAGGAGATGTGATGTACTTGCGTGAGACAGCATTATCAACTCCACAGTTTGAAAGGGGCTGCATCATGGGTCTTCATTGGCCAGCTGGTTGAGCTGTGCAACATCCAGATTTGTGAGGCATTTGGATGAGACAATGCTCTAAAGTTGGGCTGCTTGGGAGCAGGAAGGAAGGCATCACCATCACCGATGTTCCAGTCAGCTACAGTTGACCACAAGGGAGGATTGTCATGCTGTGCACCAAGTACATTATAACTCCTTCACATCTGTGCCTGTCGTCCAAGAATATGTAACTAATTCCCTGCAACATTCTGTGTCATCCAATACCATTGGTGGGAAACTAGCAGAAGCTGGATTAGGGAATGACGTACCTCGCACTAGCTGCCATTAGCACCACAATGCATATGGTTGTGTTTTGGGTGGTGGCATGACTGAGAAGCATGGGTTGCTGATGAATGGCATTGAAATGCGTTCAGAAGTGAACTGCAGTTCTGCACTATCTTGGATGACCATCATTAGCAGTTATGGAGGTGGTCTGGGAAGAGGTCCCATTCTTCCGACATTTTGGAGAGGCACAGCAGTTTCAGTCCTCATGTCATGGTGTGGGAAGCCATTGGATATGACTTAAGGTCATGGCTGGTAGTGACTGAGAGAATTCTGACAGCACTTTGCTACATTCTGAACATCATGGATCCTCAGGTGTTACCTCTTTAGAAAAGATCAAATTAAGCTAGTTTCTACTTATGTATAATGCATCAGATGATACTAATAAAAAGAACTATAACAATCAAGTTTAGTAATAAATATCTGTATGAAGAACGTACCCAATATAACATCCATTTCATTACTGTACAACTGATGTTTTTCATTAGCGTTACTGGAGTGAGACACTCTCGCTGATGATTTGTAATCAGATTCTACAAAAACATCCAGCGTTTCCTGAGTGTTATTCATCTCACTGGTGTCCATTTCAGTCTCAACCTTAATTTGAGACATTGACTCTTGTACAGAACTAAGACTTGGAATTGCAGATGATGTCTTGTCCTTAGCATAGCTTGCCCCATCTTTGTCATTGAGAGATGCTGAGCTACTTGTATACTCAGGTGTCTGTAACTCAGAAAAATGCTCCAATGTATCAGTGGCTGCCTTGCAATTCCCTAATTCATGCTTTATTCCACTACTGTGCTGTATACTTGCATCATCTTTAGAGTGCTGGGCTGTCAATGTTCGCCTGTTGGGGAATCCACACTTACTGTCATTTCTGCCCTTCTGATATTGTGAATTGTTAGCAACAGGTTCTGCCTGCAAGGGCTGTAGTCCACACTGGTCACTACTTCCTTCTGCATTCATAATGTCTGTCCCTCCGGGTGTCTGCATAGACAACCTCGAACGTTTCATTTGTCCACAATTTTCCTTTCTTGGAACAGTATTTTTTCCACCCTGAAAGCAGATGAGGAAAATTCATCACACTTCAACAGATAAATTGCAAAATGTAAGTATATAAACATGGAAATATAAGCAGGCAGGAAGACATATACATAACATTTATAATTCGTGTGTTTGATAGCACATAGGGGAAGGAAGGGGAGGAGCCAGTGTATATCAAATGAGTTGTTGAAGTCAAAGTTTGAAAATGATTACAGCAACATACACAGATAAGCCAAAACAGTATCACCATTACCCACTGCGACATTTGATGCTACTTGGTGGCAATGTGGGCGCATGACACAGCAACAGAAGTATTTAAGCAGAGGCGACACGGACAGGGGATCACCCTAGTGAAGATATGAGCTACAAATGGGGAAATCCATTGAGATTATTAATACATAGAGACCGTGAAGGAGTATTTTGAAAATGGCAATGCTGGTTGAATGTTCACCTATGAAAAAAGGTAGAAGGACAGTGAAACTACCACTTGGTGCTAAATGGTTGGATGTCCACAACTCTTCACAGAACATAGAGTATGCTCTGTAAAGCAGGATAGATGGTGATCTGTGGCAACTCTGCTGAAAGAGCACAATGCTGAGGCTCACACAAGTGTTTTGGAGCATACTGTTCATTGTATTGTCTGCAGCAGACCATCCCTACTTGATCACATGTTGACCCAATGACATCATCAATTGTGATTGCAGATTGCAGTGCACATGAGACCATTGGGATTTGACCAATGATCAATGCAAACATGTTGGCGTCACATTTTTGCTACACTAGGTCAATGGTCATCTCCACAAACGCTGTCATTGAGGTGAACGGCGGCTCAAAACTTGCATTGTGTCATGGACACGGCTGGTGGGAGCAGTATTATGCTATGGGAGACGTTCTACTGGTCTTGCACGGAACATGTGGTAGTAATTGAAGACACACTGACAGCTGCAAACCATCTGCATCCCTTCATGCTTTATGTCTTCCCTGACAGCAGTGTCATCTTTCAACAGTATAATTATGTGTGTCTCAGAGCCAGAACAATGCTACAGTAGTTTGAGAAGCATTACAGTGAACTCACATTGATGTCCCGGTGACCAAATTTACCTGATGTAAATCCTATGGAACCCATCTGGGTCACTACTGGGCACCATCGCCATGAATGCAAATCAGCGGGCCCATTATTTATGCAGATTATGTAAGCTGTGCATAGACACTTTAATGCCACATAACTCCACAAACCTACCACCAAACTGTCAGATCCCTGATACTTAGAATCAGTGATGTATTCTGTTCCATAGATGGACAAACAAGCATTTAAGCAGATGACCATAATGTTTTGGCCCATCAGTGTACAAAGGAATGAATAACAGGTTGATTTGAAAATGAAATTGCACCGTTCTGAAACTTCCTGACAGATTAAAAGTGTGTCAAGTTGGGCCTGAAACCTGCATCTCTTCCTGAAAAAGAAGGAAAGAAGAAATGTTGAAGTTTAACATCCTGCAGGCAAGAAGATCGTAACAAATAACATATAAGCTCAGAATGAATAAGGATGAGTGAAGGAAAACAGCTGTCTCCCTTTCAAAGAAGCCATCTCCTCATTTGTCTTAAATCTAAGGCTGGATGACCAGATAGGCACTTGAACCTAAATTTTTCTGCATGAGAATCCAGCAATGTGCTTACCATTGTGCTAGATACCGCACTGCAAAAGGAAAAGAGGAGTGGTACTGGAAGACTGAAATTCAGTCTATGAGGTAGGTTTCAACAGCCCAAAGAGTATGACACTGCTCACAAAAGGCCATTAAGTCTCAGTTACCAGTGTAGTAAGTTCCATTTTATTATGCAATTTGGATTGTGTAGACCAAACACAGTATGCTACAATAATATTGCTTCAAATTCATTGAAGCAGAGAATGTCTGCACAAGGAAAACAATACTTTAGTCCTAGCAATTGATGCCAACATTCATTCATGAAATATTGCTTTATTTGCTAGAACTGGAACAAATTGTACAATTCCAAAAGTTTCTACTTGACTCCACTTATCAGGAATTTGTGGCACCTCTGGTGTAAAGTGCCATATCTTTGAACCCGCAGATATTTGACTTACTTTGTCTGTGTGTACTCAGCGTGCTACATTTTTACAGCCATGTTGTATATTTGCCTTGTTCGTGTGCTTAAATAAATGTTCATTCGACAGCTAAAGTGTGTTATTACCAATCTACGACACGTAATATGCACAAATTAATCATTTCATATATTTACAATATGTTCAATTTGTACACATGATGGGTAGTCATAAAGTTTTTACTATCACCTCGGAAAAAAAGGTCAAGCTACAACCATTAAACTTGGTGCTAGACCTTCTTTACACATCCATCCCTGAATATGACATATTTCTGAAAGACAGATGATTTAAGGGAGACCTTGGTTGTAGAAGTTGTGCAGGGTGTATACGTGGACAAGGAAAAAAAATTCCCACAGGTTTTTCCTGGATTTCCTGATTAAAAATACATTTTCTCCTGGGTGAAAATACACTTCTTCCGTGTTAAGTGACAGTATTCTCGTCCTCAGCAATTTAAAACTCATCAATCCTTTGAATGCTTACGATTTTATATACCGACGTAGAATTTCCCAAGGGGGGGAACACGTTTTGAAAGACCTTTGATGAGCAGCAACATGTACGCTGTATGTTTTCATATTACGAAGGTGTAAATTCGATTCCACTAAACACCGCATGTTACTTTCTGAAGCATTGAAATCGAGATTGTGATGCGCTTTTGTAAGCCAGTCATATCTCACGTCATGTGATCTCACCAGCTGATAACAGCATAGGACACGTGATGCAGTCAGTCAATAGCAAGATCACTATTAAGTAGCGCGAACACTCAATTAAGAAAAGTTAATGGTTTAAATTAATATATATGGCTTTCACATATAATATTGGTCTCTAAGATTAATAAGTTGGAAGAGAAGCTAAGTTTCCACATATAATGTTGATCATTTTTGCGTGTGATACACTTTAAAATACATCACACAAATGTGCCAGTAAATTTTTAATATCGATGTAAACGTCTGATCTCCTGGGCTCGAAATTCTTCTAAATGGTCTCCTCAAAGAATTGATTTTTAAATGAGAGCCAAATGCTTTGTGATTTGAGAAATTCATCGCATATTCTCGCACATAGGTCATCTTGCGTAAAAGGAAATTTACTTTGAATGTAACGCTTTTCAAACCACCAATCGCAACATTTTCCCGCGACCTGTTAGAAACAGGTTCGTTTCAGCAGTTGCAAGAGAGCACCAGATAACAGGCATCACTGTGCTAGCACAGCTACGATGACGCAGGAAGCACGATGTTCCTAAGTGTAAAACATTGAAAGATTTTACATTATGTCATAAAAGAAACAAGACATCAGAGGATACTTCAAGAGCATCGGAATTTCGTGAACCATACTAAAATGCATAATTCGGCTTAAAGTACACATTCGTACATCCAGATTCGGATGTAAATTTTCTTGGAGTACCAGTACTGTATTATCTCATGTTTGGTTCTTTATTATGGCATAATGCCATACGTGCACTTGAAATGCAGCGAACAGTTGAAACTAGCCAATAGTGTGAAATTAAAGACTTCGTTTCAAATAAATTGACTGCCTCAGCGGGGAAGATTAATAAAAGACAAATCTCTTTAGCAAACCGACAAAAATAACTTCATTGTTCTGCAAGGCGATTAATGCTTGACTGTCAGAAAGGTAGAAGTAAAATCTGAAACTAACAACATATTTTAGCCTTCCGTAATTATGCGAACATATTTTAATTCATTTGCTAGCTCCTGGTCACGAAAATCCATTTTGTTTTCATTTAACGTGAGAGTAATAAACGAAGAGGAAACAACAAAATCACTGAACGCAAACACAGGTCACGTGGGACGACCCACCACAACTCGGACTGCTCTGTGCATCAGCCCCAGATCAATACTAGAAAGTGGCACCCAGCCACACTTCTGTAACCAGAAGCAACGGAGCATGCACAAGAGCATGCCTGCAACTGCTCAAACGAATCTAATTTAAACACTAGTCACGTCACGCTCATCGGAGGCAATCTGTTATGTTATAAAACCTTTGATACACTCAGCTGTTGGCAGACGCTTGTATGAGCACTGTGTTTTGTTGTCATATATGCCACATTTCCTTTGCAACTTAAGTTTCATTTCCATTTTCTTTTTTTCTCTCGTTCATGTTTTGTTGCTGCAGTATTATTCTGCAGTAGTGGGATACAGTAATATCCTTTGTTAGAGTATTGGTTCTTACCAGTCAAAATCACAAAAATTTAACTGAAAACTAAAACAATGAAAAATTCTCAGAATTCTAAACAATTCCCGGGTTTTTCCCGGTTTTCTCCCCGATGAAAAAATTCCCGTGCTTTTCCCGGATCTCCCAGTTGTCCCGGGTCGTATACACCCTGTTGCAAGATACCCCTATGACCTCCAATTTAAGCAAGTGTCAGAGCCCCCGGCTAGAGACAGGCAGGCATCTTGTGTTAAATGCTCAAACTTGTCAGGACAAAAAAATCTATTAGATCTGAGTACAGGGGGGTAATAAATCAGTTAAAAATTGAGAATTTTAGGAGACTGCTGAAAGACATGAGCTGGATAAATGTTTATAATACTTCTGACTCAAATGGAAAATACAAAGCATTCTTTAACAAAGTTACTTCTTCTTTTGAAAATTGTTGCCCCCTAATGATAATTCAAATTATAAAGAAGTCTAAAAATAAACCATGGGTTACACAAGGAATAAAGATATCATATGGGGCAAAACGGAGATTGTACATACTATCTAGGAATTGCTCTGATGTTAGCATTGTAATGTGTTACAAAGAATACGGCAAAATATTGAAGCAAGTAATCCAGAAATCTAAGCTGCTTTATTATGAGAAAAAGGTAATTACATCAGACAAAGAAATAAAAGCTATATGGGACATAGTAAAGACAGAGACACGTGACCCAAAAAGGAAAAGGAACCAATAGCTCTAAAAATAAATGAGACATTGGTAAGAAGTGCATATAGTGTTGCACCTCTTAAACAAGTACTTTGTTTCTGTTACTGACAGCTTGGGGATATTGTGTTCGGTAAACAGAGCAATGGAGTATCAGAGACCAGTCTTTACCAATAACTTTAGTAAAATGGAAATGACACTCACATCTCCTGAAGAAGTAGCAACTACCTAACTGGTAGAAAACAAAGGCTGTTGTTGTGAAACACCTGTGCAGAAAGCAGTCAGTCTTCACCTGACTGGAAATTAATTACATGTGGTGTTCCTCAAGGTTCCATCTTGGATCTGGGTTTGCTTTTTCTTGTGTACATTAATGACCTCCCATCTGTTACGTTGCCAGATGATAAGTTTGTTTTGTTTGCAGATAATATAAACATTGAATAAGGAGCAAGTCAAGTAAAGATTTAGAAATGGCTGCTAACCAAATTTTCATTGACTTTAATAAATGGTTTAAAGCTAATTCACTGCCATTAAACTTTGCAAAGACCCACTATATTCAGTTCAGAACATGTAAGAGATTTCCTTCCACATATGAACACATGCAGATCAAAGAGGTCAATAGTGTTACATTTATGGGATTACAACTTGATAATATATTCAGTTGGGAAGGGCCGACCACAAAATTGCCAAAGCACCTAAACAGGTCTGTATTTGCAGTGAGAAGGATGTCAGGTGTAGAGATACAAATATGAAAAAGATTGCATACCTTGCTTACTTTCATTCAATAATGACATGCAGGGTCATATTCAGGGGATAACTCATCAAATTGAGCAAATGTTTTTAGCATACAAAAGCATGTAATAAGACTCATTTGTGGTGTAAATTCAAGAACACCATGTAGAAACCTGTTCATGGAACTTTGTATTCTAACCATTGCATCTCAGTATATTTATTCCTTAATGAAATTTGTTGTGTGTAGTATATCTCTATTTCCAACCAATAGCTCAATAAATAGCATGAATACTAGGAATACAAACAATCTACAAAAAGGCCTAAGATCACTTACCTTGGTCCAAAAAGGGTCCGATATTCAGGAACACACGTTTTCAATATATCACTAGCAACCAGATAAAGCATAGTTTAAACAGTGTGTGAAAGACTTTTTGATAGGCAACTCCTTCTACTCTACAGATGAATATCTTAGCAGGGATTGTTACAGCAGCTTATGTAAAAATGTCTATTAGATTTAAAGTTGTGACAGCACTTGGTTACAACAGTCAAGATCAAGTATTTTGTGCATGATAAAATTATTAAAAGTGCATAACCATGTTTCAATCACACAGTGCATTGATTCTGTAAATATTAGCAGTTTCAGTTTACTGTATTTTGACAATCTCCTGACAAACGATCAAGATAGTGAGTATTATATTCAAATGTTTTATGTTTTTTATGTTACACTTTATGACTTGTTCCACACCCATGACAATCATCTCATTTTTGGGTCTATGCAATGAAAACTGAATCTAATCTAATCTACTATAATGTAATCGAGAACCAGGACCACAAATTCCACTGGATGACATATGTGTCATGCCCAAAAGCTCCGGCCAAAAAACAGTGACAGCTGTGATTGTTACATTGATTGTCAAGAGTTAAAATACATTCCTTAGTCGGTAGCAGATGATCTATGTGAGTACCAAGCCAGATAATGAACATTCTTCTACACATACACGCTTTACAGAGAACAACAGGTTGGTCTGCAATAAACAGTTTATATGAACAACACATCAATCTGTGATAAACAGTTTATTTATTTGTGTTCTCAGTAGTATTGAATGTTGAGGGTTTTATACAAGGTGTGATTTCTCTCTCTGGTTCTAAGACTGAGGGCAGACAATTTGTGCATGGCAATGAACTTTCAAGTGTGATACTATTTATTATTTTAGTGATAGTAGTTAAAGAAGTATAAAAACTAAAACTGGTGTAGGTACAGATTAAAATACCCTGGGCTTACATTTCAGCAAGATAATGCCCAGTACACATGATAAAAGTCTTTATGCTTGTATTCTTGCTTGCCAAACCCCATCTCGGCCAGCAAGGGCTCCGGATCTCTCACCAATTAAGAATGTTTGGAGCATTAGTGCAGAGCCCTCCAATCAGTTCAGTATTCTGACGACCTAATGCACCAGTGTGATAAATATCCCTCAGAAGGATATCCAACAACTGTCAGTCAACGCCAAGCCAAATAACTACTTGCATAAGGGCCAGAAGTGGACTAACATATTACTGAATTGCTCAATTTGTGAATCTCTTTCTTCTGAATAAATAACCCAATTTTTCAGAAATTGTAATTATTTGTTTATCTGCTTATGTACATCATATCTACTGATTTTCGTCCCATTCGTATGATTCCTTCAAGGGGCATAGTTTTCTTTTGGTTTTCTTTTTTAATACAGCATATATAAATTCAGTGGGAGTAAATATGGAGAATAGCTGATACTAAACCCACGGGGACAACTAATATAATTCTGGTGTCAATGGTAACCATAGTAATTGGAGAGGTCATTTTCTTACAGGATGAGTATGAGTGAAAGTATTGAGAATAATAAGGCCAGGTGATTTTAAGTATGTTTATTGAGCGTAGGAAAGTTATAAAAGAGGCAAAATGGTTTATTGGCAGTCAGAAGTTATGATTGTTAGATAAATGATGAAACTGTTGTACTGTTATTAGAGCTAAATCAAATAATGTAATAAGCGTCCAACGTACACATTTATCAGTGAGTTGGATAATTTAGAAAAAAGAGTTTTTGTGGTGGATAAGGAATGGATAGCATAAGATCGAAGAATGATTAGAGAGTAGCGCCCAGTGGATTACAGAGTAGTGCCCGGCAGGGTACCTGGATCCATATTGTAATTGTGTCATCAACTGGAGGAGCTGACAAAGATAATGAGAATATTGTTGCATGCCAGAGGAGCTGACAATGATAATGAGAATATTGTTGATGTCAACTTTGTACAAGGCAGCACAGTTAAAATTTTCTTTGTCCCAGAGCAAAGCTACCTCGCTCACATTCGGTGGTGCTCACAAGAGGGAGGGGTGCGATGAATAAGATTTCATCATTGGGAGTGAGTAAGGATAAAACACAATATTGACACTTCTGGTGTGCCAGACAGCAGACCTCAGGAGAAATGCTTTAGGCAGGGCAACTAAAAGGAGTCATGGCTCCTTCGTTACATGATGAAAGACATGCTACTGCTAATAAAATGTGTACCAAGAACTTTTACAAACCACTCCTATATTATAACAAACTCGTTACGCAAGCAAGTCAGAGTAACTGCTCACACCTTTGAAACAGCGAGACCTCTGCAGTCAAGACAAGTGCCCTTGGGTAAACACAGCCACTACTTTGCTCCATAAATACCCCACCATTTTAGCTCATAAGACAGTCGGTTAGACACATCAATGGCGTATGTAACATTCACACTCAATTCCCTGATTACTGTAAAGTGATGTCTGGCACAAGTCTGTTGTAGATTTCCTATATGCTACTAAGCAGCAACAGCTGCTATGGGGAGAAATGGCTCTCTCTCCATAATCACCTATCACAGAGTTCAACATCACGTTCTGCCACTGTTGCAAATGGGTGGATCCAGGGGTCTTCCCTATTATCCCAGAACAAGGCACCAGCATATCTGATACTTCAGCAGACGGGCCAAAGCCTACCTGAACAGCATGCCAGAATTTTCATACTAAACAGCTACATGGCAACTATTTTCAACAGACAAAGAAGAAAGATGGTGAGCAGAGTGGGATGGAGCACCTCCCAAACCAGCATGTGTAAGTCCAGCACATGCACTACCTTCACTCACTGCTGCGGCATCACAATACAGTGGGCACTGAAGCCACCATGGGTGGCATCCACCATAACAGCAGCTGGCAAGCAATGGGCGTGTAGCTTCAGCTACCGTGAGCAAACTGAAGGCCACTTACAATGCAATTCCTCTATGGATATCAACAGCTGATGTCAACAGCAAGTCAATACACTGCTTGTAACTTATGGAAGTAAATAACTAATTCTGAATTTTCATTCACTGTAAAAAAAAAAAAAAAAAAAAAAAAAAAAAAAAAAAAAAAAAAAAAAAAAAAAAAAAAACCTGGTGAGGAATGAACTGGTAGAGTGTCTACTGACACAGAACTATCTCTATTTCTGCCCTCCGAACAGTCACCTTCTGCAAAATTCATGTCAGGAAGTGCTTGTAGGTTCTGATGCAGCATCGGCATCAGAAGTCTGTTATGAAGTGTTTTGTACTGGAGTCACATCAGCACTTGCAACAATTATGGGGCGAGTCACTGAAAAGCTTTCTCACTCACACAAATATATTTTGGTTGTGATCATGTCCACAAAAGGATGCAGTGAGTTAAGAATTGATTTTGCAAAGGCTAGTGAACCTATTGGGTAAAATATTCAGGAAGTAAAATAGTCCCCCATTCGGAACTCAGGGTGGGGACTACACAGGAGAACGTCATTATCAGGAGAAACAAAACTGGCTTGCTATGGATCGGAGCATGGTATAGCAGATCCCTTAATTGGGCAGATAGGTCAGAAAATTTAAAAAGGAAATGGATACACCTACCACAGTAGTTCAAGTTTATATGTCAACTACTTCCACAGATGATGAAGACACTGAAGAAATGTATGACGAGATAAAATAAATTATTCAGATAGGGAAGAGAGAAGAAAATTTAATAGTCTTGGAGGACTGGAATTTGATAGTAGCAAAAGGAAGAGAAGGAAAAGTAGTAGATGAATATGGAATGGGAGTAGGGAATGAAAGAGGAAGCCACCCGGTAGAATAATTTCTTCATAGCTAACACTTGGTTCAAGAATCATGAAAGAAGGTTGTATACATGGAAGAGGCATGAAGATACTGGAAGGTTTCAGATAGATTATATAATGGTAAGAAAGAGATTTAGGAAACAGCTTTTAAACTGTAAGACATTTCCAGGGGCAGATGTGGACTCTGGCCACAATCTATTGGTTATGAACTGTAGATTAAAACTGAAGAAACAGCAGAATGGTAGGAATGTGAGGAGATGGGACCCGAATAAACTGAAAGAACCAGAGGTTGTAGAGAGTTTCAGAGAGAGCATTAGGGATCGATTGACAAGAATAGGGGAAAGAAATAGAGTAGAAGAAGAGTGAGTAGCTTTGAGAGAGGAAATAGTGAAGGCAGTAGAGGATCAAGTAGGTAAAAAGATGAGGGCTAGTAGAAATCCTTGGGTAACAGAAGAGGTACTGAATTTAATTGATAAAAGGAGAAAATATAAAAATGCAGTAAATGAAGCAGGTGCAAAGGAATACAAACATCTCAAAAATGAGATCGACAGGAAGTGCAAGATGGTTAAGCAGGGATGGATAGAGGACAAATGTAAGGATGTAGAGGCATATATCACTAGGAGTAAGATAGATATTGCCCACAGGAAAATTAAAGAGACCTTTGGAGAAAAGACAACCACTTGTATGAATGTCAAGAGCTCAGATGGAAAACCAGTTCTAATCAAAGAAGGGAAAGCAGAAAGGTGGAAGGAGCATATAGAGAGTCTACACAAGGGCTATGTATGTGAGGGCAATATTATGGAAATGGAAGAGGATGTAGATGAAGATGAAATTGGAGATACGATACTGCAAGAAGAGTTTGACAGCGCACTGAAAGACCTAAGTCAAAACAAGGCCCTGGGAGTAGACAACATTCATTAGAACTACTGATAGCCTTTGGAGAGCCAGCCTTGACAACACTCTCCCATCTGGTGAGCAAGATGTACGAGACCCGCGAAGTACCCTCAGAATTCAAGAAGAATATAATAATCCCCCCCCATGAACCATGGGCCTTGCCGTTGGTGGGGTGGCTTGCGTGCCTCAATGATACAGATAGCCATATTGTAGGTGCAACCACAACGGAAGGTATCTGTTGAGAGGCCAGACACACATGTGGTTCCTGAAGAGGGGCAGCAGCCTTTTCAGTAGTTGCAGGGGCAACAGCCTGGATGATTGACTGATCTGGCATTGTAACACTAACCAAAATGGCCTCTCTGTGCTGGTACTGCAAACAGCTGAAAGCAAGCGGAAACTACAGCAGTAATTTTTTCCGAGGGCATGCAGCTTTACTGTATGGTTAAATGATGATGGTGACCTCTCGGGTAAAATATTCCGGAGGTAAAATAGTCCCCATTCGGATCTCCGGGCGGGGACTACTCAGGAGGATGTCACTATCAGGAAAAAAGAAAACTGGCGTTCTACAGATTGGAACGTGGAACGTCAGATCCCTTAATTGGGCATGTAGGTTAGAAAATTTAAAAAGGGAAATGGATCAGTTAGAGTTAGATATAGGAATAGAATTTGTGAAGTTTGGTGGCAGGAGGAACAAGACGTCTGGTCAGGTGAATACAGGGTTATAAATACAAAATCAAATAGGGGTAATGCTGGAGTAGGTTTAACAATGAATAAAAAATAGGAATGCAGGTAAGCTACTACAAACAGCATACTGAACGCATTGTTGTGGCCAAGATAGACATGAAGCCCATAACTACCACAGTAGTACAAGATTATACGCCAACTAGCTCTGCAGATGACGAAGAGATTGACTTGACAAAATGTATGATGAGATAAAAGAAATTATTCAGATAGCGAAGGGAGAAGAAAATTTAATAGTCATGGGTGACTAGAATTCAATAGTACGAAAAGGAACAGAAAGAAACATAGCAGGTGAATATGGAATGGGGGTAAGAATTGAAAGAGGAAGCCCCCTGGTAGAATTTTGCACAGAGCATAACTTAATCACAGCTAAAACTTGGTTCAAGAATCATGAAAGAAGGTTGTATACATGGAAGAGACCTGGAGATAATGGAAGGTTTCAGATAGATTATATAATGGTAAGAAAGAGATTTAGGAACCAGGTTATAAATTGTAAGACATTTCCAGGGGCAGATGTGGACTCTGACCACAATCTATTGGTTATGACCTGTAGATTAAAACTGAAGAAACTGCAAAAAGGTGGGAATTTAAGGAGATGGGACCTGGATACACTGACAGAACCAGAGGTTGTAGAGAGTTTCAGGGAGAGCATGAGGGAACGATTGACAGGAATGGGGGAAAGAAGTACAGTAGAAGAAAGGCTAGCTTTGAGGAATGAAGTAGTGAAGGCAGTAGAGGATCAAGTAGGTAAAAAGATGAGGGTTAGTAGAAATCCTTGGGTAACAGAAGAAATATTGAATTTGATTGATGAAAAGAGAAAATATAAAAATGCAGTAAATGAAGCAGGCAAAAAGGAATACAAACGTCTCAAAAATGAGATCGACAGGAAGAGCAAAATGGCTAACCACGGATGTAAGGAGTACAGTATTAAACATAGTTTCAGAAGCTGCTCTTGATATTTTATTAATTACTTTTTCTGGTGTTTCTTGGTAGAACAACACACATTAAATGTGGAGTACATACACAATACTATGCTTTTCATTTATAAGCTGCTCTTGTTTTGGCTAATAAGTATTCATGACTCCTTTGTTGAAAGGGCTCAAAGATAGCATATCTGCTGAATAAACCATAGTCAGTACAGCAAGAGAAAATCCCTGACTTTTAAAGGCAGGCTCTGTGCAGCTGCTTTGTATGCCTGCTGTGACCAGTCACATGTGATTTTGTTTACACTTGTATGACATCATCTTAGTGCTGCCACAGTTATAGGAAATTAAGACTTTCAGGCAGCCTTTTGCATCTCAAGCTTGATAGCTGGAAATAAAGCCGCCAGCTGTCAGAGCTTTTCTTTCACCATAAGAAGTACAGTTGTGAAATGTAAAGAAAGAGTATAAATTATGAAATAAATGAAACAAGAAATATTATCCTTAAGAATTTAGGATTTAATGAGTTTTCAAACTATATGGGTAGTAATGTCACTTTCACAGACCAGAGTCAACAAGAATGTACAGAGAGAGAAGGAGGGGTGGGGTGGGGAGGGGGGAGGGAGGGAGGAAGGGGGAGGGGGAGGGACAGAGGGAGGGAGAGAGAGAGAGATCTGAGTAAGTTTCACACTTAATAGCAAAGCTACAAAGATCTACACATTTTTATGTGCCTATTGCCTGTTTAACAGTTCCTCAATAAGGTGAACAATTATTTTCTCTCTTATCATACACTGATGGAAAAAAATTGCAACACCAAAAATAATTAATGTAGAGTATTTAAATTTTGGGAATAGATTTATCTAGGTAACATATTTAAATGAAACATTCCAACAGATTATATCTGTGTACCAGGATTAGACTTGAATTGGAACCTTTGCCTTTCACGGACAAGTACTCTACTGACTGAGCTACCCAAGCATGATTCACAACCTATACTCACAGTTTTACTTCTGCCAGTACCTCAGCTCCTATCTTACAAAATTCACAGAAGCTCTCCTGCAAATTGCAAGAGTAGCACTCCTGGAAGTAATGATATTGTGGAGACATGGCTTAGTCACAGCCTGGGGGAAGTGTCCAGAATGAGTCGTGCTCAGATAGCTCTGTCGGTAGAGCACTTGCCTGCAAAAGGCAAAGGTTCCAATTTCAAGTCTCAGTCTGGTACAAAGTTTTATTCTGTCTGGAAGTTTCACATAAGCGCACACTCTGCAGTAGAGTGAAAATTTCATTTTGGGAACAACCCCAGGCTGTGATTAAACCAAATGCATGCAATATCCTTTCTTCCAAGAGTGTCGTTTTGCAAGCTTTACAGGAGAACTTCTGCAGAGTTTGGAAGGTAGGAGACGAGGTACTGGCACAAGTAAAGCTGTGAGGACAGGTTGTGAGACTGCTTGGGTAGCTCAGTCAGTAGAGCACTTGCCTACCATAGGTAAAGATCCCGAGTTCAAGTGTCATCCCAGCACACAGTTTTAATCTGCCAGGAAGTTACACATCAGCACACACTCCGTAGCGGAGAGGAAATTTCATATTCGAAATATCCCCCATGCTGTGGTTAGGCCATGTCTCTGCAATATCCTTTCTTCCAGGAGCACTTGGTTTGCACGTTTGGTGAGAAAACTTCTGTGAAGTTTGGAAGTTAGGAGGCGAGGTAATGGCGGAAGTAAAGCTGTGGTTACGGGTAGCCAGTCGTGCTTGGGTGGCTCATAGGTACAGCACTTGCCTACAAAAGGCAAAGGTCCTGAGTTCAAATCTCAATCTGGCACACAGTTTTAATATGGCAGGAAGTTTCATGTCAGCACACATTCTGACGCAGAATGAAAATTCCCTTCTGGGAACATATTTAAGCATTTAACAGTGTAAGATCACAGTTTAATGCAAGAATACCAGAGAAGGAAAGTTGCTACTCACCATATAGTGGAGATGCTGAGTCGCGATAGGCACAATAAAAAGATTCACACACTCTTGGCTTTCGACCATTAAGGCCTTTGTCAGCAGTAGACACACATACACACACGCACACACACACTCATGCAAACACAACTTACACACATGTCTGCAGTCTCAGAGAGCTGAAACTACACTGTGAGCAGCAGCACCAGTGCATGATGGGAGTGGTGACTGGGTGGGGGTAAGGAGGTGGCTGGGGCAGGGAGGGGGAGGGATAGTATGGTGGGAGTGGCAGACAGTGAAGTATTACAGTTTAGATGGAGGCCAGGAGAGAAGGTGTGGAGGGTGGAGGGGGTGAGTAGCGGAAAGGAGAGAAGTAAAAATAAAAAGAAAAATAAATTAAAAGACTGGGTGTGGTGGTGAAACGACGGCTGTGTAGTGCTGGAATGGGAAAAGAGAGGGGGCTGGATGGGTGAGGACAGTGACTAACGAAGGTTGAGCCCAGGAGGGTTACGGGAACGTAGGATGTATTGCAGGGAAAGTTCCCACCTGCGCAATTCAGAAACGCTGGTGTTGGTGGGAAGGATCCATATGGCACAGGCTGTGACGCAGTCATTGAGATGAGGGGTATCATGTTTGGCAGCGTGTTTAGCAACAGGGTGGTCCACTTGTTTTTTGACCACAGTTTGTCGGAGGCCATTCATGTGGACGACAATTTGTTGGTTATCATGCCTACATGGAATGCACCACAGTGGTTGCAGCTTAGCTTGTAAATCACATGACTGATTTCATAGGTAGCGCTGCCTTTGATGGGATAGGTGATGTTAGTGACCGGATTGGAGTAGGTGGTGGTAGGAGGATGTATGGGACAGGTCTTGCATCTAGGTCTATTACAGGGGTATGAGCCATGAGGTAAGGGATTGGGAGAAGGGGTTGTGTAAGGATGGACGAGTATATTGTGTAGGTTTGGTGGACGGCGGAATACCATGGTAGGAGGGGTGGGAAGGATAGTGGGTAGGACATTTCTCATTTCAGGGCATGACAAGAGGTAATCGAAACCCTGACAGAGAATATAATTCAGTTGCTCCAGTCCCGGATGGTACTATGTAACGAGGGGAATGCACCTCTGTGGCCGGACTGTGGGACTTTGGGAGGTGGTGGGAGACTGTAAAGATAAGGCACAGGAGATTTGTTTTTGTACAAGGATGGGAAGATAATTACGGTCTGTGAAGGCTTCAGTGAGACCCTCGGTATATTTAGAGAAGGACTGCTCGTCACTGCAGATGCGACGACCATGGGTGGCTAGACTGTATGGAAGGGACTTCTTAGTATGGAGTGGATGGCAGCTGTCGAAGTGGAGGTATTGCTGGTGGTTAGTAGGTTTGATATGCACGGAGGTAGTGATGTAGCCATTTCTGAGGTGGAGGTCAACATGTAGGAAGGTTGCTTGTTGGGTTGAGTAGGACCAGGTGCAGCAAATAGGGGAGAAGTTGTTGAGGTTCTGGAGGAATGTGAATAAGGTGTCCTCACCTTCAATCCAGATAACAAAGGTGTCATCAATGAATCTGAACCAGGTGAGGGGTTTAGGATTCTGGGTTTTTAGGAAAGATTCCTCTAGATGGCCCATGAATAGGTTAGCATAGGATGATGCCATGTGGGTGCCTATCGCGGCTCAGCATCTCCACTATATGGTAGGTAGCAACTTTCCTTCTCTGGTATTGTTACATTCCATCCTAGATTTTCCGTAGTTTAATGCAAGAGTGAGATAAGACATTGCATTGTGTTGTAAAGGTGCTGGATGTCACTTTGTGGGATGCAATTCCATGCCTGTTGTGCTTGGTTGATCAATACAAGGATGGTTAATGCTGGTTGTGGGTGACACTGTAGTTGTCGTATGATGATGTACCACATGTGCTTGGTTGGAAACAGATCTGGTGATTGAACAAGCCATGGCAACATGTTGACACACTTACACATTAGCACATCTTTCTCAATCTTAACACAGAATAATATTTGAGAAATGCTTCCTATTAAGTCAAAAAGGATTCACACCATCAAAGCACCTTCTTCCACCAGATCTTTTCCTGTCTGTTGAATAAATTTCTAAGAGTTATTCTGCCAGGGACAGAGGAATCTCTGCTACTGTTGTTTTCCCCTAGTTATTATCCTATGTGAAAGATGAGTATTTAATCCTGCATTAGGCATGTATGCTCCTGAAGCAATTGACATCTATTTCACTCCTGCTTGTTCCAGAAATGGTGTACTTATCTCAACACAATATTGCTAGCAGTATTACTGACAAAAATTTTCCTTCAGGCTGTTGTTCGATATACAATGCCAAATTAATTGTATAGTTAGTCTTATCACCTACATGAACAATCATTTTTAAATCATTATTGAAGGTCTACTAGGTACACACTATTTAAAGGAGTAATTCCTCTGAAAGACAGCACTGCTCATCAATGGTTGCAGGCTCACTTGGAAAGAAACAACCACTAAACTTATGTTTCATAGGTTCAAATACTTCTCTGACTGGAGCTGGTTTATCTTCCACCAGAACTAGGTGTATTTACACAATCTAAACACAAACATTGGTAAAGAAAATGAAATGCAGAGCTTCTGTAGGTGAGAAAAAAAAGAACGTCTGTGGTACACATTAATTGCACCACTGTGAGAGTGAACAACAGCGCCCTCTCTCAAGTCATCTCAACAACCTCTTCCTGGATAACAAACATGGAGCCTGCCAGGGTGGCCGAGTGGTTCTAGGCACTACAGTCTGGAAGCGCACGACCGCTACGGTGGCAGGTTCGAATCCTGCCTCGGGCATGGATGTGTGTGATGTCCTTAGGTTAGTTAGGTTTAAGTAGTTCTAAGTTCTAGGGGACTGATGACCTCAGAAGTTAAGTCCCATAATGCTCAGAGCCATTTTTGAACAAACATGGATTTAGAAAAGGGAAATCTACAGTCACTGCAATGCCTGATCTTATAATGAAAATAATGGAAGAATTTGAAGAAAAGAACTGCTTGGCTTTAATCCTTTGGGATCTAAGCAAGGCATTCAATTGCATCTCTCATGAAACACTGTTGAAAGAATTAAAATCTTATAGTACAAAAGGTGTCATTTTTGAGATCTGCCATCTTACCTAGAGACAGGTGTCAGAATGTTTGTATCTGGGGAGTGATGTCTCACGAAACGGCACATGAAGACTGTGTACTTCTAGGCTCCATACCTGGCCCTCTGCTCTTTTTAATATTTATCAGTGACTTAAATTGTGATGATCAACCCTATTCTTTGCAGCTGATACAAAATCAATGACTGAGGGTAGAAATTCAACTGAGGCACTACAGGATGCTGATATTTTGTTTGAAGTTGCCAAAAAGTGGTTCAAAGCAAACAAAATGAAAGTAAATCAAGATAAAACCCAGAAAATATTATGCAGCCTTGCTGACTGTGGACACATAGCAATGCTGACAGGATCAAACTACTGCAAACCAATACTGACAATAAGCTAATGTGGATTAATCACATTGCATATATGTGTTCTAAGCTCTTGAGTATAATTTATCTCCTTGGGAAGCTCAAATCTGTGATGACAGATCAGTACTTAATCACAATATACTCTGCACTGCTGCTGTATGGACACTCTACTGCAAGTAAAAACATATAGTGCCTACAAAAGAAGTCTGTACAAATAATATCTTCCAGCAAGAAATTTGACCACTATAGACCCATTTTCGAGCAGCTGGGAATAATGGCAATATTTGGCCAGTATGTTTTCAATTCTCTTGTCTCAGTAAAAGAAAGTCAAGAATCCTTCTGCATGAGACAAGAGATTCACAGCTGATGTTGTTGTGGTCTTCAGTCCAAAGACTGATTTGATGCAGCTCTCCATATTACTCTGTCCTGCGCAGGTCTCTTCATCTCTGAGTAACTGCTGCAGCCTAGATCCTTCTGAATCTGCCTAGTGTCTTCATCTCTTGGTCTCCCTCTACAATTTTTGCTCCTTACATTTCCTGCCAGTACTACATTGGTGATCCCTTGATGTCTCAGAATGTGTACTACCAACTGATCCCTTCTTCTAGTCAGATTGTGCCACATATTTCTTTTCTCCCCAGTTCTATTCAGTATTTCCTCATTGGTTATGTGATTACCCATCTAATCTTCAGCATCCTTCTGTAGCACCACATTTGAAAAGTTTCTATTCTCTTCTTGTCTAAACTGTTTTTGTCCGTGTTTCACTTGCATGAATGGCTATACCCTAAACAGATACTTTCAGAAAAGACTTTCTGACACTTAAATCTATAGTCAATGTTAACAAATGTCTTTCTTCAGAAACACATTTCTTGCCATTGCCAGTCTATGTTTTACATACTCTCAACTGTCAGTTATTTTGCTGCCCAAATAACAAAACTCACCTACTACTTTACATGTCTCATTTACTAATCTAATTCCCTCAGCATCATTTGATTTAATTCAACTACATTCCATTACCTTTGTTTTGCTTTTGCTGTTGTCCATCTTATATCTTCCTTTCAAACACTGTCCATTCTGTTCAACTGCTCTTCCAAGTCCTTTGCTGCCTCCGACAGAATTACATCAAAGCTTTTATTTCTTCTCCCTGGTCTTTAATTTCTATTAAGTTTTTTTCATTTCTTTCCTTTACTGCTTGCTCAATGTACAGATTGAATAACATATGGAGATGCGCGGGATTAGCCGAGCGGTCTAAGGCGCTGCAGTCATGGACTGTGCGGCTGGTCCCGACGGAGGTTCGAGTCCTCCCTCGGGCATGGGTGTGTGTGTTTGTCCTTAGGATAATTTAGGTTAAGTAGTGTGTAAGCTTAGCGACTGATGACCTTAGCAGTTAAGTCCCATAAGATTTCACACACATTTGAATAATATATGAGATAGGCTACAGCCCTGTCTCACTACCTCTCAACCACCGCTTCCCTTTCACGCACCTTGACTCTTACAACTGCCATCTGGTTTCTGTACAAATTGTAAATAGCCTTTTGCTTTCTGGATTTTACCCCTGCCACCTTTTTTAAAAGATAGTATTCCAGTCAACATTGCTGAAAGCTATCTTTGTCTACAAATGCTATAAATGTAGGTTTGCCTTCCACTATCACCTATCACTATGAGAAGTCAAGGTGTCAATATTGCCTCGCGTGTTCCTACATTTCTCCATAATCAAAACTGATCTGCCCCGAGGTCAGCTTCTACCAGTTTTTCCATTCTTCTGTAAAGAATTTGTGTTACTATTTTGCAACTATGACTTAATAAACTGATAGTTCAGTAATTTTCACATCTGTCAGCACCTGCTTTCTTTGGGATTGGAATTATTATATTCTTCTCAAAGTCTGGGGGTATTTCGCCTATCTCATACATCTTGCACACCAGATGGAAGAGTTTTACCGTGATTGGCTCTCCCAAGGTTGTCAGCAGTTCTATTGGCATGCTTCCTACTCCCAGGGCCTTGTTTTGACTTAGGTCTTTCAGTGCTCTGCCAAATTCTACATGCAGTATCATATCTCCCAGCTCATCTTCATCTACATCCTCTCCAATTTCCACAATACTGTCCTCAAGTACATCTTCCCTGTATAGAGGCTCTATATACTCCTTCCACCTTTCTGCTTTCCCTTCTTTGCTTAGGGCTGGTTCTCCATCTGAGCTCTTGGTATTCATACAGGTGGTTCTCTTTTCTCTAAAGGTCTCCTTAATTTTCACAAATATGAAACATGAAATAAGGCTGACATCAAAATTCTAAGCTGTCATCTAAATAATAAAATGAACTGTTTCCCCACAGCAGTCCTGAAAATGTTCAACTACCTACCAATGGATGTTCAAACACTGCTACTGAACATGCTCAAGCAACAGCCACTATATTCTGTAAATGAATTTTTCTGTAGACTGTTTGACATGATACCATCACATCTGAAGCCACAAACTGGAAACATTTAAGAACTGCAAATTGTTGTTCACAACTATTGTTTATAGCATCAGTACTGTGTAATGCTTCCTGCCTGTTATCTTGGTTTATTTGTAGTTTTAATATATATTTGCTAAGAAGTGAGGTAATCTGTTCAGCCATGGGCAGTGAATGATGTTGGCTTAGTAATAGTTGTAGTAATATGTTCTAGTGTTGACTGTCTTATTATTTTTGTTTTAAAGTATCCATTTTAGTATCATCATCCAAATTGCAATATCTGATTCATATTATTGTGGTAATATTGTTGAAAACTTGACACTGTCTGTCCAGTTACGGCTTGTGAATGACACAGAATTGGTAATAAAGATAATAACACATTGCAGATTTTTTTCAAATGTTCTTATTGGTCTTATCCTCAGTGTTTTCCATCTCAAGCATTTCTGTAGCACTACAGGTAGTCACCAACCACATTTTTCATTCCTCACAGCACTTAATGGTGAGTATTGTACTTCTGGAATCCTCATTTCAGTTTTTCCGATGTTCTGAAGATAAAATGTTCCTGTTCTAAATAGGCTTTATGATTTTTGCAATTATTTTGGCCTTTTCCCCAAAATTCTAAGAGTACAAATTTTTGTTTTTGTACTTATACAAATTCACATAAATGAGACAAAGCCTGTCCAACAGTGCAGAATGCTAACTAAAAAAACAGTGTTTGTAATTTTGCATAAACTGCCTCCTGCAGTTAAGACAGAGTAGTCCCTGAAGTGAAACATGGCACAAAACCATAATATTAGCATCTAATGGCAGAATTTTGCTGAAAATTTGAGCGCTAAAAAGTACATCTCCTGACCCAGTACTAAATTTTCTGAAATCTGTATATACCCACTTGGACAATTGAGAATGTACCGATTTTGAATTGTCTGCATTGATGTCAAAATAAAATTGACTGATATAATGTGCCACAAATTTCATCATCTCTTTTATCAGAAATATCATAAAAATGACAGGATGGCCTGAAGTTGATTCATCACATATATGCACAAATGGAAGGTCTTTTTTTTTTTACCAAACATATTGTTAAATTGTGGTCACTTCCTAAATGTCGTGCCCTCCCTTTCAGGCAAGTGAGATCAGGCGGAAGTAATTACATCTGTGATAATACAATAGACAGATAAGTTATCCATGGTTGAAGACTGTTACTTCGAGATTCCATAGAAATGTTTTCATTATTATTGAAATAAAAGAAATAATTGTTATTTTTGCTCTTCATGAGTGTCTCCACAGTTTCTTCCTCATTGTAGACAAAATGTATGTCACTTTCTTCAAAGAATAAAATAATGATGCATACAGCATTTCAATCCCAATACAGAAGAAATCCACCCGGATAACCATACCCCTTAGCACACTGCTTCTGGGAGATACGGAGACGTGTCGGCTCAGGCTGGATCCACCTGATGGATTAATGATGAGGGCTGGTGAGCCAGTCAGCCTGACTGTGTTTTCACACATTCAACAACATGAATACCAGGCTGGTACCCTTGTGTGTGTGTGTGTGTAGTTGGGTGGGTGGGTGGCTAAGGTGAAGGGATGAAGGAGAGGGGGAGAGGGGGGGGGGGAGGGGGAGGAGGACTTGCACACAAGCATGAGCTTGTTGGAATTTCTTTACTAAAGAGCACATACATATAACTTACCCCACTGACTTCAGCTAGTCCTCTGATCTGCATGGCATCTGCCATGCTTAAGAGACCCTGAAGCTGTTCCTGATATATGTTAACTTCTCCACTATACATGAATGTTACAAGTGCACACAGATCTGAAAATGTTGTCCCTGGTATAACTACAACAGGGTGTTGTATTGGATGCAGCACCTAAAAACAGAAGATTTCATAAGAAAAGAGTGTTGAGCTCTGTGGAGAGCACTATGAAACTCATGCTTATGAAAAATGTTGTCCGAAAAAAAATATTGGTACCAATTAGGGCAAAAGTGAATTAAAAATTCAATAAGAGCTGTTTCAGAATGTATTCTATTCATTTTTATTATAATAATGCATTACAAGGAAATGAGTATTTATACTGTGGAAAGAAGAAGAACAGATACTTATTATGATATTTATACTTGGACTAACAAACTGAAGAAATATTATTACTCAGATTTGCAAGAAAGTAGTGTATTGATTTTTTTGAACTATAAATTTGCAAGTATACAACATGAAACAGATACATACGAGAAGTCAATAGAATATAGTTTCTGAGATGTTTCAAATGAATGTGCAAATCTCATAAAGTTTGTTCTAGTTCAGTAACAACAGGAGCAAGGCAGCCATCATGCAAACAACTGTAATTACAAATTGAATCTAGGTTACTTAGCAGTGCATTTTTTAAATTCACGTAATGTGTTCTATGCAATGGACGAATCAATTTATTGCAGCCAGCAGCAATGTGCAACTTCGTGACACAAACTGACAACTTGTTAAAATTAAAAAAGCAGTTCAATAACATCAGGGATAACAGAGTTACAATTCTTTCATAAAATTATGTTGCACAGTAGCAAAGAAACACACAACTGATGTGAATATTTAACCCTAGCATTACCAACGGGGGGGCCTCGTAGGCCCACTGACTCAGTTTTTCTATGTTGTATCCACACCCTTTGATATATGAACTTGAAAGCAAAGGTAATTGTTCGTTATTGAATGTACTATTGAGTCATTACAGAATTTTGGAATAAAAATGTAATTAAAATTCATTTACTTGATTTAATTCTCTGTGGGCCTTAGAAGCCCACCCGTTGGTAATAGCAAGGAAAGATTTACGAGGTTGAGTCTCTCGTTTCAAATTCTTACCATGAAACGAATTTTGGCATTGTTGCCTTCAGACATATTATTATGAAGCGGACCATTGTTATTTTCAGTGTTTCTGCTGCTGTTGAACCAGCAACATGAGTAGACATCGTTTACGTGATAGTTCCATTGAAAGAGTGCTAGAAGAAGTTTTGAACGAATCAGATTTAGAGGAATGTGAAGTGGATGATGATGTGGAAGAAATTAGAACTGATTCATCGTCTGAGAATGAAGATGAGGTTGAAGCCAATCCACCAGATGATAATGATACGGAATGTGATAAATTCATTGCAAAAAGTGGACGAGAGTATATTACGAAGCCATCTCGACAATATCGGCGTTCTGTACAAAATATAGTGCGAGAAAGAATGGGGCTAGGACAACAAGGAAGAATTGTGTCTCCGAAAGAGGCTATAGAGCTCTTTTTTACACCTCAAATTATGAATCTAATAAAACTACACTCAAATGAAGAGGCTTCTCGACTAGGTATTCAGCACACAGATGAAGATGAGTTATTTTGTTATATAGGACTCTTGCTAACCATGGGTTCAAATCATGACAATAAGATACCTGTCCAAGATTTATGGTCTTTGCTTCAGGGCCGACAAGTGTACTATGGATCAATGAGTTGGACCCGATTTTTCGAATTGACTAAAATATTGAGGTTTGATGATAAGAACACAAGAGAAATTCGTCGCCAGACTGACAAGTTTGCTCCAATGAGGGAAATTTTTGAAAGATTCAATTCTTCACTTCCATTGTATTTCATTCCTGGTCTACATACAACAGTGGATGAGATGTTGTCTTTGTCCCGTGGTCGCTGTCCATTCAAGGTGTTTCTAAAAGAAAAACCTGGAAAATACGGCATTCTAATTCGAATGCTGTCTGATTCTGAGACTAGATATGTGATCAGCATGGACATCTATACAGGCAAGTCAGGAAATACACAGCATTCAAATGGACCGATGGAAATTGTAAAGAGACTAATAAAACCTATTGAAAAATCAGGCCGTAATGTTACCACAGATCGGTACTATACTTCAGTGGAGCTTGCTGAGACTCTATGGAATGATTTTCACCTCACACTTGTTGGCACCCTACAGTCTAACAGACGACACATACCTGAAGAGCTGAAGACTACAACTGGCCACAGTTTACACTCTTCCATCTTTGCTTATACTGACCCTCAGACACAGAGGCCACCAGTTACTCTTGCATCAACGCTAGTCCGCGAGAAGCCAAAACGACTGCTGTTGATGCTTTCAACTTATCACTCAGAAGGGGTGTTGAATGAAGACTCAAAAAAGACTAACATAAATCTTTTTTATAATTCTACAAAGGGAGGCGTGGACACCGTAGACCAGATGGCAAGACACTACAGCACAAAGAGAGGAACAAGAAGATGGCCTTTGTCCCTCTTCTACACACTCATTGACATAGCAGCAATAAATGCATATTCACTCTTCCTCCTCAACTTTCCGAATTGGAAAAAGAATTTGCTAAACCGCAGAAGAGTTTTTATCACTAACTTAGGTCTCGAACTAATAAAATCTCAAGTAGATAAACGGGCACAAAATTTGTATGGACTTCAGAAGCCAGTAATAATGGCAATGGAAAGCATCACACAATGGAAGCTCAGCTGCTCTGTAGAACCATCATCCTCAACAGCAGAACCAGGAACACGTGGACAGTGCCACCTATGCTGCCAAGAAGCTGCATCTAAAAAGATCAAGTACAACAAGCTGGGAAAGTCAACTGTTACCTGCTCTCAGTGCCACAAACACGTCTGTGGGAAACACTGCAGGAAGACAGTGTTGTGTGAAAAATGCGTTGCAGAATGAGACAGTAAATTTTGTTTGCTTCATGTAGTGTATCGAATTAAAAAAGTCGTTTTTATAAGAAAACACTATTTTGAAACATTATTCCAAAAAATATATAAACTGAATCTCGTGATTTGTTCATTTTATTCCTATTATAATGTTGTTGTTGTTGTGGTCTTCAGTCCTGAGACTGGTTTGATGCAGCTCTCCATGCTACTCTATCCTGTGCAAGCTTCTTCATCTCCCAGTGCCTACTGCAACCTACATCCTTCTGAATCTGCTTAGTGTATTGATCTCTTGGTCTCCCTCTACGATTTTTACCCTCCACGCTGCCCTCCAATGCTAAATTTGTGATCCCTTGATGCCTCAAAACATGTCCTACCAACCGATCCCTTCTTCTAGTCAAGTTGTGCCACAAACTTCTCTTCTCCCCAATCCTATTCAATACCTCCTCATTAGTTACGTGATCTACCCACCTTATCTTCAGCATTCTTCTGTAGCACCACATTTCGAAAGCTTCTATTCTCTTCTTGTCCAAACTGGTTATCGTCCATGTTTCACTTCCATACATGGCTACACTCCATACAAATACTTTCAGAAACGACTTTCTGACACTTAAATCTATACTCAATGTTAACAAATTTCTCTTCTTCAGAAACGCTTTCCTTGCCATTGCCAGTCTACATTTTATATCCTCTCTACTTCGACCATCATCAGTTATTTTGCTCCCCAAATAGCAAAACTCATTTACTACTTTAAGTGTCTCATTTCCTAATCTAATCCCCTCAGCATCACCTGATTTAATTTGACTACATTCCATTATACTCGTTTTGCTTTTGTTGATGTTCATCTTATATCCCCCTTTCAAGACACTGTCCATTCCGTTCAACTGCTCTTCCAAGTCCTTTGCTGTCTCTGACAGAATTACAATGTCATCGGCGAACCTCAAAGTTTTTATTTCTTCTCCATGGATTTTAATACCTACTCCGAATTTATCTTTTGTTTCCTTTACTGCTTGCTCAATATACAGATTGAATAACATCGGGGAGAGGCTACAACCCTGTCTCACTCCTTTCCCAACCACTGCTTCCCTTTCATGCCCCTCTACTCTTATTACTGCCATCTGGTTTCTGTACAAATTATAAATAGCCTTTCGCTCCCTGTATTTTACCCCTGCCACCTTCAGAATTTGAAAGAGAGTATTCCAGTTAACGTTGTCAAAAGCTTTCTCTAAGTCTACAAATGCTAGAAACGTAGGTTTGCCTTTCCTTAATCTTTCTTCTAAGATAAGTCGTAAGGTCAGTATTGCCTATTATAATAACATCTTTTATTATCCAGTATACAAAAACAATGTCTAAGCATTTTGAATTGTTATTAGAGGTATCAGAAGTAAATAAACTTGATTTATGATAAAATAAATTGTGGTATTCTTTATGGGCCTTTGAGGCCCCCCCCCCCCCCCCCCCGTTGGTATTACATGTAACAAAAAATACGTTGGTAATGCTAGGGTTAATGTTTCTGGAATTGAAAAATCATTATTTCCCTTGGATGAGAACACACCATAAGCTCAACTGCGAAGTGAAAAATCTTGCTTTCTGTCAACAGCAGAATATCTGAACTGCTAAAACTTCACCAACAAAGTCAGTAAAATATCTTATTTTAACAATGGTCCACAATTCTGAAACAGTACTCAGAAAATTAATAAGTTTCTCCCACTTTGTTTTCCCCCTAAAGTCTGTCCCCACAAGGAGATGAAGAATGCTACACTATTAGCAACTGTTTAATCAAGATTCAGTATTTATTTCAGTGCATATATGCCATTACTATCACAGTTACTAGACAAAAAAGTACGTAAGTTTACGGTATGGTATCCCCTAAAATTTCTGGCTCCGGTAAGACAATTTAATATTTTTATTTATGTTATATGACCACATGGGGCGCCGACTTATAAAAAATATTGGGGGATCCATACTGGGGGTCTTGCCCCGGAAATTTTCTACATTTCAGATGAAAAATAGTGAGTTTTAAAGTTTTTTCAAGCATTTGAGAGTCATATGATCAACATTAGAACCCCAAAAACTGGACTCTCGATAACTCAACACTCTGGGAAACTCGATAAGCCTGACACATCTTTTGGCTTTGAAAAAAGAAACAAAACATAAACATGCACGGTATTTTCGTAAAAAGCTTATTTAATTTACAGTAATAATCATGCTTATAGACTATTACAGAGCAGTGAATATATAGCTCTGAAATGACTGAAATTATATTTAAATAAATTGTAAACTATCATTAAAAGAATAAAACACAAAACATTGCTGTCACACAGTAATAGCACTTTAATTAATAAGTGAAATAGCTAATTTTAGCTTACTTTGAATAAGGCTCAGGGTTCATTAAATAAAAACAATATCTCAAAGTTAATGCTTTAATACAGCCAATAAAGTTAATAAAGTATGCCTAATACTTTCATTCAAAAAATATATAAATAGTGGGTTTTAATTGGGTCTTACACACTAAAAATATTTAAGTACTTGAAAATAACTAATAAAGTACTAAAGTAATATAGCAACACAGTATTAAACTCGTACCAATATTTCGAAACTGAAAATTTAACATTATGCATGTAATTGATTCTCTATTTTATAAAGATTTTTAATGTTGCTCTAAATACCATTATTGGGGCTACAGTGTCTTTAGAAAGGTGCAAATGTTGGCCGTCTGACTGGATTACTGAATATGAAGTCGTTGATGACCGGTCGGATATCCAGTTCATCCAAAACATCTCGTGGACATGAAGAACAGCCAAGTTGTTCAATCACTTCTGTCTCATTGCTGATCGGAGATATGACTTCAGACGTCTAAGGGCTCTAAGTAACCATTCTGCTATTGCTGTTGTGATTGAAACTACTAATAGAAGCATAAGCTTCACTACTTCACATAACATTTATCCAAATGCAGGCTCTTTTGTAATGTACTTTCTTACATCACACATGTTTTTTAAAGACCAGTTGTTTTTTATTAGTGATATTGGCTAACATACTCAAGTATAAGCGCAGTCTCTCAATGTCTAAGTCATTTTTGAAAAACTCAGTTGATTTTTCCAAATTTGTTTCACCTCTCTTTACTAAAAGCAAGCATTCTTGTTCAGCTGCAATGGTCAGTGTGAGTCCAGTCGAAGCAAACTGCTCAGTAATGAAAGATTGCACTATTTCACAAACTTCAATGTAAACAGCTTTGTAGTATTCCTTTGGGGTTTCGAAAGTGTGCGGTGAGCTGGGTTTGTTGGTTTCATACTTCTTTGGTATACTTCGATTCCAAGGAAGCGAAGGATCATCAACTTGTGAAGGTTTTTTCTTTTAAACAGAATTCCCAAAAGTGATCAAAACCATCACGCCTTCCATTCAATATACAAATCAAGCCCTCATATATTTTTTACAGATCAGCAACACTTAGATGAGAGCATTCAATTTTTTCACTGACATCCTCTACTGGGTTCACTGCATGGCAATAGAGATATAAAAAGAAATAACTCTTGAACTGTAACATTGTAGCTTGCACATTTGTAACCTGCCTCTGTTTTGTCCTCCACAGAAAATGTTTCAAAAAACTCTAGAAGTTCTTCAAAGTTTTTCAATATTCTCAAGATACTAGGAGCTCGCACAGTCCATTGAGTCGGGCAGAGGGATCACAGACAAGCTTTGCCATTGGCACTCTCACAGCGTATGCTTCTGAAAAGTCCCATCCTTTTGTTGGATTCCCTTAATGGTGTTTATTAAGTCCTTGGCTAAAGCCATAATATCCCTCATAGACATAAGATGGCGGAGACTGTCTACAACTGCCAAGTCTAAACTGTGAACAGTGCAGTGCACATAATGTGCTTCTGGTTGTATATCCAAAACTATCTGTTTTAGTCCTTTGAACTTACCTCTCATATTCAAGGCACCATCATAACACTGCCCTCTTAAGTTATCCATTGACAAATCAAGATAAGCAAAAAAGTCTTTTAAAGTACTAAACAGAGTTTGTGATTCAGTGATGGGGGTCACATATAAACCAATAAAGTCTCTGTTGATGGTTAAGGAATCATTGACAATACAAGTACAAAATGACACTTGTTCGTGAATCAACGGATCACTTGTTTCGTCAACCATAATAGAAAAATATTCAGTCTTCTTAACTGAATCCATACCTTTCTCAACACGGACTTTCCTAGTAGATCAATTATCTCGTTTTGAATATTGTGAGACATCCAGTTATACCCAGAATGCTATAATCACTCTTTAAACTCAGGTATGTCATTCTTTTGGAGTTCCAACAATTGAAAAAAATTGAGTTTACTTCTTCGTGCCCTCTATAAATGCTAGTCCTTGTCGGTGTAGAAATTGCATGGAAGTAAAAATTGCCTCAAGAGCTAAATGGCCTTTCTTCATTTCACTATCTAACTGTTCATTCAATTGGGAGGCCACTCTTCGGTTAGTTATAGAATTTAGTTTCAGAACACCTTCTTTAAGCGTAACATATTTTCATGAAGACAAAATTTTTCCAAAGCCTTTTTCCAGTTAGAAAACCCTATGGGAGTAAATGCATTTTGTTTTTTTTTTTTTGAAGAAAATTATAACAGATTTTTGGCATCTGCCTCTTTGCAAGTTCTGCAAACAAATTTTTCGGTAAATGCTTCATGTTCTAGCCATGTATATTTGATCAACCAAGACTTCTGAAATGATCTTCCCTTACCGTATTGTCCAGGTTTCGGCTGTGAATGGTTCTCGCCTTCAATTTTGCCTGGGAATGTATGAATTCTCACCAACACTTTAATACTAAAACAACAGTCAATTATGGGGATGAGTGTGAAACCTTCTGAGCATGATAGCTATCATATAGTAATTTGTAAAATGAAATTCTGTTGTGGATGTCTAGGCAACTTTATCATCTTCAATAAATTTTTATGGGTATGTGACTTTGTTGTTATGGAATTTTATAGATCAATATTTTGGCCACAGTTGCAACTGGCTTTCTTCAGTGTGATGTATCTTCTCCTGCACGAGTAACATGTAAACATCTCCTATAGTCTCATATCCTCCTCCTCCTCATATCATTTTTTCATAAACGTCACTGGACTCTGCATTGGGAGACAGTGACTGCATTCTTTATCCACAGTAGTCTCCATCTTCATTTATACTGGCTGGCATTGGTAGATAAGGAACAATGAACAGTGACATAGTCTTTTGCAATGAACAGTGACATAGTCTTTTGCAATGAACAGTGACATAGTCTTTTGCTCTCACAGACAGTGGTGGCAATCTACATAGCAGCTTGCAATAGTAGCTGAAACGTTGGTCTATGAAAGAATATTGACAACACCATCACACAATGACAACACCTGACGTTATCCCAGTCCTGTAGTGTGACAACATGTGATCACCGGTATCTGCAGAGTGCACAATGTTTATGTAATATTAATATTAAAATCATTAAAAGGCAACAGTTCAAATGATGTGCTGTTATCAAAGGATGACCACAATAACCAGGAAGTATGATTGAAACAGATCTGGCACATTAAAAACCAAATATTTATATACTCTTTGTATTTTGGATGCTGTAAAGCATCTCTGTAGTACAGCAAAGTCAGCCTTCACAATTTTAAGTAACTAGCAGTTTTGTTTTGAATAATGGGCTTTTTTGTAGTCAGTCTCTGTCTACTGAAGAACTTCAGCACACATATGTGTCAGTTATGAAGTGCACTTTTAGCAAAACAGCAACAGGTGTCTGCTATGGGCAATTGAACAACTCATTTCAAGAGCACGCACATAGGTTATGAACCAAATATGGATTTCTCCAAGAGAACATGAATTTCTTTGTAATACGACAGTTTTAGATCAAGGGAATTGCAAGCAACTATAAACCAAAAATTTGTAAAAGCAGGGGGGAGGGGGAGGGGGGGGGGGGGGGGAAGTGGAGCGAGGATTCTGAGGAGGACTGGTGCATAAATGGAACCAATACTCTGTGAAAATGAAAAGGGAGGATTCTGTATCCACAAATATTTCAGAACAATACTTCTTGCTACCATATTTTACAACAGTCATTCTTCTATACATGGGGCATTTCATGGCATGAACTTTTCTGAATACCATGAAACACCTTGAATGTACTCAAGATCAAATTTTCATGGACATTTTACAAGAAAACTCAAGAGAAGAAAGTGAAAGTGCTACATTAAAATACTGTTGAAACAAGTGGAACAATTTGGGGTGCAATAAACATAGTAAAGTCACATAAAAGAAACGAAAATAAAGAGAGAGTGATACCTCTCACAAGTGAAAACCAACTATAGGTGATAAAAAGTTAATCAATCTACTTCAGAATGAATAACAAAATTGGCATTACCAAAGAGTAACAGGCGATCTATTTTGGAACATACACCATCCATTAAAAAAGTTCTAAGACTGATTTTATTCCTGGTATATCAATGAGGTCAGGCAAACTATGGTGGCAGCTTGAACTAGCAATTGTAAACAACGTATGTGCATTCGAAGTGTTAAGTTGTGTAGTGTATCAATGTTATTGTGCCATAAGTCACAACGGAACATCTCTAAACAAAATGTTCAAGACACTTTTCAGAATTTCTTGAAGAAGAGTAAAGAGTGTGCTAAGTTTGTCACATACACCTTGATTCCTGAATAAAAATAATGAAGTGTAGGCACCTGCTGTGACCTGATTGGAAAAAATTAACATGGGTGATGAGACATGTTGTTATCTACATCTACATGATTACTCTGCAATTCACAATTAATGCCTGGAAGAGGGTTCATCAAACAACCTCCAAGCTATTCCTCTACCATTCCACTCTCGAATGGGGCACGGGGCAAATAAGCACTTAAATCTTTCCATGTGAGCTCTGATTTCTGTTATTTTATTGTGATGATCAACAAAATATTTTCACACTTTGAGGAAAATTTTGATGACTGAAATTTTACAAGAAGATCTTGCTGCAATGAAAAATGCCTTCGCTATAATGATTGCCATGCTAATTTGAATATCATATTAACGCCACTCTCTCTCTTCTATTTTGTGATAATACAAAATTAGCTGCCCTTATTTGAACTTTTTCAATGAACTCTGTCAATAATATCTGATGCAGATCCCACACCACACAGTAATACTTCAGAAGAGTGTGGACAAGTATAGTGTAAACAGTCTCTTTAGTAGACCTGTTGCATCTTTCAAGTGTTCTGCCATTAAATCACAGTCTTTGGTCAGCTTTCCCCAACATTATCTAAGTGACCATTCCAATTTCAGTTATATGTAGTTCGGTATAAAATTCAGTTTGTAATTATAATCCTTCAGCACTTAATTGAATTTACAGCCTTTAGATGGGTTTAAATTTACCATATAACTGAAATTTAGTGGATTCCTTTTAGTACTCAAGTGGATGACTCATTTTTCATTATTTACAGTCAACTGCCACTTTTTGCACAATACAGGTGTCTCCCACTGAAATCATTTTGCAACTGATTGTAATCATCTGACAACTTTACAAGGCAGCAAATGACAGCATCATCTGCAAACACCTAAGAGAGCTGCTCAGATTGTCTCCTAAATTGTTAATTTCGGTTGGAAACTCCAGACACTTTCTTCAGGAATGCCAGATATTACTTCCATTTTACTCGATGACTTTCTGTCAGTTGCTATAAACTGCTGTTGCAGAAATGGGACACACAATTTGATTATAAGTTGCTTGTGAGGAACACTGTCAAAAACCTTCTGGAAATCTAGAAATATGGAATAAATTTAACATCACCTATCAATAGCAGAAAAAAAGAGCTAGTTGTGTTCCACAAGAATGATATTTTCTGCATCTGTTTTGGCTATTTGTCAATAAACCATATTCTTGAAGGTAATTCATAATGGTCAAACACTGTATACATTCCAAACTCCTATTGCAAATCGACATTAGTGATATGGGACTTCACGTAAAGTGAGAGGTTGTATATGATTGCTAAGTATGAAGCTATTATATCAGTATACTCCTAAAGGAATCTGATTGGTATACAATCTGGAATGGAGGTCTTGCATTTATTTAGTGATGTAAGCTGCTTTGCTGCACTGAGAATATCTACGTCTAAGTTGCTCATGTTGGCAGCTGTTCTTGATTGTATAATTCTTGGATATTTACTTCATCTTCTTTGGTGTAGGAATTTCAAAAAATTGTGTTTAGTAACTCTGTTTTAGTGGCACTGTCATCAGTAACATCACCATTATTATTGTGCAGTGAAGATATTGACCATGGCTTGCTAGTCATGTACTTCAGATACGACGAGAACCTTTTTGTGTTTTCTGTCAGATTTCAAGACAGTTTCATTGCAGAAACTATTAAAAGCACCTTGCATTGACATCTGCACTGGATTTTGAGCTTCTGCAAAACTCTGTCAATCTTGGGGATTTAACGTTCTTTTAAATTTGGTATGTTTTTTTCTTTGCTTCTTCAACGGGGTTCTGACTTGTTTTGGGCACAATGGGAGCTGAATTCTAGGTCTATGCTTATCAGATAAGAGAAGTACAGGCTGTCTCTTAGGAAAGCTTCAGGCAAATTTTTATCTGATTTTTTAAATGTATGTATTTTACTTTTATTTTTGGTGGGTTTGGATGTTACAGTATTCTGTCTCACTACAAGAACCTTGTGATCACTAATGCCTGTATCCATTACGATGCTCCCTGTTTACGCAGGATTATTTGTATGTCAAGTATGTTTCTGCAACCCTTTAGACTCTGAGTGGGCTCCCAAACTAATTGTTCAAAATAATTTTCTGAAAAAGCATTCAGTATGATTTTGGATGATGCATTATGCCTGCCACCAACTTTAAACATGTATTTTCCCCAACATATCAAGTTTTCTTTGAACTGTTCAGCAACTGTTTGAGGGTGCAGGGTGTGGTTGGTAAAAGGAACCAATTATTAATTTATTCTGGTTGTCAGATACAACCTCTACCTATCCTAACCTACAGGAACTATCTACTTCAATTTTTGTGCTAGGTTAACTATTACTGGCAGTAATAAACACTACACCACCATCTATATTCCATCTATCTTTTCTGAATAAATTAGGTCCTTTATAAAAATTTCAGCCAAACTTATTTCTGACTTAAGCCAGCTTTCCGTACCTACAATAATTTGAGCTTCAGTGCTTTCTATTAGCACTTGGAGATCTGGTTCCTTCCCAACGCAGCTATGACAATTTACAACTACAGTACTGACTGTTAAGTTCTATCTTCGTCCTTGAATTGCCATGCTCCCTTTTGGGTTGACACCTTTTATGTAGTTTTCCACAGGAACCTCTAACCTAAAAAGCCTGCCCGGGCCCTCCACACAGCCCCTCACCCCCCCACCTGTATAGCTGCTTCCTGTGTGTAGTGGTCCCTTACCTATGAGGCAGGATGTGGAAGCCCACCAACCTATGGCCCAAATCAAGGAATCTGCAGCCTAACTGGTCGCAGAACCGCCGGAGCCTCCGATCCAGATCCTCCATTTGGCTTTGTACCAAAGGACCACAGTTGGTTCTGTCGACAAAGCTACAGACAGTGAGCTCTGCCTCCATCCCGTCAGCAAGACAGTCTTTAACACTTGAACTAGTTACCCAAAATGAGAGAGAATCTCTTCCAGTCCAAAGAAATACCCTTTATTAGTACCAACATGAGCCACCCCTTGCAGTTGCTGCAACCTGTGTTCATAATATCTGGAAGTGCTGGTTCCACATCTGAACTGACTCCTCCCAGTATGCACAGAGTGCACACTGGATTCCTTACCCTCCTTGGCAGCCATATCCCTAAAGGACCTCATTAGGCACCAAACACTGGGGCTCCAACTACCAGTAATCCCACCCTCCAAGAATGTCCGGACCTTGGAGGCCAAGAGGCTTTTCTGCACAGGGCAAGTGACTGTATCTGGCTCAGGATCTTTGTCAGACAAAGAGAGTGAGTGAAAACTTTTCATCAGACGATCTGGGGAGGCCCTCTAATTGGCCCCCTTGGAAAAAGTCCTTCACTGTCTGCCATGTCAGGAATGACCTCCCACTCGACCACGGGGGAGGGGTCAACCTCACTGCGGACAGTCTGGCCTCCCAAAGTGATTCTCATTGGCAACAGCTTCAAGTACATGAATAAAGCCTACACTGTCTGGAGCTGTGAGCGAAGAGTCGCCAACTCAGCTAACGTCTGAACACATCCATCACAGTTCCTATCGATACTAATGATGGCATAAATACACTTTGGATACTTACTAAAGTGTGGAACAGTGCCTGATTAACACACAGGCACACATGAAACATTGTAGTTAAAACTAAAGACACAAAGGAAACTTTTTTTTTTAAAAAAAGGGCTTCTTATGGGAAGCTGTGTCAACTCATAGATGAAAATGGTGGACTCTGATGTCCTATTGCAGTAACAAAAGTTACCACTCAATTATCAATATGAACTACCACAAAATGACAAAGTGCAGACAAACACATGAAGGAACAATGCTTTGGCAACATATCTGACACTCAAGCCAATGTGACACGCAAGTTAAACAACTTCCGAAAGTAGGACTTTCCTGACAGTTTCACATGGTTTTATGAAAATTCTGGGTACTGTACTCAAATGGGGGAGGGGGAGACTATGTAGAACACCCAAAGAATCAAAACCACCACTTACTGGTTCTCTACTTTTTATTAATACAGTCTTGTAACCTTTTTATACATAATTGTCTTGACCATGCTGGATGGATTTATAACAGTTTACCGGCCTCTGCTCTTACGAGTCAGCATCAGAAACAGTACCTTGTTACAACGGTAGTGTGTCGAACAGTTATGTAACACCCATCTTATCAATTGTGTGTAAAAAGGTATGCATCAGACAAACGTGAACACAACCTAACTCAGACAAGCTGCAAGGGTTGGCCAAATTATGGAAAACCACTAGAAAACGCTTGAAAACCAATGCAGAGGCTAGTCAAGTCTGCACGTTGCTCTGATGTTTTTGATTACATTAGATTCACCTTTTGTTCCAGAGACCCAAAAAGTGAGGTGATTCTCGTGGGTGTGGAACTTGTCAGAAAGTATAAGGTAAAAACATAAAACATTTGAATATAATACTTACTACCCTGATCATTAGTCAGGAGATTGCCGAAATAGGTGAATACAATGTAGTAAACTGGAACAGCTAATATTTACAGGATTAGCATGCTGTCAGAATTAAACATTGTTATGCGCTATTAATAAATTTATCATACACAAAACACCTTATCTTGACTGTTGTGACCAAGTGCTGTCAAAACTGAAATCTAACAGACATTTTTACCTAAGCTGGCTTAACAGTCTCTAGATTCATCTATAGAGTAGAAGGAATTGCCTATCAAAAAGGCACGTGTGCAATGTCCTCTATAGGCTGCAAATGTCATTCATGGTCAGAAAAGTGTTCTGTGAAGTGTGAGTCCATTCTGTTGGAGCTAAGTGACTTTGTATGCAAACTGTTGGTGCTTGTATGTTGGTTGTTTCTGTAACAAAGGTAGCCAAGTGTTTGGTGTTACTAGAAGCAGCATATCGAAGATTTATACTGCATACAGGGAAAGCTTTGTCACCTACTAAGTCACAAAGTGGATGAAAGTATGTTCTGAGTGAATATAGCAGATGATCATTGAAGAGGGTTGTTATGAAAAATAAGAGAGCAGTGTTGCAAAAGTCCCTGCAGAACTGAATGTTGCACAGCACCAAAACAACATGGAGGGAGTTGCACAAGCAAGGATTTGCAGGATGAGCTAGAATTCTAAAACCACTCATCAGTGAGGCAAATGCATATAAAAATTATTGCTGAAACCATAAAACCTGGACTATTGAGCAATGGAAGAAAGTAATTTGGTCAGATGAGTATTGTTGCACACTGTTTCCAGGTTCTGGCCTAGTTTACGTCCCAAGAGTGAAACATGGCAAGGGTTTGGTGATGATTTGGGCATCCATATTGCAATATTCCTTGGACCCCATGATTAATCTGCAAGGCTGTATTACTGCAAAGGATTATGTAACCATTTTGGCTGATCAGGTCCATTCCATAGTAGAATTTTTGTACATTAATGGTGATGCTTTTCTCCAAGACTGCAGGAACCCTTTAATATAGCTAGCTTCATCCAGGGCTGGTTTTGTGAGCACAAAGATGATTGTCACATCTCCCCTGGCCACCAGTCATCAGATCTCAATATTAATTAACGTCTGTGGTCTATTTTAGAGAGAAGGGTGTGTGATTGCTATCTGCCTCCATCATCGTTACCTGAACTTGCCTTTGCAGGAAGAATGGTACTAGATTCCCCTTAAAAACATACAGGACCTGTATTAATCAATTCCAAGATGTCTGGAGATGTTTTGAATCCCAGCAGTTTTCCTACATCATATTAGGAATAGTAATGAATTGTGTTTTTGCTTTTTCCATACTTGCTTCCTTCTACCACTGTCTCTCTCGAACACATATTTACATAAGAGGAAAAAACATAAGTAAGGATACAGCCTTATTCACTAAATCCCTTAACAGAAACCAACTCTAACATGGAGATAAACGTAAATATCAGTGCTATTTTTGCCTACTTAATGTCACTTGATTCTTCATATAATTTGCAGCTGGAAAAAACATTTATGCGCTTCGATAACTTTTATTTATCCATTATTATGAAATGCAACATTGACATACACCGACTGGATAAAAGGTCTGTCGAACACAACTAACTATAATGTCCATTTTTGTGAGTCTAGTGGTTATTATGGCCACCTCTTGATTGCGGGGTCCCAGGTTCGATTCCAGGCTGGGTCGGAGATTTTCTTCGCCCAAGGACAGGATGTCTGTGTTGTACTAATCATTTCATTTCATCTCATCTCATCTTAAACGATGCGCAAGTTGCCAAAGTGGCAAATAGGAAGACTTTGGATCAGATGGCCAAATAACTGAGCTGAGATCTCCCAGTCAATAAGGCCTTTTTTCCCCCTAGAAGTGAGCTGACAAATAAAAAAAGTTGAAGGATGTTCTTTATTTCTTAAGAACACAAAACTTTAATTCAGACTGTGGTTGTACTAGTAATAGAGAAAATAAATGACAGCACATAAACTGAAATCAAAATTGGTGCTTTTACAAACACAACCTCAAAAGAATGACAAACATACAGTTCCTGTAATACACTATTCTTGATTAAAATAACAGGATTATTTTTTTCTAAAACTGAAATCTGTTAATTATTTATCACAGATTATGCTGCTCCCCCCTCCCTCCTCATCCCCTCAAGCTTAATCATAAGTAAAACAAATAATACAAAGGAAAAAAGAGACAGTATTTAAAATACTTATTATCAAAAGATAACTCCAAGAAGCCATCTTTACACTCCACAGAATAATTTTGCATGTCACAAACATCAAAAGCAATTTTTTTTGCAGGAGAAAGGTGAGAGAGAATCCATTATTTAGGGTCCAAATTGCTACCCACAGTTCAATCTACCCTACTGCCTCTCTCACTGATGCATCTCTTCTTATATCTGTTTCAGACTGCTGCCCCTTTCCCCACTGGCCTGTAGTACTTCTTACGTTTACAAGACTTTCTCGGCCATTCATGTCCTTTCTTGCCTTCCTTCCTTACCTCCCACATTTACCTTGGCAAATAATTATTTGCTAGGAATGCCAAACGTGTACAGTTATTGCTCATGAACAGTCTTCTCCAGTCTTTGCATTAAAATGGCCGCATTTTGGACCTGGGTACACCTCATCTTGTTTTCTATTTTCTGCTAGTATCTCATTTCTGCTGCTTGGCACTAACATTTTGTTTGCTTAACTCAGCATCCAAAGCTCACAGCCATTTATTAATGTTGAGTAATATCTACTTTTGTTCCTTATTTCTGTCTCTTGTTGAGGAAGTTCTGTCTGACCACTTAACAGATGGTCTGATGCCCCGAATATTTCCCTTAATTCTTCTTCCACCTGTAATGGTGATACAGGCAAAGCACTTAAATTTAGAAACCCATTCTAATGACGTCTTTTCTACTGTGATGATATGTCTTTCTTCCCCTTTCTTATAATCATAGCTCCATTCTTCTTCAACTTTTTCACAAGAGGCCACCATCAACAAGCAATCTACAAAAAATAAGCCAGTCAACTAAAAAGTTTTGTCTGGTAATTTTAAGTGGTCAGCTTTCTGACTTTGTTGCTAGGTGCCTTCATTACATCGTATATTTTAAAAATTTGGGAACCGAAGCTATAACCTTACCAGACTCCTTGTGTCATAATTAATGTAGAAGATCTTTCATTTCTCATGTAGTTTCTGTAGTTTGCATATAGGTCCTTGTTGAACTCATATAAAGCAAGACTGATCCCAATTTCCTCCCCTCTTCTACAGTTCAACTCTTGACACCCTTGTCACGTGACTGCTTCGTGCCTAAAACTATAACGGGATTCGAATGATTTGGCAAAAAATGAAGCTGAGGTTTGTGTGAAAGCTCTGTAGAATTTTCTAGAAGCTAACAAATGCAAAAATACAGTAGTTGCCACACTGCCTCATAGGCACAATCTAATTTATAGTTCATGTGTGAACAAAGAAATTTGAAAAACAAAGTTCAAAATAAGGAAACAGTTTTCACGATATCCAAGTGTGGTATACTAGATATAAGTAAGCTGCGTGGAAATCTGCACATGAAGCACGGAATGCATTTAAACTATGAAAAGAGAAGGTTTATCTGTAATCGTGTCAGTGAAATAATTAATGAGAGACTTTTAAGGAATAGAATAACTGTCAGTTTCCTGTACGTCCTATTGACAACAGTGAGGAAAGTAAAACAAGCAAGAAAGAAATACAAAAAGACAATACAAACAGTGATACTAATTTAAACTAAAGGTATGTGATGCTGAAAATATGGCTCTCAACACCAAGTAATGAATACATCTGATCTAAAAATTTTATCACCATAATGTGCAATCCCTGCGTAATAAGACCAATGAAATTAACACACTGTTTACTGATGAACTAAAAGATATCTCAGTGTTATGCATTTCTGAACACTGACAAATCCAGAATTAATTGAGAATATGAAAATAAATAAATTCGTTTTGTCTTCTTACTGCCACAGGAAAAACAACAAACACGATGCGATGCTAATTTACATAAAGGAAAATATAAATTTTACTACCCTGCCTGACTTAACTGGAACAAAGGTAAAAAAATACTATGAAATTGCAGCTATTGAAATTATTCAGTTTAACCTGGTTATTGCTACAGTTTACCAATTACCATCTGGAAATTTTGAACCTTTCTTAATCGAAATGGAGTCATTGCCAAATAAAGTAAATAAAATGGTTGCAAGTTTATAATCTGTGGAGACTTTAATATTGATTTCCTCACAAACAGTAGAAATAGAGGCCCTTTTGAACCTTCGCAGGAGAGCTTCTGAGTAGTTTGGAAAGTAGGAGACGAGGTACTGGCGGAAGTAAAGCTGTGAGGACGCGGCATGAGTCATGTTTGGGTAGCTCAGTTGGTAGAGCACTTGCCTGCGAAAGGCAAAGTTCCCGAGCTCGAGTCTCAGTCCGGCACACAGTTTTAATCTGCCAAGAAGTTTCTTCCCGAAAACATAAAAAGCTAATACTGAGGTCAGAACCTTTGGAAAAACTCTAAAGTCATATTTATTGCATCACTGCTTTTACTCACTGAAGTATATTTAAATTTATAGAGTATGCTATATAAATATCTAATGCATAAAGTGTTTTATTGTAACCTTAAATACGTATGCCTAGAAATTACTTTCAGAAGTGTACTTATAATCTGACTTGTTGAATGTTTTATGCAAAAGATGCTTTTGTAGACAAAAGGACCAATAACTACCATACAACACAACACCATGAAAGATCTTGTTTTTCTGTCACTTCTTAGCTTTTTAATAGCCTTCTAAGTTCCAGTTCCCTCCTCTTCTATATATGGTTCTCCATTGCTCACATTCAATAACTCATGGTAGTATTCCCGCCATGACTTCTGTCTCAAATGATAGTATGTCTCCCTGCTCGTCTTCTACTAATTTCAAAAGTGTACTTTTTTATTTAATTGTCCTTCCTTACATCAAAGAGAGTATTTTTTTTCATATTTTACAGTACATTCATGACACACTTCATAAGAGGTGTAACATACAGCATAGAATCCAACACTCAGAAGCACTTGTGACACAAACACGGAAAACTTGTAACTGCAGAAAACGTAGTTTATATTTGTTTGTGGAAACTATGATGATAGAGAGAAATAAGCAGGTAGATTTACACTGTGCACCATGGCAGCAATCTATATGACACAAGAGGTGATAGAGGAAAAGATGGGACAGGGTGAGAAAGAGGAACATGGCAGTACCCAAGTAACAGAGAGAAGCCAAAAATATGCAACTCAGAAACAAAAACAAAAATAAGTAAAACTAGAAGAAGTGAATATTTGCTTCACAGTTTAACACAGAGAAATGGTTGTGTGTGGTAATTTTTGAGGGAAAGCTAATGAGGATGACTAAACGAAGTGCTTCAACTTCTATTAAATGTACTAGGATACTGAATGAAGCTTCAAGTGCAGGGAATGTTATTCCAGAGACAAGACAGCAGCAAAGGAGAATTCTTTTGTTTTACAGATGGCCATAGCCACGATAATAAATCAGACTTTGCACTATATGATGATGAGATGATATGTACTTGATATGTGAGCCACATAACTGGGGAGCATGTACATTGAGGAGCCCATGAAGTAAACACAGGACATGGTAGTCATCTAACTTGTTTATTCACCACCTTACAAACAGAGTATGAAACAATGACATGGTCCATCAATGGCTTTTGCAGATGTAACAAACACAACCACTCACAGTTAATTATAACAGTCTAGAGTTGTCATGACTTGTGCTATTTTGAATCATTGCACAATAGTAGAAGTTCGACAGACTGGACGACTGCATAGGTTTACGTTTCACATTCTGTAAAAATAGGTATTGAAACTTCTGGAGAGCAGAGAGGAAACCACAAGCCTTCTGAATGTGGCAACAGTCTGTACCGTATTTTCTGCCCACTTGCGGTGCTCATTCTAAGTTCTTCGCCATTTTCTCAACCAATTTTTTGCATGCTTTGGCTTTTTTTTCCCCCAGTTACAGGATCATTCACTTTTGGTCTTTGTTCCTTGCATCCCACAAATGGCAGTATCCTTTGTTCCCAAACCAATCGTCCAGGTTTCCTCCTCGTTTGTGAATGTTATTCTTCCACCATCTCATCATTTTCCTACATATGCAGACTTCTGTTGTCCCATGTGCCTGTTTTGGTAGTTGGAAGAATTTTACTTCCAGATATATTTCAGTAATGCATTCCACCATTACATGGGACAACTAATCTACAGTTTGTGTAAACACATTTCATTCGACCTTATCCTCTACGTCTGGTTTTAATCTTCTCACCTTCATCCTTCTTTGGTTGTTTCCTTTTCCCTTTTCTTATATTTTCATTGTTTCTACCAGTAAATAGATGTCACTCCCTATTTTAATGCCTTAATAGACTCTACAACCAATTACCACCTTTAAGTGACCCTTCTTCACTAAAATGCAGTGTACAATAGAGAATTCATTCTGGCTAGTGTCCTTTCTCATGTATAGATAGATGTTCTTGTATGGGAAAATTGTATCTGCCATTATTAAGACAGTTGACACAGACCTACAATGCTCTTATTTATGGTGGGCTTCCTGTATCTACTCATTGTTGTTCTCCTCTCTACTGACCGATTTCAGACTCTGTCATTAAGTCACGTACAATCACAATTTCTCCAGGAGCTTCATCCACCATGTTCTATGTTATTTTTCAGTGATAGCGCATATTGTTTAATAATCACTGTATCAGTGTTTAAGCTGTTCATCTAATGCTTGCTCACATTAGTTAAATTAGGTTTTCAAACATAAATGGAAAATGAGCATTATTTCGGCATTGATTAACAGAAAAAAAGGAAAAAATAGTAAGTATAACTCCCATTTTTATAGATTATGCATCTTCTTTACAGGTCTTCTGCCGATATCTGAATTTAATTACACATCTGTACTCCACAAACCACATTGGGGTACTTCTGGTGCTGCTATCAATTCCCCCTTCCCATCACTGTTCATGAGAACAATTGTCGATAAACCTCAGTATGAGCTCTAATTCCTCAAGTGTTCATTTCGTAAGGTGTAAGTCAAAGGAAGTAATACATTGCCTGACCTTTTCAAACAAATGGGCTTGGATTTTCAACAGTAAACCACTCAGTGACAGATAATGCCTCTCTTGTATTATCTGCCACTCGGTCTTGATGAACATCTTTGTAACACTCTTGTGCAGGCAAAATGATTCTGTTATGAAACATACTACCCTTTATTTGTTCTCTCTTTCTTATTAATCCAAACTGGTAACTGTTCCAGACTGATGAGTAATAGTCAAGAAATGGTTTTACAATTGTTTTGTAGGCCATTTCTTTTATGGGTGAACTACATTTCGTTAAGACTCTTCCAAAGAGTCATAGCCCATCATCTGGAATTATTAATGTTTCCAGTGGTTTACTGTCGGTAGTTTAATTGGACAGTAATTTGCATCTTCAGTTATTTAAGCACAATACATTACATTTGCTTATATTCACCGTCAGAGACAACTTGCACTAACAATCAATCCACATTTGACTTTCTTGTAACACTAGCAAAGTAATCCTGCTTTGGTATATGATTGTCAGTAAAGCTACTTACAAATAGTTTTATGAGAAAAGTCAACCCCTCACCAATAGGAAAAGCAGTGGGCAATAGAGACGCACATAGAGAAGGAATGGGATAGTATAGCTCGTATTTCTAAGCTGTGTTGTCCTTCAGAGTATGTTACACTACCATAATGCCACAGTTTGTGTGTGTGTGTGTGTGTGTGTGTGTGTGTGTGTGTGTGTAAATCTGCTTGTCTTTATATAACATTCTTTACAGTGCACAATGGGTGCTTCATTGTTGTGTTAAACCCATATTCAGTGATATATAGCATTTGTCATCAATGAGCATTAAAAACAATTGCTAAAATTACTAACCTATGTATGTTATCAACCTGATTGATATCAGCCTGTGACATTCATAAATACAAATTCAAATAAGAACAGTAAGTGTATGTTAAGTCACCTAGTTTGTTTCAAATACAATGTTGATGTCAACTATGCATTTACTTAGAGCAGTGCATCAAGACGAGTCACCTTTTACAGACTGGTCTTTGTACTCTACTGGTACACACAAGAAATAAAAACCACTGTCACTTATTTGACTGTAGTACTAAAATGATAATAAAATTAAATGAAAATAGTTCCTCAAAATATTTTCTTAGTTAACAGAACAGACATACCCTGCTTATGTAGGATTTTTGGTATGGTTTTCTACAAGTAACACTATATTCAAGTCTGGTTTTACTATTTGTTAGTGGCAAAATATTGTGTATAATTCCATATGCTATCATAAGCAATCCTTTTCTTTCTTTTCTTTTAATCAGGATTCCAAAACTTGTTCCTGATGTAGATGAACACACCCATCATGTTTAAGCAATGCACGGTGGGCCACTAGCTTTTGCATAACTGTTCTCACATACTACTATATTCCTATATCATTTAAAGGCAGCCATCATCGTATGACACACTGGTGATGATTTGCTCTTTTCACACAGTTGATACAGTTGGACAGCATGCAGCACAACAGTCATAGACAAACTCTTTACATAACAGTGGCATTTTGTCATGCTGAAAAGGGTTTTAAGAATACTATTTACATGTGTGCTTTCAGGTACTGCAGCCATGACAGTACACACATTACTGGCACTGGTATAGCTGAATAACAAACCGTTGTTTACAGAGACATGTTGATAAGCAAGACCTCTAGACATGTAAATTTTGGTAAAACAGCACTAGGCCAGGTGTGTTCTATTAAGCAAAAAAGTTCTCACTGCTTACTTTCATAGAGAATTGCAACATAAAACAACTGCAGTTGCTGAATTGAGCATCTCTGGTATCTAGCCTGCAAACCCATTGACAGCTACTAAACACCACTGGTGACTATTTATTTGCTACATTAGCCCCTTAGGGGCAAGTGGAGCTTCCAAATACACTCCTGGAAATGGAAAAAAGAACACATTGACACCGGTGTGTCAGACCCACCATACTTGCTCCGGACACTGCGAGAGGGCTGTACAAGCAATGATCACACGCACGGCACAGCGGACACACCAGGAATCGCGGTGTTGGCCGTCGAATGGCGCTAGCTGCGCAGCATTTGTGCACCACCGCCGTCAGTGTCAGCCAGTTTGCCGTGGCATACGGAGCTCCATCACAGTCTTTAACACTGGTAGCATGCCGCGACAGCGTGGACGTGAACCGTATGTGCAGTTGACGGACTTTGAGCGAGGGCGTATAGTGGGCATGCGGGAGGCCGGGTGGACGTACCGCCGAATTGCTCAACACGTGGGGTGTGAGGTCTCCACAGTACATCGATGTTGTCGCCAGTGGTCGGCGGAAGGTGCACGTGCCTGTCGACCTGGGACCGGACCGCAGCGACGCACGGATGCACGCCAAGACCGTAGGATCCTGCGCAGTGCCGTAGGGGACCACACCGCCACTTCCCAGCAAATTAGGGACACTGTTGCTCCTGGGGTATCGGCGAGGACCATTCGCAACCGTCTCCATGAAGCTGGGCTACAGTCCCGCACACCGTTAGGCCGTCTTCCGCTCACGCCCCAACATCGTGCAGCCCGCCTCCAGTGGTGTCGCGACAGGTGTGAATGGAGGGACGAATGGAGATGTGTCGTCTTCAGCGATGAGAGTCGCTTCTGCCTTGGTGCCAATGATGGTCGTATGCGTGTTTGGCGCCGTGCAGGTGAGCGCCACAATCAGGACTGCATACGACCGAGGCACACAGGGCCAACACCCGGCATCATGGTGTGGGGAGCGATCTCCTACACTGGCCGTACACCACTGGTGATCGTCGAGGGGACACTGAATAGTGCACGGTACATCCAAACCGTCATCGAACCCATCGTTCTACCATTCCTAGACCGGCAAGGGAACTTGCTGTTCGAACAGGACAATACACGTCCGCATGTATCCCGTGCCACCCAACGTGCTCTAGAAGGTGTACGTCAACTACACTGGCCAGCAAGATCTCCGGATCTGTCCCCCATTGAGCATGTTTGGGACTGGATGAAGCGTCGTCTCACGCGGTCTGCATGTCCAGCACGAACGCTGGTCCAACTGAGGCGCCAGGTGGAAATTGCATGGCAAGCCGTTCCACAGGACTACATCCAGCATCTCTACGATCGTCTCCATGGGAGAATAGCAGCCTGCATTGCTGCGAAAGGTGGATATACACTGTACTAGTGCCGACATTGTGCATGCTCTGTTGCCTGTGTCTATGTGCCTGTGGTTCTGTCAGTGTGATCATGTGATGTATCTGACCCCAGGAATGTGTCAATAAAGTTTCCCCTTCCTGGGACAATGAATTCACGGTGTTCTTATTTCAATTTCCAGGAGTGTATTTTGCAGGAAACTGAATTCCATTTTCCCAGAATGTTCTTCTGTAAGGCTGAGTGTCTGTTTTGTACGGTAATGCTTGTGTTTGAGGCTGACGCTGTTTTTTAGGTAAAAGTGTACGTGGCATTTCTGGCAATAAGTAAACATATTTTACACTGTCACTTGAGACAGTAGTAGTTTTCCCATACAGTGTTCATTCTCCCTCTTGATCACCCAATATGGACCTGTGTACAGAGTTCATTTGAATGGTTTGACACCTTCTATATATGCAGTATTATGTGCGTGCATGTTTGCAGGTCATGATGCATGTAACTAGATGTCATTCTGTGTCTAAAGATTTCAGCATCCGCAAGAAATGACGTATCTCCTTGATGGTTTCTGGCCATAGAATCTTCATAATAGCTTCCACTTTCTCTAGTAGCAAGAATGACCCTGAAGGCGAAATTAAGATGGCCTGGAAAGATACGATGTTTACTGAAAACACACTTACAGTTAGCAATGTTCACCACTACACTGTGCTGCTCTAGGTATTTGAAGATCTCCACCAGGTGTTCTGATGCTTTTCTGCTGTGTCTGAAAAGGTAAGGATATCGTACAACAATACAAAGCAGAAGGACAGTCCCTGCAGTGCAGAGTCAATAAACTTCTGCCATGACTGAGCAACATTGTGCAAACCAAATTCATGTAAATATTGCTCAATAAGGCAAATGAAGTGGTTACAGTGGTGTTTGGAATGTCTTTGTTCACCAAAGGAATTTGCATAATAGCCTTTGCACAGCAAAACACAGTTCCACCACTGATGGCATAATTGTAATCCGCTAATAAAGGCACCGGATGTCTGTCTGGGACGGTTCTTGCATTCAGCACATGGTTATCACCACCTGTGTGCCATGTACCACCATTATTGGATACTAAATGGAAGGGTGAATACCAAGGATTACAAGGCCCATGAATAACACCTTCCCTGAGCGCTGAGTCAAACTCTGCCTTTGCAGTTGCAAGATGATTGGAAACTTAAGGCCTCGAAAAGTGTGGAATTTGGGGGCAATTGGTAATTTTGATGAAATGCACATTGTTGTGACATCCTTCCCACAGCATGCTGGGTGGTCGAGTTACGGCCGGAAACTGGTCCAATAACTCCTTGTTATTGGCTTTCTGCTGCCCACACTAGCTTGGTACTGCGAATTACTGCACTGAGTCGGAATCCAGCAGCAGAAAGCCCAGTGACACTGTCAACATGCCAGGCATTTGCTACATCAGGTGAGAGATGGTAATACATCAGGAAGTCAGTCCTTCTACTCCATAGATGAATATTTTAACAGAGACTGTTAAGTCAGCTTAAGTAAAAATATCTGTTAGATTTCAGTTTTGACAACATTTGGTCACAGCAGTCAAGATTAGGTATTTTGCGTATGATAAATTTATTAATAGTGCGTAACAGTGTTTCATACTGACAGTGTGTTAATTCTGTAAATATGAGCTGTCCTAGTTTACTGCATTGTATTAACTTATTTTCAACTACTTCCTGACAAATGATCAGGGTAGTAAGTATTATATTCAAATGTTTTGTTTTTATGTCATACTTTCTGACATGTTCCACACCCACGAGAATCATCTCATTTTTTTGGATTTATGGAACGAAAACTGAATCTAACCTAATCTAATCTGAAAGCATAATGCAGCCCCAAGTACAGGTCAGTACCTTCCATATCATAAGTGGCTATTAATGCAATTGACAGCATCAGAATGGCAGAATGAAGTTGGTGGCCAGCAATTATACATAGAAGTGTGGGAAAATGGACAAATCAGAGCCCACGTGCAAAAAGAATTTCCATCCGGCCACTAACAGAGACGATCAGAGATAGTTCAGGAATCATATGTGCCTATGTCTGCCTGCTACTATTGCACCTGATCCCCAAATTTCGGGTGACAGCAGTACATTGTAGGAAATTGCTGTGCACCACTTAGAACCAATGAGATTGTTCTGGAACGAGGTGTGATTTTCTGCAATAATGTCCTCTAAACCTGTAGTAACTGCATCAAATCAGTTCATTCATTTGGCAAGCCATGGCATCCACTTCGTCTGATAAGTAATCACAATTCACCAATGTCAGTGCCGATGATGAGGCACTATTACAAGGCAGCACAACAGCACTGACTGACGGCAGCATTATTGCTTCCTGAATCCTGTCACTCAGATCTGTGATGACATCCTGCAGCACTTCTTTCTAAGATGCTACTATGGCTTTAACCTCAGCTGGGCGATACCTACTAAAGAGCACACAATGTAATGTGTCGAGTACAGCTCCTGCATTGATTTTAATATGCATTTGTCTCAGGTATTGCAATGACTTCCTATCTCCAATGTCTTCTTGCATTAAAAACTGATGCACATGTTCCTCCTGTGATGCAGACACTCGTCAAATCAACTCTGTCTTCAGTTTATGCAATAAATCTTGTGCAGGACGTGTCATGATTACGTCTCCAACTCCAGCTGCAAAGTGGTGGTCGGGCTGACTGAGCATTAGAGCAAACTTCATAGAATACGTGGTTATTCTTGCATAACGATAATAGCTTCCACCTGCGCAAACCAGAGTGCTGTATTGTGATGTCAGAATGGCGATAAAGCCATAGCAAGTATCGACACTGTCAGACCTTCAGATCCAACAGAATCTTACATTTTAGTAGTTTGAAACTTCTGTGGTCAATTACAGCAATTCGTATTTATTCTTCTACTGTAGTAAAATAATGCTAGGCAAGATCTCTCTCTCTTATGCATAAACATTTACACTGTTTACTTTCAGGGAGCATCACTAAGTAAAAAAAATGTCGATGCCAAATCAAGAGCACCTCTTGCAGCTGGTCCACAAACTCACTGGCAGCTATGAAACACAGCAAGCAAGTGTCTTATTTGCTACAGTGAGCAAACAATTATGACTAGTTTCTAGTGTTTAGATATAAAGAAAACAGTCATTGGAGAGTGTGCCAGTGTTTACAGACCGCAATATTTACTATGAAATGCAAAAATATTGATGTTTTAAGAAAGTAAAAGAACAGGAGGATGCGTGGAAGGAGTAATGAAAGGGTGACACTCCAGGAATTCAAATAATGAAGATGACAAATTTATTGACTTCACATAGAATAGTCAAATTATGAAATCTGTGGTAACTGCTTCTACTACATACATATTTATTAAAAACACCACTCATATTTTTGTAATTATGGTAGTTCATCAGAAAAACACACTTTCTTGAGCTGAAGCAACTGCAATGTAAATGATTTGCTTTTAATTAATTCATGCTTCAAGGCTGACAAAATAAACACAATAATATTATTGATCATTACTCTTCGTACAATATAGCAATGAAACAACATTTAAACTGCTTGTAACTGTGTTATTAATAACAATTATAATTTTGTATGGCTTTATAAAATGAGATGCACCAATTCAAATATCTGGCAATTTTGTGTGTTGTCATGGTTAGCCATCTGCTCTTCTCTGAAAGTTCCTTCCGACTAACATGATTTTGCTGGCAGTCTTGAAAGTAATGCAAAGTTCGATGCAGTACTGTCATATCTCATCTTAATGACATGCAACAGTCTTTTTCCACTAGTTTAGATATCACAGCAACATTAACTTCAGTGACTAAAGTATGACAAAATTAATGTGAGTAGCTCAGTACTTTGTTACAGCACATTTATAGACAGGAGTAAATATGAAGCAAAGCACATTGTGGCTTGCCTACTTACAGCCTCGTACAGTTTTTTGCTTAAAGAAGAACAGAAACTTTAAAAAAGAAAACAGTGTTCTCAGAGCTACATTTTTTCTTTTTTTTCAGAAGTACTTAAAAATTTTCAGTTAGAATTGGAGCTACCCCTAATTCAGAGACTACCAAGGAAAGATGGTTACTGTGTAAAAATTATTCCACTCTTATGAAAAAGTAGCAGTGTAATTGTGTTTTATTCATTATTTCACGTGTTTCATAGTTGTAAGGTTTCCTTTTTGATTCACATTATTGAGTCATATACAACATTATCATAAAGTCATCGCATTTTTACACGAAATTTATACATGACAAATACTTTGAAAAATGACACTGGTATTTGTTTCATAAAATGGATTAAATATTAATCATATCAAAAAGAAAATTCACTTAAGAAAACTCTGAAATTATGAGACAAAATGGCTGGCCAGCACTTAGCTTAAAGAGGAACCATTTTTAGTATTGGCAATAGATACACATAAAAAACAAGAAACTCTCCTAGCTTTCAGAACTACTAGTTTGTTCTTCAGGGGAGAAAGATAAATAGTTTGGGGGAAGGGTAGAAAGGAAAGCCAAATCATTCAGGCCCCAGGATGTGTTGGGTCCACCTACTGTGAGGGGAAACAATAGGTGAGTGGGGAAGGAGATTAAGTCCTGAAGGGTGGATGGTAGGGTGTGTTGGAAGGCAAATTGCCATCTGCAGTTTTCAAGGAATCTGGTACTGAGTAAGAGGATCCAAATAGCCTGTCTGGTGTAGCAGTTAGTCATGTCCATCAAGTCACATTGTTGGAGCATGTTCAGCAATTGGGTACTGAATGTTCCCATGCTGGAAAGTTCTTCTATGTCCATTCATGCACTTAGACAATTTGGTGGTGGTCATTCCCATACAAATTGCTGTGCAGCAGACATATGTGAGTTGGCAAACAACATGCCACATCTTGCAAGTTGCCCTGCTTTTGATATTGTAGGATTTATCAATGGTGGCACTGGAGTTGGTGGTAGTGGATGGGTGAGAGGGACAGGTGTTACAGTGAGAACAAACGAAAATCCAAGGGGTAGGAAAAATGGCCTGGAAATGTCCTACTGTTTGACAATTAGGTCTTCATCACTTAAGAGCTTGACATTATCTGACAGTTATTTACACAAAACAGAGAATTTTAACTGTTTATAATGCAAACATCCTACACCTGTGCTTATGTTTTGGTTACAAAGTGGGTATGAAGCAAATAATTATTTCCATTTCTGATATTTTTAGCTTTGCTTTTGGCGATTTTGATTGATTTTCTTGTACTAAGTAACAAATATATTTTTTTCTTTTTTTTAGTGCAAATTTCTTAATGATTGCAGATGTATGTGACACAGAGAGATTTTTGAGGACTGTAAAGAGAGTGCATTTTTCTTTTCCTTTTTCTTTAATGAGGTTCTCCACAGGACACATACAATTTCTAACAGAGATGGAAAATCACAGACAAGAAGCTAAAATTTGTGCTCCCAAAATGCTTTTGAGCATGCAATTGCAAAAATGGGAAGTTTATAGTGGAAAATGATGTTGGGATATGGAAAAGACTAAGAAATAAGGAGCAAAATGTTGACAATTCCCAGAGCTCCTTCAATCTAAAATTGGTAAATATATCTGAATTTTTACTTCAGATAAGAAAGGAAAACCTTCATGTGGTGGTCTTCTTGGCAAGGCCATAGAGGACATCAAGATATTAACTAGGGATATGAATAGTTTGGTCGAGAATGTGAGAAAAAATATCAATGATCGAACTTGATTTAATTACACACTATGATGATGCAAGAAATGTGGTCTACAACTTAATAGGCTAGCACCTGAGAGGATGGGAGTGGGGAGGAAGGTTTATTGACTGGGAAAAATCACAATACTATGTGTGCATAAATGATGTTTAATGATACTGAAGGTACAATTTATAATCAGAACACTTCTTATTTAATACACAAAACACAATCTAATGGTAGGCAAATTGGTAAGCATACTTTTATGGCCAGCAAACACTGTCAAATCGTATTTAAGTACTCAGTATCAGTGCATTCATGTTCTTGTTAAATATAAGAGGCCAATCATCTTACATTTATAATACAGAATAATACAAATAAACCAGAGACGCGAAATAAGGAATTATCAATGTAATTTTCAGCAAAATTGCTGTGCGTTGTTCTGCAACTCATTATCACATAATTCAGAAATGATGTAGAGTGTGTGTGTGTGTGTGTGTGTGTGTGTGTGTGCAGATCTGCACAAGAACATATGCAACTTCACAAATATCATTAGAATTTGGCAATACACAATCAATAAATGTGAATGTTGATAACTGTATGACTGCTAATTATGATATGACAAAGTCAAAATTTTATATTGGCTTGCTCATTTCCATTCATTAATTCAGTACTGGGGCCCAAGTGTAATATGCTGTGATCATTATCAGACCTCTTGTAGAGAACTATTTAAGTAACGAGGTATAATATAAACTCTTAACAGACATTTACTTCTTTGTTAAGTTTGCCATGAACAACTAGTAACCATCTGTAGACAATGGCAGATTCTAAACAGAACTCTAAAAGAGGGGCAAAAATCCACTCATTTTAGTTTAATCTCAACCGTGTTCCTGCATAGAAACAACAAGTTAAATATACAACCCATACAATCTACAATTCTATTTCTAGAAAAATTAAAAAATGTTGTATATATTTTTCCTGTGTGTGTGTGTGTGTGTGTGTGTGTGTGTGTGTGTGTGTGTGTGTGTGAGAGAGAGAGAGAGAGAGAGAGAGGAAATGCGCGCTTGTGCGGTTGGGTGTGCAGGTGCACACACGCATGTGTGTGATCGCACTTCAGTTAGTAGATTTAAATCCAGTTTAAACTTCATGCAATTTAGCTTGGACTCAGGAAAGATATCGCAACCTTTTGTAATTAGCTCCAAGGTCTCAAGATCTCAGTAATGAGACAAACTGTAACTTGGAACTGAAGGTCTCAAAAAGAAAAAATAATAATAAACCAAACATAACGTCTGACAAAGAAAAGAAATAATAATAATAATAATAATAATAGGACATGTTCTGAGGCACCAAGGGATCACCAATTTGGTACTGGAGGGCAGCGTGGAGGGTAAAAATCGTAGAGGGAGACCAAGAGATGAATACACTAAGCAGATTCAGAAGGATGTAGGCTGCAGTAGGTACTGGGAGATTAAGAAGATTGCACAGGATAGAGTAGCATGGAGAGCTGCATCCAACCAGTCTCAGGACTGAAGACCACAACAACAACAACAATAATCTTAGGCAGATGTTGTGTTTCATACCTGAAAATCATATTAAAGTAAAATGCTTAATCATGTCCTTCATTATGTCAAGCAAGGTATTTCTCATAAAGTAAATGGTGTGCTGTTGTTAGTATTCTCCATTCTATTATACTTCCAATTTATACAGAGTCTGTTCCTTTCAGTTATATTCTCTGTTTCGCTACACTTCCAAAGGCATTTCACAAGAAGTACAAGTGAGCACATTAAATAAGCAATAACAAAATCAAAAGATATAAGTATTATATAATTATGTTGATTTTCCCTTATATTCTTTGACACAGAATTTAATGCCCAATGGCAGTGAAAACATTAAAGGTATGGAACACTGAGTAAGGATTAGGGAAGGAATAAACCAGGGCCTTGAAGAATAAAAGGAAATATCCCAAGTAATTTATAGACACTCCAGTAAACCTTATTCAAGTTGATTAAGAGAGTATCAGATAACAAGATAGCCAAATATGAGTAGAGTGTCAAGTCTGCCACATTATCACATTCGGGGTGTTCATTTGTTAAGAAACAGGATTCTGTCTAGTTGTTTGGACAGCTACAACAACAAAGATCTTGCACAAGAAAACCTATATTCAGCAAATCTAATCAAATACAGACTAAATCTACACCAAAGTGCCAAAGAAATTGGTATAGGCATGCATATTCAAATACAGATATATGTAAACATGCAAAACATGGCGCTGAAGTCAGCAAGGCGTATATAAGACAAGTGTCTGGTGCTATTGTTGAATCAGTTACTGGTGCTACAATGGCAGGTTATCAAGATTTAAGTGAGTCTGAATGTGATGTTATAGTCAGCACACGAGCGACAAGACACAGCATTTCTGAGGTAGCGATGAAGTGGGGATCTTGCCATAAGACCATTTCATAAGTGTACTGTGAATATCAGGAATCTGGTAAGACATCAAATTTCTGACACTGCTGCCACCAGAAAAAGAATGGGTTCAATGACGACTGAAGAGAATTGTTCAATGTGGCAGAAGTGCAGTTCTCCTGCAAATTGCTGCAGATTTCAAAAAGTGTCGGCATGTGAACCATTCAATGAAACATCATCGATATGGGCTTTCGGATCCAAAGGCCCACTCATGTACCCTATATGGCTGCATGACACAAAGCTTTATGCCTCGACTGGGCTTGTCAGCACCGACATTGGACTGTTGATGACTGGAAATATGTTGACAGGTCAGATGAGTCTTGTTTCAAACTGTATTGAGCGGATGGAGACGACCTCATGAAACCATGGACTCTGCATGTCAGCAGGGGACTGCTGAAGCTGGTGGACACTCTGTAATGGTGTGGGGCATGTGCAGCTGGAGTGATATGGGACCCCTGATACATATGGATACGACTGACAGGTGACACGTACGTAAGCACACTGTCTGATCACCTGCACCCATTCATGACCATTGTGAATTCCGAATGACTTGGGCAATTCCAGCAGGACAATGCAATACCCCACATGCCCGGAATTGCTACAGAGTGGCTCCAGGAACACTCTTCTGAGTTTAAACACTTTTGCTGGCCACCAGACATGAACATTACTGAGCATATCTGGGATGCCCTGCAATATGCTGTTCAGAAGAGATCTCCATGCCCTTGTACTGTTATGGATTTATGGACGGCTTTGCAAGATTCATCGTGTCACTTCTCTCCAGCACTACTTCAGACGTAAGTTGAGTCCATGCTATGTTTGTTGTGGCACTTTTGCTTGCTCACGGGGACCCGACACAATATTAAGCAGGTGTACCAGTTTCTTTGGCTCTTCAGCATAAGAAGTACTGTTGATGGATCACATTAATAAAATTTCAGCAATTAAAAAAAAAAAAAAAAGGAAAGGATAAGTAAGGTTTAATGTCCCACCAGCATCAAGATCATTACAGATGGAGATGCTTGGAATGTTTCAAGGGTGTGGAAGGAAATTGACTATCCCTTTCAAAGGAACCATCCCAGCATTTGTCTGGAGCAATTTAGGAAATTCACAGAAAACCTAAATCTGGGTGGTCAGAAACAGATTTGGTCCATCATTGTCCCGAATGCAAGTCCAGTGTGCTAACAACTGCATCACATCATTCGGTGCAGCATTTACAGGCATGTGTGTGTTTATTCAGCGAAAGTGAGCAGTGATAATGTTGAGCAAAGTGGATAACCCCGCAACTTGCAGAGGTCTCTCTAAGGACCTCTTGAGTTCTTAGGTTAATTCTTGGTATGTTCACTCCTTAATGGTTTTACTTGCTGATAATAAAGGTTATTTTCTTCTGTACTGTTGTTGGTACAATCACAACACAGCAAAATGTTTTTTATTGGGCCTTTGCCTCCCTGTCTTGTGCTCAAGACTGGAGTTGTGTACTCTGGAACACAGGGACCCAACCAACTCATCACTAACAAAACAAGAAATTGTGAATTCCTAAAAATTTAAAATTCAATTAAAATCATACTTCATTATCCATCCTTTCTACATATTATCTAGATTCAAGTATTGGAAATTGCTCATAATGACATGTCAAGTTGCAGTGCTAATTGTGGACCTGTACTGACAAACAAAAGTCCTCTACAGTTACAGATTTAATTACTATCTGCATAAAAAAATATTAACGTTCGCAACAAACTGTTGCCTCATCAGGAAAGAGGGAAGGAGAGGGGAAGACGAAAGGAAGTGGGTTTTAAGGGAGAGGGTAAGGAGTCATTCCAATCCCGGGAGCGGAAAGACTTACCTTAGGGGGAAAAAAGGACAGGTATACACTCGCACACACGCACATATCCATCCACACATACAGACACCTCTTTCCTGATGAGGCAACAGTTTGTTGCGAAAGCTTGAATTTTGTGTGTATGTTTGTGTTTGTTTGTGTGTCTATCGACCTGCCAGCGCTTTTGTTCGGTAAGTCACCTCATCTTTGTTTTTATATATAATTTTTCCCACGTGGAATGTTTCCTTCCATTATATTGATAAAAAAATATTAAAGTACTTGTGTAAATATTAAGCTAGCAGGAGGAGATAAACAGCACCTATTTATTATAAATAAGCAAGCAGCAGCTCTTTTCCCCAGAGGCTGGCATAAGTACAAATATTATTAAACAGTATAGAAGAGGTACTGTTAATACTGTGTAAGATTCAGTTTCTAATGGTTGCTTTTCTTCTATAAATATATAATTGGTTGGTTGGAGGCTAAGGGTCTGAACAGCAAGGTCAGCAATCCCTTGGTTCACAGGTAGTTCATCTGAAGTTGGTGACGTCTGCCAGGGATGTGTTCTGGTGATGAAAATACATAGGAGTGGAAAAATTGAGGCAGTGATGCAAAACTTACATCAAAACAGAAAAAAAAAATAACAGAGAAGTGTACGGTTCGAGGCAGTATGTAGATCAGAGCAGATGAGGTGTCTCCCCACCCACATCTGATCCCTGCCATCTCAATTATGGGTGAAGACAGTTACAGAGCAACGAATGCCTTCTAGTCGGTAGATTCCAAACAGTTAAAGTGACAAGGCTAAAAATGCAATGGACAACAGTTGGACACTAATAAAAACAAAATGAGACAAATAGGTAAGGCAGCATGTGGATGTCCCCGGAGACCTGCATGTGACGGGAGCCATCCAACCAACAGCTGTTCCACCCCCTGATCCGTGTTAATCATGGTGTTAAAGGGCACCCACTGTTCAATAGTGTGCTACCCCTAAAATGGAAAATAGGGTGGCAGAAATAGAGGCAAACTGCAGCCAAATGGGAAAATTGTTGGATGGTGATCATACAAGTTCATTGCTACCATCAAAGCTGAAGAGGAAAGATCCCTCCTTCAGCAAGGAGACTGTCTATGGGACTAGTCTAACAGGCACCAGTGGCCAGTTGAATGCCACAAGTATGGTGTGGGTCTAACAATTTCAAAGCTGAAATTTCTGCCAAGCCATTAACCTGGCAACTACAGTCCAGTCAGGACAAGACTATGATCCAGAAAATATAGAGAAGAATAGCACTATCTGCATTCCAAGAGATGTGGGCAAGGAAGCAGAGAACAGTAAGCTTTTGTATGCAACTAACTTTTAGTTGGCAAATATGGTGCAGCCAAGACAGCTTTTGATCAAACGAGGAGGCCCAAAACATGGGGCTGTAGAACAATATCGAAATGCTGGGTACCAAAGGAGGGTTCTGAGTAAGGATGAACCATGCTACAATGACAGAAATGCCTGCTCTGCATTTTTTTTGCAGGACAAAATTGGAAACCATGGGAAAGTGTCCAAGCAGAGACCCTTCAGATGGCACCCTGGGGCTGGTGTTCAGTCGAAGCTATGGAGTGGGAGCTGTACCAAATGCAAAAGTCAACAACATACAGTGTGGAGTTGACCACTGGTCCAACTGGGGTCACAAGCCATTAACAGTGATGAGGAAGAGAGTGACACACAGCATGGATCTCTGTGGGACATCATTCTCTTGGACCCACTGAGAACTGAGTGAACTATCAACTCCAACCCACAACAACCTATGGGAGAAAAACTGATGAATAAAAATTTGTAGGGCGGCTTGAAAAGTACCAGTCATGGACGGTAAGTAAAATGTGATTGTAGCAAGTGGTGTTGTATGCGATGAAGTGTTGGTGTTGAGAATAAAAAAATACCTGTCAGATTGCTGTTTCCAACTAACCAGATGGTCAGTTATGGCTTGTCTCTACCAGAAACCATGCTGACAGGGGAACAAAACACTCTGAGATTTGATAATCCAGAATAATCTATGTGCAACTGTTCTTTCAAGAAATTTGCAGAGCACATTGGTGGGGCTAATCAGTCGGCAGCTGTCAACAGACACTGGGTTTTTACCCGGCTTATGTACTGGGATGATGACAAAGACCCTGAGTAGATGTGGCCTTTGAGTAACATTCGAATGTTCAATCATCTGATCGTGAATTGAATCAGGGCCAGCGCCTGTATCATGGGGTGAAGTAAGAGCTTTAAGCAGTTCCCAATCAATGAAAATTATATAATTTGGCTTGGTGAAGGACACGGGAGTGGAGGGGAGGGCATAGGGGGAAGTCTTCAATTTTTCGTTTCTGAGTTAGAAAGGCAGCTAGGTAAGAAGAGGATGTGGACACTGCCACAAAGTGCATGATGAGGTTCTCATCATGACCCGACGCATCAGTAAAAACCCCGCCCTGAAGGATGAGACATGGCAACCCAGAAGACTACAGAGCTAGGTTCACATCTGTGAGGAACAGGCATACATTCCTGATGAGGAGATATGGCACTCCCAGCATTACTACTTAGTGTACCTAATTATATGGTGAGCTATAGTGATGAGTCTCTTTAAAAGTGAGCAGGGCAGTCTGTGAAGGGTGTTGCTTGAGACGTTGCATGGCCCTACGACGATCCTCAACAGCTATTGTGCAAAATGTATGTCTCACCTCAGGACTTTCCAACGACAGAGTGCCTGTAGAAAGAGGAATAGCAGTTCCAGTGGTAAGGGTGATAGCTTCAGAGATGATTCTCGTAACCTTGCCAGTGGTATCTGACTGACAGGAAGCGAAGATGACAGTAGAGATATGCAAATGCCAGTTGGCTCCTCATGGAGCATATCATGGTAATTGGTCTAGCAGGTGGTGCCAAGGAAGTGACAGGATCACCGTCACAAAGATCGTAGTGGTGTGACCACTGTAGTGAGGCCACAAGATTGAGGGAAAGTGATCATAAGGTCAATTGTGGAAATGGTGCATGAGAAGCACGGAGATGGGTAGGAGTACCATCACTGAGGATGCACAGACTGAGACTGGAAAGAAGCTGGTCAGTCAGATGCCCCTACCAGACTACGCGTTATTTCCTCACAGTGATTGGTGCATAATGAAATCTACAAGCAAGAGAAAAGATGGGGCAGAACTTTTGGATTCCAATATGGTATGGAGGGGAAGAATCTGCTCACCGACAGTACCTGTCTGCACCAACTTACAGATCCCTCCAGTGGCCCTCCCGAGGACAGTATGATTAGTCAGAATGTACAGTAACCACAAAGCCTTAGGGAATGGCCATCAGTGAAGTGAGTTTCTTGGAGGGCGATACAGATTCACAATAAGAGGAAATTACCTGTTGCAGTTCCAAAAGGTGACTTGTATCCATTACAGTTGCACTGGATCATCACACTGAGGGCACACTGGTTAGGCACGAAGGAGCCAGAAGAACTGGTCATGTCCCAGGACTATTGTCTACCAACTGTGCAGGGAGACCTGGTAGCTATGGAGTCACCGAAATAGTCTTCTTCTTCTTCTTCTTCTTCTTCACAACTTTTGGTGGCAGAGATTCTTGTGAGGTGACGGGTGAAGAGCAGACAGCCCTGGGACCCACAGTCCACGGCACTTTCCGCCATAGGGGTCCAGAGAGGGAGCATTATCTCTGGTAGATGCTGGGGATGTGTAATGGGAACTACACAAGAGGAGGGCAGTGGTACACCTGGTTTGGAAAAAACTGAGGTAGGAATGAGACAGCAATGATTTTTGCATGATTCATCATCATATCAAAAGGATGCAGGTGTTCATATTTTTTTTTCTTTTTTTCTTGCTGCGGTATATGACACCCAGTCAAGTCATTTATATTCTTGCATTTTCTTTTCTTTGTTAAATACTTAGCAAGTTGGTGAACATTGAGGAAGGTATCCGTACAACTGATACATAAAGGCAGTTGTTCACAAGGACAACCTCCATGGAATAATTATTGACAGTTTTTGAATTTTGGGTTCTGATGTGTAGTGGGATGACACATCACCAAAATGTAAACATTGGAAACATCTCATGTGTAGCAAGACATATAGTTTCACTCCCACATCTGAACACTACAACTTTACCTATTTTTGGGAGGACATTTCCTTTAAATGCTTACATGAAAGTGCCCTTATGCGTTCGGTTATCCTTGGAACCTTTTTATTTGTGTTGGACATAATGTGCACCTAGTCGTTTGAGATTAGCTATTAGCTCCTTGTCCGTTTGTAGTGTAAGTCCTCTGTGAAAGGTAACTCCTTGCACCACATTCACAGTTTTTGTAGGGAAATAGTCACTGGTGTGTCACTCTGTCATTCAAATGCCTGAAAAGTTTGAGATCGTACAGCAGAGGTGGCCTTAATCAATAATGATCCACTGCAAATTTTTTCCACTGAGTCCACTTCTTTAAATTTTTCCTCCGTGTCTTCCACAAAAAGTAATGGTTTTATCACCATAAAAATATCTTTATCTGTTGTACTACACACCATGTATTGAGGGAATTCTTTCGCTCCCAGTTGTCTGGCTTGTCCCTTTTCCCATAGGGTATCCAGTTTAAACAAAACGGTACAAATGTAATTCTCTGTGTAGAAATATTAAGATCTGCCTGCTGAGATGACCGAATTGGACCTGATGCCACCAACTCCGATCAAAGATTCTCCCTATGGGTGCCACCCAGCCGCAGCAAAGATCATTGGCACAATGGCTGTTGGTGAGAGCCCTGATGTTCGAGAAGGAGAGGCCTCTACTCCTCAGCACGTGTGGGAAGCTAGCAACTTCGGCATTAGAAGTGCGATTCCTGTGTTACCAGGGGACTCTATCAAATGGTACATAATGATCCCACAATATTGGATTGGCTACTGCGTAACCTTATAAGCACATATATGAGTCTACACAGTTATTGTGCATAGAGGATAGTAAATGCTGGTAGGCAGTAGGCACTATCTAACTCTCTTCCCAAGTCGGTCCACACTACAGAAAAAGTTTTGAAAACGGAGATGAAACTCAAAAGAGAACCAAAATTACTTCAGCCAAACAGTTCTGTAAGGGAAACAAACGAAGATGGTGAGGTAAGAAAACAGAACCTTGGGAAATAGCCAGGGCGATATCAAGGGCTGCCAACATGAGAAAGAAAGAGAAAGAGGGATAGTTAGAGGTGGGAGGCTGCAGCACAAGAAAGAAAATAGGTATTGCAGTAGCTCGCCAGGCACATACTCATGAGTTGCAAGTCTCCTGAAGTGTATAAATCTATACCTTGATGGGATCTTTTGCAACATAATGAATGAATCAAAAATTATAATACATGCTGAGACCACTTCTCTTACATTCTAACTGAGAACTGCATGTAAAGTAGCCACCACATGTTCTTTGCAATGTGTCTGTAGAATACATGTACAGCTGTTCTCTCATAAGCAATAGAAATAGTGCCACATTTTAAGGATGCCATCAGACTTCATACAGGTAATCACAGCACAGGATGGGCATGGCATGGGATAGCTGCATATTTGATATTTTAATAATTGGGTGTCCTTACTGAACCAAGTGAGTTTATCTGCCATAAAAATTGGGTGTCTTTACTGTAATAGGTGAGCTTATCTGCCAATCAGCTGTGCACATCATGATAAACAATAACAAGTATGCCAGAAACAGTTATATGCCTAATCATGGAAGAGCTAGTTACATTTACCGGGAAAAACAAACACAAAACTCAGAACAGCACTTTCTAATAGTGATTAAAATTGTACAATAATTTTCCCATGGAGATAACAAAAACACATTTATTTAGAGTCCAAATGTATCTCTTAAATAATGCATACTTGACAATTAAAGATTACTTAGAGAAATCTGACTACAGATTAATAATATACATCTGTTACATTTCAACACTTTTTAAAAGAAAATCATACACCCAAACATCTTTTATGCATAATACCAATGTCTTGCCATCTTTGTGAGTACAACATCTTATTCATCGTGATTGGCTGACTAAAAGTTTCAGACAGGCAGAAGGGAAGACACTGAGATGTATGAGTGTCATGGCAGTTTGGTTCTAAGGTCAAATTCATGTTTGTGTGGCGTGTGCAATGAAATATTCAAAGTTTTGGAAGGAAAAATTCAAGATGGCTGAAACAGCTAACTAGTGCTACGTAAAAATCCGAGATTGCAGAAATCAGTCACTTGCACTAATGTATAATTGGGCACTCTAATAACAGCCTCACAATACATTTAATCTCTCATGAAATTTGTTGTGATGAATCACACATTATTTGAAAATACCGTTAAAGCCCAATATATCACAAATTCAGGTACAAGGGTGGAGGTGTGTGTGTGTGTGTGTGTGTGTGTGTGTGTGTATAGCATGTTTCCCAACCAAGCAAAATATTAATCTGCCAATATAAGGAATTGCTGGAACAATGGAACAAGTGGTCCATAACAGAAAATGCAACAGATTGTAATGAATCCAGGTTTGAACTCTTAGTTAAAAACTGACTCTATTGATACCATCTTTTCTTATGAATGTTTTGATACCACTCTAGGCCAAATTTGGTGATACTCAATTTTAGCAGGGGAGCTTGGTATGTTGATGTACTTTTCAGCTGTTACAATTTCTTTAGCTCTTTGTTAAAGCTAAGAACAATGTTTTATATGTTTTGAATACAAGAATATGAAAACTCCAGAAAATTAGCACCATGGTACTTTTTCACCTAATTCAAATAAAAGTAAATAAAAATCATAGATGTTAGAAATGTGTGTCACGCATAGATACAGTGTTTTATTTTTTATTATACACAATGAGTAACACAGTTTATATTGCTATGGCTACAATCAGACTGTAATTCATCTATTGTACATTAAAGTGATCATGCAAAATAATGTGGTCAGCTGTGTGAGCTAGTTTTGTAATGGATAGTTGTATCAAATAGTCTCAAGCAGTTACAATATTTTCTTAGTCCTTTGAAAAGATTTTATGTTGTGAACAGTTCTGTAACGGAAGCTGTTTTGTAAATGTGGTCTTTGTGATCATGATGAACAAAACTGTTCTTCAGTCAGATAACACCAAAACCCTCAACCTGAATAACAGCTTTTTTGAAGGATTATTACAACTCCTCAATGCCAGTGAAACATAATTAACACAAAATTTAATAACAACATGGTTGCCATGAAAATTACTTACAAAATTGTAACAGTGTACAACTGCATGAAAACTTTTATTTATTGAACTCTCTTAACAATCACACAGTAGGTGAGTTAAAAGCCAGGATATGAAAATCACAGACTAAAATAATTATTATTGTGTTTTTCAGTGGCATTTGTAAAATAATTTTCAAAAAATAAACAAAATAGTGGCAACCAAATACAGAAGAATGATGCACATGAAATGTGAAAAATTCTGGAAAAACAGAAGAGGAACAGGATGACAAAAAATTGGTGCATTAGATTTCAGGCAGAAAGAAAAGTGACTTTAAAATATTATTTTTTATTTTTCATTAAATTTTGTTTGGGAACTTTAATCAAATTGACAAGAATGAATGATGACAAAATTTTGGACGACACTGGGATGCTGTACAAAATGAAATTCTGAACTATAGTATAGCACTGGAAAGAAACAGTGCATGTTTGACACAATTTCACCAACTATAGACTCACCATCTGTCCAAAGTAACAAAATGTTACAGAAAATTAACAAAATTTCTAGAAAAATACAAATGTCTGAGGAACTTGCAGAACTATTTATTAAAAGCATATGTGATGAAAGTAATGACTGTTTCATGATGCTGACTAAGTCTAGTGACAACAGGTTAGTGAATAATTTAACATTTTGCAAATTTTTAACATAGAAGAGCGCTTCAGCAGCTGTGAATTGTTCAAAAATTAAGAAATTCAGCCTCCAGTTGCAAGGTAAAATTTTATTAGTTTACATAGGTTTCGATGCCAATAATGGTATCTTCTTCAGAACAAAAATTAAATTATTTTGAGGGCCAAATGTTGGCCATGTCACAGAATAAAATTAAAACGGAATAAAGTTGCACAGTCATAAGATGAAGCCTGTCAAAACTAAAAACATTAAGACCAACGTAGACGGAGCTACGCCGGCCAGGAATAAGTGTCACAGGTAAGCAAAAAGGAAACTCTTGTTGCTTACATGTGACTCTTATTCCTGGCAGGCGTAGCTCTGTCTACGTTTGTCTTAATGTTATTAGTTTTGACAGACATAATATTATTACTATTCGCCTTTATTCTGTGACATGGCCAACGTTTGGCCCTCAAAATAATTTAATTTTTGTTCTGAAGAAGATACCGCTATTGGCATCGAAACCTAAGTAAACTAATAACATTTTACCTTGCAACTGAAGGCTGAATTTCTTAATTTCTGAATAACTTAACTGTTTTTGGGAAATTCTGATTGACAAAAGCTTGAAGATTTTATTATGGGGAGGTGTGCATAAAGACAAAGTTGTTACTAACACGCTTGTGTGCAAATCAACAAAGAGTGCTGTTAAGAGATATTACATGTGTCTTCTTACAGAGGGCTATAAAAGTCCTATGCAAGAGAAGTATTAAAAATAACATCTGATATTACAGTAATGATAGTGACTGAAACAAATGCTGTGGAGCGAAGTGGAGTTATAGAAAAGCATTAAGTTCGCAGAGGATCATGAAATCCATTCATGATAAAAGCATGGTAAACTCAAGACCTCGAGCCAATGTAGCATTACCTCAGAAACTTTCATCTTTCCCTACCACATATTTTTCTCTGATTTATCTGACCATCTTTATACACGTTATCTTCCACTGTTGATAGAGTTTTAGAGTGGTTATAGTTAAATCTCTCAAACAATGGAAAATCCAGGATGGAATGTAACAATGTTATGAGAAAAAAAGTAGTTACTCACCATGTAGCAGGGATGCTGAGTTGCAGATAGGCACAACAAAAAGACTCTCACAATTAAAGCTTTCAACCATTAAGGCCTTCATCAACAACACACACACACACACACACACACACACACACACACACGCACACACGCGCTTGCAGTGTCGTGGTTTCAGTTGCCTGAGACTGCAGCCGTGAGAGAGTTGCGTTTGCGCACGTGCGTGCGTGCGTGTGTGTGTGTGTGTGTGTGTGTGTGTGTGTGTGTGTGTGTGTGTGTCTATTGTTGACAAAGGCCTTAATGGCTGAAAGATTTAATTGTGAAATTCTTTCTGTTGTGACTATCTGCGGCTCACTGTAATCTCTTAGTATGATATAACGTTATTTACATTTTTATAAGTTTTTTTAGAAATTTATTAGTAATTTTTGGAAAGGAATGTGATTCTTACCATCTATACCTGAAAATATTACTGCACAAACTAATAATTTTTGTGTATTTCTAAATTTTGTCACGTCTGAAGTCATGTGATGAAATATTTGCCTTATTTGATCATTATTACGTTGAGCTGATGAAATATTAGGCACACTAGTGATATTTATGCTGTTTTATAGAAATGTGACTAGCCTCGGAGAAAATACTGCATTTATTCAAAAGGATTCTGTATTTGTTATGAGTAACTTGTATGAGGAGTGGGCATTTTGTATTATCAAAACTGGTTGAGCACAAAGATGTAAATATATATAAATTTTGGCCTTGATTAGAAAAATATTGTACCTTTCATGAAATTTGGTTCTTTGGCGAATTATTTGCTAAAATATTGGCTGTCAGACTTGGTATTTCACTGCAACATTGTGGGCACAGTCACTGTCAAATATGATTACTGTGGGAACAACTGAAGCATTAGTAAGAATCCTTTGTGAGAATGGAGATCTTTGAGTTATATTTTTACAAATTGTGTTAGATCTGTTAATCATCTCTATTACAATGAGATGAATGTTAATTAGAGAAAAGAAATTGATTGGCAAATTAGCATGATTCTTGGAGCTTGATGTATTAATATGTTTTTCAGTTGTTACAATTTCTTTACCGTTCTTGAAGCTAATAGGAACATTTTGTATGTGTACAAAACATGAATATGGAAACTTCATTTTAATACTTTTATGTTAATTTAAATAAAAATTACATATTTCTAAAGATGGAGTAATTTTACATCATTCAGAGACATTAAGTTTTATTTCTGATTGTACACGGTGAGCAACAGTTTACATTTCTATGTTTTCAAAGATCGTAATTCATCTGTCGTACAAAAATATCTTTGGTCACGAATGAATCAAATAATATTGTGAGTTGTGTGAGCAAGTTTGTAATGGAGAGTTGTACCAAGTAGCCAATCTCATGTAGTTGTTACAAAATTGTCTTAGTCCTTTGAAAAAGTTTTATTTTGTGAAAAATTAGCTATTTTGTGGCTATGGTCTTTAGATGAAAACATCGAATTACACTACGATTACGAAGACTAAAATTGTATTTTCAAATAACAGCTATACCATGGACCTTAATAATTGGCTTACTATACCCCTCGCTTACCACTTGCAGTGAGAAGAAAGTAGTACAAACACTTAAAAATAACTTGGCTACTGTTAAAATTATGTACGGAAATGTAACATTATTGGTTTACACTATGATTGCATGGAAACTTTTATTTATTGATTGACAATCATATAGCATCTGAATCAGAAGATGAACAAATGAAATGTGCATGTGGCATTGTCGGCAGAGATACCGCTTCTGGGGTGTTCGGCCACCTGGGGCAAGTATTTCCATTTGACGCGACTTGCACATTGATGATGATGAAATGACGACGAGAACAGCACACACACCTAGTCTTGCGTGGAGAAACTCTCTGACCTGGCTGTGAATGGGAACTGGTGCTCTCCAATTGGACAGCAGTGTTAACCACTTGACCACAAGCTAATGACTACGATATGAAGAACCGGTGACACAGGTTTCAACAGCAGTGACATCCAGTCTACAGGTGATGTTCTGCAGTGCAATGTCGACCTTGAAGACTTGAACTATTGGGCAGTTATTGACAATGAAGAATTGATTCTGGAAATCATTGATGACAATTGCATTACTAATGCTGCAAGAAATGAAAGTGGGAAAACTGTAAAAATCAGGAGGAGGAGGAGGAGGAGGAGGAGGAGGAGGAGGAAGAGGAAGAAGAAGAAGAAGAAATTTTACATGATATTCCCAAGCACATGTGAAAAATTAAATAACATAATCAAAGTGTTTACGTGGATAGAGATGCAAAGCAAACCAAACATTATTCATTTGATGCAACTGACAAACATAAAACAATATGCCCATAATAAAATGCATGAAATGACCCACCAAAAAAATATTTTTGACTTCTTTGAAGTAACGGAAAAATTAATGTACAGTGGCTTGCACAGAGTGCTGTAAGTAGTTGTGTATTTTGTACTGTATTTCATACACCACAGTCCAGTATAATATTTTATTTGAAATTACTTTAGCATTATTGTTTGTTCGCCATTTGAGTGACGTTCAGCCAATTGCTGTATTTGGTGGTGTCTAAATGTTCTGCTTCTAATGTTCTTAAATTTAAATACTGTTCAATATACAGTATGGTATAATATTGCATTTTATGCTTTACCAAACCCTCTACATGTAGTTTGTCATTCCATAGCCTACTACTGAGATGCTGCGGCTGCAATATAACAGGAGGTGAATTATGTCCCAATGACTGAATTACATTATGCTTCCACTGTAGTAATAGCATTCATAAATATAAAATAGGAATGAAAATTGCCTCTACAATCCACAACCCAACCTTAGTTATGCACAGAAAGGAGCAAAGTATGTAGCCATAAAAATATTTGATCATCTCTCTAGTGACTTAAAAGTTCTGACAGAAAGCAAATTAAAATTATTTCTGTTTACCATTCCTACCACTCCATACGTAAATTTGTGATTGGGTTGTATGTACTGTATGTGAGTGGTTCACTTTCATCAGATTTTGTTGTAGATTGGGAGTAAAACAAAAAATTCAGTTTTGTAAATCACCACCAGCATATAGGCAACTTTTCACAGGGAAACAATTATCTTTGTGAACCTATTGACATGTTCCCCAAAATGGCAAGCTCTCATGTAGCTGATCTCCAAAAAATGCAAAAAACTAAATTTACAGCAGAGTGAAATCAGCACTCACATAGATTCCAATGACTTAAATCACAGTGTGGTCGTGCAAACCACTTCTGGTGAATGAAGTATATCCCTTCTACTTCTTACTGATGAATGATACATGAAATAAAAGTAATTTATACAGTAAGAAAATATTAATATAAAATAATGTCTAATGTAAATGGGCAAATACTGCACAGATTTTATTTTTATTGTGCGTGTGATGAGCTACAATGAGGGATGATGCACTTCTTCAGCATGGGACAGGGGTCGCAGCATCAAGTGAAAAGAAATAACTGCACAGATATGGCAGCACTTATTCTAAGTATTCCACTGATTGCCATCCAGCCCTGGAGATGTGTAGATTTTCATAGAACTGTTATCACAATGGTAATAAAAGATGAAATGGAAGCATGATAAACATTTGAGAGTGATAGTGATACAGTATCCAAAAGCATGAACACATCAGATTTATTTAAAGTAGAGGAAAATGTATTGCATGTTCAGTCGCAAATTATGTGGAAAGTTTATTCCTTAAATGTGATGGACATGGGATAACAGTTCTTTTTAAAAAATTAATGGAGTTGCTACAGCTTTGGTTTTCAAGTTTAGAAGATCAACTTGGGCAGTACATGATCAAACTGTTGTTATACAGACATAACAACCCACATTTGAAGGGGGGGTGAGGGGTGGGGGGGGAGACGGTTACACCACAGCACATGTGCAGACTGGTAGAACCAATTAATTATGGATGCTTTCTTACTCGATGTATAACAATCTCCCATCTTATCAAGCTACATTGTCCCATGCATAAGCATAAAAGCACTCTAAACTGGGTGAAAACTGAATGACGTAGTGCAATTTTTAATACACTATACTTTGGGAGGATGGATGTTCATGATCCGTACGGCTATCCTGATTTAGGGTTACCTAAATTGCTTCAGGGAAATGTCAGGATGGTTTCAGCACCAAGGTCATGGCTGACCACCCGTCCTCCACCCACTAACATGTTGTTGTTATGATCTTCAGTGCAAATACTAGTTTGATGCACCTCCACACTACTCTGTACTGTGCAAACCTTTTCATCTCTGAATAACTACTGCAACCTACATTCATTTGAACCTGCTTGCCATATTCATCCCTTGGTCTCCCTCTATAATCTCCTCCCACCCAACACACTTCCCGCCACTACCAAAGTCATGATTCCCTCATACCTCAGCATATGCCCTATCAACAAGTCCCTCCTTTTAGGCAAGTTGTGCCACAAATTTCTTTTTTCCTCAATTTGATTCACGACCTCCTCATTTGTTACTTTATCTAGACATCTAATCTTCTACATCCCTCTGTAACACCAAGCAAAAGCTTCTATTCTTTTCTTTTTAGAGCTTCTTATCATTAACACTTCATGCCTATACAAAGCTACACTCCATACAAATAGCTTCAGAAAAAGAGTCTCCAATACTGAAATTTATATTAGATGTACGAAATCTCTCATTTCCAGAAAAGCTTTATACATCTAATAACTTCACCTGTGCCTGATTTTATACGGCTACATTTCCACTATTTTTGTTTTTATCTTGTTGATATTATTCTTATAGGCTAATTGTTTTTAAGACCTTAAGCATTTCATTCAACTGCTGTTCTGAGTCTGCCATCTCTAACAGACAGCAGCTACAAGAGATGAGGGGCATGAAGGAGTAGCAGTGGTTGAGAAGGGAGTGGGACAAGGTTGTAGCCTATCCCCAATGTTATTCAGTCTGTACACTGAGCAGGCAGTAAAGGAAAGCAAACAAGAATTTGGAGTGGGAATTAAAGTCCAGGGAGTAGAAATAAAAACTTTGAGTTTTGCCGATAATATTGTAACTCTGTCAGAGACAGTGAAAGACTTTGAAAAGCAGTTGAACAAAACAGACAGTGTCTTGAAAGGAGGATATAAGACTAAAATCAACAAAAGCAAAACAAGGATAATGGAATGTAGCCTCATTACATCAGGTGATGGTCCGAGAATCAGACTGCAAAACAAGACACACACAGTAGCAGATGAGTTTTGCTATTTGTGCAGCAAAATAACTAATGATGGCTGAAATAAAAAGAATAGAAAATGTAGACTGGCAATGGCAAGAAAAGCCTTTCTGAAGAAGAAAAATTTGTCAACATCAAACAAATTTAAATCTCAGGAAGTCTTTTCTGTCAGTATTTACCGTATTTACTCGAATCTAAGCCGCACTTTTTTTCCGGTTTTTGTAATCCAAAAAAACGCCTGCGGCTTAGAATCGAGTGCAAAGTAAGCAGAAGTTCTGAAAAATGTTGGTACGTGCCGCCACAACTTGCCGTCGAATATATGTAGCACTATACAGGCATGCTTTGCAGGCACAAAGATAAATACTGGCGCCAAAACTTCTGCGTCAATAAATAAATAAATAAAAAAGTGGAAGACGAGCTTTGTTCCTCCGCCCCGAGTTTCGACCACTGCATTTTCATACATTATCCATCGAAGTAAATACAAATTCTGTATTGTTCATCTTCGAATGTTGCAACGTTTCAAAGTACTACGAAAATCCGACTGGCAAGACTGTTAGGGATGTTTGTCAATATGGCCAACTCTACATTCTGAATTTTTTCCTACCTGTGAGAAGAGACGGTTGCCAATAGGAACTTTTAAGAATTTTGAATCACATGCAGTATTCTCTTCACCATAAGAATAATACGAATATAAACATTTTGCCATGTATTCCTTTGTGTTTGCTGCTATCTCATTTAAATTCTGTCTGCCTAATAAACTACGAAACTAGAGTGAGACAACAGCAAACGCGGAAGAATATACATGTCATGTTTATATTCGTATTATTCTTATGCCTGATAGTGATACAGTCAGAAATGAAGCACGGCAACTGACTAGATTTTTAAATCTAAGATGACTCTAATTTCTGTGCAGAATGTAATGTAATCTCAGTAGGTGGGACTATACCAGGCACGGCCTACATCTCAACAGGAAAGGGAAGGGGAAACTGGCTGGGGTAATAGCAGGAAATTTAAGGGGGGGAGGCACTGCCATGAATGGTAAAATACCAGTGGTTACAGGTGTTGGAGCAGCACCTTTTTTAGGATAGGTAAGACAGAAAGATGTCAAGTTCTACGAGAGGTCAGGATTGAAACAAATCTTCAGTTTAGGAAAGAAATTAAACAGCACAATTCTAGCACATTTGATCACCAATCACAGCTATCAATTATAAATTTTCACCAATCACCAGAAATTTTATCTCCACCAAGTTGTATCTCAGTCCTAGGTAATTCCATTGATGAATTAAAGTCACCCAACCCAGTTGACATAATCTGCCTCTCTGAACACCATGTGACCACTGGTATAGGAACTAGGCCTAAGCACAATGAGAAACTCAGACAGGAGAGTACTGCAAATGTTAGAATAAGGAAAGGTTCTCATAAAAGTATAATTAAAAATATTTCATCAAAATATTGGGAGTTTAAAGAATAAAGTAGATGAGCTTCTGGTTTGTTTAGAAGATTTAGAAGCTGAGAATGAAATAGATATACTATGCCTGTCTGAGCATCACATTGTTACTGATATGGATAAGGTAAATGTAAGTGGATATAAGCTCTCTGCACATGTAATGAGGGAAAATATGGAGAAAGGAGGAGTTGCCATATATGTCAAAAGTTATCATTGTGCAAAAAGTATAGAAACAAAAAAGTTTTGTGTAGAGAAACATATAGAAGCATGTGCCTGTGAGCTTAAATTAAATAAAGGCACATTTATAATTGTAACTGTATATAGGTCCCCATCAGGAAATTTTCATCTACGAGGGTTATTCCAAAAGTAAGGTCCGATCGGTCGCGAAATGGAAACGACTATGAAAATCCGATAAAGCTTTGCACAGATGTGTTGGGTAGTGTCTCTAGTATAACCCCAGTTAGCATCACGTCGCTCTTCTCATTTCTGAGCTCGCAGTGAGTGCGTAAAGATGTCTAGAAAATAGTGTCTGCCGCCAAGTACGAGGGCCTGGTGAGAAATTTCGCCTGAAGCTATGCAGCCAACATTACATAACTGTCGTGCTGTTTCATCTTCACGACAATTCTCAGCCGCATTCTGCAGGGGCAATGAAGATGCTCCTGCATCGTTTTCAAATGGAAATGTGAGATTACCCACAATACAGTCCGCAATTGTCTCCCCCTGAGTTTCATCTCTGGTCACATGAACCGCTGTCTTTGAAGACAACATTTTGACACAGACAACGAGGTGTAGGCCAGCGTGGAGAATTGGCGGAAAGCACTGGCGGCTGCCTTCTATGATGAGGCTATTGAAAAGTTGGTACAACGCTATGACAAAAGTCTAAGTCAGAACGGCGACTACGTAGAGAAGTAGCTGAAAGGTGTAGCTAATTGTTACAAGTAAAACATTTCTGATGTTCACTGTGGTTTCAATTTGGCAATCAATCGGACCTTACTTTTGGAATAACCCTCGTATTTCTGAAAAATTTGGACTCCTTGTAGTGCTATCTGTCAGACAGGGGGAAGCAAATTATTATTTGTGGGGACTTCAATGTAGATTCTCTGAAAGAGGGTAATAGGAAAAATGGCCTTGAAGTATTACTCGGTTCTTTCAATTTGACACCCGTTATTGATTTTCTTACTCGGGTGGTAAAGGATAGCAGCTCACTGATAGATAACTTCTTTATAGACCAAGATAAGTTTAACGAGATAAATGCTCAGCCTGTTGAGAATGGTCTTTCTGATCATGGTGCACAGCAAGTTACAATATATGACATAGCTCCATTCAGCAATACTAAACAGTCCTCCAAAGTAGTACGTTCAGTCAACGATTTAACAATTGCAAATTTCAGGGAAAGCCTACAGCAGTTAGACTGGGATGAGGTGTACCGTGAACCTGATGCCAATTTAAAATATAATTTATTTCATGACATTTTTGTAAATGCATTTGAAAACTGCTTCCCCAAGAAAATAGTTAAATATACTCGTAAGAAATGTTGTAACAAACCATGGCTTACTAAGGGTATAAAAATATCTTGTAACCGGAAAAGGGAAATGTATCTGACAGCAAGAAAGAGTAGTGACCCAGAAACTATCAAAAATTATAAAAACTACTGTGTTATATTAAGAAAAGTTATTAAAAAATCCAGGAGTATGTGTATCATGTCTGAAATCAGCAACTCTGATAATAAAATTAAAACAATTTGGAATATTATTAAAAGAGAAACAGGTCAACCAAGAGCAGAGGAAGACAGTATTACCATCAAATTGAATGAAAACTTTACAAACAAAAAGTCAGAAGTTGAAAATATTTTTAATAATCATTTTCTAAATGTTGTGGATATAGTAGGATCCAGGTGTTGATTAGAAGATGCTAGGCTGTTAATGGAAGAGGCCATACCAATGCAATTTGATACAATTGAAATCTCACCCACTTCTCCCTCTGAAATTAGGAAAATAATAAACTTGCTTAAAAGCAAAAACTCATATGGAATTGATGGCATTTCCAGCAAAATACTAAAAGCTTGTTCTCAACAGATAAGTATGATTCTCAGCCACCTGTGTAATAGCTCTCTGGAACAGGGCATTTTCCCTGATAGACTGAAATATGCTATTGTTATACCTTTGCATAAAAAGGGGGATAGATCTGATGTCAACAATTACCGTCCAATCTCCCTTCTAACAGCTTTATCCAAAATTTTTGAGAAAGTAATGTATTCAAGAGTAGCTTCACATATCTGTAAAAATGAAGTACTAACAAAATGTCAGTTTGGTTTCCCGAAAGGTTTTTTAACAGAAAATGCCATATATGCTTTCACCAGTTAAATTTTGAATGATCTGAATAACCGAACACCACCCATTGGGATTTTTTGTGATCTCTCAAAGGCTTTTGATTGTGTAAATCATGAAATTCTGCTAGACAAGCTCAAGTATTGTGGCATGAGTGGGACAGTGCACAAATGGTTTAATTCGTACCTAACTGGAAGAGTGCAGAAAGTTGAAACAAGTAGTTCTCGTAACATGCAAAGATCAGCACATTCCTCAAACTGGGGAACTATCAAGAATGGGGTTCCACAAGGGTCAGTCTTGGGTCCTTTGTTGTTCTTAATATATATTAATGACTTGCCATTCTATATTCATGAACAGGCAAAGTTAGTTCTCTTTGCTGATGATACAAGTATAGTAATCACACCTGACAAACAAGAATTAACTGATGAAATTGTCAATACTGTCTTTCAGAAAATTACTAAGTGGTTCCTTGTAAACGGACTCTCACTGAATTTTGATAAGACACAGTACATACAGTTCCGTACAGGGAATGGTATGACGCCATTAATAAATATAGACCTTAATCAGAAGCATATAGCTAAGGTAGAATATTCCAAATTTTTAGGTGTGTCCATTGATGAGAGATTAAATTGGAAGAAACACACTGATGATCTGCTGAAACGTTTGAGTTCAGCTACTTATGCAATAAGGGTCATTGCAAGTTTTGGTGATAAACATCTTAGTAAATTAGCTTACTACGCCTATTTTCAATCATTGCTTTCATATGGCATCATATTTTGGGGGAATTCATCACTGAGGAATAAAGTATTTATTGCACAAAAGCGTGTAATCAGAATAATAGCTGGAGTCCACCCAAGATCATCCTACAGACATTTATTTAAGGATCTAGGGATATTCACAGTAGCTTCTCAGTATATATACTCTCTTATGAAATTTGTTATTAACAACCAAACCCAATTCAAAAGTAATAGCAGTGTGCATAACTACAATACTAGGAGAAAGGACGATCTTCACTATTCAAGATTAAATCTAACTTTGGCACAGAAAGGGGTGAATTATACTGGCACTGAAGTCTTTGGTCACTTACCAAATAGTATCAAAAGTCTGACAGATAACCAACAAGTATTTAAGAAGAAATTAAAAGAATTTCTGAATGACAACTCCTTCTACTCCATAGAGGAATTTTTAGATATAAATTAAGAAAAAAAAGAAAAAAAAATTTAAAAAATAAAAAATAAAGAAAAACAAAAAACACAAAAAAATAAAGTTGTTATATTAACTTAAGTATGTTGTTAAATTAACCTAATTATGTCATGTATTAGAAAATTCGACTCGTTCCACATCATTACGAAATATCGTATTCATGATCAATGGAACTAGTATTAATCTAATCTAATCTAATCTAAAGTGGCATCTGCAAATATTTTCAAACGGAGAATTTTTGCTAAACTCTCGTTCAGATCTTCTATCTATCATATGCAGTCTATTATTTGGTTCTTGTCGATCATTATTAAAGAACGCAGCAGTGTAAGTAACAACAAATAGCAGTCTCTTGCCATTGTTTCGCTAATGAGACGATTCCACTACTTTAAAAAAAAAAAAAGGCGGCGGTAGCACGCACAAAAGCAAGCCATGACGCGAGCGGCGACAGGCCGTAAACATTATCAGAATGCGACAAAGCATCTTCAGCTTAGAGTGACATCAACACCTATAACAAAGAGAACGGCACTTATCAGATCAAAGAAAAATAAGCAATCAATTCAAACCAGACAAAGCACGTGAAAAAGGAAGGGTACCCGTATAAATACGGACGGAGCGCCTGACACATAGCAGTGGCTACCTGGGAAAGCTTAGCTGCTAAGCTTACGACTCGAACCAAACTACTGTAGCTGTATCGTCATTCATTCGACCTAAATTGTGTCTCATATTACAATGGACCAACATTGTTTCGATTTGAAGGTGCGGCCTAAAACTTTTCTCCCCCCTTTAATTTCGAGTCTCAAATTTCAGGTGTGGCTTAGATTCGGGAAAATTTTTTTCCCTTGGTTTCAGTCTCATTTTTCAGGTGCGGCTTAGATTCGAGTGCGGCTTAGATTCGAGTAAATACGGTATATGGAGTGTAGCCGTGTATGGAAGTGAAACATGGATAATAAACAATTTACACCAGAAACAAATAGAAGCTTTGAAAAGTGGTGCTACAGAAGAATGCTAAAGATCAGATGGGTAGATCACTTAGCTACTGAAGTGGTTCTGAACAGAATTTCGAGAGAAAAGAAATTTGTGGTACAACCTGACTAGAAGAAGGGATATGTTGATAAAATACATTCAAAGACCTCAAGGGATCACCAGTTTAGTATCGGACGGAAGTGTAGGTAGTAAAAATCACTGAAAGAAATCCAAGAGATGGATATAGTGCGCAGATTCAGAAGGCTGTAGGTTTCAACAGTTATTTGGAGATGAAGATGCTTGCACACAATAGAATAGCATGGAGAGCTGCATCAAATGTCTTTGGACTGAAGACTACAACAACAGCAAACCTTGAAGTTTTTATTTCTTGTCCCTGGATTTTAATTCCTAACCCAAACTTTTCTTTGGTTTCCTTTACTAATTGCTCAATGCAGAGATTGAATAACATCGGGGATAGGCTACACCCAAGTCTCACTCCCCTCTCTATCACTGCTTTTCTTTCATTAAACTCTTAACTGTTGTCTGGTTACTATAAAAGTACTAAATAACTTTTCACTCCCTGTATTTTACCCCTGCTACATTCAGGATTTCAAAGAGTGAATTCCTGTTAACACCGTCAAAAATTCTCTCTAAATCCAGAAATGCTACAAATATAGGTTTTCCTTTCTTTAACCTATATTCTAGGATATGTTGTATCATCAGTATTGTCTCATATGTCCCTATATTTTTCCCTAGTTGATCTTCCCAGGTTGGCTTCTATCAGTTTTTCCATTCTACTGTAAATTCATAATATGTTTGTTTAGATGGGCACCTTCCGGAGCAACTGTTAAAATCTGTTACTATATATAGGTTATCCGTCTTGAGCTGAGTGCAATTTAATTAAAAAGTATTACACAAGAGGCATTTTGCTTTCATTTATGAAACACCTTCTGTGATTATTCAGCAAACTAGATACATACATTTGTACATTTTTGATTGTTTTAGGTTAAAAAGAATGTTTCCTTTATAAAGTTGGTCTGCAAGTTACTTACGGTGTTTCTTTACATATTCTGCTCCTTCCCTCCTTGCTAGCAGCTGTTGGTGTTGAAAGGTTTCATTTCACATTTGCACTTTGCAGTTTTTGCCATTCTGTAGTATTTCCTGCACTGCATTATTTGCACTCAACTTTCTTCAACTGTTTCTCATTCCGCACTGTCACAGTGTTTATGTCTGTTTGTTTTTGTTCGAGTTGTCAGTGTTGCCAACCCGTGAAACTGTGTGTGTGTGTGTGTGTGTGTGTGTGTGTGTGTGTGTGTGTGTGTGTGCGCGCGTGTGTGTGTGTGTGTGTGTGTGTGTGTGTGTGTGTGTGTGTGTGTGTGTGCGCGCGTGTGTGTGTAGAGATGTGAGAGGAACATTGGGGGGGGGGGGGGGGGGGGGGGGAATGGGCCTGGATGGTGATTGTAGGACAGAATTTGGGAGGAGAGCTATTGGTATATTGGAATACATATTCCCTACATTAAACAAAAGGACGGTGGCTGTATCTGGAACTTGTGTATTGAGTCGGTTGTGTGGTGTTTCTTATAGTCCTGTCCTCTTGTAATTTGTAGTTTCCTGATAAGATTTTCAACAAGTATCTTGCAAACGAATAAGTGGGAGCATTTCCACAAGTCACAATAGTTCTGACGGGGAGATCTTTCTTGTGTAGCTTCGGTTGGCATTGGAGGGAAGGTGCACTGGGATTTGTTTGTAGCAGTTTGCAGAGTGTTTCTCAACTTCATTTGGGATACGTTAGTTGGATCTTATTTTACTTTTATAATTTAATTTTTTGTGATGAACTCTTGTGTCTTACTGATGTATTGCTCTTTATCTCTTTATACACTAGAAAACAATGAAAAAAGAAAACTGATACAAACAAATCCCAATGCACCTTCCCTCCGATGCCAAATATAGCTACACAAGAAACATCTCCCCGTCCGAACTATTGTGACTTATAGAAACGCTTGCACTTACCCACTTGCAACATATATGTTGAAAATCTTTTCAGAAAACTACAAATAACAAGAGGACAGGACTATAAGAAACACCACACAATTGATTCAGTACATAAAAGACATACACTTTCCAGATACATCCACCCTCCTGTCCCATGGTCTGGAACCATAGCAAGCATATTAATGAATCATGTAGAACAGATTATGTTTAACAAAATAGTGCCAAATGGATACAACATCCTATACTGGATTAGATATATGGATGACATCTTGTGCCTGATAGATGAACCAAACAATAAGATTGGTCACACAGACATAAATTCTGTTGATGACATGAAACATTTTACAACAGAGAAGGAGCAAAATAGACAGTTAAATTTTTTGGACATCACCATAAAGATTCGAAACAACCAACACACATTTGACATATACTGAAAACTGACAACAACAGACACAATTATACATCACAATACACCATTTCTCAAAAGCAGGCAGCAATTAGATACATGTTCCACAGACTAAACACAGTACCATTAGATACAGACACTTACACAAAAGAAATGAACACCATAATACAAATAGCCACAAACAATTGATACAAATAGAACTTAGTGACAACCCTGGACAAGAAAATGAAGAAACAGAAAAGAACAAAATCACACACAAACAAATACACAAAATACAAGAATAGAAACAACACAACGTCTGAAAGAGACAGAAAGTAAAAGATGGTATACAATGACATACAATCACAAATACACACACAGAGTATCCAATATTTTTTTAAAAAAGTAATGGTAATAATAATAATAATAATAATAATAATAATAATAATAAAGCACACCAAACCAACAACTCAATTCAGAAATACTTCTCAACAACAATAGGAAAAACTGATCTGTAGCAGAAATCAGGAATATACCAACTGAAATGCAATACATGTGATTGAAGGTACATAGATCAAACCAGTAGCTATTCGACATTAGATACACTTGACATGTAAAAATATGGAAGTATAGGACAAATCATTCAACATTTTGCAGAAAACTTACACCAACACCAACATAAAATTACAGCCAGAGACACAGACATGGAAATCATAAGGATAAACAACAACAAAAAACACCTCACCTTACAAGAAAACTACTACATCCAAAAAACCATAACAGGAAAGAAACAGCTCATAAATGATTATACCAACTTCGCAAACTACACACTCTTTAAACTGATTGACCACTTAATACAACATTTAACGTACACAAAAACCACAAGATCTATTTACTACTACCACCTTCTCCCAGATTCTGTCCTATAATCACTGTCCAGGTCCATCCTCACCCTTACACCTTCCCCCCTTGGAAGAAGAAAGGGAAAAAGAATCGGTCTACCCCCACTCCTCTCATGTTTCTGCCTACATACTTGACAATGTCACAAATTTTAAGCTTTACAGGTTGGCAGCACTGACAACATAAACGAAAAGAGACAAACAGACATAAATAATGTGGCAGTATAAAACAAAACACATCTGGTGTAATGCTTTTTAATTAAATTAAGCCATAACAACAGATTCTGTAAATTCTTTTGTGTCATCATTTTGCAAGCCTGACCTATTACACTGATAGTTCGGTATTCACATCTGTCAGGAACTGCCTTATTTGAAACCGGAATAATTATATTCTTCACGAGGTCTGAAGGTATTTCACTTGTCGAGGGTGCTTGTTTGGATCCCTAGATCACTGGACTTTTATCCTAGTGAGCTCATCTGAAGGAAAAGAAAAATGTGTACAGCTTGGACTTGTAATTAACTATTATATGTGATGTTGATTACATCGTATTTTCACACAACATTTAGTTCACATGATACATTCAACTCCTACCAATTTGAGTTTCGGATGGCAATTAAGTGATCCTCCACAACTTTGGTATTTCCTGGAGTCCATGCCAGGATGGGTTACTGATGCCATCTTCTGAAATTGGGAGTGCTGCACACTAACTGCTAATGACTATACATACAAAAAATTAAGTTGCATGTTACCTGACTAATTTACCAATTCAGGTGAGTTCAAAGAAGTGGGAAAAGATTTTACATAATTTTGAACGTAGTGCTAAAAAAGAAAAGTTGTGACTTTCATTTAAGACATTAAACAATTGCAATATAAAAACTTTAAATAAAAGATTGAAACCACCTCCACAGAAATTATATAGCTGCCATCGATCAAAAGAAGACATCCGGTCTATCCAAGAGGAAACAAGTACTTTAATAACTTCGTTAATTGGTTTATACTATTTGCAATATTCACTGAACTCATGAATGGCACTGCAACAAAGTCAGAGAAGTAAAGAACCAATCAATGACATGCAGTAGGTAACAAACTCTACTTGTAATTGACCTGGTTCAGATCCCCATCCAGCTATCCTATTTGAGCTAAAACTGAAGGGCAATCTTGCTTCTTATTAATGATACGTATGTGTGGCAGTTGTAGAATGATTTAGTCTCAAATAAGTGCGCTGCCATGAAGTTGGGCATGGTGGGGAGCTGGAGAGAGACAAAGTGGAGGAAATACAATGGAAAATCCAGGATGGACTAAGACATTACAATAAAAAGTACAAACTGCTACTCACCATTTAATGGAGATATTGTGTCGCATACAGGCACAACAAAAAGACTGCTAGACATTAAGCTAGGACTTCTTCTAAGTTAGTTAGACACACACACACACACACACACACACACACACACACACACACACGTGACCACTGTCTCTGGCTGCCAAGGACAGACTGCAGGCAACAGTGCATAATGGGAGAAGCAATCGGGATGGTGGCAATAAGGAGGAGACTGGTAAGGTGAGGGGGAGAAATATAAAGGGTAGAGGTGTGAGACAGTAAAGTACCCGAGTTTGGGAGAAGGAAGGGCAGCTAGGTGCAGTTGGGAGGTTAAATGTAGGGGGGTGGGAGGGGAGCAGGAGGAGAAGAAGTAAAAAGACTATGTTTGCACCGATGGAATAGAAGACTATGTAGTATTGTAGTGGAAACAGAGAACAGGGGTGGGTGAAGGGCAATGACTAACGAAGGTTGAGGCCAGGAGAGTTACAGAAACATTGGATATACAGAGTGTATCAAACAGGATCATAAGATTTAAAAAAAAAAAAAAAAAAAAAAATCATAACTATTATGTTATTTGAGATGTGTGTGTGAGTGTGTGAAAAACATACCACTGGGAAGAGCAAACTCTCTAGTTTTACATGGTTCCGGCTAGGTAGAGCAGTGTGAGCCCATTTCGTTTCTAGTAAATATGGTGTCGGGACAACAAAGAGAATTATGTATTCTACGTTTTGTGCAGTGCAGGTCAGTAATAGCTGTTCAGTGTGACTTTCGTACTGGGTATGGTGTTGATCCTCCTACAGCACCGAGCATTAGACGATGGCATGCACAGTTCTGTGAAACAGGTTGTTTGTGTAAAGGCAAATCGCTGAGCAATCACCAAGTGTCTGACACAGACGTCGAATGTATCCGCCAGTTTCACAAGGAGTCCGCAGAAATCCATTCGGCATGCAGCGCAACAGCTCAACATTCCCCCCCGATGTCTGTCTGGCTTGTGTTGAGTTGACATTTACACATGAAACCATACAAAATTCAGCTACTGCAAGCTCTTCATGAAGGTGACAAACAACAATGTGTGGAGTTCTGTAATTTTGTTCTTGGTAAGATGAAGGATGACAGTTTCCTACTACGCATAGTGTTTAGTGACCAGGCAACATTCCATTTAAATGGAAAGATGAACTGTCATAATGAGAATATGGGGTGAGGTACGCTTGAGAATATCTTTTCCCACAGTTGGGTACCAATTCGAACGACTTCATTTACCAACAGGATGGGGTACTGCCACACTGGCATCTAGATGTGCAGGAATTTTTAAATCAATGGGTTAATGAACGATGGGTTGGTTGCACTGGAGCAAATGATTCAGCCTTACATTGCTGGCCTCCTAGGTCACCGGACCTGACTGTACATGATTATTTCTCGTGGGGGTTTATAACAGACACTGTTCAGTGCCTCTGTTACCAACAACAATAAGTGAACTGAGACATCACATAACAGCAGCAGCGGAAGCTGTTAATTCAAGACATGCTCACTGCAGTGTGCAAACAGTTTGAATACTACATTGACATATGGCGTGTGTCTCAAGGGGGGGCTTACTGAACACCACTGGGAGGTGGGGGTGGGGGGGGGGGACGACACACTTTTTGAGTTTCCCGCTCATCAAAAAACAAAATTCATTGCATATGTTCATTCAGAAAAATAGATGTGTCAAATTCGATAATTCTTTTTGATACACACTGTATTGTAGGGAGAGTTCCAACCTGCACAATTCAGAAAATCTGGTATTGGAAGGAAGGATCCAGAAGGCAAAGGCTGTGAAGCAATCATTCAAATGAAGAACACTGTGTTGAGCAGCATGTTAAGCAACTGGGTGGTGGTCCAGGTTCTCTTGACCACAGTTTGTCGGTGGTCATTGATGCGGACAGACAGCTTGCTGGTTGCCATGCCCATGTAAAATGCAGCACAATGGTTGCAGCTTAGCTTGTAGATCAGAAGACTTGGTCCATAGATAGCCCTGCCTTTGACAGTACAAGTGATGCTTATGACTGGACTGGAGTAGGTGGTGGCAGGAGGGTGTATGGGGCAGGACTTGCATCTAGCTCTATTACAGGGATATGAGCCATGAAGCAATGGGTTGGGAGCAGGGCTTGAGCAGGAATGGACGAGGATATTGTATAGGATTTCAGTAGGTGACAGAATGCAACTATGGAAGAGGTGGGAAGGACAGTGGGTATGAAAGTCCTCATTTCAGGGCACGACTAGAGGTAGTCAAAACCCTGGTGGAGAATGTAATTCAGTTGCTCCAGTCCTGAGAGGTACAGAGTCATGACAGGAATGCTCCTCTGTGATGCAGATGATGGGACTTTGGGAGGTAGCGCATGATTGGAGAGATAGGACATGGGAGATATGTTTCTCTACAAGGCAGGGAGAGTAATTATGATCTGTGAAGGCCACAGTGAGAGCCTTGGTATATTTCAAGAGGGACTGCCTGTCGCTATAGATGCATAGGTCTTGCGTGGCTTGGCTGTATGGAAGTGACTTCTTGGTATGGAAAGGGTGGCAGTTGTTGAAGTGGAGGAATTGCTGGTGGTTAGGTGCTTTGATATGGATGGAGGTACTGGTGTAGCCATCTTTGAAGAGGAGGTCAACATTGATGAAGATGGCTTGTTGGGTTGCCGAGGACCAGGTGAAGCAAATGTGGAAGAAGATGTTGAGGTTCTCGAGGAATGTGGATAGGATGTGCACATCATTGATCCAGATCATGAAGATTTCATCAGTACATCTGAACCAGATGAAGGGTATACAATTACGTGGGAGGGGGGGGGGGAGGTAGGAAGGCTTCCTCTAGAAGGCCCATGACTAGGTTGGCATAAGGGGGGAGGGGGGTGCCCACTGCCACATACCAGATTCGTTTGTAGCAGATGCCTTCAAAGGACTGATTGATTGAGGGGTTTGTGGGGATTGAGGGGTTTATGGGACGGAGAGGAATGTAAGGAAGAGCACCAAACCACAATAGTCTCCTTGACTGTGCTGAGTTTATTACTGAGAGCAGTAGCGCACCAGAGATCATTCCACTTTTGGGCAAAGAGAGATTTGATGTAAAGCCACATGTCTACAGATGGAACCAAGAAAGGGAATGGGGTAAGTACCTGCTTCTCAAGCCAAACAGTCAGAAAGTTTATTCCCTGGGATGCCCACAACTTAGGACCCAGAGAAAGACATCTGAGCACGCGGCACAGCCAAGGGCAGAGAGAAGGTCATGGATGGCAGAGACCAAAGGGCGACGAGAGTAGCATTGGTCTATAGCCTGCAGGCTGCTCATTGGGTCAGTACATATTAAAACACAAGAAATAAGGAGTTGTCTCCATCGTATTTATAGAGGGGGAATCCTTGCTTCTGTGAGGAGATTGTCAACCGGACTAATGTGAAAGGCACCAATAGCCAGACACACTCCACAATGGTGAACAGGGTCAAGTATTTTCAGGGTGGGAGGTGTCGCTGAGCCACAAACCTGACTACCATAATCTAGTCTGGACAAAACCAGATCATGGTAAAGATGAAGAAGAGCAGCAACCCACAATGCGTGAGCCAGAAGGCAGAGAGCATTAAGCTTTTAATTGCATGTAGCCTTCAGGTGGCAAATATGGGGCAGCCACATCAGCTTTTTATCAAAAATATGGCCCAAGTAACAGTGTGCTAAAACATCTAGGCGCTGGTTCAGGATTTACTGTGGGCTGATGGCAAAAATGCATAACCTATGATTTTGGAGGGAGAAAACTGGAAGCCATGGAAGAGGGCACATGCGGAGGCCCAATGGATGGCACCTTGGAGCCAGTGCTCACCAGATGCTATAGAGTAGAAGCTGCACTAGATGCAAAAATTGTTGATACACAATGCCGGGGTACCTACAGGCCCAACAGAGGATACAAGCCCACTGATGGCTATGAGGAAGAGTGAGACACTTAACACAGAACCCTGTGGGATACCGTTTTCCTGAATCCAAGGGGTGCTGAGTGAAGTGTCAACTCAAAACTGGAAGAGCCGGTGGGATAAAAACTCGTGGATAAAAATTGGAAGGGGGCCGCGAAAGCCCCAATCATGGACGGTAACTGAAATTTGATGGTGCCAAGCCGTTTTATATGCCTTATTTAGGTCGAAGAAGACCGCAACAAGGTGCCAGCAGTGAGTAAAAGCCTGTTGGATTCCTGTTTCCAGCCTGAGGCAAATGTTCAGTTGGAGATCATTATTTCCAGAAGCCACACTGATACAGGAACAAAAGGCCCCAAGATTCGAGTACCCAAAATAATTGGAAGCTAACCATCCACTCAAGCAGTTTATAAAGTACATTCGCCACGCTAACCAGGCAGTGGCTGTAGAGAAACATTGGGTTCTTGCCAAGCTTAAGGACTATACTGTCTTGCCATTGCGAGGGGAAGGCACTCATGAGCCAAATGCCCTCAGTAGATGTTACCTCTGGGTAATGTCCAAGTGTTGGGGATCATGTCACATGAAGAGGTAAGTACCTGCAAGAATTCCCATTCAGTGAAGGGTTCATTATAAGGTTCAATTTGATGGGAGTTGGAACAGAAGGGGGGACTACTCAACTCGGCATTTCTACTGGAGGAAGAAAAGAGGACGCCGACGCTTTTGCAAAGTGTGCCTCAAGGTGTTCTGCAAGGACCGATGGATCAATACACAGAGCACCCTGGAGGATAAGACCCTGGACAGTTGATTGTCACTGGCGGCCCAAAAGGCTATGGAGCTTGAACCAAACCTGCGATGAAGAGGCAGGCATACATCCACAGAGACGAAACATAGCACTCCCAACATTCCATTTTACTCTGCTTAATAAGGTAGTGAGCCTTAGCATGGAGATTTTTAAAAGTGATAAGGTTGGTTTTTGAAGAGTTTTTAAATCATTGCAGTGCCCATCAGCAGTCCTGGATAATGAATGCTATGTCCTTGATCCACCACGGCACCAGTCGACGATGAAGGGACCTGTCGATAGGGGAATAGCAGTGCCACCAGCATGAAGAATACTGGCAGAGACACCCTAGACAACTGCATCAACGCAATTTGAGAGAGAGGTGTCAAAGTGCATAGCAGGTGTATATAAAGGCCAATTGAACCTGTGGAATGACCAACATGGGGGCCTGTCTGCCTGGCAGTGGCAGGGGAATAATAAAATCACCAGAAAGTGGTTGCTGTGACAAAGATTGTCATGGGATGACCAATGTAGGGAAGGTGTGAGAGCTAGGGAGGAGATCGTGAGATTAGTAGCAGTAGAGCTGCCATTAGCGGCACTGAAGTGGGCAGGGGAACTGTCATTGTGGAGGGCAGGGGAACCGTCATTGTGCAGACACAAATCAAAGTCTGTAATAAGTTGATCAATTAGAAAACCCCTACCCATCAAAGTGGCACTCTCTCACAGAGGATGGTATGCATTGGAGTCCCTGAGGAGAGATATGGGGGTGGGAGTAGTTGTGTTGAGGTAAACAGTTCAATGTAAGGAAGTGCCTACCTGGAGGGAGGTAGAACATGGCAAATTGTGATTGCTGGGGTCATTTGCACTCTAATTACTATTGCTACCAGATTGGTATGAAGGGGGTACAGTCATTAATGACACAGTGAACCAAGGTGTAGACCTCTCCAGATGCTATCCTGGGGCAGGCACAGTTCCAACAGAATGCCCGATAACCACGAAATGTTGGAGAGTGGTCATCACGGTAGTGCATCTCTTGAAGAGCAAGACAGAATGTAGAATAAGAGAAAACGAGGTGGTGTATTTCTGGTACGTGACAATAATATCTGTTGCAATTCCACTGGCTTATCGTGTGGCGAGAGTCGAGGTTAGATATAGAGAAGCTGAGGGGAGGTCATGTCACTTAAGTCAGTTGTTGTCATTGACAAGAATGGGGTAACATCCACAAATAAGATGTCACAGCCAGGTTGTGAGAGGGTGGATAGCATCTCCATGGGGCATCTGGGATTTATGTTTCTTCTCCTTCTTCTCTTTCATAGACAGAGAAAGGAAGAGTACATAGAGGGTGAGCAGGCATCTGCAAGATCTGGAACCAAAAGTGAGTGGGCTACATTGGGGTGCATAAATGATGCATCTCGTGGCCAAGTTGTGGTAGCAGGCATCTGGCCTAAGAGACGCTGGGGGAGAGGCCCCTGGTGGGAGCCATAACACCAGCAGGTGCCAAAGATGGGGGCACTTCTTCAGCAAGTGAAGGGGAGTTACACCCAGAGGAGAGGGTGTGGGAACTATATGGAAGGGGGAGGGGAGAGGGGGATGGAGCTGCAGTGAGGAAGAGGTAGGAGTGGGAAAGGATGTAACAGAGGCAAAAGTTGAAGAAAATGACTATGGATGGGGTCAGTCATATTGTTGGCAAGTCTCAGCAGAAGTCATGTGTTATAGGGACTTGTACTCTTGGATAATCTTTTCTCTCTTGTGAGTTGGGCAATCTGGTCAGTAAGGAGCATGGCGGTCATGACAACTGGTACACAAATGTGGAGGAACACAGGGGCTTCCCTAATGGAGTGGGTGCCCTCAGTCACCACACTGAAGGTCCATTGCACAGAAGCAAGACATATGCCCAAAACACAAGCACCGAAAGCACTTCATGGATGGTGAAACATATGGCTTCACATCACACCTCTACCACATAACCTTGACCTTCTCTGGGAGGGTATCTCCCATGAAAGCCAGAATGAAGGCAATGGTATTGGTGCGGTTGTCTTTATGACACTTTTGCACAAGTCAAATGAAATGAATGGTGCATCGTTCCAGATTAGCTCGGAGTTCCTCATCAGTCTGCAGAGTGAAATCCCTATGAAAAATCACTCGCTGGACTATAGTCAGAGATGATAATGGGTAATAGGCACTAGGGTATTGCCAAGATGATCACAAGTACAAAGAGCTGCAGATTGGGTGGCAGAAGCAGCTTTGATCAACAGGGACATTGACCATATCTTACTAATGCCAGCCAGGAAGGGAAGGCTGCCAGGTCATATGAAGCAGCATTCAATGATCCTTTACTATTTGATGAGATGGATGTTTCAGAGCAGCCACATTTTTGCAAGGTTGATACACTTCATGCGCCAAGCGTCCATCCTGATACCACCCGCTCCGAACAGGGGTTCTCCACATGGGTACCACCCAGCCACAGCAAGGGCTGGCCGGCTCAGCCGGGAGTTCCAATGCTCCACGAAGACAAGCAATCACTTCCTGGCATATGTGGGGAGGGAAAGCTAACATATCAGTGGTTTGATCCCTGTGTTCTCAGGGGGCTCACCCAGATGGGTATATAACAGCCCCACCACACAGACTGGCCACAGGTGCTGGTGACCTAGTGGGGCAGAGAGGGGGCTACTGTGGGGAAGGAAAGGGAGGGGGGGGGATAATCCACAATAGGGAGGGAGTTCTTTCCAAAAATGGAGGGGAGAGAACAGACCAGACGAACAATATCACATGGAATGCAGGGAACCAGGTGGATAACCAGGTTGTCATAAATCACAACACCAAGAGAGGGGAATGAGGGGGCAGGGGGTGAAGGAAACGCATCCCAGGAAGGAAAAAAGGGCTGCAAAAGCTTGGGCCCTGTGTGCTCCACACATGAACTCACAAAAAAACCATGAGCCCCATGGGCGGAGGGAAAGGGGGGGGGGGGGGGGGACTCCAAAGGAGATGTAATTGTGGGTGAGGACATAGCTGGTCAAGTGACCAGGAAAGAGGTTGCACGTTTCAAATTTGTCGGGCAATGTGAAAGGTAGTGTTCAATAGCAGCAAGGCCATGGGCATCAGGGATGTTAGCGTAAAGGCAAGTGGCATCAATAGCGATGAGCAGGGCACTGTGTGATAAAGGAACAAGAACTGTAGAGAATCGGTGTAGGAAATGGTTGGTATCTTTTAGATGAGAGGGTAGGTTGTGCGTAATAGCTACAACCACTATGCTGCATTCTACATGGGCACAATAACCAATAAGTTGTCTATCTATAAGAATGGCCACAGACAAACTGTGAGCAACATACAGCTGGACCACCCTGTTGCTGAGCATGCTACTCAACAAGGGTTCTTCATTTTAATGACTACTTTACAGCCTGTGCCATCTGGATCCTTCCTGCCAACACCAGCTTTTGCACAGGTCGGAGCTCTGTCTGCAGTATATCCTATCCTTGGCTCGACCTTCTTAATCATTGTGCTACACTTACCTATCCCCTTTCCTGATCCCACTCCAGTGCTACATGGCCTTGTATTCCACTAATACACTCACAGTCTTTCCACTCCCACTGCCCACAGCTAAGTCTCAACTGGACCTAGTGCTCTACCTTCTTCTCATTTCGTCCCTGTAAGCTACCACAAGCAGTAATTGACCACCCCCCAACCTCTCCCTCCCCAGTCACCTCCCCAACCCCACCACCCAGACTGCTTTTCCCATCATGCGCCTTTGATCACAGTCTGACCTTGGCAGCCAGAGACAGTGGTCATGTGTGCATTAGTTGCATTTGCATGAATGCGTGTGTATGTCGTCTAAGTCAGAAGAAGGCTTTTTGGCTGAAAGCTAATTGTGTCTTTGCTGTGCCGCTCTTTGACTCAACATGTCCATTATGTGGTGAGCAGCAATATCCTTTTCATTATTCTGTCATCATTCCACTCTGGGTTTTCCCACTGTCTGATTTTGTCTAACGTCTTTTCTTCCATCCATAACCCAGTACTGCTTTCCTTTGTTACTATTTTCTAACTCATTACTATACTCAGTGTCCGTCATCTTCTTTCTCCTTTGTTACTATTTTCCAACTCATTACTATACTCAGTGTCAGTCATCTTCTTTCTCTTCTTTCCTGTGTTTTGTGTGTCATCTTCTAAACCACACCACACCTCACGCTCTGACTTATGAGCCACACTGTATCAAACCACCTCGTCCACATACAACACACAGCTACATGACTACTGATTGATGGTGCAGCGTCTCATGTCCCACATTCCCCCCACCGATATAATTTATCCTAGACCTTCAAATCACTCACTCTTCCTTCGTCACTCTCGTCTATTTTCACTTGTTATTTTCCATACCCTCCCACGACACAGGAACTTGTATCTCACCCCCCCCCCCCCCCCCCTCCCCACTATTTCTCCTCTCTTATTCCAGTTTGCACATGCTAATGTCACCTAATCTAGTCACATCTGCCTCCTCCCCCCTCTTCTTCATACATGTTTGCCCACTGACCTGTAACCCATATTGTGGGCTTTTTATTTATTGTTCTGTTTCATATCTATGTGGTTTCACATCAATTTCAGTTCATTTTCGCTTTTCACTGCCTACTCCCTCAGGTTTAATCTTGTTTCCCCCACTTCATCAGTTCCGTCCTTTTTTGTGATTTTTCCCAACTATTTTGGTGTATTTCTATGTTATTTGCATATTTTTAAGCAGTTCCGTCCTCCACCATGGACTATTGCTTCTTCCGTCAGTGCCAATACAGAAAAGTTTTCTTATCTGTGGCCAGCATCCACTTCCATATACCATTCCTGTGTTGTTGCCTGGTTCATGAAATCCCTCCAAATGACCTTACTATCAAATTAACCATCTCCAGCTGCAATCCCTCCTTCCAAAATGACTTCTATCTATTCAGATTCCACCAGTACTTATCCCTCAGCAACACAGTCCTCCAAAACCATGTCAGTCAGTCTCAAACCTCCTTGCAATACCTCCTCTCCATCTATAAAACTGTCCTGCTGTGCCGCCTCAAAATCTTGAATCCCTTCTCACATAATGAAACTATTGCCCTCCAGTAACTACAGAAGCATTCACAATGCCATCTCAAAAAACTCCAACCTGTTCACATCCATCTCCAGTATCCACCACCTCTACCTCCCAAGGTCCCCTCATAGCTGACAAACCCTGCCTCACAGACCTAATACATTTAACCCCTCAAAAACTCCCAACAACTGTGATATAGAATCCAGAATCTAAACAGACCCAAAACATAGTCATGAACCTGTATTCCAAAAGCCTTAGTCTCACAGAAGTATCACTCCTTTCCAAAGGCCTTATCTTTTGCCCCACTCCAAAATTCAATCATGCAGGACTTGTTAAAGACCTTACCTCCTCCTCCTCCTCCTCCAAGTCCCTACACAATGGAAATGCTTTTTCTCCACTAACTCTACAGATCAGACTCAATGAAAGACCCAATGTTGAACCATACCTGACTTAGTTCACTCCTTCAGCAACCGTGATCAGCTCCCACTGTCCCCAAATCACTCACTGTTACTTTTCCAGAATTTCTTAACCTCGAACCTTGCCTCACCAGCATTCCCAAATCTCTCAACATGCATGCTAACCTTTCACGTGCAGAATGAATCGCAATCCACAGCCCAAAAACTGATTTTGACCTTATGAACCTACATTCTGACAAAGACTCCGCCACTGTGGTTTGGAACCACTAGTATTATCTGGCGGAAGGACTCTGCTAGCTGTCAGATTCGTCCACCAACAAACCCTGCCAAAATGACTCCATTCCAGAAATATCTCAAGTCTCTCATCAAATCCTTAGGCCCATCCCAGAACCTCTCCACTGAGTCTGCCTGTCTCCTCTGTCCCACTACTTCCCACTCTCCTACTTTCTACATGCTTCCTAAAGCCCACAAATCCCAATACCCAAGGCACCCCATTGTTGCCAGTTACTGTGCCCCGCTGACAGAATTTCTGCTCAACTTCAGCCTGTTACCTGCAACCTACCATTTCTTCCACCGACTCTCCACAGTTACTGTTCCTTTACAACACAGTGCCCTAGCTGTCATCATTGTTGCCACCTTCCTTTACACTAACACCCCTAATGCCCTACAACATCCTCCCTGGACTCCATGACCAACTACATCCTCACCCACAATGACTTATCCTTTGAAGACATCAACTACAAACAAATCTGGGGTATGGCAATGGGCACCTTCATGGAACCATCCTGTGTCAACCTATCCCCCCCCCCCGAATCCCAAACCCTTCACCTGGTTCAGATTCACTGATGACATCTTCATGATCTGGACCGAGTGTGCGCACACCCTATCCACATTCCTCCAGAACATCAACACCTTCTCCCCCATTCACTTCACCTTGTCCTCCTCAACCCAACAAGCCAACTTCCTCAGAGTTGAACTTTTCCTCAGCCATGGCTACATCAGTACATCCATCCATATCAAACCTATAAACAGCAGAAATACCTCCACTTTGACATCTGCCACCTGCTACATACCAAGAAATCCCTTCCGTACTGCCTAGCCACCTTTGGCCATCACATCTGTACTGACGAGCATCCCTCTCAAAATATATCAAGGGTCTGACAGTGAGGCCTTCATAAATCATAACTACCCTCCCAGCCCTGTATAGAAAGATATCTCCCATGCCTTATCTCTCCAGTTACCCACCACTTCCCAAAGTCCCCTCAGCCTCTGCCATCTGGATCCTTCCCACCAACACCAGCTTTCCTGAATTGCGCGGGTGGGAACTCTCTCTACGATATACCCTTTGTTGCTGTAAGTCTCCTGGCCTGAACCCTCGTTAGTTACTGTCCTTATCCACCTATCCCCTCCCCTGTTCCCACTACAGCACTGCACAGTCTTCTATTCCACCAATACACCCATAGTCTTTTTACTTTTCTCCTTCCCCCCTCCCCTCCCGCCACCCACAATATAACCTCCCAACTGCACCTAGCTGCCCTACCTTCCCCCACCTCATCCCTGTATGCTCCCACAAGCAGCATTTTACTGACTCCCATCCCTAACCTACTATCTTATCCCCTCCCCATCCAAGACTCCTCCTTACGCCCACCATCCAGAGTGATTCTCCCATCATGTGCTGTTGCTTGCAGTCTGGCGACAGCAGCCAGAGACTGTGGTTTTGTGTGTGTGTGTGTGTGTGTGTGTGTGTGTGTTTTGCATTTTCTTGAATGTGTGTGTGCATGTTGTCTAATTCAGAAAAAGAAGGCCTCTTGCCCGAAAGCTTACTAGTCTAGATGTCTTTTTGTTGTGCCCGTCTGTGACTTCACATCTCCACTATACGGTTATCGGCATTCTATCTTTTCAGTATATTGTCATCATTCCTAACAGGACTAAATATTGTGAAATGACAGTTTATTGTAATATTAATAATTAATGAGAAGCACTATAGGTGTATTGATACTCATTTACTGTGCCACGATCAGTTTTGTTTATTAGATCATCATCAGTCTGCCGAGTTGCACCAAAATCATGATGTAAGGTTAGAGGTGAAACCTGGAAATGATGGTCATATAAACATTCTGCTGACCACCTGGCAGAATAATGGCAAACAGTAAGTGTATGCAACATGGCGTGCTGTGTTCACTAGTCTGTGTACTAGCTCAGTTTACACAGTATCCCATGTTGTGTGCACTTACCTACTGCTCACTATATTTCTGCCTGGAGGTTGGCAGAATGTTTACACAATCGTCATTTCCAGACTTTGTCTCTAACATTACATAAGACAATTAGACCTCTCATATCATGATATTGGCACATCTCAGCAATCTGATGATGATCTAAGAACAAAACTGGTCATGAGACAATAAAGTGTATCAATACAAAACACATAATAAATGTGTATCAATACAGCTGTGATTGTTCTTATTAATCATTAATATTAGCATCATTCAGCTGTAAAGCTAAATATCATCAAGATTATTTACAGTTCATTGTGCATTCTGATGATTGTGCCTATCACATCTGTTTTGGTTTATTAGTTGAACATATAGCAATGATTTTTGCAACCGAGCATTTGATTATAGCAATACTGTTGCCACATAAATAATTACAGGTAACTGTAAGGAAACAACTAATGCTACACACAGGACTGTTTTACAATAACTTACTTCTACACAAAATTTTCAAGAAATTCTCACAAACACGAACTGAGTAGCCATTTGAAATATTCCCATTATTGTGAGATTCCCGTTATTGTCAGATGCTAGATATGAGTAGATAACTCATATGAAGAATACTTTAAGGAAGCAAGAGGGGACAAAGAGCAAATTGCCAATATCATAATGAATTTCTTGTCACTTTCTACACAGACTGCATCACTCAGATGTCTACTTTGATTATACAATGCTCCAGTTCGGGATACTTCAGTGTAACAATTTACAAGATTCATGAAACCACTGCATATCTGATTTCCACACTGCTTCAAGATAATATTTCATATCTGTATAAAAGTCCAGCAATATAGCTTAATTCACCAAAGATCCATGCAGTATTTTATAAGATATCATTCATAGATTGTTATCAAATTTTGATTGCTAAGTGATAATTAGAATTTTAATTGTCCCACTCTCAAAGAGAGCAAATACTTCAGCAAAAAGTTATCACAGACGATGAAGGTGGTCCAGAAGTATTTCTAATGATTCCAGCAAGAAACATAAAACTGCAGATATTATTGATGAATCTTTCCCACACAGCTACCAGAAACATGGCACTGGTAGCACTCACAGCATACACGAGAGTTTTCAGAATATAACAAAATTTACTGTTGCAGTAAGAACAGCTGTATTAATTTATGGTACAAAGTTACTAGAGTTACTTTTCTTAAGTTATCCATGCATCACAAAGAAAAGATTTCCTTGTCACAGGTTCACACGATTGGAATTTAAGTTGATTAGTTTCGGAAACTTATTAATCTTAAGAGTTAAAAATGCAATTTTTTGTCATTAGTAACACACGCCTGCAGCACAGTTGGTAAAATGATAATATGATGATTTTATTTCATAATGCAAAACTTATTAGGTGGCCAACTATGAAAGATGCTGTTAGCATAAAAAATAATCCAGGTAACCAAATCTCAGCACTAATATCTTAATAACTGATAACTACCTTGAAAAGCTCGTTAAAATACTGACTACAAGCAGACAAGACAACCTTGTGTGCTCGAATACTTCGTCCACCAGCTGATAATGTGACATCAGTCAGATTGTCACTGTCCAAGAACTGCGGTAATGTTGCAAGAAGGTTACTCTGGTAATTGTGCCATCGCAGACAGAACTGTTGATCAGAACCCATGCCCACTCTGAAAATGACAAAAATTCCTCAACTCAGCTATCAAACGGTTATTTGTTTTTAACACACACACACACACACACACACACACACACACACACACACACACACACACACACACACACACACGAGAGAGAGAGAGAGAGAGAGAGGTACGTTTATCCATACAAAAATACTTGCAGAATCCACAGATTTTCAGAAGATTGAGACAGAATCTATAACCCTTATTCAAATCTTTCTAAAAATTACAGGTCATGAAGTAGCAATACATGGCAAAATGGTGTACCTTGTCTTCACTTACACAAATTGAATAATTCCTTAAGATTTCAGAAATAATTTTCTTCTGTGAAATACAACAGCAACAAGCAAAATAGCAAAAAGGATATACACCAATGGTGCACAATTTTTCCAGACATGCATGTACCAACTGCAACAATGTGATAATCTAATCAGGAAACCCATAAATATGTTTACTGCCCCAGATCCTTAACTGAATCAGGCTGTTACTTCTATCAGTCTCTCTCTTTCTTTTTTTTTGTTGTTGTATTCCGAGTGTTAAATGTTGCTGAATTGTACAGCCACATGAAGCTCTGATGATAAAACTTCATGGACTCTGGGGCAGAGAACTGATAAGGTGCCAACAGGGTTATGATGATGTGGTCAGACTACATCCAAAACACATGTTCACTGAAAGAATGCAGGAAGTATTAAACAGGGCAAAGCATTAAGAGCCGGGCGTTACACACCTATGTTCAGACTCAAGAAATTTTGACAGCCCAGAATTACTGAACCGGAATTCTTGTTTCAAATTATTTTGTAGAGTGTCATCTAAATGGATACATCTACAGAGAGAACCCAAGATATCTGTTTTACATTGCAGAGGATGTTCTATTAAAGATGACATGTGTCACCATCCAATACATTTGTTCATTTTGTGTGAGCAGTTATGCAAATTGTAATATTCCAGTAATCACAGTACTCTTTTGGTCAAAGTGTTGCCTTTTACCATCATTATGAGCATACTGATATGTGTGTTTAGGTAACATTTAATAGAATGAGACAATTGGAAGATTACTGAATATTTACTCATTTATTACAATGAAGCCATCAACATAATTTTTATTTCCGAAACTTTTCAATAAGTGAAGTTCCACATTGATTTGCAAACCACATTAACTTAATTTGACCCAAATACTCACTTTGCATACTACATGACTGATTTTAGTATACTTCTACTGAAGGTGTTACGCCCTTGCCTAGCTCCAGCCTCTGATTCAATTACCCAATTAGTTATGAAGGAGGACTTTGCTTCACTGTACATCCAAACCATGGTGTAAAGTGGTATTTTTCACACATTTACAAATAACTACCCTGACATGTGCAGTTAAAACATCTTTCAGCTGCTATTCAACTTTGGCCTTCTTTTCTCTCAATTTCCTCACTTACTCACTGCCTACTCAGCTACATGGAAAGCTGCTTTTTTCCAAACTGTACCTCTCTTTGACCTAGACACAGGAGCTCCTCCTGAAAGATTGCAATTTACACATTTTTTATAGTTGTGTCTCCCTCCACTGCACTTTGGGAAGCTGAATCTTTTCCTACCTATATTTAGTTACTTTTCCACACTGATTTCGTCTGATAATTGAAAACATAAACACAAAAGGCTTCACTCTACTCAGTTTTAGATACACGATATGAACAGCTAAGCACTTCATATTCCATCAAAATGCAGAAGCTATTTTCAATTACAAGTCTTCATAATACATCTGTCATAGATGTGATTGCTGTAAGAAAATGCAGTGTTTTGGGGAAGGTAGGGTTTCACCTTCTCTCAAACATCTCATTTTTCCTCAATTTTCACAAATAAGATTGCACAAAGGTACGTGACAGTAATGCACTTAATTCATTATAAGCACCAGTTTAAAGTAGAGGTGGTCTAGGTCAAAGAACTATAACATCAAAAGTTAATGCACCTATCAGCAGCCTGCATCTGATATGAAGAGTCTTGTAAAACAGTTTGGTGTGTGTGTGTGTGTGTGTGTGTGTGTGTGTGTGTGTGTGTGTGTGTGTTTACGGCTTTCTTTTCCTTCATCAGAAATCATATACACAAGCTTTAATAACTCTTCTTGATTAATGCTTGACCGGGATTCTTCGCATTGCTTTAGGTCTCTAGGTGATGGTCTCATCCACTGAAATCTTTGTCTGTTATGTTGCAAACAAAAACTTGATCCATTTTGCTTATAAATTTGTTTGCTGATGATATTGTGATGTACACCAATGTGTGACTGTTGAGTGACTGTAGGAGGATACAAGATGACACAGACAAAATATCTAATTGGGATGATAATTGGCAGCTTGCTACAATTGTAGAAAAATGTAAGTTAATGCAGATGACTAAGCAAAAAGATCCCTTAATATTTGAATACAGCATTAGTGGTGTACTCCTTGACACAGTCATTCGACTAAAAACCCACGCATAACATTGCAAAGCAATATGAAATGGAAGGAGCTGTAACAATGGTGAAAGGGAAGGCAAATAGTCAACTTTAGTTAATGGGAGAATTTTAGGAAAGTGTGGTTCATCACTAAAGGAGACAGTGTATAGAACACTTGTGTTATCTGTTCTTCACTACTTCTCGACGATCTGGAATCCCCCCCATGTCAGATTAAAAGAAGACACTGAAGCAATTCAGAGGCAGACTGCTAGTTTTTGTTACTGGTAGGTTCAATCAACATGTGATTATTACAGAGATGCTTCATGAAGTCAAGTGGGAATCACTGGAGGGAAGACAACGAGCTTTTCATGAAACACTATTGAGAAAATTTAGAGAACTAGCACCTGAAGCTGACTGCAGAATGATTCTACAACCACCAACATACATTTTGCATAAGTACCACGAAGATGAGATACGAGAAATTAGGGCTCATACAGAGGGATACAGGAATTCATTTTTCCATCACTGTATTTTTGAGTGGAACAGGGAACGATACGACCAGTAGTGGTACTAAGCTGTCCTCCACTATAAACCAAATAGATGCTATCTGAGTACATAAGTACATACTGATATACATCACGGTTATAAGCTATGTTCAGGCTTTAGCACACAAGGGCAACCAGAAAATTTTAATAAACTATTTTCTGAATATGGGTATCCATTATTAATTTTTTGACTAATGACGACATACTTGGTTTGAAGAAGAAATTACCATTATGGTTTTACATCCAGTTGACACTGAAACCATAAGATAAAGATCACAAGAATAGATTAGAGAAGAAATCACCCTGGCAAATACTTTAAGCAATTTACAGAAACAATAGAAAACCTTAATCTGACTTAGGTTTCGAACTGCGACCCTCCAGAATGTGAGTCTAATCCCAGATTTCACAATAGATCATACCATTCCAATTAATAGCCATAAAGAAATACAGCAAGTTTAATGAGAACAGTTGTATGTCCCTTTCAATCAACAGTGCTTTACAACAATGTTACCTACTCATATAAAACTATATATTTCGAAATATTTGAGGACCCAGCAACAATGTCTTCTATCAAAATTTTGTTCCTGTTCTCTCATTGTCTTCTGCAGTTTATTTATTGGAGATAGGAAATAATCAACAACAAATTTAGTGTAACGTAATGCAAATTAATTACCTTCTTGGATGAGAAGAACAAAGTTTTTAGAGTTTCTTATTAATGTTAACTTTTACATAATGATTATTCTATGCACCATTCAACTGATGAAGTAAAATGCAAGGATGTATCAAACATTAGTTAACAGAAAAGATAGAGTATTTTGTTCAAAAGTCATTTAATTCAGCCAAACTGCACACAAAAAAGGGCAATGACGGCACTTTACTTTTATCTTTGATTCCCTGTTCCTCTCTTCCTCGTGTGTGTGTGTGCGTGTGTGTGTGTGTGTGAGAGAGAGAGAGAGAGAGAGAGAGAGAGAGAGAGAGAGAGAGAGAGAGAGAGAGTCATACCCAGGAGATGGCAGAGGACTAGGTTGCATTAAATTGTAAAGCCATTTTTTTCTGTGGCAATGAAATTTAAATCAACACAGAAGGTGTACATCGAATAGGCAATGTGTTGGACAACTAGTTTTGAGTGACATTTCCAAATGTTTTCACAACCACCTTGAGACTGTCAAGGGCATTTAATGCAGTAATAAGCCAACAATTCAAGCCATTAAGAACACTGCAGCTCTAATTATAAGGACTAAAGAGGCTCTGAAAATGATGTCTTAGGTGACAAAATGAATTCTAAATATTCCGAAAACAGTTGTTTCTGCAAAAAGATTTGAACAAACAGACGGTGTGAGCAATATTTGCTCCACAACAGAAACAAATGCACGATAAAAGTTATGTTTGTTTCATCATGCCTTGTTTTACTTATCTGACCATGACAACATTTTAGACCAGATTATTACTGATTACACTACCTAAGCTAACACAGCAATAGAAACAAGGAATTTTTAAAATTATAACTAGGTAAATAAAACATCTTACTCGCCAAGCAGTGGCAGGAGAAAACTTTTGGAGCCTGAGGCTCCTCCTTCTGGCAGAAGGGTTTAAATGGATGGATGAAAAAAATCTACTCAACGAGAAGCGGTGGAAGAAACGCACATAAAAGTTAAGGAAATGTGCAAGCTTTTGTAGCAGAAGGAACCACTGGCCTCCTTAACTTTTTTGTGTGTTTTCTCCTGGTGCTGCTTGGTGAGTACATTTTTTATCTACTCAGTTATATTATGACTGCACTATGTGGTACTTTGCTTCAGTTCTGAAACAAAGCATCAGTTGCAAATGACTATGTGAGCAAAAAACTGTGACTTGAAAATAAAGGCCAAAACAACGCTAGGTGTTTGACAGCATTGACAATATATATAAATAATTGGACTAACGACACACAATGAAAAGGGTATTTACAGATGGGGAAAGACAGGAAAGATCAGAATGGATGAAAAGATACTAGGCAGTTAAGAAAGAATGAAACATAAGCTTACTGAAGAAGAGGGCCAGGAAATGATTGACTAAAAGAGGTCCAAATGAGGCCATAAAAGTACCCGGAAAAAAATTTGGAAATATACATAAATAATTATTCTAGAGGGCATGCAGCTTTACTGTATAGTTAAATGATGATAGTGTCCTCTTGGGTAAAATATTCCAGAGGTTAAATAGTCTCCCATTCAGATTTCCGGGCAAGGACTACTCAGGAGGACGTCGTTATCAGAAGAAACAAAACTGGCATTCTACGATCAGAACGTGGAATGGCAGATCCCTTAATTGGACAGGTAGGTTAGAAGATTTAAAAAGAGATATAGTGGGAATTAGTGAAATTCTGTGGCAGGAGGAACAAGACTTTTGGTCAGTTGAATACAGGGTTATAAATACAAAATCAAATATGGGTAATGCAGGAGTAGGTTTAATAATGAATAAAAAAAAAATAGGAGCACAGGTAAGCTAGTACAAACAGCATAGTGAATGCATTATTGTAGCCAAGATAGACATGAATCCCACACCTACCACAGTAGTACAAGTATATATGCCACCTAGCTCTGCAGATGGCGAAGAGATTGAAGAACTGTATGATGAGATAAAAGAAATCATTCAGATAGTGGAGGGGGGGGGGGGGGGCGGCATTTAATAATTATGGGAGACTGGAATTCGATAGTAGGAAAAGGGAAAAGGAAGATTAGGAAATATGGTAGGTGAATATGGAATGGGGGTAAGAAATTAAAGAGGAAGCCACTTGGTAGAATTTTGCACAGAGCATAACTTAATCATAGCTAACACTTGGTTTAAGAATCATAGAAGAAGGTTGTATACATGGAAGAGGCCTGGAGACACTGGAAGGTTTCAGATAGATTATATAATGGTAAGACACAGATTTAGGAATCAGGTTTCAAATTATAAGACATTTCCAGGGGTCAGATGTATGTGGACTCTGACCACAACTTATTGGTTATGAACTGCAGATTAAAACTGAAAAAAACTGCAAAAAGGTGGGAATTTAAAGAGATGGGACATGGACAAAAGGAAAGAACCAGAGGCTGTAGAGAGTTTCAGAGAAAGCATCAGGGAACAATTGACAAGAATGGGGGAAAGAAATATAGTAGAAGAAAAATGGCTTTGAGAGATGAAATACTGAAGGCAGCAGAGCATCAAGTAGGTAAAAAGACAAGGGTTAGTAGAAATCCTTGGGTAACAGAAGAGATATTGAATTTAATCGATGAAAGGAGAAAATATAAAAATCAAGCAGACAAAAAGGGATACAAGCAGGCGAAAAGGAATATAAACGTCTCAAAAATGAGATTGACAGGAAGAGCAAAAATGGCTAAGCAAGGATGGCTAGAGGACAAATGTAAGGATGTAGAGGCATATATCACAAGGGGGTAAGATATATATTGCCTACAGGAAAATTAAAGAGACCTTTGGAGAAAAGAGAACAGCTTGTATAAATATCAAGAGCTCACACGGAAATCCGGTTCTACGCAAAGAAGGGAAAGCAGAAAGGTGGAAGGAGTATATAGAGAGTCTATACACGGGCAATTTACTTGAGTGCAATATTATGGAAATGGAAGAGGACGTAGATGAAGATGAAATGGGAGATATGATACTGCGTGAAGAATTTGACAGAGCACTGAAAGATCTAAGTCGAAACAAGTCCCCGGGAGTACACACATTCCATTAGAGCTACTGATAGCCTTGGGAGAGCCAGCCCTGGCAAAAATCTACCATCTGGTGAGCAAGATGTATGAGACAAGCAAAATCCCTCAGACTTGAACAAGAATATGATAATTCCAATCCCAAAGAAAGCAGGTGTTGACAGGTGTGAAAATTACCGAACTATCAGAGTAAGTCACGGCTGCAAAATACTAACAAGAATTCTTTACAGACGAATGGAAAAACTGGTAGAAGCCAACTTCAGGGAAGTTCAGTTTTGGAACACTGACCCTACGACTTATTTTGGCAGATAGACTAAGGAAAGGAAACCTACGTTTCTAGCATTTGTAGACTTAGAGAAAGCTTTTGACAATGTTGACTGGAATACTCTCTTTCAAATTCTGAAGGTGGCAGGGGTAAATTACAGGGAGTAAAAGGCTATTTACAATTTATACAGGAACCAGATGGCAGTTATAAGAGTCGATGAAAGGAAAGCAGTTGTTCGCAAGGGAGTGAAACAGTGTTGTAGCCTATCCCCGATGTTATTCAATCTGGATATTGAGCAAGCAGTAAAGGAAGCAGAAGAAAACTTTGGAGTAGGAATTAAAATCTATAGACAAGAAATAACTTTGATGTTTGCTCATGACATTTTTATTCTGTCAGAGACAGATCACGTAACTAATGAGAAGGTACTGAATAGAATTGGGGAGAAGAGGAATTTGTGGAACAACTTGACTAGAAGAAGGGATCGGTAGGTAGGACATATTCTGAGGCATCAAGGGATCACCAATTTAGCATTGGAGGGCAGTGTGGAGGGTAAAAATCATAAAGGAAGACCAAGAGATGAATACACAAAGGACGTTCAGAAGGATGTAGGTTGCAGTAGTTACTTGGAGGTGAAGAAGCTTGCACAGGATAGAGTGGCATGGAGAGCTGCGTCAAACCAGTCTTTGGACTGAAGACCACAACAACAACAATTCCAGACCTCCATGAACAAAGGCTACAGCTCATTGACGGGAAATGAATTCTCAGTTTCTTACTGAAATTAAAGACTCAATTTCGCATCATCCATTTTACACAAGATTTGTTATCTGTTGCTATTTCCCTTTTCAAAAACAGAAAAGGGTTCAAAATTTTAATCAACTGGAAAAATGAAGAAAGTGTGACTGAGAAACTTAAGACAATTCTGGAACTGGCTTCGTCCATGGCTATAAAGAGTTTGGATATGCATGGTGACCTACACTGTATAAAACAGATCTCATTTTGGATAAATAAACAGCCAAAATTTATAAGTATTTTATTCTGAACTATTTAGTTTCTTAGTCCTGGAATAGTTGTAAAATGTGTACGCCTACTGTTAGCCATTAAAAAAAAATCTCTCTTAGCTCACATACATCAATCAACCTCCAATTTCCATCTTTCACAAGGTATTTCATGCTTATAACTTCCTTTAAGTCTTATTCAATTGCCTCATAATCTCCACTGTCAACTGGTTAATGACGCGTTCTACTGAAAAGGAAATCCTATGTTTGATTCCTAAAAGTTATCGTAAGATTTTCTTGGTGTAAGAGAGTAAATAGAAGCTGCTCAAACAAACAGTAATAAAACTAAAATCCATGCAAAGGTCATTACTTTAATGTGTGTGTCAGGCAAAGCAACATGACATTTATTTACTTAACATTTTAAGAGTTTACTTCATTGTGCTACAATACTCACAAACAGCAGTAAGCTTGTAAAATAATACATTATCACTTTTACGGTTTCACAGAAACACATTTGAGTTGTAATTTAGGCAACTAAATTTTGTTAAAACAAATGATTGGATTTTCAACAAAATGGCATATCGCGATTAACAATGTATTTGACCACTCTACTTGAAAACAGATGGGGAATTTCTGCTTTGGAATACTACATGAAATTCTTAGTTAAAGTGCTGGACCCCAGTGAGCTGTTGATTGTAGTGAAATACTTATCTGTAGCACATCCCGAGATCTAGGTTAGGATGGAAGCGTCCGATTCCACCCATTGGCTTTGACCTGTGACGTGAGGCTGTTGTGGTGTGTGACGTCACAATGGGGCGGAGTTTAGTTTGTGACAGTGGCATGTTTGAAGGTGTCATTTTGATGTGATCGGTGGTGCTCTCTGGTGGTGTGTTTATGTGTTGTGTATTAGGTGATGTTTTTGGTTTAGTTTGCATGTGTGGCATGTTTATAGGTGGCATATTGTTGCGATCGGTGGTTGTCTCTGGTGTTGTTTATGGGTAGCGTTTTATGTGGTGCATGGGGTTCATTTGTGTGGTAGCATTGCATGTGTGTGGTATCGGTGGAGACTGTGCTTACAGCGGAATATTTTTTAGTGAGTTAAAAATTTTGGTTTTGTTATGTCGATGTTGTTGTAGTTTTTTTCTGTTCGTTGTATGTGAATTTTGGTAAATTGCTTTATGTCTTTGATAGGTATGGATATGACTGACAAGGTCGTTTTCGGTTGTCGGCGATGATGGGAGACAGTGCGTGTGTGTTGTCTCTAATAAAATTTCTTCAGCTATTTGGCCTGTTGGCTGAAGTCGCGAAGTGTTCAGTGTGTCGCGAAAAAATGAGGCTCACTAGAGTTCCGGCATCTCGGATGAGGGACCGCTATATGTGGAGATGTCGTAAGGATAACAGGTCAAGGGAAGTGCTCGATTTCAATTTTGATTTTCTAGTTTTTTTTTTTTTTTTTTTAGGATTAAGTTTGGTAGTGGTGAAAGTTTTGAGATTTATAGTGTGGTATTGGTAGTTGCTGTTGACCTATATAGGTCAAGGAAAGTGATCGATTCCAGTGGATTTTGTGTGTAGTGGAATTTGGGAAGGTTGTGGGGTCTTGTTATTTTAGTGTTTTTTGTCGTTTAGTGTAGTGTCTTGTGTTTATCTTAAGCTTGTTCCCACCCAAAAACCCCCGCTTGTCTCGTTAGTTTCAGTATATTTTTGGAGGAATATCTGTTTGGTGGTTTTTCGATTTGTTTTCATGTTTGTTGTCATGTTTATGTGATGACGTCATAGGAGCAGTATGGGAGTTGTTGTGAATGGTCGTTTCCGCCATATTGGTGATGTCACTGATCAAAGCAGAGGGTTGGAATCGGACTCTTCCGTTATCCCACAAATTGGTTGAGAGTTGACAACACTGACAAATGTGAAAGCAGAAAATTTGGTTGTGTAACAAACTGATCAACAGCAAAGTCTAATGTTTATGTCCACACCATACTAAAAAAAAAAAAAAAAAAAAAAAGGAAGGCGGGTCCAATACATAACTTTTGCCAAATTCTTCATTGGTATAAACAAAATCGTGAGTACTTGCCACTGATAGTAATATGCCATTAGTATATCACTCCAATTGAATGCCCGTTACTGTTGGTGCAAAATATACAATAACCTTATAAACAGAAACAACACTCATTAACGTGAAAGAGCTTGCTAGTGTTGAAGTGGATATCTTAGAACCTAATGACAGGTTCATGAAAAACATTTTCCAAGATAAAAAATAAGCAGTCAGTGGCTTTGTTGATCGTCTTTAGGAATCTCCAACCCTTACTCTTTTTTGAAACAATATGCCAAATATACAATGTTCGTAGCTGTTGCATCAAAATACCATTTATGATTAATGTTGTGACAAATGATTATTAGCAGGAAGTTTGTCACAACTGGGAGGGATTAGCACTTAATTCCCCATCATTAAAGATAAGGCCCAAGCTTGGATTTGTGAAGGATGGGTAAGGAAATCGGCCACGTCTTTTCAAGGGAACCATCCCAGCATATGCCTGAAGCAATTTTGGGACATTACGGAAAACCTAAATCAGGATGGCCCGACATGAGTTTGAATGGCAATCCTCCAGTGTGCTAACCACAGTGTCAGCTCGCTCAGTTTGTCATAACTAACTGGATGCATATACTAAGTTCTCATATGAGAAAATCCCAACGTGTGTTCAGAGTGCTGAAATTGCAGATATCATAAAACATAAGAGTTGTGACTAGCTGTTACTCAAGAGCTTTGCAGTGGAGCATGATGAAGCTAAATTCATTTCTCTTATTACATTCCATTATTATGACACTGAAAGGACAAATTAGAAACATGAGGGGAATAGTGATTAGCCTCTGTATTATTTCCTTCTTTTAAATCTGTAGAATAGTTCAACAGCTATGTCCTTCCACTACTAAAAGTTGTTGGATGATGATGATGTTTGGTTTGTGGGGCGCTCAACTGCGCAGTCAGCAGCACACATACAAAGTCCCAATTTTACACAGTCCAGTTTTTATAAAATCCAATCTAGCCACTATAACGAATTATGCTGCTGCTGATGATGATGCTATGATGAGGACAACACAAACACCCAGTCTCGGGGAAAGTTGTTGGGGCCTAGTACAATTCATTCCTTAGATCAACAAGGAATAACTCTATTAATAAATATGCTATGAACTGTATCCGGTTGACTGCAATCTACAACAACATAACATGTGGATCCTCAATGTAGATTTTCTGAATTTACAATCAATACTAAATTCTATAATGATCAGTACGTTGATATGCAAAATGCATTAAATAAGACACAAAGCTTAGGCTACACTACAAACCACTGTATCACCACTACATTTGTTTTGTGTAGACATTCACTGGCTATGGCAACTCACAAGCAAATAATACCTTCCAGCCTAACAAACTTTCAGAGGTGGTCACTATCCCACTGTAATTTCCCAAAATCGTAAACATCGTGACTTACGACTGATATACAGTAATATGCAAATTAATTGGGACAACCTATCTTTAATAAGGAATTAAAGCTGGTTAGCTGTGACCATTTGTATCCATGCAGTCGCTTGACTCTTGACAGACTATTGTTGCCTTGGCCCTGAACAACAACTGTAGATTCCATTGAGTTGAGTTGTAACAGCATGTGTTATTTGCGCCTTCTCAACAGGAGAACTATGTGTTTTTGTTAAAATAGACAATTCGTCTAACAAGCAGACAAAAATAGTTGCTCTTCATGAACACGTATCTATGATTATATGTCACGTTGCGTCTGTAGTTGGTGAGGAAAAATATAGTGTTTCAGGACTTATTAGGGCATATAGCCTAGTGACACTGCCTCACTGTCTCTAAAGAGAAAGGCAGATGTGGACAAAAACAAAACAGCACCCTCAGAACTGACAAAATTCTACTTGGAAACAGTAGCATTCATCCAAACAAGACTAGAAAGAACATTCAGAGAGATTTATTGGCTACTGGGATGGAAATTGACTCAACAGTGCAGTATACGCTTCTTGATCGTGAGTGGAATGCACGAAAGACATGAGAAGCAGTTGTTAACACCTGCCATCAAGAAAAAAGGGACTATGGAAGTGTCCGATTCCACCCATCTGCTTTGACTCATGACTTCACCAATATGGTGGAAATGGCTATTGTAAGGGTCTCCAATATGGCACCTATGTTGTCACTACATACACACAGCAACAAACACGAAATACCTATAATTAAGACAATAACATCTCCCTCTAAAAATTCAAACTAACGAGGCAGCCATGGGAAAACAAACACACACACACACACACACACACACACACACACACACACACACACACACACGCTTAGGGTGCAATCAAACACAACAAGATGACATCTAAAAAACACAACCAACTCATAAACTCTGCGCCGTAATGACACAGCAAACATCTATACCCTTATGTCATGGGTCAAAGTAGACGGGCGGAATCGGACGCTTCCGTTGACGCAGAAAACAGATGGCATTGGGCCAAAATGTAAAAACCTTGGACTTCCAATGACTGGAAACATGTAATTTTCCATGAGGAGTCACACTTTATTGCTCAAGGTTACACAGCAAACACTGTCGTGCAAAGCACCTAAGAGGCAGTGAGAGCAGAGCACCTTGAACAGACTGTAAATTACCCTCCCTAAAAAATGTTTTGGGGTTTCTCCACTGCCAAGTGGCACTAGTTCCCATTGATGGCATGATGAATTCAACCAATTGTGTGTAAATCCTTATGTGCAGGTTTATGCCATTCCTACAGACCTTTTAAGGTGGAGGGACATTTCAACGTGATCTGACTTGTGGCACACTTCTAAAGTAGTCAAGATGTTCATGGAAGAGAACAACATTAATGGGCTTCAGTGATCAAGTAATTCACTAGACTTAAATCATACTGAGAATTAGTGGAGTATTGTGAAAAACTGCCTTGGTAAAATGGACTGTTCAACAAAATAATGCACGTTAGTAAATGTGGTTTCACGAGAAAGAACTATGAAACATTTGCTCTAACCTGGTCAAATCTATGCCACAACATATTGAGAAGCTCATTAAAGTAAAAGGAGGACATATTAGTTACTAATATTTAGTAAGCTACTAACTGTATTATAGATAAAGTAAATGTGCATGGTTAAAGTTTAAGCTTCTTGTCCCAATTAAGTTCCACACTACTGTACATATTCTTTTTCCGATAATACCTATGTGGCAACATTTTAAAATCGGCAATGCAGTCTGGTGAATATTTATGGAACTGAAGAAACTGCCACACAATGGTTCTATCATGTCTGAGGAGCGCAAATCACCAGTTAATTAACACAATTTTCTGTTAGCTGGTGAAAGTTAGGGCCTAAATGGCAGAAGAATGAGCTGTGGTGCAATGAAAATTGCAGAAATTGTATATTTTCGTTTAGAGCTGTTACTTCTGACTGCAAGCTAACTAATTAAACATCTTGAAGTGTATGTGGGTTTGATTTCTGACCTACATAATTGGTGACCTTGACATCGTGGGTCCATTTCCACCCTCTGAGGGTTAAAAACACATGTTCATGGCAGTGGATAGATCCACAGGATGAGCAGAGGTTATACCAGGGACAGATGTAGCAGCCAAGACAATAGCAAAGGCATTTGTTGCATATTGGTTAGCTTGCTTTGGAAGCCCTTACATATTAAGACAGATGAGGGTCAACAATTCGAATCTAATCTATTCATTGAGCTGGCTAGACTGTGTGGAATCCAGCATCACCACACAGCCAGTTATCACCTGGCGAGCAATGGAATGGTGCAAAGGTGGCATAGAACACTGAAGGTGGCCCTCATATGTCACCATGAGTTGGCCAGAGGTATTACCACTAGTACTTCTATGTTTAAGGGACTGTGTATAAGGTGGATATAGGCACCTTTAATGGTAGAGATGGTTTACAGAGAGCCGTTAAGAATTCCGGTAGACTATCTCACGACGACACCACTACCACACAAACGGAGCTACCACTCATGGTACAGTGCATTCGTGACTATGTGGTTAGGATGAGTGGGCCATCAGTATCCCACCACGGTGAACATCCACAGTCTTTAAGCAGAAAATGTTGGCAGACTGCTCACACATCATGTTGCGGATGGATTCCACACTAGCTCCTTATACTGGGCCCTGCCACACACTGCGATGTGATGCCCAAACTAGACATCTTGCAAAGTCAGGGCGTCCACTGAAAGAGTGAAACCACCATGGCTCTTACCATTGTCGATGCACAAATGCACTCCTCCAGTTCAGGATGACTGAGGGACAGGCGACCCTACACCCAGTTGAACTGAAGAGACAATGCTAAGATGCCAGAGGACTACAGAACAAACAGCCATACCTGTGCTTGTACCGACAACAACCTGTCATCCATACAAGTATTGTATTGTATATTTATTGGTCCTGTGAATCATGCACTGTACAGGGGTACATAATGATATAGTACAAGTCAAATAATTTGCGATAAAATTTAACAGAACAACTGTTGTATGGTTTTAAGTATATAGCAATATAACTCTTAACATATGGGAATAACATTTCAAAAATAAATTTTACACACATACATTTCATACTTTTGGCCTTGATTATACAAACACACATATATGTGTAATGGACCACATACAAGAGGTGTACAAGTCTAATTCAAGTTCCCCTGCATCCCACGTGCTCCACACCTTAAGGGGGAAGCTCTGTGGGAGCAAGAGACATCCAATGAAGTGCATTGTTTATTCCTAGGAAAAGTAACTGATTTTGAGAGTTGGACGTTTATTCTTCATTTTTTCTTTAGAGCTGTTAATTCCGACTGCAAGCTAACTAAATAAATGTGTCGAAGTATATGTGGGTTTGATTTCTGATCTACAAAAATAAACAAAGTATTAATGAACACCATCTGTCCTGGGCATGAAGTCAAATAAACATCAAATGGAACATAAACAATAAGTACAATATTTATTTTAGATCATTTTCAAAAGAATGCAATTAGTGCATATGGGCCTTTTAAGCTGTCCATCATAGTACAAGCCTATCACTTTTTTTAAATCTTTGATAGCCTTCTATGTTTCCCAACATGTTTTACAGGGTGGATGTGCTTGATGCAAGACAAATAGAAAGTGGACAAGCTGGAGACCCTTACCGAGTACTGTAAGCTCTCAAATGAAGAAATCAACCCTGGACTCAGGTGAAAATATCTGCAAAGTTACTGGAGATTGGAAATAATACTGTAGTCACATTTTACAAACGAAAAAAAAATACACTCAGTTGTCGTAACTACACATGTCACAACTGCCACAGCTGCATGATGACTGTCTCGGTTACAGCACAGCTGAAATAAGACAACTGAAACTTCATATAATGATCAGAAGTATCGTTGACACGACATTTAATTTCTTATCCAACATAAAAATGTGACTTATTATCGACCAGGAGAAATTTTACTAAGCCACTTACTATTAATTAACGTTCATTTTAATGGAAGTTGTGTATCATTACAACCCTCAGCGCTACTCTGGTGGAGAGATGAAAACAACTCGTCGCACACTCTATGCACTACCATTACCGAATCTGAAAAGTTCCATTTTTCCTGTCGTACGACTGTGTTACTTTTCCACGGCAATTTTACAAGCGGCATTATAATTACCGATTAGGTTCTAATTTACTGATGACCATGTACTGACACGAAAAATATTAATTTTGTATTTATACACAATACGAAAATCAGTCTGTATCGAACACCTTACTGAAAGCAGAGATTTGTAATACGTCACAATACAGAAAGCAGACAAATTTCCTGATTTTAACTCTTCGTGCTCTCACTGTTCCGTAGAAATCTATTCTTAACTACGGCAAACGTAGTTTTTCTCATACAAACTAGCACAAAATTATTAGCTTGAGTACAATGCATGAATTAAATTAAACCAGAACATCAAATGTAAACTATACTAGTCTCTTTGTTACAAACACACAATTTTAATGTGTCTATAATTACATTTGCTTTCTTTACTTCTCCCCCGTCCTCAGATCTGATAAAATCACTTCGCGATATACATTCAACTGTGTAATTGCGATAGCTCGACCAGAAAATCGATAGTCAACTCTTAAAAAAAAAAAAAAAAAAAAAAAAAAAAAAGAGGTCGCGTTCTTCTAGCCAGTAATTATTATCTAGATTTGTGCTGGCGACAATGTTACTGCTTTATTGTCACTATTTTTAGATTACGAAGCGATTTCTTATCAAAATGTAAGTGAGAGAGTAGCTCATAATGACCAAGTATTAATTATTTAAGTCCTGTTCAGTAATTAGGACACCTATTTTATAATAAATTTCAGTATTGTATAATGAGCAAATATTTCATCACATGTATTGTTTATTTTACGCGAACAGAATTTAATTGAGTTTTACAGGAAACCTGCCATCAACCTGTGATTTCATTCTAAGATATTATTGCGTATCGACTTCGATAGCGCATGTTTACAGTTTAGTAGTTGGTGTGTTTGAGTAGAAGGAAAGTTCTATATTTAAGTTAAAAGTGCAATGAGTACACAAGTGTGTGTGATGTTCAGTGGACCTGCACTGTCCTTTTTAATTTACGAGAATACAAATAGCATATGTGACCAGGTATTCCTAATTTCCATTTAAAGTAATCATGACGTTTGACATGTTACGTTGTAGTGTTGTGAAACTGTTAATTTGTGACATTCAGTGCGTTATTTTATAATTAAATTTCTATAACTATCTTCCTGCAGGAAGGATTTCTTGTTGGTGAAATAATTAATCATGTAAGGAACACTATCAGCGACGCGCAGATAAGCAATCAGCAAATGGAAACACTTATTAGTAAGTTACGTATAGTTATTTTGTTTATATTATCCCAACGGCCACTTTTTTTCAAATATCTATTTTGGGAAAGGATGTGAATGAGCAAATTGTGTATTCACGCAATGGACAGTAGTCTAATTCGTGCTGGGGAATTCCATTGTCACGGTTAGGACAGTTGCACAATGTTTCGAACAATCGAAAACTAATTTAACAAAAAGTATATAAACATTAGTGATCATATGAATAGCTCTTACCGTCGTTTAAAATCCGAAGGTTGCAAAGTGAGTTGCTAATCATCTGAACTTTGATGTGGGTGACAACAACACACTGAGTTCCCACTTATAAGGTAGAAATCCACATGCTGATGTGTCAGTAAATGTTACGGTTTTATTAGCTTATAATATTACATCTCACGGCTTCAGGGATGGGACACACAATTTTCACAGGTGGGACTCGTGGGAAGTTGAATCTGTTTTATAAACGAAAATTAATTTTTTTACATCAATATAGACGTCAATTGGTAGTCAACGTATTTAGACTTCACTTCCTGTAAATAAATTTGTAGAAAAGTTTTATTACCTGTACGAAACGTGAGATAAATTGCAGTACAATGTTAAAGTAAGTGTGTAAAAAGGACTGTGTGATACTACTCGTAGTCTTCGAGCAGTGGTGAAGGAAACATGAGAAAAACGTCGTAAAGAACATAGTGGTTATCTGTAGTAAGTATTATGTTACTAGTCAAGGCGAACGTCTTGTCGAATATTCTTCCTGATCCGCCCATGAATACCGGATTTATCTCACTTTTAAAAAAAATTGCTACTTAAACTGCCCACTTTCAAAAATGTCTGAAGTTGCGCGAAAACGCATAAAGTGTTCCTAGCAATATTTCCCGTATGAACTCTGGAGAATTGCCAGTAATTTATCGATCTTCTTGTCCACTCTTGAACACCTTCGCTGTCTCCCGTACAGATCCCATACATCTGTATTTCTGCAATCACAGTATACCTGTGTTTGGTTAATTTCCTTCTTGCAGTTTGAAACTCCATCAAAATGAATATTCCTAGCATGATCCTTTCCTCCGTTAGTACAACCGAAATGTACGGTACCGTTTGTGTGCTTTGGCTCATGATGTAAATGTGTAGTGTTTGAGGCAGGGTTGCTCGGTTTAGCTCTAAGCGTGGTGGATTTGAAATGCATCTTGTGGGAAGAGGCATCTTTTTAGTATGTTGTGGCGCTGTCTAGTGTATAATGCTGATATTTCGAACTTGATATGACAGAATGTTGTGGTATGGTCCCATTTAGGTACTAAAAATTATTTTGGATTTCTACAATTCACTGAGCTCTCCTCGCATCTTCAGAAGCGTGTATGACATTCTCTTGCACCGTGAGGCTTCCAACCCTTCAGACTTGCTTGTGATTAATGCCTGATGTCATCTTGTGGAATCTTCTCTCATTCTCTCAGGAGGGCCTCCAAGAGGCCGTGTATGGTCACTGAATACTGCTAGCAGGCCCTTCTCAGCTGGTATGCTTAATATGATTTAAAGCAGTTTGTCGAGTGGTCCAATAGCATGAGTCCCCCGCCTCATCAAATAACTCTTGCATAATTCTCGTTAACAAATGAACGTTTATCATCGTACCTTAGCATAAAGCTATCGCCAGGAAATGGTGCAAAGAGCATAATGGGAAGTGCGCTCATACGATCTTTTTTAGGGCGACCGGCAAGGAGTGTTTTCAATATTCTGGAAGACGAATGGCGACTTGTAAGAAGCCATAAAACAGTTCATTTCAATCCCATTAAAAACCTGCTTAATAGCGATTTTCAGATCGTTTTCCTGAAAGAAAAGCACCTGACATTTTTTTCCCCTTTTCCCGTGAGCTGGTGGTATGGGCCACTTGCATAACATGCCCCAAGAGGATTTCCTCCACGTACTGATGTGCTTATTGTAAGGCTTCAGTGTTGCACAACGACAAATCCGTCATACTGATGCCTGCGCACACAGTCAGAGAACCATTCATAAAAAGCATCCTGGATGAAAATGTGCAAGCTAATACATTTCCACAGGTCTTCTCCAGACTGCCATTCTACCCTCAGGTGATCGCAGGCCAAATCGCGACTCGTCCATGAACATTGCTTGCTCCCATTGTTGTAGTCTCCAGCAGTGATATTGTCACTCCTTCTACCTAGCGTCTTTCAGTCTTCCGACGGTTCTCTCGCTTCGTGTAGTCCTTCAATGGCGGTGGTGTGACTTGCGGAGAACTTGAAGATGTAAGGAATGCCGGTGTTGCTCTTTTATTGACTGATGCTTGTTTCTTTGAGTAGCCATCGGGTTGCCTGTACCTTCTCACGGTTTTAGAATCTTGGAAGCGATAGTTCTACAAATTTTTTTCAACGTAAAGCACGAACTCTACCACCAAATTAATAGTTTCTTCTTCTTTTTTTTCCCAGCATCATCATGGCATGTTTACCCCAGAAAGCTGATTACGAGAATCTTAGAAAGGCCCTAACAAACCGTTTGTGATTAAAAGGGAAACAATAAAAGATCAACTATTAATGCTACAATAGCGTTATTATTGCCTCACATCCATTCCCCCCCCCACCCCAGTTTGCATATAAATAATCGAGGCTTCGTTATGGGATAAACAAGAATGTTAGATACCACACGTTGGCTTTGGCTAATGATGCCATAGGAAGACCTAAAGAGTCTCTCAATTGCTGAATATTTGTTGTGCAGTAAAGAGCATTGCGCAATAATATTGACCTCAGAGAGCAGTATTGACGGTTTGTCCAATGTATTGAAGGAGGCTCCCGAGCTTGAAAAATATTGCTGGTCGCTCGGTATATTGTACAGTGTCAGAATGGTACAAGATGCTACACAAACACGATTTGAAAATGGTGAACAATTAGAAAATACACGTTGTCATGGCACGAAGATATAAACCTCAGAAACAGAATCGTGCAAATTCTGAGTAATAATTACTGATGCTACAAGGAAAACTACGAGAAAGCTCAGAGTTTGGCGAGATAAACTAAAATAACATCCGCAAATCACAATTGTATAAATTGTACAAATCGAAATAACACGATACAACATTTGTTTAAAAAAAATCACAGACCAACAATAACAGGTATAAAAAAGAATCACAAAGCCTGTACAGCTGAATGAAAAAGACCTAAAGGCCTACAAATAAATAAAACCAAAACAAAAAGCCAAAACGTGACAATAATGCACTTAGTGAAAAAACGTAAAAATTAACATCAGTTGACTTAAATACCTCAACTTAAAAGAACGATACCAATACTGAAAGGTGAAAGATTACATGGCATTAAGATAATAAGTAATCAAACTTACTATGTTTAAAATTTCTCATGAAAGACAGACTCGTGAACAGAAATAATACCAGAGGGTATTTTGAAATGTCAGCTCATTAACAAATACATCTCAGCACATCGTGGCTTAAAGGCAATGGGTGGTATCGAATGCTCAAGTTGGTGCGTGTATGTGTACTGTATCATGACCAAACATAATAAAATAATACAGTTTAAGAGATTGAAATAATAAAAACACAGATCAATCCTCACCTGAAATAACAGCCCCGAAAATTCAGAGGCCAGCTACTTGATGCCCACTTCCACCCTTTTCTTATCAAAATGATATTCGTTGACTTTAGTATCACCCTCGGCCACCCTACTGGTCCCTTATATTTATTGAGTTCATCACATCCCTCTCTACATACTGAAAGCAGTCACTGGCCATTCACAAGCACCAATTTCAAGCATGGCATATTTGACTCGTAAGAAAAATGATATGTCGTCATAACTGTAACAGAGAGACAGAGTCAATATCTTGAACCATATACTGTGCCAAATGAACCACCACGCTTTTCTCTCTGACATGCCCACATGTAGCTGTTGGAAGTATATTGATATAAAACCTTCATTCAACACGCATACATGATTTAATCCCACAAATGCTGGTATGACTGTTACAGTACTCTTCAGTGACTCCTAACTTTTGTATTAAAAAGAAAAAAAAATAATTGAAGTTGGCTCATTGTCCACTTCACTTCACAAAATGTGACTTAAATATCAATTTCAAATCCAATTCACAAAAAATATACCGCAAGATCACAAACAAAGAAAACAATGAAATGAGGGTATAAAACATATGGTAGGTATGATACACAACTACGCACACCAACAAGTTGTACATCACCCTGGCTGCGAAAGTTCAGGAACCTGTACCGAAAATTGGAATAGAGATCAACATAAACATCATTTCTGCCCTTTTTATTGCTCATGAAACCCACACATTGGGTGTTGTACCACCATCTACATCTACATTTATACTCCGCAAGCCACCCAACGATGTGTGGCGGAGGGCACTTTACGTGCCACTGTCATTAACTCCTAAACCGTGATTTATTTTCAAAGAATATTCTTAAGAATTTATTTTATTTGCTAGCGATTCATCAAGAACATTAACACATTTAATCACACTATGTTAGCATGGAAGTAGTTGCCAGGGAGTAACTGATGAAATCATAACCAAATTCCTTTTAACAAATGGGAATTTTATTCACTTTGATAGTGCCTAAAAGCATTTTTCTAAAAGAAACATTCAAAATTATAATCAGAAAGCAGCCTCTAAATATCAAAGTTACCATTTATTCAGAGGCAGAAAGAAACAAGTTTTGACTGTATGAGCTTTCGGGCAGAGAACCTTGCCGCATCCTTTTGACGTGGCCGTAGTTATGACCGGTCACAACAGCCTCTGAAAGACTACACTGGTGCAAATCTGCAACACACCAGATAACTTTAAACTAAGAGTTTTAACAATTTACGCAAGCACACAAACTGTGCACCCTCCCATAGCAGGGATGGAAATGATACAAAACACTAACAATTAAAATATTAACCCTGCCACCGAAGCTGCAACTTGATTTTTAACTTCTAAGAAAATTCTTACGGTGAAAGGTGGCAACTTTATATACTAAAATGATCATTTAAATAAAAGCCCATGAAATACAATCTTATATAAAATCCTACAAGGTTGGCCAAACAATAGTTAAGATGCTCAACAGTACACAGATACCGCCTCTCAAGATCATAGGCAATAATATCAAAATTTCCAAAGATCAAAACACATTTCAGGTATTAGGCCGTTACACTCCAAGTAATAAATTCGTTAACACACCAAATCTGACAAACATGACAGAGGCAGCTGCTAACATACGGTAGATTGATAGGAAGATTACCGAACAACCCGAACCGCAGGTTGGTCTTACCCGCCCCAAATCCACAAGGGAAAAACAGACCAACCAATTTATAAACAACCACCTTCCCGCGGGTGGGCAAACGGAGAAGAACGGTGGAACAACCCCAAAGCAAAACGGCTGGTGACCTCACCAAGAAAACAAGCAGAATTTAACAAGAGTAAATCAAACAACATATCACCAATTGCTTAACTTCTAATAAACTGCAATTTCTCGAGAGGACCTGGCGCAGCACCCCCAAATCGTTCTCCTGAACCGTCCGCTGCCAGCTGCTTCAACGGACGCAGGAAGTCGCGCCGATCTCCCGTCTCACGGAGTCGCAGCTTGCACCGGCCAGACTGATGTCGTGGGTTGACTCCTGTTACTCTCGTGTCGACCTCGAAGTCACTACCCCTTGCTATACGCCGCTGCTCACTGGACTCACGTGGCGATCTCACATGTGCCGACGCTCAAGACAGATAAGTCATCTTGTGTCTCAGTGCGCGACCGACCAACCGATCGATCCAACTGCCAATGACCATTGCCTGAGCAAACTTGAGCAGATTGGCGTCCTAATGCGCAGACTCAGATGCAGGAACTAAGCCCCGACTGGGCGACCACTCCCTGAGTTCTTACTGGTGAAGTGGAAATACTCTCATTTAGCCGGCTTTAAAGGTTGATCCAAACGACAGACATACTAGCACTCCGAACGACAGACACACTAACTGCCTAACAAATGCGGACGAGAGACAGACTAGCAAGCTGGGGACGAGAGACTGACCGACTGGTGAGCTCATAGTGCCCCTTAAATGCACGTGAACAGGCAACCTTTCCCACCAGAGGGAGACACCAAAGCTGCGATTGCCACAGTGGCGCCACCTCCAGAAACGGAGGGCAACTGCTTCACACTATGTGCTGCGGTGCGCTCTTCAAAACAGCAATTTTTACCACGGCTCACCTCCCTTTCCTGTTCCAATTGCATGGTTTGCAGGAAGAACGACTGTCAGAAGGCCTCTGTGAGCGCTCGAATATCTCTAATTTTACATTCGTGATCGCCTCGGGAGGTATAAGTAGGGGGAAGCAATATATTCGATACCTCATCCAGAAACGCACCCTCTCGAAACTTGGACAGCAAGCTACACCGCGATGCAGAGTGCCTCTCTTGCAGAGTCTGCCACTTGAGTTTGCTAAACATCTCCATAACGCTATCACGCTTACCAAATAACCCTGTGACAAAATGCGCCACTCTTCTTTGGGTCTTCTCTATCTCCTCTTGTCAACCCGACCTGGTACGGATCCCACACTTATGTTGTCGACAGAGTGTTTTGTAAGCCACCTCCTTTGTTGATGGACTACATTTTCTAAGGACTCTCCCAATGAATCTTAACCTGGCACCCACCTTACCAACAATTAATTTTATATGATCATTCCACTTCAAATCGTTCCGTACACATACTCCCAGATATTTTACAGAAGTAACTGCTACCACTGTTTGTTCTGCTATCATATAGTCATACAATAAAGGGTCCTTCTTTCTATTTATTTGCCGTACATTACATTTATCTATGTTAAGGGTCAGTTGCCACTCCCTGCACCAAGTGCCTATCCGCTGCAGATCTTCCTGCATTTTGCTGCAATTTTCTAATGCTACAACTTCTCTGTATACTACAGCATCATCTGCGAAAAGCTGCATGGGACTTCTGACACTATCTACTAGATCATTTATATATATTGTGAAAAGCAATGGCCCCATAACACTCCCCTGTGGCACGCCAGAGGTTACTTTAATGTCTGTAGATGTCTCTCCATTGATAACAACATGCTGTGTTCTGTTTGCTAAAAACTCTTCAATCCAGCCACACAGCTGGTCTGATATCCCGTAGGCTCTTACTTTGTTTATTAGGCGACAGTGCGGAACTGTATCGAATGCCTTCCGAAAGTCAAGGAAAATGGCATCTACCTGTGAGCCTGTATCTAATATTTTCTTGGTCTCATGAACAAGTGATTTGGGTCTCACATGATCGCTATTTCCGGAATCCATATTGATTCATACAAAGTAGATTCTGGGTTTCCAGAAATGGCATGATACGCGAGCAAAATACATGTTCTAAAATTCTACAACAGATTGAAGAGATATAGGCCTATAGTTTTGCGCATCTGCTCGATGACCCTTCTTGAAAACTGGAACTACATGTGCTCTTTTCCAATCATTTGGAACCTTCCATTCCTCTAGATACTTGCGGTACACGGCTGTCAGAAGGAGGGCAAGTTTTTTCGCGTACTCTGTGTAGAATCGAATTGGTGTGCCGTCAGGTCCAGTGGACTTTCGTCTGTTGGATGATTCCAGTTGCTTTTCTATTCCTTGGACATTTATTTCGATGTCAGCCAATTTTTCGTTCATGCGAGGATTTAGAGAAGGAACTGCAGTGCGGTCTTCCTCTGTGAAACAGCTTTGGAAAAAGGTGTTTAGTATTTCAGCTTTATGCGTGTGATCCTCTGTTTCAGTGCCATTATCATCCCAGAGTGTCTGGATATGCTGTTTCGATCCACTTACTGATTTAACGTAAGACAGCACTTCCTAGGATGTTCTGTCTGGTTGGTACATAGAATTTTACTTTAGAATTCACTGAACACTTCACGCATAGCCCTCCTTACGCTAACTTTGACATCGTTTAGCTTCTGTTTGTCTGAGAGGTTTTTGTTGCGTTTAAACTTGGAGTGAAGCTCTCTTTGCTTTCGCAGTAGTTTCCTAACTTTGTTGTTGAACCACGGCGGGTTTTTCCCGTCCCTCACAATTTTACTCAGCACGTACCTGTCTAAAACGCATTTTACGATTGCCTTGAACTTTTTCCATAAGTAGTCAACATCGTCAGTGTCGGAACAGAAATTTCCCTCAGGGGTCCACAACTCTTTTGTGGATATGTGCGTGGCGAGCACGGGTGCCCGAACTGGTGCAATTCTCCTTCCTGTCCGGGCTGCCCTACCCCCCTTCCCCATCCCTCCTCATCCCCAATCTCCCCCCCCTCACCTCCCCTTCACACTCCCTCTTCTTGGGAGTAATGTATCGAGCCTTGGTCTGTAGACGGACGTTTGAAAACTCCAGGATCCTGTTTCCTTTGTTTTTCTCCATCCTCACACTTTCTTCCTCTATTGGTCTTTCCCTACGTTCACTCTTCTCCTTGCTTTCATGCCCTTACTTCTCTCTCTGCCTCATTCTCCTTGCCCTATTCTCCTTGTCTTCTTTTCCACGTCTTATTCTCTGCTTCGGCATTTGAAATTCTTTCTTGTATCCCTCTCTCTCTTTCTTCTTTCCTTCCTGTGCATGTCTGAAAGCCATCACACGCGTAGCCGGTGACGGGGTAATGTGTAATTCCCCACCCTGGGTAGACAAGTAAGGCACGCACGTACCCCCTGATAAAGGCCAGGCCCAGGGAGGGGTGATTGCCTGAGCTGTTACCTTCCGAACGTGCCGATTGGTCCCTCCATCAGTTTCTCGGGAAGTGTGACTTGAGGTGTGAACAATCACCTAATGCGGGAGTGCCCTCTGTGAGGGCCACCACAAGGAAGGAGCGCGCCATCGGAGACGCTGGCAGTAATGAGGGATTCATCCGCAATGGATTTCTCTTTTTCTTTTTCTCCCCTGTCTTCTGCCCAAAAAAGAAAGCTAGATGAAACTCCTGTTCCGAAAATTCTACCACCAGCACCGAAGTTTCTTGTTGTCACAAGATCTGACGGTCACGATTTCTCAACAGTCAGCCCTTTTGTCATTCAGAAGGGTGTAGATGCGATTGCAGGACCAGTGAAATCTTGTACTTGGTTGCGCAACAGTACCTTGCTGTTGGAGACAGAGAGCGCCCTCCAGGCCCAAAAATTACTTCAAGCCACTCTCTTGCACACATTTCCTGTATGGGTGGAGGCCCACCGCACCTTGAATTCGTCGCGTGGTGTGGTGTGCTCCCTGCCGCCGTTGGATAAGCAGCTGCCAGCAGCAAGTCGTATAATCTTAGCTTACTTACTTGTTACATAGTTTAATTCTTAATTTCTTTGCGTGTTTTTGGGTACTTGCATTGTTTAATTCATAAATCTCGGGCATATTGTAGTATTTGAGAGTTATAGCATCGCGCTTTAGTGTTTACTTCGTAGATTCTAACTTAAATTGCGTGTGAGTTTCGTATAGGAGGTGTAATTTCGAGTTTAAGTTACTGTAATCGTAAATTCAGGCAGATTGTAGCGCTGTCATTAGGCATTTGTAAAGCTTAGTTCATACATTCTTTGCGTGTTTCCCTTGCGTTATCTAGGCAGGCACGGACGCGTGTTTCAGTAACTGTTGTTCAACATCGATTAGAATGGACAGGGACTGTGATTGCTGTGTTCGGATGAGGGCTGAGTTGGCATCCCTTCTCTCACAGCTGCAAGCGGCGCTGACTTCGGTCACGCAGCTTGAGGCTGTTGCCAATGGGCACCACTGTGGGGAGCCAGACTTGGGTATCATGGGGATGTCAACCTCATCCCGTCTGTTCCCAGATTGGTCTGCCGCTATGGTTGCCCCGGTTGCTACCCGCAGTGGGGCTGAGCTCTCGCCTGTGGTTGATTGGGAGGTCGTTCCAAGGCGTGGCAGGCAGCGAAAGACATCCCTGGAAGCTGATCAGAAAGCCTCCCTGGTGCGTCTGACAAACAGGTTTCAGGCACTGTCTCTGGCTGAGCCAGATGCAGCTACCTGCCCTCTTTCAGAGGATCATTCTCAGCCTTCAAGGTCCGGGCAATCACAGAGGGTGGGCTTATTGGTAGTTGGGAGCTCCAATGTTAGGTGCGTAATGGGGCCCCTTAGGGATATGGCAGCTAGGAGGGGAAGAAATCCAGTGTGCACTCCGTGTGCATTCCAAGTAGAGTCATTCCTGATGTAGAAAGGGTCCTTCCGGATGCCATGAAGAGCACAGGGTGCAGCAAGCTGCAGGTGGTGGCACATGTCGGCACTAATGATGTGTGTTATTTTGGATCTGAGGAAATTCTCTCTGGATTCCAGTGGCTATCTGATTTGGTGAAGGCTGCCGGTCTTGCTTACGAGATGAAGGCAGAGCGCACCATCTGCAGCATCGTTGACAGAACCGACTGCGGACCTTTGGTGCAGAGCCGGGTGGCGGGTCTGAAACAGGGGCTCAGACGGTTTTGCGACCGTGTTGGCTGCGCCATAGGGTGGTGGGGTTTCGGGTTCCGCTGAATAGGTCAGGAGTTCACTACACTCAGCTGGCGGCTAGACGGGTAGCGGAGGCTGTGTGACGTGGACTGGGCGGTTTTTTAGGTTAGAAGGCCTCGGGAAAGTATGGGGTGGGCTGCAATCTCAAAGGGTGCATGGCAAATATAGGATGTGCTTGGATCAAGGAACAGTCGGAATTGTAGTTGTAAATTGTTGTAGTTGTGCTGAGAAAGTCCCTGAGCTACAAGTGCTAATAGAAAGCACAGAAGCTGAAATCGTTCTAGGTACAGAAAGCTGGCTAAAGCCTGAAATAAGTTCTGCAGAAATTTTTGCGAAGTCTCAAATGGAGTTCAGGAAAGATAGATTAGGCAGAATTGGTGGTGGAGTGTTTGTGTCTGTCAGTAGTGGTTTATCTTGTAGTGAAGTCGAAGTAGATACTCCGTACGAATTGGTATGGGTGGAGGTTATACTTAACAGCCGAACTAAGTTAATAATTGGGCCCTTCTACCGACCCCCCAGACTCCGATGATACAGTTGATGCAACGAGGGACGGAGGTGGACAGTCACCCTCATGGGCGTCCCTGCCACAGGTAACGCATTTAGCCGCACTTGAACAAGACTGTCGTGTATGGTTAAACCGCTGAACAGTTCAGAGAAAATTTGAGTCTCGTAACAAATAAATACTCCACTCATACGGTTATAGTTGGTGGGGACTTCAACCTTCCCTCGATATGTTGGCAAAAATACTTGTTCAGAACTGGTGGTAGGCAGAAAACATCTTCCGAGATTGTCCTAAATGCTTTTTCCGAAAAGTATTTCGAGCAGTTAGTCCACGAACCCACACGAATTGTAAATGGTTGCGAAAACGCACTTTACCTCTTAGCCACAAACAATCCAGAGCTAATAGACAGCATCATGACTGATACAGGGATTAGTGATCACAAGGTCGTTGTAGCTAGGCTCAATACCGTTTCTTCCAAATCCATCAGAAACAAACGCAAAATAATTTTATTTAAAAAAGCGGATAAAGTGTCACTAGAAGCCTTCCTAAGAGACAATCTCCATTCCTTCCGAACTAACTATGCAAATGTAGACGAGATGTGGCTCAAATTCAAAGATATAGTAGCAACAGCAATTGAGAGATTCATACCTCATAAATAGGTAAGAGATGGAACTGATCCCCCATGGTACACAAAACAGGTCCGAACGCTGTTGCAGAGGCAACGGAGAAAGCATGTGAAGTTCAGAAGAACGTGAAATTCCGAAGATTGGCTAAAATTTACAGACGCGCGAAATTTGGCACGGGCTTCAATGCGAGATGCCTTTAATAGGTTCCACAACGAAACATTGTCTCGAAATTTGGTAGAAAATCCAAAGAAATTCTGGTCGTATGTAAAGTACACAAGCGGCTAGACGCAGTCAATACCTTCACTGTGCAGTGCCGATGGTACTGTTATCGACTACTGTGCCGCTAAAGCGGAGTTATTGAACGCAGTTTTCCAAAATTCCTTCACCAGGGAAGACAAATGGAATATTCCAGAATTTGGAACACGAACAGCTGCTAACATGAGTTTCGTAGAAGTAGATACCTTAGGGGTTGCGAAGCAACTCAAATCGCGTGATACGGGCAAGTCTTCAGGTCCATATTGTATACCGATTAGGTTCCTTTCAGATTACACTGATGCAATAGCTTCCTACTTAGCAATCATATACAACTGCCTGCTCACTGATAGATCTGTACCTACAGATTGGAAAATTGCGCAGGTCGCACCAGTGTTTAAGAAGGGTAGTAGGAGTAATCCATCGAACTACAGACCTATATCATTGACGTAGGTTTGCAGTAGGGTTTCGGAGCATATACTGTATTCAAACATTATGAATCACCTCGATGGGAACGATCTATTGATACGTAGTCAGCATGGTTTCAGAAAACATCGTTCTTGTGCAACGCAGCTAGCTCTTTATTCGCACGAAGTAATGGCTGCTATCGACAGGGGATCTCAGGTTGATTCCGTATTTCTATATTTCCGGAAAGCTTTTGACACCGTTCCTCACAAGCGACTTCTAATCAAGCTGCGGGCCTATGGGGTATCGTCTCAGTTGTGCGACTGGATTCGTGATTTCCTGTCAGGAAGGTCGCAGTTCGTAGTAATAGATGGCAAATCATCGAGTAAATCTGAAGTGATATCAGGTGTTCCCCAGGGAAGCGTCCTGGGACCTCTGCTGTTCCTGGTCTATATAAATGACCTGGGTGACAATCTGAGCAGTTCTCTTAGGTTGTTTGCAGATGATTCTGTAATTTACCATGTAGTAAGGTCATCCGAAGACCAATATCAGTTGCAAAGCGATTTAGAAAAGATTGCTGTATGGTGTGGCAGGTGGCAGTTGACGCTAAATAACGAACAGTGTGAGGTGATCCACATGAGTTCCAAAAGAAATGCATTGGAATTCGATTACTCGATAAATAGTACAATTCTCAAGGCTGTCGATTCAACTAAGTACCTGGTTGTTAAAATCACGAACAACTTCAGTTGGAAAGACCACATAGATAATATTGTGGGGAAGGCGAGCCAAAGGTTGCGTTTCATTGGCAGGACACTTAGAAGATGCAACAAGTCCACTAAAGAGACGGCTTACACTACACTCATTCATCCTCCGTTAGAATATTGCTGCGCGGTGTGGGATCCTTACCAGGTGGGATTGACGGAGGACATCGAAAGGGTGCAAAAAAGGGCAGCTCGTTTTGTATTTTCATGTAATAGGGGAGAGAGTGTGGCAGATATGATACGCAAGTTGGGATGGAAGGCATTAAAGCAAAGACATTTTTCGTCATGGCAAGATCTATTTACGAAATTTCAGTAACCATCTTTCTCTTCCGAATGCGAAAATATTTTGTTGAGCCCAACCTACGTAGGTAGGAATGATCATCAAAATAAAATAAGAGAAATCAGAGCTCGAACAGAAAGGTTTATGTGTTTGTTTTTTCCCCGCGCGCTGTTCGGGAGTGGAATGGTAGAGAGATAGTATGATTGTGGTTCGATGAACCCTCTACCAAGCACTTAGATGTGAATTACAGAGTAGTCTTGTAGATATAAATGTATACCAGGTCACTCGACGGACTAACTGATGAGGAGATTCTGCCTTTTCTCTCTGATCAGGGAGTGATGGCCGTCCATCGGGTCGTGAAAAGGTTCGACAAGGACCTCATACCGACCCGAACCATATTCCTGACATTCGACAAAGTGCAATTGCCTTCATGAATTAAAGCGGGTTATGAAATCATTTCTGTTCAGCCGTATGTACCCAGTCCTACAAGGTGTTACCAATGTCAGCGGTTTAACCGTACACGATAGTCTTGTTCAAGTGTGGCTAAATGCGTTACCAGTGGCAGGGACGCCCATGAGGGTGACTGTCCACCTCCGTCCCCTTGTTGCATCAACTGTATGGGCGACCATGCTGCCTCCTTTCAAGATTGCCCCATCTACAAAGATGAGAAAAGGATACGGGAAATTAGAGTGAAAGAGAAGGTGTCGACCTCGGCTGCTTGCAAGTTATTCAATAGCAGAAAGCCCACTGTGCTTCCGGCAGGTAAATACAGTACCGTTCTCACCTCTCCTTGGCCTACCAGGGAGGTAGCTACACAGACATGCGATCTACCATTTAGTGATTCGGTCATCAGCTTGGCCAGTGTTAAGATCGCCCGATCAACGTCTCCTCTTCCTCCCACCAACCCTAAGGCTCAAACATCATCATCTGCTACTGCTAAGACAAGGACCTCTAAATCAGATGCTCGGACCTTCAAAAAAGAACCGACACGCGAAGATTTCTTGCGTCCATAAACTTCACAGCCATCAACGGTTCTTTCGACAAAACGTAATTCTTCGAAGAAGGCTCATCAAAAAAAGAGTTCTCCATCTCCGCCGAGGCGTGTTTCTTCTCCTGCGTCACCCAGCATTTGCCGTCCCCGGCCACCTTCAGTTTCGCCAGGCTGCACCGCTGGTAGCCGATCATCTGGCCTTTCACCAGCGGAGGAAGCTGCCCCTCCTGACCAGCTCAGGAAGGTGGCAGACGCAACTGTTGAGTTGATGGACCCTGACTCACCACCTATCGATTGCAGCAGCAGTGCTCCCTCGAAGCCAGGCCCTCAGTGGCCATCGAGGTGACCCGTTCTTGTTTCCTCTTTTTCTTTTTGTTTTCATAATGGCACTTCTTCAATGGAATATTCGCGGCATTCAGTCCAACCGAGAGGAACTAAAATTGCTCCTTCAAATGCACTGCCCGCTTGTCGTAGGTCTCCAAGAAACGAAGTTACGCACATGTGATCGTATTGACCTGGCACACTATACCTTTGTACATTTTGACCTACCCCCTGTGGCAGGTATTCTGGCTCATGGAGGGGCCATGTTGCTGGTTCTGGATGATGTCTAGTACGATCCAATCACATTGCACACAGATCTGCAGGCAGTTGCCATCCGAATTACTCTCCCCACTTTCACATTTTCCATTTGTACTGTTTACACCACATCATTGTCTGCCTTTACTAGGGCAGACATGTTACAACTGATTGCTCAGCTTTCTACACCATTTTTTGTTGATTGGAGACTTTAATGCCCACCATCCCCTTTGGGGCTCTGCAGCATCCTGCCCGAGAGGCTTCCTCTTGGCAGACCTTTTCAACCACCTCAATCTGGTCTGCCTAAATACCAGTGCACCTATCTTCCTTTTGGATGCAACGCATACCTATTCCCACTTGGACCTCTCAATATCCTCTATCAAACTTGCACGTCGATTCGAGTGGTATGCTCTGTCTGACACATACTCGAGCGACCATTTCCCCCTGCGTAATCCATCTCCTGCATCCCACCCCTTCTCCACGTTCCAGTAGCTGGAACATCTCCAAAGCCGACTGGGGGCTTTTCACCTCCCTGGCGACCTTCCATGATCAAAACTTCTCCAACTGCGATAGTCAGGTCACATACCTCACGGACGTTATTCTCAATGCTGCTGAATATTCCATCGCTCGTACTTCCTCTTCTCCATGTCGAGTCCCAGTCCCCTGGTGGACTACAGCATGCAGTGACACTATTCATGCTCGGCGACTTGCTTTACACACCTTCCAACACCACCCTATGATGGCGAACTGTATCAGTTACAAACGATTCTGTGCACAATGTCGTCGTGTTATCAAAGAAAGCAAAAAGGCTTGCTGGGTGGCTTTCACCAGCTCATTCAACAGTTTTACTCCTTCTTCGGTTGTCTGGGGTGGCCTGCGCCGGCTATATGTCACCAAGGTCCACTCCCTGGTTTCTGGCCTGACTGTAGCGAATGAAGTCCTTGTGGATCCTGAGGATGTCTCAAATGCCTTCGGCCACTTTTTCGTGGAGGTTTCGAGCTCTGCCCATTACCACCCTGCCTTCCTCCCCTGAAAACAAGCAGAGGAGGCACGGCCACCTTCTTTCCAGTCTTTGAATCGTGAAAGTTACAATGCCACCTTCACAATGCAGGAACTCGAAAGTGCACTCGCCCGGTCTCGATCCTCTGCTCCGGGGCCCGATGGTATCTATATTCAGATGCTGAAGAACCTTTCTCCTGCAGGTAAAGGCTTTCTTCTTTGCGCCTATAATCGCATCTGGACTGAAGGTAATGTTCCCACATGCCGGCATGAAGCAATTGTTGTTCCCATACCCAAACCAGGAAAGGAAAAACACCTTCCTTCCAGTTATCGCCCCATCTCCCTTACCAGGTGCGTCTGCAAGGTAATGGAGTGCATGGTAAATTCTCGATTGGTTTGGCTGCTTGAATCTCAGCACCTCCTTACCAATGTCCAATGTGGCTTTTGTAGGCGCCGCTCTGGTGTTGACCACCTGGTTACCTTGTCGACCTTCATTCTGAACAACTTTTTGCGTAAGCGCCAGACGGTGGCTGTGTTCTTAGATTTGGAGAAGGCTTACAACACCTGTTGGGGGGCGGGCATTCTCTGCACCATGGGGCCTACGCAGTCGCCTCCCTCTTTTTATTAATGCATTTTTAATGGATCGAATGTTCAGTATACGTGTGGGTTCTGTTTTGTTAGATGCCTTTCGCCAGGAGAATGGGGTGCCCCAGGGCTCCATTTTAAGCCTGGCCCTTTTTGCCATAGCTATCAATCCAATAATGGATTGCCTTCCAGCTGACGTTTCAGGCCCCCTTTTCGTGGACGACTTTACGATCTACTGCATCACTCAGAGAACATGTCTCCTGTAGCGCTGTCTTCAGCGTTGTCTAGACCATCTATATTCCTGGAGTGTTGCTAATGGTTTCCATTTTTCTGGTGAGAAAACGGTCTGTATGAACTTCTGGCGTTGCAAACAGTTTCTTCCACCATCCTTACATCTCACTCCCCTTGCTCTTCCATTTGTGGAGACAACAAAATTTTTAGGCCTTACATTTGACAGGAAACTTTGCCTCCACACATGTCTTACTTGGCTGCTCGTTGTACCCGTCCCCTTAATGTCCTCTGTGTTCTCAGCAGTACGTCATGGGGAGCAGATCGAATGGTCCTGCTTCACTTATATCGGCCCATTGTCCAATCAAAGCTGAATTATGGGAGCTTTGTCTACTCTTCTGCCCGGCCGTCCATCTTACGCTGTCTAAACTCTATCCATCATCGGGGGTTATGTCTGGCGACTGGAGCATTCTACACTGTATGCTGAAGCTGCCAAATTACTGCTTAACTACCAGCGCAATATGTTGTCTTGTCGGTACGCCTGCCAACTGATGTCAATGCCCGACCACCCGTCATATTTTTCTTTCTTTGACGACTCTCTCGACCACCAATACGGGCTGTATGTCTCTGCCGTGTTACATCCTGGAGTTCGCTTTCGTCGCCTGCTTCAGCAACTTGATTTTACCCTCCCTACGATTTTTCGGGTGGGTGAGAGCCCGACGCCACTTTGGCTCCAGGCTCAGGTTTGCGTTCACCTTGAACTCAGCTTGCTCCCAAAGGAGAGGACCGCAGATTCGATATACCACTCGAGGTTTGTTGAACTTCGTTTGAAGCTCACTAATAATGTCTTTATTTACACAGAGGGCTCCAAGACTACGGCTGACGTCGGATGTGCCTCTGTCGTTATGGATGGTACCTTTCAGTACTGGCTCCTTGACTAGTGTTCAAGCTTTACAGCTGAGCTTTTTGCGCTCTATCAGGCTGTTCAGTATTTCCACCACCATCGTCATTCTCCCTATGCCATCTGCTCTGATTCTTTGAGCGCCATTCAGTGTCTCCGTGACCCATATTCGGACCACCCTCTCATGCCACGAATTCAACGTTCCCTTCAGTCGCTAGCTGATACCGTCGCTCGGGTCCTTTCTTTGTGGATTCCTGGCCACGTTGGTGTGCCGGGGAACGAAGCTGCGGGTCCTGCAGCCAAGGCTGCTGTACTCCTGCCTCGAACAGCTTCTTTTTGTGTCTCATCAACTGATGTTAGTGGGGTTCTTTGTCGGCGCGTTTCATCATTGTGGCATGAGGCTTGGCCCTCTCTCCATGAAAATAAGCTTAGGGCCATCAAACCAATCCTGACAGCTTGGACGACCTCCTCACACCCTTCCCGGCAAGAAGTGGTCATTTTGGCCAGATTGCGGATTGGGCATTGCCGATTTAGCCACCACTACCTGTTGTCCGGTGACCCCACCCCGCAGTGCCCCTGTGGTCATCCATTGATGGTGCGCCATGTTTTATTGTCCTGTCCTCGTTTTATTCACTCTTATGTTGCCCTTTGTCTGCCGTCTACTTTACAGGAACTTTTAGCTGATGATGCTCGAGCAGCTGCTCGTATCCTTAGTTTTATTACATTGACGGACTTGTCCAAAAAGATCTAACTCTTTTGTTTATCTGTGTCTTTGTAAGTACTTTTTGGTGATGCCCCCTTGTGTTTTTCTATGCTATTAGTGCACTAACGTTTGTTACTGGGCGCTAATGACCTTAGTAGTTGAGTACCCTAAAAAAAAAAAAAAAACAGAAATTTTCGTTGTGATCTGTTAGGTAGTCTGAAATCTGCCATCTGCCTCATATTACTCTTGCTAAACAGATAAACCTTCCTCCCTTTTTTTTATATTCCTATTTACTTCCATATTCAGGGATGGTGCAATGGCCTTATGATCACTGATTCCCTGTTCTGCGCTTACAGAGTCGAAAAGTTCGTGTCTGTTTGTTATCAGTAGGTCCAAGATGTTATCTCCACGAGTCGGTTCTCTGTTTAATTGCTCGAGTAATTTTCGGGTAGTGCACTCAGTATAATGTCACTCGATGCCCTGTCCCTACCACCCATCCTAAACATCTGATTGCCCCAGTCTGTATCTGGTAAATTGAAATCTCTGCCTAAGACTATAACATGCTGAGGAAATTTATGTGAAATGTATTCCAGATTTTCTCTCAGTTGTTCTGCCACTAATGCTGCTGAGTAGGGAGATCGGTAAAAGGAGCCAATTATTATCCTAGCTCGGTTGTTGAGTCTAACCTCCACCCATAATAGTGCACAGGAACTATCCACTTCTATTTCACTACAGGATAAACTACTACTAACAGCGACAAACACACCACCACTGGTTGCATGCAATCTCAATGCAGATTCAACAGTTTACTATTAAAATACCGATTGCTGCTTCATCCCCACATGTCCTGACTTTGCCCCGCACCCTTTGAGGCTGTTGCCCTTTCTGTACTTGCCCGAGGCCATCTAACCTAAAAAAGTGCCCAGTCTACGCCACACGACCCCTGCTACCCGTGTAGCCGCCTGCTCTCTGTAGTGGACTCCTGACCTATCCAGCGGAACTCGAAACCCCACCACCCTATGTTGCAAGTAGAGACCTTCAGAGGTGCAGGCCCAGATTGCTGTACACACAGGTACCACTAATACCCAGTAGCACATCCTCTTGCATTGATGCATGCCTGTAGTCGTTGTGGTATACTATCCACAAGTTCATCAAGGCACTATTGCTCCAGATTGTTTCACTTCTCAATGGCGATTCGGCGTAGATCCCTCAGAGTAGTTGGTTGGTCATGTCGTCCATAAACAGCCCTTTTCAATCTATCCAAGACATGTTCAATAGGGTTCATGTTTGGAGAACCTGCTGGCCACTCTAGTCGAGCGATCTTGTTATCCTGAATGAAGTCATTCACAAGATGTGCACGATTGGTGCGCGAATTGTCATCCATGAAGGTGAATGCCTCGCCAGTATGCTGCCAATATGGTTGCACTATCGGTCGGAGGATGGCATTCACGTATCGTAAAGCCATTACGGTGCCCTCCAAGACCACCAGTGGCATACGTCAGCCCCATATAATGCCACCCCAATACAGCAGGGAACCTCCACCTTGCTGCACTCGCTGGACAGTGTGCCTAAGGTGTTCAGCCTGACGGGGTTGTATCCAGACACATCTCTGACAATTGTCTGATAGAAAGCATATGCAACACTCATTGGTGAAGAGAACGAGATGCCAATTCTGAGCGGTCCATTCGGCATGTTGTTGGGTCCGTCTGTACCGCACTGGATGGTGTTTTGGTTGCAGAGATGGGCGTCGGGAGTGTAGTTGTGAATCATGCAACCTATTGCACACAGTTTGGGTCATAACATGACGTCCTGTGGCTCCATGAAAAGCATTGTTCAACATGGTGGCATTGCTGTCAGGGTTCCTCGAGCCATAATCCGTAGGCAGCGGTCATCCACTGCAGTAATAGCCCTTGGGCGGCCTGAGATATGCATGTTTTTGATAGTTCCTGTCTCTCTGTATCTCCTCCATGTCCAAACAACATTGCTTTGGTTCGCTAAGAGACATGATTCAAAGTTCACGGGAATTGCAGTCACAGTTTTCTTTCATTGCTAGGATAACCACAGCTAATATACAGTCTCTGGACATTTAGGAGATTCAGCCCGTTAAGAAATGACCTCACTTAGTATGTCACGGTTCAAAGCCGACGGGCGGTATCAAATACTCAGTTTCACCTATATATCCACACTGCATGGTGGCCAGAAAGTAAATACTGATCACAACATTTATTATTTTAGTTGTTGATGCAACTAGTCTGCTGTTTCTTCACATTGGCATTCTTCGAAAACAGTTGCAGAAAACTATGAACAAAAATATAAATGACAAGATTGGTCTTTGCAGTGGGCAGAGACGTGTGAGGAGAAATGTTGACACAATCGGCTCTCGGCTCTGCCAACAGAAACTGCATCATTTAATTTTACCGTGTAATTTTGACACTACAATTGTTAGTTCACTGGTATTTGCAGAAATGAAGAAAACAGGGAAGTTGACATGACATGTTCCAGACAAATCCAGTATCGACAAAACTGAATGACAGACCCATCTGACACCTTTTATATTGCCACTTACGTGCAGTTACCATTGTTAGCAATGTGGTTATCGCCGAGCGTGAATGCGCATCATTTCTCTTTCAATTCTTGGGGTAGGAGGGATAAGCTGGTTACTAGATCAATGATGTGCAGAATATCTAATAATAAATCAATCAGTTGCTCTGGTGCGTGTGTGGGTGCACACGCATTGTGCCTATTGCAACTCGGCATCTCTGCTATATGGCAGCAGCTTTCCTTCTCTAATATTGTTACATTCCATCCTGGATTTTCCATTGTTGGTTAAATCAGTATTTAAATATACAGCTCTAAAACTGGCAGTGTATTTACAATGTGCAATTTTTGTAGGCCGGTACATCAATAGCTTTTTCATTGATAGACTGATATTTTTTTCCGACATATCAATGGCTGATAATGATACTTTTTTTAAATATTGATACATTGAATTCCTGATATTTTTAAACATATCAACAGTCCTAATGTACATCATTACTAAGTTATTCTTTACCTTTGCATTTTTCTTGGTCTCGGAGGGTATGACCCCATCCATTTTGAACAAATCAAGTTCGGTTGCTAATATATTCAATTTTGTGGAGATACCTTGCACATTTCAGCATTTGCCATTTTCCTTTTTTCTTCACCAGTCCAGGATTACAAGGCATATTACTAGGTTTTTTGCATTTTAATTTTTCATGTGAGTGAGGATATGGCCCATTGCACAACCTCCAACCTGGGGACCAGTAATTTGTCAAAGTTTTTTTCCTTTAGCCCTTGATAAGCCAAAAATCCCTAGTATCCATCATATCTGGTGAACATTTCTCTGTGTGCCACCTGGGGAGACACTCAATGGCAGACTAGTAAATCCACATGGATGATCACAACATTAAGATTCAGTTATTCGTGTGTGTTCGTTTATTGAGTAATAATCTCCACAGTATGTTTTTCATGGGCTTGGACTTCTTATTGCGATAGATGGATGTCGATTTGATGAAGACTTCATTTGATGAGGTGAAATTTCTGTGCCACACTAAGACGGCTGTCAGCTCGCAACTGATCTCTGTGTCACACATGCAACAAAGAAAGTGCGAAAGAAACACATTATAGTTTTATATGAAGTAGTTATTATTGTAAAAATGAGCAACAGTCATATACAACAAATGAGATGGGATACATTACCGTATATTGTTGAGGCAGAAAAACTCCACAGTGACACATTCAAAATTCTGTACCGTTACAACATGTATTTTATAGTACAAACCTTGTTTATTTTGTTTGTCCCTATCCAGAATCCCCTAATTTCTGTGGATGCCCTGTTGGTCTTATGTTGTGGGAATTATTTTGATTGTATTTGATACACTAGGATTGTTTTCATCTGTTCATGTGTTGAATGTGTGACATCATGGTTGCCATATTCCATAAAGGCAAAATGACACTGTCCACTAATACAGGCAAAAGCTGACACTCAGTGTCAGATGTTTTCGTATCTCTGTTATCATATCAGAATCTGTATATATGAAAGAAGTATGGCATGAGTGTAGATCAATGAAAAAAATCTACACTTTTCTGAATTAGATTTTAGAAAGATTCTACAACAAATTAGGTTGGAGGTATTGTAGCATTTGAAGTAGTGCTTGTTTCGTCTTAACTGGTTTCCAGCAACCATCCAGAACACCCCAATTTTCATCAGTATGATGTCTTGACAAAAAATGGAAGTTTACTCCACAAAAAAAACTGATTTGGTACGTTCTAAAGGCTCTTGCACAGTTCTGATGATGTCTTTCCACTACTTAACTTTATCGCAGACAGCTTTATCTGTTACACTGCCAGTGCACCCACAATATCTTTCCTATGTGGCGATACTAAGAAAAACCATTCTCTAGACACTCTTCCTTGCACAATGCAGCAGGGGTTAGAAATAATTTTTATATTGAGCTGTGCAGCCATCAGAAAAATTCTGATGTAAGGCTTGGAAGCTCTTTAAATTGATAATCTTCAAACAAGCATAAACTGAATATGATTGGAGAGAGAGTTCGTCAGTCACAACAGCAAATGACTGTAGTCACATTTTCAACCACTGTAATCTGCATATGGCTCCATTAGGCACTTTGTATCAGTCAACACTATACACAGTGCTGCAAAATCGATTTGCTGTATCACAATGTCAGCTGATAGTGTCATACTCTTGAAAGCTGCAGATTGCATCCTTCGGACAATAAAGTGCTTTAGGATTTCTTGATCTGAAACTGTGGCTTGGTGATAACTTCATCAGTAGGTCCATCAGCAGTCATTAGTTCAATCCATTGTTTTCAAGAAATTATTACACAAATCAAGCTTTCCATGAATTAATGTGTGCAAATACATGATGCTGTTGTTACATTCTCTTATCATGCATGTTTTCCTTTCTAGATCACAACAAATAAGACTCATAATTGTGTCTAGTTGGAAAAGTACCTACTTAATGTGAATGATCCGAATGGAGAAGTTGAAGTTAGTGTGATATTTGCACTGGCATACATTGTGAGGTGTCTGAGGTTTGAAGGATGTTTTCAGACTGCAGTTACTAAAACTCTGAAATATCCTTACCAGTCTGTGAGTTTACTTGCTTAAAAATGTGCTTTCTTCACTGTTGTGTTCATGTGATATTTCTGCATGCTAGCCCTTTTCACAGTTGTTGGGTCTATTAGATTTTGACATTCTTTATATTAGATGTTTGTCTGCTGATTTCATCACCTGTAAAAATGTTTTGTGTTGTGTGCAGGTTATTAAGTTTTCTTGTCTAGTAAACAAATCATCTTTTCTATGTTTTTTAGACAGACTTTCCATGTAAGCTTTTTTATTACTGTTAGTTTTTTTGGGTCCCTGAAAGTGTTTATGTATCTACCTGAAAAACAACTTTTCTGAGGGAAAACCTATTTGTATGATTGTATCTGTGCAGCACAGGTCTCCATTTCATCTTCAATCAGTTAAGATTTTAGCTTAAGCGTTAACTTTCTGTGTGTTTTTGCTTCCTTCTTGCGATGTGCAGTTAAAAATTTGTCACAGGAAGATGCCTTTACCTTCAGTTTATCCAGGCTTCTTCTATCCCATTCTTTCTTTCTCTTTATGCATGTTGTATTTGCTGGCATCTTTCAGCAACTTTTCTTAAGAGTTTTCTCATACACTCTGCTGAAGTTGTTTCCCCTCATTTTCTGAATAGCCATAAATGAAAGATTAATATCAGTGTAAACCATTAAGGCACTTGTTACACGAACTGGTGTAACTTAAAATTCCAGCAGCCATTGAGGGAACATGGTGCAAGCAGCTGCAGATTGCGGTGCACATGAAAACAAATGATGCCTGCCATCTGGACTCTGAGGTCGTACTTAGATCATTCCAGTGACTTGTCAGAGAAGACCAGTCTTGCACACGGAGTTTCAGTGAAACTCACAGTTTGCAACATTGTCCTCAGGACTGACTGTGGCCCATTGGTTCTGAGTTAGAGGGGAGGACTGAACCAAAGACTTCGAAGATTATGTGATAAACAAGGCTGTGACTTCGTAGACTTGCGGACATAAGATTGGGAACTGTAAGCTGCCCCTAAATTGGTCAGTTGTGTACCACACATGAAAGGCTGCTACTTGGGTAGCTGGTGTGTGTGGGGTGCACTCAAGGGATTTTTAGATAAGGTGACTCTCAATCCAATCTAGCTAACAATAGCTGTAGGAATCCCAGAAGTATCAGTGTAAGATTGAAAGAAATGTTTCCCAGAGGTGAGAGTATTAAAATCCTAATGGTAAACTGCTGAAGCAATTGTAACATAGTACCAGAGTTTGAAGAACTCCTGAAAAGCAGTGAAGCTCATATAATACTAGGCACAGAAAGCTGGTTGAAACGTAAAATTGTAGCAGCGAGATTTTCGGAGAAATTTTAAATCTATATCAAAAGGATAGGCTAATGGGAAATGAAGATGGTGTATTTGTCACAGTAGACAAGAAACTCAAATCCCCTGTGTTAGAAATTGAAGCTGCATATGAGATTGTTTGGAAATTACTCAGTATTACAGATAGGCATAAAATTATAAATTAGATCCTTCTATTGCCAACCTGACACATCTTCTGATTTAACCAAAAACTAGAGATAACCTCAGTTAGCTGGTACACAAGTTACTAAATCATACTATAATCATTGGTGGAGATTTTAGTCATCCAACAATCAATTCGGAAAATTACAGTTTCATTAGTGGTGGGTGTGATAAGACATTCTGTGAAACATGTCATATCTCAATGAGGCTGTTCAAAGTTTCAACACAGGGAAGGAGCATTTAGAGGGACTATGAAATTTAAAAAAGTTAACTATGCACTGGATAGATACGTAGGTATCCAGTAGAACAATTCATAATGGGAGGGACCCTCCATGGTACACAGTCACTGTAAAGAAACATGATCAGTGTAAAACAAAGTGTGGGACTGCAGACAGAGAGTTGTTGAATGAAGCACATTTAGCTGTCAAAAGGGCAATGTGTGAAGCCTTCAATGATTCCCATGTCAGAATCTTGTCAAATGATCTTTCACAGATCCCAAAGAAATTCTTGTGTATGTAACAGCCGTTTGTGGCATCAAAGGTAGTATCCAGTCACTCGTGAATGAGACAGCAACTAAAATTGAGGGTAGCAAATCAGAAACTAAAGTGCTTAACTTTGTTTTCAAATGTTCCTTCACAAAGGAAAACCCAGGAGAATTGCCTCAGTTTAATGCTTGTACCATTGAAAAGAGTGTGAGTGATGTTGAAAAGTGGTGTTGAAAAACAGCTGAAATTGTTAAATTTTAACAAAGCTCCAGGACCCGATAGAATTCCTATCAGATTCTGTATTGAATTTGCAGCTGCATTAGTCCCTTTCCTAACTATAGCCTGTCGTAGATCCTTCACCGAAAAAACCGTGCCCACTGGTTGGAAGAGAGTACAGACAACACCTGTGTACAAGAAGGGTAGTAGAAGTGAAACACTACACTACCACTGAATCTCTTAGAAATAGATTCATTGTAGAATCCTAGAACATATACTGAGCTCAAACATAATGAGGTATCTTGAACGGAATGATCTCTTCCATGCCAACTATCATAGATTCTTAAAAACATTGATCACATGACACACCGGAAGCTTTGGATCAAGATAGTCAGGTAGATAAGGTATTTCCTGATTTCCGAAAAGCATTTGACTCTTTACCACACCTATGCAGTTTGATCAAGTGAAATTTGTGACTGGGTTGAGGAGTTTTTGGTAGGGAGAACACAGAATGTTACTTTGGATGGAGAATCATCATCAGATGTAGAAGTAACTTCGGATTTGCCGCAGGAAAGTATGTTGGGACCCTTGCTGTTCGTGGTGTATGGCCTTACAGACAATATTAATAGTAACCTCAGACTTTTCACAGGTGATGTCGTTATCTACATTGAAGAACTATCTGAAAGAAGCTGCATACCTGTTCAGTCAGACCTTGATAAGATTTCAAAGTGGTGTAGGGATTGGTAACTTGCTTTAAATGTTCAGAAATGTAAAATTGTGCACTTCATGAAATGAAAAACCATAGTGTCGTGGTCGTGGTCTTCAGTCCAGAGGCTGGTTTGATGCAGCTCTCCATGTTACTCCATCCTGTGTGAGCTTCATCATCTCCAAGTACCTACTGCAACTGACACCCTTCTGAATCTGCTATGTGTATTCATCTCTTGGTCTCCCTCTACGATTTTTACCCTTTCAATACTAAATTGGTGATCCCTTGATGCCTCAGAACATGTCCCATCAACTGATCCCTTCTTCTAGGCAAGTTGTGCCACAAATTCCTCCTCTCCCCAATTCTGTTCAGTACCTCCTCATTAGTTACATGATCTACCCATCCAATCTTAAACATTCTTTTGTAGTACCACATTTCGAAATCTTCTATTCTCTTCTTGTCTAAACTGTTTATCGTCAAAGTTTCACATCCATACATGACTACACTCCATACAAATACTTTGAGGAAAGACTTGCTGATATTTAAATCTATACTCGATGTTATCAAATTTCGCTTCTACAGAAACACTTTTCTTGCCATTGCTAGTCTACATTTTATATCCTCCCTACTTCGACCATCATCAGTTATTTTGCTCCCCAAATAGCAAAACTCATGTACTACTTTAAGCGTCTCATTTCCTAATCTAATTCCCTCAGCATCACCTTGATTTAATTCTCTACATTCCATTATCCTCGTTTTGCTTTCGTTGGTGTTCACCTTATCTCCTCCTTTCAAGATACTGTCCATTCCGTTCAGCTGCTCTTTCAGGTCCTTTACTGTCTTTGACAGAGTTACAATGTCATCGACAAACCTCAAAGTTTTTATTTCTTCTCCATGGATTTTAATACCTACTATGAATTTTTCTTTTGTTTCCTTCACTGCTTGCTCAACGTACAGATTGAATAATATCGGGATAGGCTACAACACTGTCTCACTCCCTTTCCAACCACTGCTACCTTTTCATGCCCCTCGACTCTTATAACTGCCATCGGATCTCTGTACAAATTTTAAGTAGCCTTTCGCTCCCTGTATTTTACCCCTGGCACTTTCAGAATTTGAAAGAGAATATTCCAATCAACATTGTCAAAAGCGTTCTGTAACTCTAAAAATGCTAGAAACGTAGATTTGCCTTTCCTTAATCTTTCTTCTAAGATAAGTCGTAGGGTCAGTATTGCCTCAGGTGTTCCAACATTTCTACAGAATCCAAACTGATCTTCCCCAAAATCAGCTTCTACCAGTTCCTCCATTTGTCTGTAAAGAATGTGTGTCAGTATTTGGTAGCCGTGACATATTAAACTGATGGTTCGGTAATTTTCACACCTAACAACAACTGCTTTGTTTGGGGATTGGAATTTTTATGTTCCTCTTGAAGTCGGAGGGTATCTCGTCTGTCTCGTACATCTTGCTCACCAGACGGTAGAGTTTTGTCAGGGTTGGCTCTCCCAAGGCTAATTTTCCTATATCTAGAACTAGCTGTCATTCATTACAGCTACTAGAAATATTGTCTGTCATCTTGTATCCTCCTACAGTCACTAAACGATGACACCTTCCCATACACCACAGCTTCACCACCAAACAGCAGCAGGTTGCTGCCCACTATGGCTGCTAGATCTTATATATGTATAGAAAATAATAGCTGTCCTGTCACACTTCCCTGGAACACTCCAGATGATATCCTTGTCTCTGATGAACACTGCCATATAGGACAACATATTGAGTTCTATTACTTAAGCAGATTAGATGGGTAGATCACATAACTAATGAGGAGGTACTGAATAGGATTGGGGAGAAGAGGAGTTTGTGGCACAACTTGACCAGAAGAAGGGATCGGTTGGTAGGACATGTTCTGAGGCATCAAGGGATCACCAATTTAGTATTGGAGGGCAGCGTGGAGGGTAAAAATCATAGGGGGAGACCAAGAGATGAATACACTAAGCAGATTCAGAAGGATGTAGGTTGCAGTAGGTACTGGGAGATGAAGAAGCTTGCACAGGATAGAGTAGCATGGAGAGCTGCATCAAACCAGTCTCAGGACTGAAGACAACAACAACAACAACAACAATATACTTAAGCAGTCCTCAAGGCACTGTCGTATCTGAGACCCTATGCCATATGCTCGTATCTTTAAGTCTGCAGGGGGCACCATTGTTGTGAGTCTTAATCCCACTAGACCAGGCTGTTCCAGCTGAGCTCCAGGGAGCCGGAGCGCTCACTGCGGCAGCTCAAAGCCCGCATGGAGGGGGAAAGCGAACTCACTGCCCCCTGGCTGCATGCAGCCGCAACTGACGCAATAATCCGTGTTCAATGACAGCTATGACGCGGGAGCCCTGTACCTCTATTTGAGGACAACTTTCCATTCATTGAGAGGGATGGTCGTCCGCAGTGTCTTGTATGTCATAAAATATTTAATTCTGCGAAGAGGTACAATATACGACGACATTATAAACGTCTTCACGCAGCGCACTCTGATCAGGTAGAAGGCATTGCACGCAGAGAACTGGCAGCCAGGCTTAAGTACGACATACTGGGAGATGAGTTGAAAAACTGTTTCGTAATACGGGGGTATGAAAACATGCAACATAGTTAGTGTTCTGTAATGCATTTATAATTTTCAGGTGAATGAGAGCGGAGAAAACACTACTGAATCTGCAATTTGAGCAAGCTACAGGGTCGCTCACATCATTGCGACGAGTGGCAAGCCTTTTTCTGTGGGACCACTCGTAAAATTGTGCGTGGTAGCAGTTGTAGAATGTTTGTTTCCAAGGGAGGTGCAGGCAATTGAAGGGGTTTGCCTGTCGAAGCAAACAATGTCGACTACTGGACATGGAAGCGGTTTTAGAGACACAGATCAGGAAAAAGGCGGAGAGCTTTGTTGCATTTTCGCTAGCGCTTGAAGAAAGCACCGACATATCGGACTGTGCTCAGCTTTCAGTCTTTGTGCGTGGTGTCGACATGGAGTTGCAAGTAACTGAAGAACTCTTGGATGTGGTACCATTCGATTACACCGCAACAGGACGTGACATTTTTGAAGCTGTTTTTGAATCAGTGAACAATATGTATTTGCCGTGGGATAAGCTCCATTCTGTAGCGACAGACGGTGCACCACAAATGATCGGGTGTCACTAAGGTTTTGTTTCTCGTTTGAAAAATAAACTCAAGGACGAATTCGGGAAAGACATTTTGAATCTTCATTGTTTTATTCACCAAGAGACACTGTGTGCTGAAACAGTAGAGCTAGGTGGCGTAATGAAAGATGTCGTGAAGTGTGTGAATTTTGTGCGGCTTCACGATATGAATCATTGCTAATTCAAAGGATTCCTGGAAGATATGGAAGCGGAGTATGGGGATATACCTTACCACAGTACAGTTCGTTGGCTGAGTCGGGGAAAAGTTCTTGATGTTTTCTTAGCCATTCATGAGGAAATATCCCTTTTTCTCAAAATGAAAGGGGAAGAAATGTGTTGTTTGAAAGATATAAAATGGATATCAGACCTGGCGTTCCTAGCTGACATAACTATGCATCAGAATAATTTAAATCTGTCATTGCAGCGCAAAGGGCAGCTAATCGTTGACATGCACGACCAGACCAAAGCGTTCATGGAAAATTTAAGTTGTTTGAGAGGCAGATGAATAATGGACATTTAACGTTCTTCAATCGTCTTGCTTCTTTAAAACTACCTGAAGGTACAACTTTTGGTGATTACCAAGAAAAGTTAAAGCAGTTCATCACGTCGTTTGAAACACGATTCCGAGACGTCACTAGTTTGGAAATGGAACTTAAGGTGTTCAGCACTCCTTTTTCAGTTTCCCCTGATGACTTGTCATCGTCACTTCAATTGGAGATTATTGATTTGAAAAATTCAACTTTGTTGAAAGAGAGGTACTACAACACGTTGGATTTGTCACGATGGTATCGTTCATTACAGCAAAAACGTTTCCCAAGCTTCACAACAATGCCGCTCAGACCATGTGCATGTTTGGATCTACGTATTGTTGTGAGCAGCTTTTCTCAGCAATCAAAAGAGTAAAAAGTAAGGAACGATCCTTTCTTCAGGATGCAATAATGAAGGCCATCCTCGGCATTAACACTGCGAACACTTTGACACCTGATATTTACATGAAGGCCATCCTCGGCATTAACGCTGCGAACACTTTGACACCTGATATTTCCTATTTTGTAATGAAAATAAAATTTCAAGCTACAGAGGCCCAATCAATTTAGTACCCAATTTCTTGTAAAACAGTTGTTTCTTATTTATTTCCTGAACATCGTATTTCCTGGTGTAGCATGTCACCACGTCTTAGCAGCTAAGAGGATGAGGTTGTCGATCTTGTAAGACGCAGCTGGCACATCAAAACACTTGCCTTGCCGCCTGCCTCAGCCAGCCATGCCACGTGCCGGCCCACTTTGAATGGTCACAGCGAGCGACACAGCTCCTGGGAGCAGGGAGCGCTCCGCGGCTCACAACGGAGCCGACGAGCTGGAACAGCCTGCACTAGAATATTCACATCGGCTTCACGTATGTCCATAGAGGACATATTGAACAGCACTCCTTGCCCGATGCCTGCAGTGTTTTCACTGCCGAGCTGGTGGCTATATCTCATGCTCTTGAGCACATCCATTCATGCCCTGGGGAGTCGTTACTTCTGTGTACTGACTTCTTGAGCAGCCAGTACTACCCTCGTCATCCTTTGGTAGCGACCATCAAGGAGTCCATCTATGCCCTGGAATGGTCCAGTCGTTCAGTGGTCTCTTCAGTAACCAGACTCATTGCCATTAATTTTAGCTTACAACGCCTCATCGGCTAATTTAGTTTTACGTTTTATATGTGACAGTGAGTTTTATCATTCTATATAAGTTTTCGCGCATGTTATTTGTCTCTTTGTATTCTCCGCTCAAATGCTTTTAGGGTGGATGTTTTAATGTGCCACAGAGTGGCTGGCTTTTCCATTTTATTCTCGTGATCAGCCAGCCACAGTCATTGCTCTCTTGTTTTTATCCCTTCTACCTGTTTCTTGCTTCTCTCTGTAGTTTTCTTTTCCTGTTTTTTTTTCCCCATAGTAGCCTTGGTTGTCCATTTGCTGTTCTTCTGGTTCTTCCGTTCTCCTGTTGTTGTGCTGTATGCCTCCTTTCTTTTCTTCTTTCCCTTGTGTAATTATTTTACTGGGAACAAGGGACCGATGACTTCGCAGATTGCTTTTAATGTTTTTCACAAATTTACAGAAAAAAAATCAGCTTTGAAGTTTTCAGAGGGCTGTATTTGATATAGTTGACAGACAAATGTACATTACATGTATAGCGGAATTGGTAGTGTAGTAGACAGATAACCCAGAGGTTGGCACAGTAGCTCAGCACGTTCGTCAGAGGGCTGATTCCCCTCTGTAATAAAAGAGCAAAAAAATCATAAATTCTTAATTATCAATATTTTATGAAAGATTGGTAATAAAGGTTGCTTAAATTACAAAAATATAACAATTTAATTTTTTAGGGCAAAAATGAAAACCAAATACCCTTTATTTGGCCTATGCCCATGTTTTATACCACAGATGTAGTCGCACACAAACCAGAGCGATAATGTCCTAAAACCATGAAAAACAGTTGTTTCCACAGTGTCAAGCACACCGTACAAATGCTGCATTTTTACACGTGCCATTATACCATTATGATATGAACCCAACAGAACTGATATAGAGCCGGGTTAAGGGATTTGTCATGAGAAATAACAAAACTGTTAAATTGCCACACATACTAAAACTAACACTTGCAGCTGTGAATTTTAAAATTTTCCCGGCGAATTGACTGTTCAAACAAATTTCGGGCTTGCAGCCGGTCGTCGTTCAATACTTCGCATGATACTTCAACTGGGCGCCTGCCAGTCATCTTCAGGTGCCAAGTTGAAGTATTGTGCGAAGTATTGAACGACGACCGGCTGCAAGCCCGAAATTTGTTTGAACAATATTTGCAGCTGTTTCACATGCGACTGCCGAATGCTGGCAGGATACAAAATAGCATGTCATAAAAGAAGAGGAGAAAATGTGATATCTGGTTTGCTTCGTGGGTTCTGTTGTTGACTTGTTATCAACACAGCAGATGACAGTTTCAGAACTGAAATGTATTTCTCGGATTCAGATAATTAAGGAGCTAAGAGATTACCCGACAACTGACACTAATTAATAACTTCAGTGGCTTCAGTATTAAACAGTACAGTGAAATGCCTACAGTAAGCTTTTGCATCACACACAGTTCACTCGGAACAATTACCCTGTGTTTATGTTGTTTGTAATTAGAATACTATGTTAGGTGAGAACGAGAGCATTTCATGATTTCCGTCTGGTCACCTAAGGGGCGTGCAGCAGTGCTGGAGTTTTGCCAGATATTATTTCATTCTCTTTAAAAATAAATGACATTCGAACCTATTTTATTTCTTTTCTCATCTCTTCTTATGTTTGAACTGCAACTGCTCACATAATTGCAGGTTAGTTGGACCAGCTGGCTGGCAAGGGCTGTCAAAGTTTAATGCATCAGTAAAGCCATTGTCCCACATTATCGCTCAGTCTGTGTGCATGTAACACAGTATAAAATGTATCCTTATGATCGTAAGTGACTGTGCTAGACACAGTTTGGCTTCCGCTCCATGCAAAACAAAACCTAATGAGATTCATGCAAAAGTGGAAGAATACATAATGTTTACATTTGGTTTATTCTTATTATAAACAGAGTATAGGTGACATACCTGTGACCATTGCCCCACACAAAACATTGAAAATGTCCAAGAAATCATCTTCCATACAGATAACACTCCAAACAGATGAGAAGCTCTGTATTAATCTCCAGCGGCGAGGCGTCCATTTTATCATGTGTGTAAAAAGGTGCCCATGGATAATCATACAGATATAGGTTTCTTTTTCGTAGTGTTTGTAGGGAATGTCCTCCTGGAGAAGGTTAAGTTCATGATGTACAGTTGTGATTTGAAACCAAATATCCCACTGCCTATGAGATGAGATGCTTTTACAATTTGGGCATATACTATCGCTTTCCTTGGCAAAACCACAATGTGGCAACTGTGGACAATCCCTCCATGAAGGTAGTCCTCTTGAACATCCAACTTTAAGTGAACTGTGCAGAACATCGCCCTCCATTTTTGTCAGTATGCCCGATTTTCAAAAAGAACAGAATATAAAGGAATACGCATCTATCGACCATCAGTCGTATATTAAGATGCGGAAGAAATATGAGTGCCTGCATCCTGTGGATATGACAATCAATCAATTAATCAATTGCACTAACGTCATGACCCCCAACTCAGCCTTCCCCAAACCAGGTCTTCCACGACCCTCCTCTCTTGTGGTTCCCATTCCCATGGTACCTTCTTTGGGAACCACTTCCTGCACCCAGACAGAGAAGCATTCTCCTCCTTCAGCATCCACTGGTGACAGAGCTCCCTCTTGGGATCCGTCTCCAAGCAACCTGCGAAATATAGGCCCAACTCCAAACAGTGGCTGAAGGAGCCATGGCCTGTGTGTTCCAGGGCTGTCCATCCTTCATCTGTGCCCTACTTTGAATGCAGATAGCCCCTTGAATGAACCTTTCCCACCATAGGTTACGAAGGAGAAGGATAAAAATCAGGAGAAGACTCCTCTGGTGTCACCAGATACACCAGATCCCCCCAACAGTCACATTCGGACTGCCCCCCTGCGGGTTCGGGGGTTAGAATAGGCCCGCGGTATTCCTGCCTGTCGTAAGAGGCGACTAAAAGGAGTCTCAAACGTTTCGGCCTTCTGAGATGGTCCCCTTTTGGGTTTGACCTTTTTTTTTTTTTTTTTTTCCCCCGTTGTCAGTGCGTGCCATTTGGGGAAGGACACCTTACGTGGTGTTTTTCTATTGGTCCATCATGCTCCACCATCTTGCATGTTACCTATTGTCGTGTGGGGGGGACTACGCCCAACATCTTCTGGGTTGTCTCCTTCTCACCTTGTGCGCCCTCTTCTTCTTAGTGCCTACGACAACTGTGGACCCTTTAAACACCTAAAATCCAGCACGGTAGCCAGTCCGTTGTGGTGGGGTCATCATGTACCCTGTTGGTGGTAGCCCCCTGACCACGCAGGGATCGCACTACAGATGCCAGAGCTGTTTCCTCCCCATGCATGCCAAGGAGTATGTGCACATCTTGTCTGGGACACGGGGACTCCGGGCAACGGGATATCGGCCAGGTACCCGTTGCTTTGGCTGGGTGGCGCCCTTGGGGAGAGCCCTCGTTCGGAGTAGGTGGCATCTGGGCGGATGTGGCGCAATGAAGCGCAATAAATCACACCAAGCTGGTGGTCGCACGGCCACCAGCGTCTCTAAGCGAGGTAGAGTCGACTTCGATGCTGCGCAATATGACCCTCAGGCGTTCCCCTCGTTGGCTGCGCCATGGGAGGGACGCCGATCTAGTGCCAAGCGGGAGCCTTACGTACCGCAATACCTTGTCTGCAGCAGGACTGATGGTGACTCCTTTCTTCCGACGAAGCCGATGTTTTTTGTGGAATACCTGGGGGATAAGTTTGGGGAAGTGGCGGGGTTGTCCAAAATGAGGAATGGGTCCATCCTCCTCAAGACGTCCTCCCCAGCCCAGTCACGAGCGTTGCTCTTGTGTGATAAGCTGGGTGAAGTCCCTGTTACCGTCACTCCCCACAGTAGCTTAAATATGGTCCAGGGGATTATTTACCATCGCGACCTCTTGTTGCAATCCGATGACGAGCTGCGAGCCGACTTGGAACGACGTGGTGTGCATTTTGTCCGTCGTGTCCATAGAGGTCCCAAGACAAACAGGGTGGCCACCGGTGCCTTTATCTTGGCCTTCGAGGGTGATGTCTTGCCCGAGAAGGTCAAGGTGATGGTTTACCGTTGCGACGTCAAGCCATACGTGCCTCCCCCAATGCGGTGCTTCCAGTGCTGGAAGTTTGGGCATATGTCCTCCCGTTGCCCATCCAGCGCTACATGTCGAGATTGCGGACGCCCCTCTCATCCTGATTCTCCATGTGCGCCTCCGCCTGTATGTGTCAACTGTGGGGAGCACCACTCTCCATGCTCGCCGGATTGCCCCGTTCTTCATAAGGAGCGGAAGATAATGGAATTTAAGACCCTGGACCGGCTTACTTATCAAGAGGCTAAACAGAAATATGAAAGATTGTATCCAGCTTCCATTCGAACATCTTATGCTGCAGCCACGTTATCGTCGCCCACGCGAGCGACGGTTGTCGCTTCATCTGTGCCGCCTACAGTGGGCCCTCGGGGCCATGTATCTCTGTCTGCCCCCCTCGTGCCTGGGAGCAAGCCTTCCTCTGTTGCCCCCTTAGCAGTTGGGGGCAAACCCTCTTCTGTCGCTCCCCCCACACTTACTTCGGGAGTGACATCTGCTCCACAACCGGGAGGCTCGATTCCTCCCCCTCCTTCTCCGCTGGCGTTGCCTCCGCCGGTTCCTCTCTCGCGGAAGGGGTCCCTCGGGGCTCTCCCTTCCTCCGTTTCTTCTCCTTCCCAGCCAGATGTCAGCCAGTGGCTGAAGGTTCCGCCACCTGCTGGTCGTAGGGCTTCTGCGTCGTCGTCAGCCTCCGACGCTCCTTCAGAGAAGCTCTCCCAGCCCTCTCACCCTAAGGGCCGACGTGAGAAGAAGGAACGGCATGTGTCCAAGAAGAAGGACGTTCCGGCGGTTTCAGCACCGCCTGCTGTACCTAGTCCTGGCTCCGGGGATGAGGTGGAGATCCTCGCCTCTGCCGCGGATCTCGCCCTCGCGGATCCCTTGGGGGCCTCTCCTATGGACTCAGCTGACTCTCCCCCGGTGGCGGCGGTTGGCTCTGAAGCGCTGTCTGCCTCTTAGTCGGATTCACGCCCTCCCAGTCCCTTCCTGCTTCCATTCTCCAATGGAACTGCGGCAGTTATTTCCGCCACCTGCCTGAGCTCCGGATGCTTCTGAGTGATTCCCCCGTTCTCTGCATTGCTCTGCAGGAAACTTGGTTTCCTGCACTGCGGACCCCCGCCCTTCGCGGTTATCGGGGATACTATAAGAACCGTGCTGCCTGTCAACGAGCGTCAGGTGCGGTTTGCCTCTTTGTTCCCCACTCTGTCTGTAGCTCGCCAGTACCCCTTCAGACGCCTTTAGAGGCAGTTGCTGCCAGGGTTGAGCTCTCGCCGGCTATTACTATTTGCTCTGTTTACATTCCTCCGGATGGGGAGCTCCCCCGACATGTCTTGGCTACGCTGCTGGCTCAACTCCCGCCACCATTGCTGCTTCTGGGCGATTTCAATGCCCACAACCCTCTCTGGGGTGGGACTGTCTCTGATGACCGCGGTCAGGCCGTGGAGCATTTGTTGGCTCAGCTCGACCTTAGCCTCTTGAACACCGGTGCTCCCACAGATTTCAGTGTTGCCCATGGCTCGTTCTCGGCCATCGATCTCTCTCTTTGCAGCCCCGGACTTGTCCCATCCCTCCACTGGAGGGTGCACCCTGACCTGTGCGGTAGTGACCATTTTCCCATCTATTTGTCACTGCCCCAGTGTCGTTCTTCTGGGCGCCTGCCCCGCTGGGCTCTCCACAGGGCAGATTGGCCGGCTTTTACTTCTGCTGCAGCCATTGAGTCTCCCCCACAGGGTGACATTGACGAGGTGGTCCGTGTTTTAACCACGTCCATCATTTCAGCGGCCGAGGCTGCCATCCCCCGATCTTCTGGCCTCCCTCGGAGGAAGGCTGTACCCTGGTGGTCGCCGGAGATTGCTGAGGCTATTCGCGACCGTCGGCGGGCTCTCCAGCGTCATAGGCGGCACCCGTCTCTCGAGACCCTCATCGCCTTTAAGAGGCTCCGTGCCTTGGCCCGTCGTCTTATTGCACGGCGTAAGCAGGAGTGCTGGGAGAGGTATGTCACATCCTTGGGCTCCCATGTCTCCCCCTCACTCGTGTGGTCCCGGATCCGGCGGATTTATGGATACCAGACCCCTATGGGTGTCTCTGGGCTCTCCTTGGACGGCGCTGTCTGCACGGACGCTGCCGCCATTGCTGAACGGCTTGCCGCGCACTTTGCTCAGAGCTCTGCGACTGCATCTTATCCCCCCGCCTTTCGCTCTCTCAAGGAGCGAGCCGAGCGGACGCCGTTCTCATTCCACACGCGTCGTTCTGAAACATACAATGCTCCTTTCAGCGAGAGGGAATTCCTCGCTGCCCTCGCCGATTGCCCTGATACAGCACCAGGCCCAGACTGCATCCACGCGCAGATGCTGAAGCATCTCTCCAGGGACTGCCACACACATTCTCGCGATATTTAATCGCATTTGGAGCGAAGGCGTGTTCCCGTCGCAATGGCGAGAGGGTGTTATTGTCCCCATCTTGAAGCCCGGTGCGGACCCACTGGCGGTGGACAGCTATCGTCCCATTACCCTCACCAACGTTTTGTGCAAATTGCTCGAACGTATGGTGGGGCGGCGTTTGTGTTGGGTCCTTGAGTCGCGCGGTCTCCTCGCTCCATCCCAGGGTGGCTTCCGTCGGGGCCGGTCTGCAGTGAACAATTTGGTGCGGCTGGACTCTGCTGTCCGTATGGCCTTTGCCCGACGTCAGCATCTCGTTGCTGTATTTTTCGATCTGCGGAAGGCGTATGACACAACATGGAGGCATCACATCCTCGCCACGTTGCATGAGTGGGGTCTTCGTGGTCAGCTCCCAGCTTTTCTTCAAAGCTTTTTATTGCGCCGCTCTTTCCGGGTGCAAGTCGGTGCCACCTCTAGTTCATCTTATATACAGGAAAATGGGGTCCCGCAGGGCTCAGTGTTGAGCGTCTCCTTATTTCTGGTGGCCATTAATGGTCTGGCTGCAGCAGTGGGGTCGTCGGGGTCTCCTTCTTTGTATGCCGACGACTTCTGCATCTCATTTAGCTCCACGACTACGGGAGTCGCCGACCGCAGGCTGCAAGTCGCCGTTCACAAGGCAGCATCATGGGCTCTGACTCATGGTTTTCAGTTCTCTGCACCCAAGACTCGAGTTATGCACTTCTGCAGGCGTCGGACGGTCCACCCTCATCCTGAACTTTACCTCGACGGCCACCTGCTTGAAGTGGTGGACACTTGCCGCTTCTTGGGACTCGTGTTTGATGCCCGGCTCACATGGGTTCCTCATATTACTCAGCTGAAGCAAAAATGCTGGCGGCACCTCAACGCCCTCCGCTGCCTTAGCCACACGTCTTGGGGTGCGGATCGCTGCACGCTGCTGCGATTGTACAGAGCCCTTGTGCAGTCTCGGCTTGATTATGGGAGCCTGGCCTATGGGTCTGCGTCACCCTCAGTGTTGATGTTGTTAGACCCCATACACCACTGTGGGGTCCGGCTTGCAACTGGCGCTTTTCGTACGAGCCCCGTGGATAGTCTACTGGTGGAGGCCGGGGTTCCCCCGCTGCGGATTCGCCGCCATCGACTGCTCGCCGACTATGCTGTCCACGTGCATTGCTCGCCAGGCCATCCCAATCGTCGCCTGCTTTTCCCTGCCATGGTCCTCCATCTGCCCGAACGGCGACCTAGGTCTGGGCTTTCCATCGCTGTCCGCGTTCAGTCCCTGCTGTCGGAATTGGGTTCATTCCCTCTTCCGCCTCCCTTCCGGGTCCGTGCACCTACGCCTCCCTGGTGTTTGTCCCGGCCGTCCGGCCGTCTGGACTTGGCACAGGGACCCAAGGACTCGGTTCCGCCTGTGGCCCTCCGTCACCGTTTTCTTGCTCTCCTCGCCTCATTTTCGGACTGTGAGACTGTCTACACTGATGGTTCCCTGGTTGATGGTCGCACTGCCTACTCTTTTGCTCATGCTGCCCATGTTGAGCAGCGCTCCTTGCCGGCTGGCTGCAGTGTTTTTACTGCAGAGCTGGTGGCCATCTTGCGCGCTCTTGAGCATATGCGTTCCTGCTCAGGTGCGTCCATCGTCATCTGCAGTGACTCCCTGAGCAGCCTCCAGGCCATCGACCGCTGCTATCCCTCTTCTCCTCTGGTGTCCTCTATTCGGGAGTCTGTTTCCACCATTACCCACTCTGGTCGTTCGGTGGTTTTTGTTTGGACACCAGGTCACGTTGGCATCCCGGGGAACGAACGTGTTGACAGGCTGGCCAAAGGGGCGATAGACGCCCTAGCTTTGGAGATCGGCCTTACGGCTCGCGACCAGCAGCTGGTGTTGCGCCGTAAGGTGCTTGGGATGTGGGCTGCTGAGTGGCGTGGCATGACAGCCCCGAATAAACTGTGGGCTATCAAGGAGGCGACAGCTGTGTGGCGTTCCTCCCTGCGGGCTTCTCGCAGGGACTCGGTGGTCCTGTGTCGGCTGCGCATCGGCCATACGTACCTGACGCACGGCCATCTGTTGCGTCAGGAGGATCCCCCCCTGTGTCGGTGTGGGTCCCGGCTGACGGTCGGCCACATTTTGCTGGAGTGTCCTCGACTGCGCACACTCCGGCAATCTTTTAATCTCCCGGGCACTTTGGCTCTGGTTTTATCCGACGATGCCTACATGGCTGATGACGTTTTAAATTTTATCCGTGGTAGTCCGTTTTATGGTTCGATTTAGGGAGGTCCTGCACATTTCCCTTTCTGTGTCTTTTGTCCTTGTGTCTGTTGCTGTTCTGGTGTGCGGTGAGATGGTTGACTCTTTCCCTTTTTTGTTCTCGTGGTCAGTCAACCAGTCTCCGGCCATCTTCCTTTCTTCTGTTTCTTTCTGTCTGGTGTTCCTCTGTCCTGTTCTTGTCTGTAGTGTTTGTTGCTGCATTTGTGTTCTTTTAGCGCCTGGGGGGACGTCTCCTCCCCCTTTGGTTTTTACCTGCTCCGTCGATTTTCGGCTCGCCTGATTTTGGAATGGGGGACTGATGACCTTCGCTGTGTAGTCCCCCTTAAACATCCCAACAACCACCACCACCACATTCGGACTGGATATTAATGGATGTGGTTCCATCCCCATTGGTGTCAGGCAGTGATCTTGCAGCATTATCGGCCCTCTCTCACCTAACCTGGCCCCCAGTCACTTGATCATTCAGTGGAATTACAATGGGTGCTACTGTCACCCGTTGGAAATACACCACCAGTATTCCTCGTCTTCTGTAGTTTGCATCTGCAAAAAAGCGCTACCTTTGTACTGCAGAAGTAACAGGTTGAAGACATCCCATTATGTTTCACTCCCCACTGAGCTGAATCGTATCATGAACCCTTCACTGACTGGGAATTACTTGAGGCCCTTGTTTCATCCCACAACACCTTCTCCACTTAGGACCTACTAATTCAATTCAAAATCAGATGCGCCAACCTATAAATGTTGCCTTTGAAGAACATCTCCTCGGGATCTTCAACACTTTTTGGCTGCAAGGTGCCTTGGTGAGATATCATAGTTGTACCAGTCCTTATGCCAGGCAAGAACGCAACATCTCTTGATAATTACCAACTGATTAGCCTGACCCCACATATTCTGTAAGCCGCTTGAAAGGATGGTTGCCCACAGGTTCTCTAATCTTGGGAGCCTTTTGTCACACTGTCAGTGTAGTTTCCAGGAGGGATGATTCACAACTGACCGTCTGGTTAAGTTGGAAACTGCAATGCAACAGGTTTTTTCTAAACACCAACACCTCTTTACAGTCCTTTTTGGCCAGCATAAGGCAAGTGACACTGCATGGCTCTGTCAAATTTTAATAAACTGCCATAACTGGGGGCTTCGAAGACCCTCTACTGATTTTTGTCAGTTTTTATCCCACCGGTTGTTACAAGTTAGTTGGTACTTCACTCAGCTACCCACAGGTCCAAGAGAGTGGTGACCCATAAGGCTGTCTGTGTGTGGAGTATTTCTTTTCCTCATCGCCATCAGTGGGTCAGTGGCCTCTTTCGGGCCTTTGATCTCTCATTCGATGTATGTAAATGATTTTTGTATTTGGCGCAGCACCCATTTGGTAGGCCATCCGGTGGGTCTCTGCATGGGTTCTTTCCCAGGGTTTCCAATTCTCTCCTACAAAATCATGGGTCATGCGTTTCTGTCATCATACCGTGATCCATCCTGACCCATAACTCTACTTTGGTACCCAGTATCTGTACTTGTAGCACAGTCTCTTTTCTTGGGCCTCCTTTTTGATGAAAAGCTGACTTGGCTGCCACATATTCATCATCTGAAAACCAACTGCATTCAAAAGCTTAACACTGTCTTATTCCTTGCGTGGATGCCTTGGGGTGTGGATCGTGGCACTCTTATCTGTATTTATCTAGCCCCGGTTTTGTCCTGACGGGACTGTGGTTCCCAGGTTTATGGCTCAGTGTATCCTTCAATTTTAAAACTGTTGGACATAGTCCATCATTGTGGAGTGCGTCTTGCCACCAGTGCCTTTCGGACTAGTCCCGTAGACAGTCTCCTTGCTGAAGCTGGGATTTTCCCCCTTCAGATTAAACAGTACCAGCTCTTGGTTTCTTATACAATCACTATTCAGCAATTCCCTGATCATCCCACATATCTCGTTCTCTTTACATACGAGGGGTGTCATCTCCCTAATAACTGTTCTAGTGTGTGACTACCAGATAGACTGCGTCTTGCTTCAGTCAGCCTGGATCTCCATCTTCCTTCCCTGAATTGTGCTCCCCGATTTTTCTCGCACACACTCTTCCAAGGTCCTAGAGTCTTTGTCAACCCCAAGACCTTCTGGCATCGTTTATGTCCAGTTCAAGGGTACCATGGTGCTACCATCTTTCACATTGACAGCTCTAAAATTGTGGATTAGGGGGATACGCCTCTACTTCATCTGCTGGTATGGAACACCATTCACTGCCAGGAACATGTATTGTGTTTATGGCAGTGCTGACACTCATCAGCAGAACCCCCATTTTATCAAACAGACTCCCTTGACTGTGTTTTAATATGTACTGATTCAGTGAGCAGTCTCAGAGCTATTGACCGATGCTATTCCTGTCACCCTTTGGTCTGCTCCAGTCAAGACCTTGTCACGGACCTTCATCATGCTCTCTGCTCATTTGTCTTTCTCTGGGTCCCATGTTATATGAGTGCCCCAGAGAATGAACTGGCTGACCATTTGACTATAGAAGCTCGTACTCGCTCCCAATTTGCTTTGCGACCCAGGTGCAGATTTGTGGGTGAAAATGAGATATCTACTCACTTGAAAAAGTAACATCTGGTGGGCTACTGGCCCATCTAATAAACTCCCTACAATCGAGGAGACTGATGCAGCATGGTGCTCTTCCTTCCACTTCACTCAGAAGGCATCCACAATCTTACGTCATCTCTGCTTCAATCATACAGAGTTATGCCATAGTTTCCTTTTGTATGATGAGCCACCCTCACAATGTAGTTGTCGGGCCGTACAGACAGTAACTCATATCTTGGTGGCCTCCTTCTGGCCATCTGTGCTAAGTTTGGAATTCTGGATTCATTGCCTCTAACATTGGCAATGTTTTAATCTACCTCCAGAGCAGGCCACGGTGGTTGATGGGGGTAGTACCTTCTTGACCAAGCTACTTGTTCATCCCTATTTTATTGTTTTAATCACTTTTAGATTTAGTTTGTCCTTTCTGCCCTGCCCAGTTTTCTATTCAGGATGTCACACTTTGTTGAATAGTTGGTGCTCTTGAGTGTGATGGATTAGGAGTGGGACAGCTGTCAGCTGTGGGGTAGGACATTTTCTGTCACTTACGTAGCTCCAGGACATCCACCTGCTGACTTTCCTATCTCCTTCATCTTGCTGTTATTAATGACGGCCCAAAAGATGTCCATTATGTTTTTAGCCTCCTCACTTTTACTAATGTAAATCTTCAGACTACACTGAAGAGCCAAAGAAACTGGTACACCTGCCTAATAATGTGTAGGTCCCCCACAAGCATGCAGAAGTGCCGCAGTGTGGCATGGCATGGACTCAGCTAATGTTTGATGTAATGCTGGAGGGAACTGACACCATGAATCCTGCAGGGCTGTCCACAAATTTTTAAGAGTACGAGGAGATGGAGGACTCTTCTGAACAGCATGTTGCAAGGCATCTCAGATATGCTCAATAATGTTGTTCATGTGTGGGAAGTTTGGTGGCCAGCGGAAGTGTTTAAACTTAGAAGAGTGTTCCTGGAGCCACTCTGTAGCAATTCTGGATGTGTGGGGGTGTCGCAGTGTCTTGCTGGAATTGCACGAGTTTGTCAGATGCACAATGGACATGAATGGATGCAGGTGATCAGAGAGGATGCTTATGTATGTGTCACCTGTCCGAGTTGTATGTAGACATTTCAGAGGTCCCATATCACTCCAGCTGCACACGCCCCACAACATTACAGAACCTCCATCAGCTTGAATAGTCCCCTGCTGACATGCAGGGCCCATGGATTCGTGAGGTTGGCTCCATACTTGTACACGTCCATCCGCTCGATACAATTTGAAATGACTCTTCCGACCAGGCAACATCTTTCCAGTCATCAACAGGCCAATGTCGGTGTTGACGCGCCCTCGCCAGGCGTAAAGCTTTGCCGTGCAGTCATCAAGGGTACACGAGTGGGCCTTCGGCACCGAAAGCCGATATCGATGTTATGTTTACTGGTTGGCACACTGACACTTGTTGATGGCCCAGCAGTGAAATCTGCTGTAATTTGCAGAAGGGTTCTGTCATGTTGAATGATTGTCTCCAATCGTTATTGGTCTTGTTCTTGCAGGTTCTTTTTCCGGCTGCAGTGATGTCGGAGATTTGATGTTTTACTGGGTTCCTGATATTCACAGTACACTTGTGAAATGGTCGTACGGGAAAATTCCCACTTCATCACTACCTTGGAGATGCTTTGTCCCATTGCTCGTCACCGACTATAACACCAAGTTCAAACTCAGTTAAATCTTGATAACATACAATTGTAGCGGCAGTAACCGATTAACAACTGCGCCAGACACTTGTCGTCTTATGTAGGTATTGCCGACAGCAGTGCCGTATTCTGCGTGTTTACATCTCTCTGTATTTGAATACACATGCATATACAGTGAAACCTGTATATAATGTTTTTCAAGGGACCACAAATTCTGAACACTGTATAGAGGAAAACACTATACAGAGGAAGGCTTCCAAATAATAATTATAGGGCATTACTGAAGATCAGGATACCACTAATCAGCTTTGACAAATAGATGACGTTTTAAATTTTCATAACATATGATATTCATTGCAAATTATCAATGTATCAACTGATTAGTTTTTTTAATTAAACATGGGGCTCAGTAGGTGGATGGGTGAAAGTAAATTGATCATTTTGTACAGTAAAAAGTTATAACAGATTCTTAAGATTGACATCATTCTCCAAAGCTGACAGGTGGTATCCCATTTTTCAGTTGACCCAATTATAGAATATGAGCCAAATTTTGTTTATGATATACTGAACATATTACATAAAAACACAGTAAATGGGACAGATTAAAAAAGAATTGATACAAAAAAATTACTTCAATAATTATCAAATGGAACTTAAATTTGCACAAAACTCTAGGAACCTAAGCAATCTGAAAATAACATACCTATGACTTTTTAAAATATTCAAGCAGGCTTGCTTGTTTTCTGTTTCTCCTAGACTCTATGGCAATCATTTCTTGCTCCAAATGAGCAAGTTGAACTACTGTTCTGTCCTCAAGTCTATGGGCCATCATGTACCTCCTGAATGTTTCAAAGGTTTCAGCTGCCTTAGTATATGAGGGCACAGGGTCATCTTCCTTGTCACTGTCACTTTCACTACCACTATTACTCTCCAAACTTCTCTCTGCAGTCAGCTCCTCAATACTTTGTACTCCTGTGGTTGCCACGTTGTCATCCACAGCCACAAAGTTCTCAAAAGTGACAGAATCACTGCCTATTAATTGGTGAAACTCTTGCAAATCACTTGCAACTTCTTCCACAGGAGCTGCCATCTCATTCTCACAGAATCCCGCTTTTGTGAAACAGTTTTTAATAGTTTCAGCACTTACTTCCCTCCATGAGTACATAATTAAATTTATTGCCTGTAAAATGTTCAGTTGTGAGCTTTGCTGGCTCCCCGGTTTCCTTTGATCCATCAAATTCAAGGCCTTTTTTACAAGGGCTGTCCTATATTTAACCTTAAGGGCGTGTATTATGCCCAAGTCCAAAGGTTGCAGACGGCTGGTGCAGTTGGGTGGCAGGAAAATTACTTTAATATTTCTCAGAAAGGGTACGTCTGGTGGATGTGCCGCACATCTATCCACAAACAGCAGCACTTTTCTTGCAGCACTCCCCATTTTGGCATCAAATTCTCTTAGAAAACGTAAAAATATTTCACTCGTCATCCATGCCTTGCCATTGTTTGTATATTTGCACGGAAACGTGGAAATGTTTTTGAAGCACCTCGGATTTTTTGGCTTCCCGATAACCAAAGGTTTCAGTTTTTCACTGCCATCAGCGTTTGTACACAACAAAACGGTAAGACGTTCCTTGCTCTTCTTACCGCCATGGCAATTTTCCCCACGAAAAGTAAAGGTCTTATCCGGCATTAAATTGAAAAACATGCCGGTTTCGTCAGCGTTATAAATGTCACACAGTTTGTAGCCCTGTATCAGATTAGGGAGATTCTGTATCCACTGAGCTACAGTTGGTTCGTCCACACTTTTACTTTCTCCACATTCCGATTTGTACACAACACCATGACGCTGTCGAAATTTATCAATCCATCCATTGGACGCCTTAAAATTGTCCATTCCTAGCTGAAGTGATATTTGAAGCGCCTTCTCCTTCAAAATAGTTCCGTTTATAGGAATGTTTGCAGCACGTACTTGCTGAAACCAAGTTAATAAAACTTTCTCCATTTCGTCGTAAGTGGATTGTATCAAACGTATACGTTTCGAATTTCCACAATTCTCAAACCCTTCTATTATCGACGATCTGTTTTTCATGATAGTGTTGAGTGTTGAAGGGGCCAGTCCCAATTGCTTCGCTAGCTCCACGCGACTCACGCCAGGAGATGCCTCCACTTTTTTAATAATAGAAACCTTCTCTTCCAGAGAAATATTCTTCCGCTTTTCACCCATGTCCACTGATGAAAGCTTTAAAAAAAGTTATACCGAAGACACACGCTACTAAGTACTAATACAAAGCATCGACTGAAATGGCACCAAAAAGATCGCAAGCAGAATGTGCGTCACATGTCACGTGACCGGGTTTTGCCGCTGACATATACGCTGAGTGCGGGCTTCCCGAGCCAGTGTAAAACACCACATAACGGAAAACGATGCGTCTACATCCAGTCACTTAAACGTTATAAAGAGGTAAATAATTGACCAGGGTTCCAAAAATATGAGCATTACATGGAGGAAACTGTAATATAGAAGAAACGCAGTAAAGAGGAAAATTTAACATTGTTTATATGGGCTTTTAGTCGGGACCGAAAAAAAGACGTAACATAGAGGAAAACATTATATGGAGGAACGTTATAAAGAGGTTTCACTGTACCAGTTTCTTTGGTGCTTCCGTGTAGATCAAATAACATTCTCTGTGGACTTTTCCATTTTTGGATGCACAACTCTTGAGCCGAGGGACTGATGAGGTTGTGTTTTGCGTATCGGTCAGAGTATTATTCATTAATTTTGTTCAAGTGAATCACTCTTTGGGAGCAACCAAATGAAAACAGTCAACACATTACGTTGTAGTCCTGCATATTGACTGAAGTCTTCATTGTACCTTTTCAAGCATAATCATTCTGTAGTTCTTCTGTTGGTTTAACCATGTGTTTGTTCTTTCAGCTGAAACCACTCTTTGGTGTTTTAGTTGAGTGGGTTATCCATTCATTTTTCTGAGTGAAACCAATCTTTGGTACTTTTAATGGCTGAACTAAAGCTGTGGTGTACAACTGAGGTAGACATACCCTGGAGGGCAACTCTACTTCTGGGGGTACATGTAGAGACATCTCAAGGGCTACGCCAAAGTGAAAATAAGCATTATACCATATTTTTTTAAAATACATTCGGAATAGACCACTTATTCTGTTCATTATTTAAAACTCCTTCACATATTGCTGTGGATTTAATAAGGCCTACACAAATAACACAAGGTTTTTATCATTGGGTGTGTGTAGTTGAGTGTGGAAGTTCCCTAGGTGAAGGAGGAGGTAACATCGTCAAATTTTAGAGACTGCATTTCATTTTACTGAAAGGATGTGATGCCCATTGATTAAAAATCATTTGAATTAAGCCTGAAACACTTTAGCAATTAGTTACTTACATGTTAGGTAAAAATACTGTGCAAAATATCCCGTAACCGGTTATGATTGTAAAAATCAAATACTAATCACATGCACACACTGTTACTTCAATTTCACACTTACACCTATCTCCAGCCATCTTTATAAACAGTCTGTAACTATGTTTACTACCCCCTGGGAATGACAATTCGAATTCCCTGATCTCGAGCACCTTCAGTTGTGAGTGGAATCATTCAGTCATTTTGACATTGTTGAATGATTATTGCCGACTCCACCATTTTCACTTATTGTCGTTCTGATACTTGCTCTTTATTGACTGAAAGTAAGTAGCTTTCTGTTCAATTTTTCGTCTATGTTTATGATTAGGCATTTACTTAATTATGAAATTCATCTGGATCAAAATGCTGAAATGCCCAGGGTTGAGGCAATTCAAGAAGTCATATGACTGGATAAAAACTGATCCTCAAGATAAGTCCAGTGTGATATATGGTATCTGCCAGGTTTATTCATATTCTGAAACTATATTAATTAAATAAATTCAAAGAAAATTAATGAATGATGGCAAATATTTCTCACGAAAAAGTACTTCTGACAAGTTAAAGTATATGCTTAAAGTGATAGTCACCAAAAAATTAAAATAATTTTAACTTGCATAATTTTTGTTCCATGACCTCAGTGTTTACTGAAAGAGAACAGTCAGTGACTGTTGCAAATCAGCAGGAAGAGTCAGAACTTAAAAAAAAAAATTAAATAAAAATAATTGTTCATTTATTTAACCATAAATTTATAATTTAACACCGTTACCAACCAAAAATCCATGTTTATGCCGAAAGTACGAAAAATTTGTATTTTACCAATTAAATACTAGCAAATAAATTGTGAAAATGTCATTTTTGGAAATCTACTCACCTCTCCTTGAATTAAGAAACATTATTTAAATATCTGCCAGCAAAAATGCTGTAACCCTCAGAATTCAGATTTTTATGAAGAGAAGGAAAAAAGAAGCAAAATCTTTGCAAATGCTTATTTTGTCACTGGTAATCAGGCAAAAAGAATGTTTTGCAATGATTAATCATCACGTTGTCACATCACTTTATCTTTGGGTTCCCATAACTGGTTTGATAGTGTTCAGGATTATATCCACACATTTCTAATAGATTAGCTTTCTTTGCCATAGATACAGGTGATGGATTTTCACACGGTCTGGCTAGGCTATTAAAGCTAATTACTACATGTGGATTTGTAATGTTGTTTTAATCTCGTTATACCAAGGTTGCAACTATTGGATTGGTGCATATGTCGATAACATTTTTCCATAAATTTAATGCAGATAACAGAGATTCTGATCATCAAAAATATATTCTCTTTCACTATTTACAACAGTCTGCCAAGGGTAACTTTTTGATTTCGCAACTGCGGAGATATGTGGTTTTGATACGAAGAACTCGTCGCACTAGGTGTAGGTGTTCCTCGTTATTGTAAGAGGAGAAGGTGGCCCCGCCTTAGTCTATAAAGCTACTAGCATGAAGCTAGCTAATAGCACGAAGAATGGACTAAGTGCTCAAGTGATTTTTCATGGCTCTTCAGTCTTTTGCGGATGCGTGCTGAATTTCACATTTACGGACACAGACGCTAATGGGCACGGTAATGGTTGGGTTACTGTGGCTGTAGTATGCGATCCTAAAGTACACATTGTAGCAGGGCTGGAGATAAGGAAAGGGTAGGTAATTTATTTTTATTTCTATAATAATGTGTCACATCACCAACAACTTTAACCTTGCTACAATTAAGAGCTCCTTTAACCCTACCAACACAGACTCTGACGCATTTATTTTACAATGATTCCTCATCCTAAGAAGCAACGGCATTGTAAAGATATAACATGTACCTCTATCTCTGTTATACACTGAACATATATGAAATATCTGATAAGCAGACCTGCTACAGTGTTTACTTTAGGACTACTTACTAAGCCACAGTAGCCCAACCATTACCATGTCCATTCGTGTGTGCGTTCATAAGCATGAAATTCAGTACACATCCACTAAAGACTGAAGGGCCATGCAAAATCACTTGGGTACCTAATCCATTCGTCACTCCGTACAATGTTTTCCACTGTTCAATCGTCAAATCTTTATGCTCCTTACACCAATTGAGGCGTCATTTGGCATTTACTGGCGTGATGTATGGCTTACGGGCAGCCGCTCGACCATGAAATCCAAGTTTCTCACCTCCCTCCTAACTGTCGCAGTACTTGCAGTGGATCCTGATGCAGTCTGGAATTCCTGTGTGATGGCCTGGATAGGTGTCTGCCTATTACACATTACAACCCTCTTCAACTGTCGGCCGTCTCTGTCAGTCAACAGACAAGGTCGGCCTGTATGGTTTTGTGTTGTGCCTGTCCCTTCACGTTTCCACTTTCCTATCACATCGGAAACAGTGGACATAGGGGGATGTTTAGGAGTGTGGAAATCTCACATACATTCGTATGGACACAAGTGATGCGGAATCACCTGACCACGTTCGAAGTCCGTGAGTTCCATGGAGTGCCCCAGTCTGCCCTCTCTCAATGTCTAATGACTATTAAGGTCGCTGATATAGAGTACCTGGCAGTAGGTGGCAGTACAATGCACCTAATATGAAAAACGTATGTTTTTCGCGGTGTCCGGATACTTTTGCTGACATAGTGTAAGAGTTTTCCACCTTTTGGTCTGTCAGGTATGACTATTTCGTAAAAAAAAAAAAAAATGGTTTTCTTATAGCTCTATATGTTAGGTTCATGATGATGTGCCCATAAGTTCGTTAATGGTCATAGTTATTGTGATATTTACGTGAAAATAAGGCACAGCGCAAAATCCGGAAAAGCGTGCAATGAAAAACAGTTCACTATGATGCATTTGGTGCATATTACATAATATGTTTTTGCATATCAAATTAAGTTAAGATACTGAATTTTTCTTTAGACTTGGGTAGAGGCATGTATCTGTCACCAATCTTGAGGAAATTGATCTGACGTAGAACACCGATTCACAATCACGCCACGCCAGCAATAAAGCCAGAGTGAAATGTCCACAACTTTAGCCATTGAAATGAAATTTTGGTGAATGATAGCACACAAAGAGGAGAGTATTTTACCGTATCGTTATTATGAAAGACTTCATGGTCTACCATGTTATTCCAATAACTACTGACTTATTCAGTGAAAGAATGTAATTTTTAAGGGCTGTTGGTAGCTGGTGAAACTAGAAATGCTATGGGTTTTGGAACAACATATGTTGAGACATTATGCTTTTTTTGCACCAAGAATTTGCTTTTTCATAAGCTGCTGGCTTTACTTTCCCTCAGTTCCTCACTTAATGAAGCACTGTTTCAGAATTTTCTTGCAGTTCTCTCACAACATGTTAGTGAGGGGAGACTGTGTTTTGGCAAAAGAGTCAAATTTTGACTTGGCAGCCAGAGAAATATGTAGGTTTTACTCAAAAATTTGCCACTCATGACACTTCTCTGAAAGTTACAAATGGTTAACAACCCAAGCGAAAATAAATTGTTGCATTTTCAGTGAATTACTTTTTTAGATGTTAACAAGAGCAAAGGTGACAGTATATTTTTTGAATGGTCACCATGCAAGCATGAGCGTGGAGGATCCCAACTTAATATTTGCAAAAAAATGTGACCATAGTCTTCATTTTGAACGGCACTTCCCCTCTAGCACTTGGCATTTTTACTACAGCGACACCCACCACTGCCGCTCTCCCACACTTCCCCAGCTGGCTGTGCATCTAGTGGCCACGGCCTTCTGCGTGCACTATACAGGTTTATTGCGGCACTCAGGAATTTTCGAAATTCCACACTATATCACAATACAAATGGGTATTGATAACAATTAATGGTAGTTATGAAGAAGTGACGTGAGTAGTAAAATACACGGATCCAGAACTTCAAATCAACACACAAATCGTGTGCACACGGTTTTACACAAAGGAAAGTTCCGAAACCGGCTTTTATAAATAAATAAAAGTGCATATCAGGCGAATCTTTCACTTAGCTTTTTCCGGGCATGCTTCTACAATGACGTGGCGAAGAACAACACTGCGGCGTGAGTTTATCTCAGTTAAAATCCCTAAAATGACCACTTCTTTAAAGAGTTGGTACAGTTTATAGACTTTCAAATTGGATCCCTGGAAGAACTTTCCATTCTTATATTTCGAATAATGGTTTTCTTGCTATGCTAACTTGGCAGTGTGGTTTCTTATCAAAACCTTCGGGACGTCCTGCGGTTTACTAGGTCACTTGTGAAGCTTACTCCTCCTGTCTTCAAAGGGCATGCTGTTGTTTTACCTTTTCCTGAGTGGAGCATTTGCAGACGTCCAACAGTGATTTTGTATACCACGCCCAAAGTCATTTGAGATACCTGAATGTTTGTGCATTTCGTCTCAAAAAATACTTAAATGTGCAGTGTCTGCACGAAATGGCCTCTGTAGTCTCCCAGTGTTTGATATATATATTTCCATGCGTGACGGAACTTGCTGTCTTGTTTGTGCATTATGGTCTAAATTGTAGAATTCTTCAAACAGCATTTTGTTGTCCTCTAAACTTTGAGTTCTGCACAGGTATTTACATTCACGTGTAACAGTCTGTAAAGAGAGCAAGACAATATATATCACCCAAATTCCAATTGTATTACTTCTAGTTCTTCTTCTAATTACTATATCGTACTTAATCGTGGTAACCTTCCACATACTCCAACGTAGCAACAAGACTTTCCTCCCCCATAATAACAGTGCACCCAAGCGAACTCGCTCTTCACGCATTTTCTCTGTTTTAACTGCATTCATTTGTATTACTTTTGTGTGGACGCTGTTAACTTCATTGTCGTCATTGAGTGCCCCAACCCACGACCACACCGGTCTCTCTCCTCCCCACACCGGTCTCTCTCCTCCCCACACCGGTCTCTCTCCTCCCCACACCGGTCTCTCTCCTCCCCACACCGGTCTCTCTCCTCCCCACACCGGTCTCTCTCCTCCCCCCTCACCACCACCACCACCACCACCACTACTGGTCTTTCTCCTCCCCCCTCACCACCACCACCACCACCACCACCACTACCGGTCTTTCTCCTCCCCCCTCACCACCACCACCACCACTACCGGTCTTTCTCCTCCCCCCTCACCACCACCACCACCACCACCACTACCGGTCTTTCTCCTCCCCCCTCACCACCACCACTACCGATCTTTCTCCTCCCCCCTCACCACCACCACTACCGATCTTTCTCCTCCCCCCTCACCACCACCACTACCGATCTTTCTCCTCCCCCCTCACCACCACCACTACCGATCTTTCTCCTCCCCCCTCACCACCACCACTACCGATCTTTCTCCTCCCCCCTCACCACCACCACCACCACTACTGGTCTTTCTCCTGCCCCCTCACCACCACCACCACCACCACCACCACCACCACCACCACCACCACCCCCTTCACCACCACCCCCTTCACCACCATCACCACAAGTCTTCCTTCTCCCCCTTCACCACCACCACTAGTTGTCCTTCTCCCCCCTCACCAACACCACTACAAGTCTTCTTTCTACTCTCACCATGTCTTCCTGGCTCTCTTGCTATTACTTTCACGGTGCAGATCAGTTGAGCACAACATTGTCTATGAAAATCCTGTGGTAGTGCATCATGTATCACAATGAAAATAACTGTCAGTACATTACATGTATTTGACTATTAATCACACTTCCCAGCATTTTACTTAAAGGAAAGGAAGGAGAGGTATTCCAACTGTCATCATATTATCAGATGCCCTAAAAGATATATTGAATGAAAAAAAGCCATGACTACGTGTCTGACACAGACCAGCAGTTTGGTAGTCTGTCACTCTGATACACATTCGATGACTGGTACCCAAGCTATAGCATGAAAACACGAAAATGTTAATAATTCAAACATGATTAACTTTGGACTTCAAAACTGATATTAAAATTTTGTTTTTAGACGTTCTTTTGATGTATAGCATTGAAAATACAATTTTCTATATAGAGTCTATATAGACTCTCCGCTTGAGAAGTAAAACTTTTTGATAAAAACTTTTCTTTCGTGAAATATTTGAAATATTAGTTCTCTTGATATTGCTATAAATGGTGTAATGCTCAGAGTACTTGCGTGCACTACAGTCCGTGATTGATCAAAGTATATGGAATGAAAGAGATACAATAAAAATTAGAGGAGAAGCAGAACTCTGTTAGAGATGTTGAAAGTACTGTTGTAGATGTCAACTGTTTGACTTAATTTAAGTAGATTGCAGATGGTGACTTGTGTTACAGATTTGTGAAGCTACATTTAGTGTCAGTGGTGATAATGGCTTATCTGAAGTCCCACTTGGGAAATTAAACTTCGCAAAATGTATGTGTAAGCAAGGCAATTAGATTCTCACAAAAGAATGTAAACAGATATATGTGCAGAGTTTAGTAAGGAATTGCCAGTCACTTTCCATCAATACCTTATTATGCTGCACTACACCTTCTAAATCAATTTGTCAGAGCTTAAGAGATTGAAAAAGCAAAGTAGATTTACAGAATTCTGAAGATATAAATAATCATCAATCTCGTAATATTCTGATGAACAAACTAATTAAGGAGGTATAGTGTTCCACAGTAAGATATTAATGGCAAGTGACTGGTAATTGCTTGTGTGATGACTTGTATCAACGTAAAGTACCTGCAGCGATATACAAGTTAAATATAAGTGTTAATATACTCTCCTCTGTAAAAAGTTAGTATGTAAAACAGGAGTTGTTTCTCCCTCATGTGAATGTTCAAAGGAAACTCAAAAATATTAAATAAGTGTAATGTAGAAGCATGTGGTTGTGAAATAATATATGATCATCCACAGGCACCTTTTAGGTGTCTCTTCAAGGAGGTAGGCAGTCCAATTGCATGTATAAAGTAAATACGCATCATAAAGAAGCCATCACAATTTGAAAAGAATAGTGATGTGCACAGCAAAAAAAGTCTTTGTTACATGTGGCAAAGGCTGTCAATGGATTAAAAAGATTTTCAGTATGCAGCCACAAAATCATTGATCAGTTGCCCAGTGATGTAAAATGACTCACTGGCATCAAAGGGAACGTTTGAATCTAAAGTTATTTCATCTGGACAACTCCTCTATTATTCTGTAGACGGATTTTATTTAAAAAATGTGTTTAGCATATAAGGCTTTTATTTGTATTAAATTTAAAAACGCATGAAACATGCTTAGATGCGACACAGTCTCTCACCCTTTACCACACAAATGTGGTAGTTCTGCAATGTTCATGTGGTTCTCTCTCCTACTTATTGAACCACAACAATCTAAATTCATGGCTTATGTGTGCCATTTGTGTTGTATCACAGTCGAGTATAATCGAAGACAAAACTTGGTTATCACAACCAGTGAACCAACCAAATATTCTGGTGCGCTTGATGGTCATAATATATTGCACTGTTCTGCTTAAAACTCTCAGTTGAAGTAAAGGAACACTTGCAAACAAATGTTACATATTCAAAGATGAGAGAAACCTTTGCTGTCCACTTATAACAAGATTGTATTATATTCATTAAACAGTGGAAAGTCCGGGTTGTAATACAAACAAATTACGAAAAGGGTAAATTGCTACCCACCATAATGGTGACATGTTGAGTTGCAGACAGGCACAACGAAAAGGCTGTTACACATTGAGCTTTCATCCACAGCCTTCTTCAAAAAAGAAAGGAAAACACACAGACTTTCACACAAGCATGCAAAATGCCTACAAGACCTGTATCTCCAGCCACTTATGCCAAACTGCCAATTTTCATATTTTCTCACCCTAAAGTTAGTAAAAAATCTCTGGATTTCACAAATACACTGAAATATTTAAATGTAAGCACACAAAATTGCAGATGTTGCTTCAGCCAATTTACAATTAGCATGAATAAAATTGTATATTTCAGGTGTTAATTGTCTTGTGCCACTTCCCTCCACTGTACCATTCTACAACAGCATTGGTAAAATCAATAAACAGAAGCTGAAATTATTTATTGGTGAAATGGAAGGAGTAAGTGATTCTCTTGATTTTTATTATTATTATTATTATTATTATTATTATTATTATTATTGTTATTGTTGTTAGTTATTAGTACAGCTAAGTAAACTGCATGCAGATCACTTATTGTTTCATTACTGTGCAAAATTGTAAAATCATTTATGTCTGTACTGTTTTTTAAATTCTGTACGATCCATTTGGTTTTCATTGTACAATCCATTTGGTTTTCATTGTCATTTTACTTGTTGTTGAATTAAATATTTTCCTACGCTACTTAAAGCTCGTACAATCTTGTATAAGATATTTTCATATGTTCCTCTGTGATAAAGTACCAGTCTACAAAACCAAAAGTCTCTGGTTCAGCCCACAGCTAGTCTTAAGATTCTTCTCCATTCCTTATAATTTTTTCACCTCTGGCAGTGTTTGTTAATGTTGCATTGTGATTCATAGTTAAACTACAAGTCCTTGTGTAATTGGCTGGATAAGTTATATCCAAGGTCAATGTGTCACACTGGAATACCACATCAATACGACCGTGCCTAGTAAAACACTGCGGTCTTCACACCGACCCTCAGGTTGATGACAGCTTTATCTTAAATGATGATCGTTATAGTTAAGAAGTACAGAAACACAAGTAGTCACTGTTCTGCATTTTTATGTTATGAACACTTTTCAAAAGGCTTCTCTGGTCAAGCTGTTTTGTAAATAAATTTGCAGGTAAATACAGAGACAGTTGCCAAATAATGTATGGAAACTAAAACTACATTTGCAAACAGGAACTGCCAAGTTACAAAGGAGTTATGTCTTTGTTACATTTTTTAACAAAAGTATAAATTCATTTCTGTGTGTGTTCTTTGAAAATATGTTCTTTGGAAAATACAAAGGTTGTATTGAATACAGTATTTAAATCAAACAATGGAAAATCCAGGATGAAATGTAACAATATTATGAGAAGGAAAGTTGCTATTCACTATGTAGCAGGGGTGCTGAGTGGTAGGGTGTATATTAGCTTATTATAATCATAGTGTCTCTATATAGGATGTTTATTATGATTCTTAATTGATATTTTAGTACATTCTTTGTTTGACACCATGTCTTCTGCCAAGGAAAAGATGTTTGTGTATGTTGAATAATTCATCTCTTCTCTAAGAGTTTCTTTGGCTTGTTTCTAAATATGTTCTAAGTTGATAAGGCTATGTATTGTTCCTTTCTAAAGCCTTCAGTATAGTATAAACTGTGGTATTAAGATTTTTATGTTTTATCCATGCCAAAACTTAATTCTTGCTTTCGTTTTATAGAAGAGACTTTCTTCTCATGAGGAAACATCAGTGTACCTCTTTAACTGCACATGATTACTTTAATAACAATACTGTTGTCATGTTCATCAACTTGTGCAGTGTGAGCTGCAAACTCTGTTGAAACAGAAATACTAATAAAACTTTAAAACTTGTATCCCCATTGTTCTTTCCAGGGTATTATCTAGGCAAGGTGGAAAGAACTGGAAACTGAAATCAGTAATATTCCACATTACAGGATTCTGCTGTGTTTTTTCCTTGTAGGTGACAAATCTAACAGAGGCCTCATGTTGCCTGAATCATCCACAATCTGATGGGATGGGAGTGTGTGCTCACTACATAGCTTGTGACAGTGTACATATTAGATATTTGGCGACTATTTTATTTCAAAAGTGTGGACAAATTAGATACAACACAAACCCTATATGAATGAAACACTTCAAAAATAATTAATTCAGGGGTTTCTGGGTTCTCACAGTTGTCTCAGATCATGTGATCAGATTTCTTATGGACTTCAATCATTTGTGGTATTTTGCAGGAGACCTATTATTAAATAACAAAGAGTGCCATTGCTTTACATGTTGTTTAAAGAACATAAAGGAACTGACACCTTTTGTACATATAGACTCACAGTAATAGTGAGTACCACTTTTATATCGAACTTCTGTTAAAGTAAAACACAAAACAATAGCTAACTAGTGGATATAATCATCACTGTTTGCAATAGATACTAAAAGATGCATCACAAAATTGATTACTTTCCTTTTCATGCAGTGTAATTCTCTGAGAGTTAGTCCTCCAAAGAAATTACACTTCACTCATAAAACAAGCTTTTACATTTATATTAGGAAATAGATCATCCCATGACTGATACTGCATTGTACATAATAATAATAATAATAATAATAATAATAATAATAATAATAATAATAACAACAGCAACAACATTATAAGACGTGTGGTGTCAGTTCTTTCAGACATGTCCGAAAGAATGGACACCATGCAGTTATACATTATATGTAAATTGAAGGGGGAAGAAGAAAATGAAAAGGGAGTGATTACTGCTACATTGGGACAGTATATGGAATCAGCATCGCCGATTGAAAATGTGTTCCAGACTTTCAAATGAAAGTCCGGTACACATTTTTCACTCGTCCATGCGTACTGTCCCAACGCAGCTGACAGCAGTGATCCCTCTCCCCCTCCCCCTTTCTTCTCCTTTCTTCACCTCTCCTCCTTCGATTTACATATAACAACATAATTTCTCACAACAGAAATTATGTTTTTGTTATAAACAAGTCTACTCCAGGTTACTTCTAGCTTCCTCTGGAATTATCTTACAATACTGTACATGAGATATGGCCAGTTCCAAACTATTGTATTTTGTATTTCACTTCCATTACTACATACTGGGATTCTAGGCAGTGTCTGTGTTATGTGGCATTGATCACAGGGCACCACCAATTATGGGGATGACATTAGTTTTAACATTGCACATTCCATTGATACTGATGCTTAGATCCTTACTTAAGTTTCTTCTGAATTACCTTACCATTAATGTTTCTGTCATAAGAGGACTAATACATTAAAGGAAAATTTTTTTGATTTGACTGACATACAATGTCGGGTTTGTTAACTGCAAACATGTGGTAGGTGTGTATTTGTTGATTATACAGGATAGTGTAACATCTAATTGACGTAACTGCTTTACGTGTGTGGTCATAGCATTTGTTGGAGAGGTCAGGTACTCCTAGAGCTCCACGTATTTGCCAGTGAAGGTATGAATCCACCTAATTTTGCCTTCCTCTTACAATGAAGCACTGTCATGTCATCTGTGGTCTCAGAGTGTACTCCACAAAGTCAACATATGTCATTTTATTGACTTTCAAATCTTTTTAATAGTCATTTTTTCTCAATGCTTGATCTTCTGCAGCTACTTTTAGGTCTTCTGACTCCGCTGTCATTCTCTCTCTTTTAAAGTCACCAAAGTGTTTCATGTCTGTCAGTATTTAATTGCTGCAGTTAGTTTGGTTACTTACAATGCAGAGATGTGTCTTTGTTTTTAGTTTGTTATGGGCTACCATTTTGATGTTACTTTGCAGAAGTGAGTTAATACCTCTGCATTCTGTAAGAACTTCAGTGCAGCTTCCTTAGACTGACAGAAATTCCTTTGTTTCCAGTTGCTACCTCAAATTGTTCCTTGAAACATTTGTTATAGGGAGGTAGGTCTGATTATGTGAATCTATGCTGAAGATGGGATGGACGTGTTCAGCAGGAGGTGGTCATGGAGTGGACACAATAAATTCTTTACTAATTTACACAGTTTGGCCAGTTTGATCCAAAGCAGCTGTAGATAGGCATAAGGATGAATACAGGAAGTCTTTAATTAACACAGTCAACACATACTGTTACTGGAGCAAGTTTCCTTCTTCACATAATATTGTGGCGTAGCAGAAGCATTATTGCGCAGTGTATAGTGGACACACACTGCTCGGAAGGTAGTGATGAGCTAGCATCTCCAGTATATTGGGTTGGCCGTTGGGTTAAGCATCTCTTGTGACTTATTTTAGCATGGGGGGCATCTGGTGAGGTCGACCAGTACTGCAGGAAGTTGCAGTGTCCTAGAGTTGAAGTCTGGACCAAAGATGAAGAGCAGAGGTGGTTTGCTGGTGCAGTGTTGTCTACCCAGGTTTGGCAGGCAGGCTGAGGTCCATGAAGCATGCTATGGCGATGGCTCCGGCTCTGATTGACAGACTGGGCCTCACATACTGCCCAGCTGGCCAAATGCTGATAGGCTGGTTCTAGCGGGCTTAAATGCTGCTGCAGCACACTGACTTCGTCGGACGCATGGAATTAGTGTGATGGACAGCTGACATGGAAGTCCACTTAGCTTGAGTCGCTGACTAGCACCTGGCTGTCTCCAATATGTGGCATAATTACTGTCCTGGTACTCCTTTGCTAGCTTGAAGTCCTGTTTAACTTCTTCCCTTTACATTTCCTCCTTTCTGTGAAGAATATTTTCCCTTGAATTTTGCCAACGCATGCGCACACACGCGCGCGCACTGGTTCATGTACACTTCACATTTTCACCTCCACACACTGTATCACTTTGCCCTTTACTCTCTCCAGCACTTGGCTCTACACAAGTCTTTTCACGTGTTTGACAGAGAGAAATTGCTTCTTATTGGACTCCATTATTTGGGACAGAGCAGGTATCAGGATGGCTTCCCAGCACTAAAATCTGATTTGCTCTTCTCTGTTCCTTGCCCCATCATCTTCTAAAAGTTTACACTAAGAACTTGCTGCCTATCTTAAAAACTAATCAGGAAAATGCATGTACTGTGGGCTGTCTCCTACACTAACGTATTGGGAACAAAAGCAATCTATGCAAAAATAATGGTTGTGCACTGCCATATTGTTTTGGCAATGGTAGCCTGTATGAACTTGGCAGTTTACATACTGTCCTTTTGCTACATATTCATATGTTTTAGGAACTCGGGAAAGTTAGTAGAGGATGCATGATAACTTGGTTTTGGTTGCATTGTCATGACATTGTGACAGAGGAATCTGTTCAAACTTCAATAATCTATTCCTCTGTTCACTCTGTATTATTAATGATCCCTCTCGCTCTGAGAGATCTATTTAGTGGCCCTGCCTAAAGAGTTTTCCAATACCACTGACCCTAGTTACAGATGTTATACCAGCTCCAACTGTGCTGTGCAGTGAAACAGAATCTCTTTAATTTCTTTCTTTCCGCATACCTTCCAACATTTGATAGATTTTCCTATTGCATCACTTCTTTCACTTTCTCGGCTGTTGTTGGTAGATCTCCGCTAACATGAATATTCCTTCTCGACAGACTGGAGCGGTTTGATTGATGTTACATCTAACCACCACCTTGCATCTGTATGGTATCTTAGTGCTTTTGCTGTTTTGAGACAAACCTGCAGGATGTGAAGAAGACAGTAAAATCTAACCATTTGGTACCATTGTAACCCATTATTGTTGTTCTAATTTATCTGCATTCGACCACAGCTTAAGCCTATCTGAACAATCTAAGTTGTACTGGTTAACTATTCTCCCTGGGTGTCCTATTTTTCTAGATTATGCCTCCAAATATTACTGATTTAGCCACGATATTAAATCCCACATGATGCCTACTTGTAATTACTAATGTACATGTTTCTTGTATTTTCCTTATGTGTCCTAAAACATTTCCATTTTATAATTCCTTATCTACAGCAATAACCATATGTACATTCCATCTTATCTTTACAAAATTAGAGAAGTTTTTGGTACATCCATTGTTTTCCACTCTCCACTGGCTGGTGTAATGCCCTTTTTAATGGCAAATCCAACAAACTATGGGACATGACTTGGTAAACAGGACAGAGAGCCCAGGTAAATCACACTGCATGCATGTTAAGAGTGAGTGGTTTGGTCCGTGGTCCATTACTGAACACAACAGTATCGAACTTTGACGTTATAGGAAAAGCAGGGAAGAGTCAGACCAAATGATTTATGAAAACCCATGAGTGAAAAAAAAGTTCAGGCTGCTACTTACATATCTTGCAGACCTTTTTGAATCTTTAGCACTCTATCTTCCATCCATCCATTTCCCTTCCCCCCTTGGAAGTGCTGCTATGGAACTGTGACACTGGCTATTACCTTCTGGTGGTCCACCTTAATTTTCAGCAGTCTTCCTGACAACATTTGTTATGGGAAGAAACGTTTGGCTGGTTGTGATTGTCAGCTGGAAGAGTGTTGACTGCCAGGACTGGTCTGTGGATCGAAGCCCAGTAATGGCAGCGGTGACGGTGGCAGCTCTGGTTGACATGGACTGGGCATCACTTTAACTGCATAAAGTTTCTTGCATAGGTAATAGGTTAAAAGAATTTTCAAGTTCAATTTTATTTGCATTGGTAGTAGAATCTTAGCGTGTCTAATTTAGTTTAGAAGGAAAATGCTGAGATAAACTGTTTGTACAAAGTCTGTGCCGTGTTGGCCAGAGTTCAGTACAAACTTAGGGTTTTGTTTGACCATTGAAACATCATATATGAACTTGCTCTCTGAAAAGCTTCATTATGTATCAGTTCTGAGTAGATAACTTATTTGAATATAGAAAATTACAGAAACAATATGTTGTCATTTTGTAGTGAGTTATTTAAATGTAGAAGCTCTCTATAGCCCTCACTCCTCTGAAAATCAGGAACGAAGTCAGCAGTTAAATACGTGGCACTGCTTATTAGGACCTCAGCACCAAGAGAAAACAAGATGGCAGCCATGAAGTTAGAGAAAGAAGGTAACTGTTATTACATAGGAACAAGTAAAGACTTGCCATCTTGCAATACATTTGTCGCTTAAAGTGAGTCCACAAGAAGGAGGGAAAAAAAATGCTAAGTTCACAATAATTCAGAGGGAGTGGCTATGTGACAAACTTTGGTGTTTAAGATTAAAGATTGTTTATAACTGATGTGTTCTCAGTCAGTTGTCATTTAATTACTTGTGGCCATACTGATGATGATTGGGAACCGTGACTCTCTGTAACAATTACTTATTTGTATTTTGTGCTATCAGTCACTTATTTGTCTCATGTTTAATTTAACATATTTCAACACGTTTGAAACACATGTAGCTCATCTTGAGGCATTAGAACACACAGAAAATTGTTAATTAAGACTAAAAGGGTAAGTAAACTATTATCCGCAAAGTAGTTATAAAATTTTATTGTAATCAAGTAGGAAACTTACAAGAACATCATTTTGGACATAGCCTCCTTGTGTTTCAATGCACTGCGTCCACTGTTGTACAAGCTTTCTGATGCTCTCATAAAAGAAGGTTCTTGGCTGAATTGCGAGCCAGAAATGCACCGCTTCTTTCACTGCTTCATCAGAGGCAAATTGACGGCCCCTTAATTCCTGTTTGAAAGGACAAACAAGTGATAGTCAGAAGGGGGCAAGATAGGGACTATATGGAGGATGATCCAGTACTTGAAATTTGAGTTTCTGGAGTGTTTCAGCAGTGTGAGCAGCAGTATAGATGGACATTGTTGTGCAACAACAAAACACCTTTTGACAGCAATCCTCGGTGTTTGCTTCGAATTGCAGGCTTTAGCCTAACAGTAAGCATCTCTTTGTAACATACACTGTTTATTGTTGTTCCCCTTTCCCCATAATGTTCCAGTACTTCGTCCCAAAAAACCATAAGCATCAGTTTACTTGCGAATGGTTGGGTCTTGAATTATTTCTTGCACGGTTAATTTGGATGTTTCCATTCAATAGTCTGCTGTTTACTCTCCGCCTCGTAAGGATGGATCCATATTTCGTCACCAGTAATGATCCTGTCTAAGAAATTGTCCCCTTCGTTAACATTCCGATCCAAATGTTTTTTGCAGGTGTCCAAACATGTTTGTTTATGCAACTGTGTGAGTTGTTTTAGGATCCATCTTGCATGAACTTTATAAAACCAGAGTCTGGTGTGGATGATTTTGTAGGCAGAACTGTGACTAATTTGCAGACGATGTGCCACTTTGTCAATAGTTAATCGTCTGTGTAAGAGAATCATTTCACGTGAACGCTCAATGGTTTCTTCTATTGTGGCGGCAAACGGTCATCCAGCTCCTTCTTTGTGCTTAACACGTATGCGATGATTTCGGAATTTTTCAGTCCATTCGTAGACACTCCGTTGTTGCAAAACAATGTTCCCATACAGTACCGAAAGTCTTCGTTGAATTTCAGCTTCTGATACTCCCTCTGACCACAAAAATGGATCACTGAACGTTGCTCTTCTTTGGTGCAAGTAAAGAAGCCATGATTAACAGCACGGCAGTGATAATGAAACTAAAATAGCAGCTCGAAAATTGCAAAGATATAACAACAAATAAACAAAGCATGTGTCATCTAGGTAATATTACAGTACTACCAAAATAAACAAAAATATAAATAAATTGCGGATAATAATTGACGTACCCTCATAGAATGTCTTAAACTAAATTGTCTGCAGCTCATGATCTACTGGCTAGTGTTGCTGCCTCTCGATCATGTGGTCCCGGACTCTATTCCTGGCCATGTTGGGGATTTTCTCCGCCCAAGGTCTGGGTGTTTGTATTGTCTCCATCATTTGTGAAAGTGGCGAGATTGGACTGTGTAAAGATTGGGTGTTCATAACCATGCAGTTGAGCACCCCACAAACCAGTCGTCGTCATCGTCATCTTTGTCATTGTAAACTAAATTAACATACATCTGCATCTACATTTATACTCCGCAAGCCATCCAATGGTGTGTGGCCGGGGGCACCTTACGTGCCACTGTCATTACCTCCCTTTCCTGTTCCAGTTATGTATGGTTCGCGGTAAGAAAGACTGCCGGAAAGCCTCCATGCGCACTCGAATCTCTCTAATTTTACTTTCACGATCTCCTCGGGAGGTATAAGTAGGGGGAAGCAGTATATTCGATACCTCATCCAGAAACGCACCCTCTTGAAACCTGGACAGCAAGCTACACCACGATGCAGAGCACCTCTCTTGCAGAGTCTGCCACTTGAGTTTGCTAAACATCTCCATAACGCTATCACGCTTACCAAATAACCCTGTGACGAAACGCGTCGCTCTTCTTTGAATCTTCCCTATATCCTCTGTTAACCCGACCTGGTACGGATCCCACACCGATGAGCAATACTCAAGTATATGTAGAACGAGTGTTTTGTAAGCCACCTCGTTTGTTGATGGACTGCATTTTCTAAGGACTCTCCCAATGAATCTCAACCTGGTACCTGCCTTACCAACAATTAATTTTATATGTTCATTTCACTTCAAATCGTTCCATACGCATACTCCCAGATATTTTACAGAAGTAACTGCTGCCTGTGTTTGTTCCGCTATCATATAATCATACAATAAAGGATCCTTCTTTGTATGTATTCGCAATACATTACATTAGTCTATGTTAAGGGTCAGTTGTCACTCCCTGCACCAAGTGCCTATCCGCTGCAGATCTTCCTGCATTTTGCTGCAATTTTCTAATGCTGCAACTTCTCTGTATACTACAGCATCATCCGCGAAAAGCCGCATGGAGCTTCCAACATTATCTACTAGGTCATTTATATATATTGTGAAAAGCAATGGTCCCATAACACTCCCCTGTGACACGCCAGAGGTGACTTTAACGTCTGTAGATGTCTCTCCATTAAGAATCACATGCTGTGTTCTGTTTGCTAAAAACTCTTCAATCCAGCCACACAGCTGATCTGATATCCCGTAGGCTCTTACTTTGTTTATTAGGCGACAGTGCGGAACTGTATCGAACGCCTTCCGGAAGTCAAGGAAAATGGCATCTACCTGTGAGCCTGTATCTAATATTTTCTGGGTCTCATGAACAAATAAATCGAGTTGGGTCTCACACAATCGCTGTTTCCAGAATCCATGTTGATTCCTACAGAGTAGATTCTGGGTTTCCAAAAACGACACGATACGCAAGCAAAAAACATGTTCTAAAATTCTACAACAGATCATCTGCTCAACGACCCTTCTTGAAGACTGAGACTACCTGTGCCCTTTTTCAATCATTTGGAACCTTCCATTCCTCTAGAGACTTGTTGTACATGGCAGTTAGAAGGGGGGCAAGTTCTTTCTCATACTCCGTGTATAATCGAATTGGTATCCTGTTAGGTCCAGTGGACTTTCTTCTGTTGAGTAATTTCAGTTGCTTTTCTATTCCTTGGACATTTATTTTGATGTCAGCCATTTTTTCGTTCATGCGGTGATTTAGAGAAGGAACTGCAGTGCGGTCTTCCTGTGTGAAACAGCTTTGGAAAAAGGTATTTAGTATTTCAGCTTTATGCATGTCATCCTCTGTTTCAATGCCATCATCATCCCAGAGTGTCTGGATATGCTGTTTCGATCCACTTACTGATTTAACGTAAGACCAGAACTTCCTTGGATTTTCTGTCAAGTCGGTACATAGAATTTTACTTTCGAATTCACTGAACGCTTTACTCATAGCCCTCCTTATGCTAACTGTGATATCATTTAGCATATAGGACATTTTGTTTATTTCGGCATATCCACTCATGTTAAATAGGAGGGGAGAACAACAGATAGGAATATCACAATTTTCATCACTACCATCAGCTGTAATTTCATTATCAGTTTATTAGCAACTGGTTTCGATGGTAAGCTTCAGCATCATCAGGCCCTCTACATACATTGTGGCTGAACTTATCCTAAAGATGGCAGTCAGAAAGTCCCACATGAAAATAACTGGCATCATCATCATCATCATCATCTCTTGTAGTATGCAACCACACACGATGAGACCACAAACAAAAGTTAGCCAGAAATTAATCCCCACAGTTATGTCTCTGCTGATTTGGAGCTGAGTCTCGTTGTGTATTATGTTTGACTCCACAGCCTGTGTAGGATGCTCTTTTACAGTTGTTCACTTGCAGTTTTACAATCCCAAAGCATCGTTTGCATAATTGGTAAACTAGCAGAGCTGTTGTGAGACATTACAACATTACACTATTGAACTATTGATTTCAGTTCTGTGGTGTTTTTTTTTTTAGTAATTCAGTGCACAAATTTATCTACGTACATGTGAACACTATGCACTTAATACAATAAGGTGGCCTTGCAGCCAACTCACTAAGACCGAAATGGCTCCGCTAAAAACAGTATTAAACATAATTTAAAACTAAACAAAAATCACAACAAGATAAGACACCATTTGCTTACTAAAAATACCTGCTGGTTTTGCAAAGCTTAGCAACACTGAACAAATAGTACTAGGTCACAAGGCTTACAAACACACACAGTTTCTACCAGTAATAAACTGCAAAATCATAATGCCCTGGCTGTGAAATCTGACAAGGATTTCACAAGAGTTAGTATGTTGAAGGGTCATTAGATAGTTAAAACACTTGAATTCTGTGCAATCAATCACATGTGTGAAGTCCAAATTAACCCCACACCATAGTTCCAGGCTAAAACCAGAATATTCCTCAATAACAGCAACTTTCTTTTCACTAAGAAGGGGGGTTTATTGTAATTAATCCCACAGGCCTTAGACACAGAGCACAGCCAAAGTTCCATAAAACCAAGACGCCAGTCAGGGCTATTGTGAATGCAATTAATAGGTCTGCCTATATATTAATGAGAGAACTAAATTACTTATTTGTTGGAAAATACTCATTTGAAAAATCATATTCTGTAAAGAACAGCTATGAACTCATTAACAGTATGAACGACATGACTGTACCACCTCAAGCGAAGTTTATATCCCTAGAAATTGTAAAACTGTACAGCTGTATACCTGTATGTGAAACAGTTGAGATAATAAGAAAAAATATATTGGAAAGATCAACACCATACCTTTGCTTGACATGAAAATAACACCACCATACCTTTGCCTGACATGAAAATATCAAATCAGAACCAAAATATGCCTTTTAATAAAGTTAAAAATCTTCTGGGTTGTTAGGCGACATCATATTTCCTACTAAAATAATCGATGTTTCGACCCCTTTTAGTGATTCGAGAATTTCTGTGTAAATTCTAGAACCACTCAGCCTTCTACCGTCTCAAACACACAATATTCTAGATACGAGTGTGGGATGGTAAAATCATACCTACTGCATGTCACTTATTTGTATGTGCAGGTTTAAAATCAGTCGCGGGAAGAAAGTAGAATTGGCAGTTGAACGGCATCGACAAGTACTTGTCGGGCAGTCCATAGATGTTTCAGAGGAAGAACCATGGACTTTTTATGCAGCTTTGTGCCTGTTGTGTCAATGACTATTGTTATGTGAAAGAAGAACAGTTGAAAAAGTAATCTTGGGAACACTTAATCCAGCCTTGGTAGAGGCAAGAGCTACTTTGATTCATGTGAAGTAGTCATGGTTATTAAGCCAACTCTTTTATAAATATAATTAAATTTGTATCTGATGTTGGGCAGAGGGAGTGGCTTACTGGAAGTTGTATATGTACGTGGAAAGTATGAATTTTATTCTGTATCGAGTTCAGATATACTGTTGGTTAACAAAATTAAAAGTTCGTGTATCTACTTATTTCAAAAGTAGAGAGAGACTTAAATATTCCCGTATCTAGCATCATTCTCCAGAGGAGGAGTCAAGAGAGTTTTCCAGCAGCCTACTAACCAGCAAAGAAGATCGGCTGCGAATCACAAATAAGTCACCTCGTATAAAAGAATTGGGAAGTTTGTACGTCTACTTCACACTTTAAATCGGCATCAAAAATGTTAGAACATGGCAACCTGTGTGAATGGGCCCAAGAAAACGGGAGTTTAGTCAAAAACTAGAGAAGAATTGTTACGTGTTGCCCTAGCAACCAAACATAACACGACAAGGGATTTACTCTGAGATATTGGAATATGTTCAATGAAGCAAAATTTGAATGAAAAATGGTGAAAGACATGGAAAATTCACAACTATACAACAACAAAGATGATTTCGACGCATTTGTCTAAGAACAAATACATGTAGAACACATCAACCAGGAAGGTCAAGTGCGGGAAGTATACAGCTCTCACACACATCGGGGGGACGCAGATGAAATCAACCATCTGCTCACCTACGCAATGAGACTTCTATGCCGGGTGAACATGAAACAAAACTTCATTACTTTAATGCGAAGTGGTACATACTGTTGATGAACTTTTATTGTGTAATTATAGTAATTAAAGTTAGTTTTAAATTCTTACTAGGGCTAAAGCATATAAAAGCATGGACAATATACAACAAATCGAGGACACTCAAGAACCAGCTATGTCTATGACAGTGAGTAAAGAAGTACCAGGCTGGGCTGAGTTGATAAATTTAATTAAAGCTGAGAGACTGCAATCAAATGTTCAGAATGAGACACTAAGGAAAGAATTAGGCTTGGTAAATCCTCAATTAAGTACCCAGAGTGAAGCTTTAAATGCTCAGTTTTAAGTTAAACTCATTAAATTTGCAATTAAATTCTCAGAGTGAAACTCTAAATAGTCAAGCGACAAATCTAGGTTTGTCTAGTCAACTCGCAAAGCACAGAATTTAGTAATCTGTGCGAAGGCGTGGGTGCCCTTAAGACTGAATTTGATGCCTTAAATAGTAGAGTAGAGAATTTAAAAAAGATTTAAAGAATGAATTGACTTAATTCCTTGATCAATCATGTAAATAAATGTTTACTGACCTGACTCAGAAACAGAATGACAATTTACAAGATTTATCAAAAAGGTTAGAATATAACATTGAGGGCAGATGTAATAATGTGGAATCCAAAGTTAATGAAAAGCTTGGATCTTTTGAAAATGTGTGCAATGTTAAGTTGAATACTTTGATAGAGAGTGTAGGTAAGAATAATGAATTAATACCAATTATTCAATTGCGAATTACAGGTGTCAGTATATGAGGAGATAATGTGGAAAGAAATCTCAAGAGAAAATAACAAACTGTGATATCATAAATGTAAGTAGTTTGGAGGAACAATTTGAAGAAATTAGAGATAGAGTGATACCAGGAAGGGTATAGATGACTTGTGGAGAGAATCCAAACTTATCCAGGATAAAGTAGGAAAAAAGGGTAACGTCACCTAATGTGGTGTTAACTAGTGAAGCTGCGACTGATTTACAATGGGGGGGCTAATTCAGGGTTATCTAGACAATTCCCTAAATTTAAGACGGATGGAGATGTACATCTGACCCATTTCTTAAAAAGGTTTAACCAAGCATTACCAAAAAATTGGGAAGATTCTAAGAAAATCGAATTTGCTGTGGTGTATCTTCTAAGGGAAGCCTCAGAATGGGGTACAGTAAATATTGAGAATTTTTCCTCTTGAGAGGACTTTCAAAAGAATTTTAAAGAAAATTTTTGGTCTGCCAGTGCACAAGAAAAGTTAATGTCAGATTCATGTGACCCAGGCGGAGTCATCTATCCCCTATGGACGTTAACATTATGAGTTAACGGGCAGAGTGACGACCGTTGGATCCCAAGTTGTTTTCAGTGTTTCTTCCAAAACAATCTTCCTGCACTGAATTCCTTTAAAATCTTAAACTATTCTGTCATCTATACTTTAAAATCTAGAACAATCGCGGAGTCTCATTGCTTAGTAAACCGAATGCCATTTCCGTAGGGTTGCTAGGATTTCCTTCGGGACTTCGACGGTGAAGGTGGGAGAAGTCAGTTCTGTAGGAGACAATTTAACACCAAACGTCCTCCGGGCGTCTCTCTCAAGTACATGAGAGGTAGGGATCATGGGGGAGGGATGTGGGAAGGGTTTCCTGTCTTTGGAGCTGTGTTCTTTCTCTTCTTTGACCCTAGCATCCACATCCATTTTTTCCTTTCTTACTTCTCATTTGAGGACTTGTCTATTTTTTCCCCCTCTTTCCATATTCATAAACTTCTATTCCTGAAGTCCTTCTTTATTTCTGTGGTTTCTAATAACCTCCACTTATCTTTAGATAAGAAGGCCAAAGAATCAGACTACACGAACACGCATCCGCATATACACAAGTATACACTTAGACGCAAACATCCAATTACAGACCAGAAAGCCTGTCACGATGTGTTCTACATCAAATACACATAAGAAAAGGTGTATATAAACTAAGAAAGAGACATGAGCAAAGAGAGAAAACGAAAGCTGGAGAGAACGTTAATCGTGATGATCAATAAGAAATGACAGTATAATAAATACTCTAATGAATTGAAGGATAGTGGGACATGAATATATATGTTGACATAGTATCTATTGAAAGTATAGAAGTTGATAAGTAGAGGAGGACTATGGGGAGTAAATGATATATTAAAGAATAAATGTGAAGCTTAAGATAGATTTTTATCTTTAGCAGAAAATACTTTATTATATTATACATAGAAATGTGTACTAGGGTAATGAACTGAACTGTGAGGCCTACTCAGAAAGGATGAGGGGGCCGTACCCAGCATTCACTAAGTATAAAGGGCAGGCGTACCTACGTGGAGATAGGACGATATGTGGCCTCAATAATAGGAATGTTTTATAAGGGGCATACCTACCAGAATGGAAAAAGACAGTGCTCTCACAAGGTCCACCCACAATCAAGGAATAGGTGCTGATCCTAGAAGGGGACAGCACCGTGACAAAAGTCACAAATTTTATAGGAATTATTCTGGAATGCATAGATTCTATGAATGACTAGCATTATTATGTTTTTTAGAAATAAATGAATGCCCAAAAGAACACTTTCAGTTCGCCCAGAGCTCCTCCAAACTACAAGCTAAAACTAATGAAAATAGTACATACTAGGATAAAGGTAGTACAAAATGATAAAAATGGAAAATAGATTACCCATGCATCATAAACACCTGAAGTTTTTGATTGAAAAAGAAAATAAAGAAAAGAGAAAAAGTTTTCATGATTCCTAACTATTAGAAAAGCTGACTAAAACCTTGAGTGAAAACTCACGTCTTAATGTCAAAGTAAAATAAGAATGATTGTTGTTATGGAAAAGAAGAGATATGTATGTAAACCTAAGTAAAGAATGTATATTGTTAAGATATGAAATGTTGTTATGAATGATATTACTTGCATAATGATTATGAAAAAAATATCACAATTCAGAGCATGAAGTAGACGTACAAACTTCCCAATTCTTTTATACGAGGTGACTTATTTGAGATTCGCAGCCTATCTTCTTAGCTGGCTGCTGGAAAACTCTCTTGACTCCTTCTCCAGAGAGCGATGCTAGGTACGGGGATATTTAAGCCTCTCTCTCTCTACTTGTGAAATAAGTAGATAAGCGAACTTTAAATTTTGTTAACCAACGATATATTTGAACTCCATACAGAATAAAATTCTTACTTTCCACATGCACATATGACTTCCAGTAAGTCACTCACTTCATCCAAAGTCAGAAACATGACTCTACTTCACATTAACCATAAAATACCTCTTGCCTCTACCAAGGCTGGATAAAGAGTTCACAGGATTACTTTTTCAACTGTTCTTCTTTCACATAACAATAGTCGAGGACACAATAGGCACAGAGCTGCATAAAAAGTCCATGGTTCTTCCTCTCAAACATCTATGGATTGCCCGACAAGTACTTGTCAGTGTCGTTCGACCTCTGCTTCTACTTTCTTCCCCGCGACTGAATTTAAACCTGCACACAAAGGTGTGACACTCAGTAGGTAGGATTTTACCACCCACACTCTTACGTAGAATATCGTGTGTTTGAGATGGTAGGAGGCCGAGTGGTTCTAGAATTTACACAGAAATTCTCGAATCACTACACCCTCTGCTGGGATCTTCTTCAGGATGTTTCAGTGCCCACTATTGCTAGAACGCTGTCAGAAACCAGTGTCACATTGTCTTATAAAAGCGGGTTTTACCGCATTTGTGCTGGAGAAGTGGGAGTATCAGTTAAAATTCTTGTGGCTACCATTAGTGGGCCATTGTCATAGGCTACTATTTTCACGCTGATGCGGAAGAATGGGCGTTATTGGCTAAACTCTTGTGGATACTATTAGTGGCCTATCATCATTGGATAGAAAGGCATTATTCTGCACTTATGCTGGAGAAGGGCTATTGGTTGAAATTCCTCCTGCTGCTGTCGGTCGGCTGGCCATCATTGGCTAGATGTGAAACAGACAAAGTAAGAGGAGGGAATGTTTACCCAAAATATTATTGTCCGCCGAGGTGACTTGCAGGGCGTTGGTTGTACTGTTCCCACACTGCAGCTGCATATTCACTTCCTGAACCATAGCACCGGAAGCCTACATCCGTCGTCTGTAATGAAATTACAGGCATTCTTGGAGATTTCAATCACTTCTCGGATCTTTCTTCTATAAATGTTGGTTTCCTTAGCCAGCACACATACATTATTAAAATGGATGTCAGAGCCACAGTTCTCATGATGTTCCACTACTGCCGATTTTACACTTTGTTTCAGCCACATGTGCCGTTTGTGTTTGCGGTATTTAACAGTTCTTCCAGTTTCGCCTATATGCACTCTGCTGCAGTCACATGTCACTTGATAGACACCTGCATTGTGGAGGCAGTCAGTTGCATCCGTTATTCGTTGGAAAAAATCTTTTATTGTATTTTGACTAAAGAAAGACGTATGGATAGCATTTTTCTTTAGAATTCTACTTATGCAGTCAGTTACTCCAGAAACTAACAGTAACCTAACAGAATGAGAAGGCAGTTCCTCATCATTCTTATTAGTGTGATTAATATTCCATGTAAAAGCCCTATCGATCGAACAACTGTCATAGCCGTTTGCGTTCATAGTCCTCTTTAAAAAGGCAAATGGCTATAACAGTTGTTCGATTGATAGGGCTTTTAGGTGGAATATTAATCACGCTAATAAGAATGGTGCGGAACTGCCTTCTCACTCCATTAGGTTCCCATTTATTTCTGAGGTCACTGACTGCATAAGCAGAATTCTAAAGAAAAATGGTATCCAGACATCTTTCCTTAGTCAAAACAAAATAAGATTTTTTCAATAAAAAGTGGATGCACCTGATTGCCTCCACAATGCAGGTGTCTATCAAGTGACATGTAGCTGCGGCAGAGTGTATATAGGCGAAACAGGAAGAACTGTTAAAGACCGCATTAAGGAACACGAATGGCACATGCAGCTAAAAAAAGTGTAAAATTGGCAGTAGTGGAACATCATGAGAACTGTGGCTCTGACATCTATTTTAATAATGTATGTGTGCTGGCTAAGGAAACCAACATTTATAGAAGAAAGGTCCGGGAAGCGGTTGAAATTTCCAAGAATGCATGTAATTTTAATAAAGAGGAGGGCTATAGGCTTCTGGCGGCGTTGCTCCCCACCATCAAGAAAGTGAATATGCAGCCACAGTGTGCAAGCAAACCAATGCCCTGCAAGTCACCTTGGCGGACAATAATATTTTGGGTAAACATTCCCTCTCTTGCTCTGTCCATTTCACATCTAGCCAATGATGATGATGGCCAATCAATAGCAGTAGGAGGAATTTCAACCAATAACCCTTCTCCAGCATAAGTGTGGAGTAGTGCCTATCTATCAGATGAGGGGCCACAGATATTATCCATAGGATATTATCCATAAGAGTTTAGCCAGTAATGCCCTTCTTCTGCATCAGTGCAGGAATTTTAGCATGTGACGATGGCTCACCAGTGGTAGCCACAAGAATTTTAACTGATACTCCCACTTCTCCAGCACAAATGTGGGAAAGCTCCCCTCTATAAGAAACTGCGACTCTGGTCTCTAACAGGGTTCCATCAATAGTGGACCCTAAAACATTCTGAAGAACAGGGTCGAAACTTCGATTATTTTAGGAGGAAAAATGATGCGGCCTAACAACCCAGAAGCTTTTAACTGTAGTGACAATAGCCATGAAGGCCTGCAGACTGTCTCTTAATGTTTATCGATACCACCTTACCAAAATCCTCCACCCAAACCACTGCCCACGAAAAACTGTATGTTGATCAATGCTATACAGAGCCCAGAAATTTCCACTTGAACACACACAACAGAAAGAAGAATTGTTGTTGTTGTTGTTGTTGTTGTTGTTGTTGTTGTGGTCTTCAGTCCTGAGACTGGTTTGATGCAGCTCTCCATGCTACTCTATCCTGTGCAAGCCTCTTCATCTCCCAGTACCTACTGTAGCCTACATCCTTCTGGATCTGCTTAGAGTATTCATATCTTGGTCTCCCTCTACGATTTTTACCCTCCACACTGCCCTCCAGTACTAAATTGGTGATCCTTTGATGCCTCAGAACATGCCCTACCAACGGGTCTCTTCTTCTAGTCAAGTTGTGCTTCTTCTCCCCAATTCTATTCAGTAACTCCTCATTAGTTATGTGATCTACCCATCTAATCTTCAGCATTCTTCTCTTGCACCACATTTCGAAAGCTTCTGTTCTCTTCTTGTCGAAACTATTTATCGTCCATGTTTCACTTCCATACATGGCTACGCTCCATACAAATACTTTCACAAACAACTTCCTGACACTTAAATCTATACTTGATGTTATCAAATTTCTCTTCTTCAGAAACGCTTTCCTTGCCATTGCCAGTCTACATTTTATATCCTCTCTAATTCAACCATCATCAGTTATTTTGGTCCCCAAATAGAAAACTCCTTTACTACTTTAAGTGTCTCATTTCCTAACCTAATTCCCTCAGCATCACCCAACTTAATTCGACTACATTCCATTATCCTCGTTTTGCTTTTGTTGATGTTCATCTTACACTCTCCTTTCAAGACACTGTGCATTCCGTTCAACTGCTCTTCCAGGTCCTTTGCTGTCTCTGACAGAATTACAACGTCATCGGCGAACCTCAAAGTTTTTATTTCTTCTCCGTGGATTTTAATTCCTACTCCAAATTATTCTTTTGTTTTCTTTACTGCTTGCTCAATGTATAGATTGAATAACATCGGGGAGAGGCTACAACCCTGTCTCACTCCCTGCCCAACCACTGCTTCCCTTTCATGTCCCTCGACTCTTATAACTGCCATTTGATTTCTGTAGAAATTGTAAATAGCCTTTCGCTCCCTGTATTTTACCCCTGCCACCTTCAGAATTTGAAAGAGAGTATTCCAGTCAACATTGTCAAAAGCTTTCTCTAAGTCTACAAATGCTAGAAACATAGGTTTGCCTTTCCTTAATCTAGCTTCTAAGATAAGTCGTAGGGTCAGTATTGCCTCACGTGTTCCAACATTTCTACGAAATCCACACTGTTCTTCCCCAAGGTCGGCCTCTATCAGTTTTTCCATTCATCTGTAAAGAATTCGCGTTAGTATTTTGCAGCTGTTACTTATTAAACTGATAGTTCGGTAATTTTCATATCTGTCAACACCTGCTTTCTTTGGGATTGGAATTATTATTCTTCTTGAAGTCTGAGGGAATTTCATCTGTCTCATACATCTTGCTCACCAGATGGTAGAGTTTTGTCAGGACTGGCTCTCCCAAGGCTGTCAGTAGTTCTAATGGAATGTTGTCTACTCCCAGGGCCTTGTTTCGACTTTCAGTGCTCTGTCAAACTCTTCACGCAGTATTAATCTCCCATTTGATCTTCACCTACATCCTCTTCCACTTCCATAATATTGTCCTCAAGTACATCACCCCTGTATAGACCGTCTATATACTCCTTCCACCTTTCTGCTTTCCCTTGTTTGCTTAGAACTGGGTTTCCACCTGAGCTCTTGATATTCATGCAAGTGGTTTTCTTTTCTCCAAAGGTATCTTTAATTTTCCTGTAGGCAGTATCTATCTTACCCCTCGTGAGATAAGCCTCTACATCCTTACGTTTGTCCTCTGGCCATGCCTGCTTAGCCATTTTGCACTTCTTGTCGATCTCATTTTTGAGACGTTTGTATTCCTTTTTGCCTGCTTTTTTGTGTTTTTCCTTTCATCAATTAAATTCAGTATCTCCTCTGTTACCCAAGGATTTCTACTAGCCCTCGTCTTTTTACCTACTTGATCCTCTGCTGCCTTCACTATTTCATTCCTCAAAGTTACCCATTCTTCTTCTACTGTATTTCTGTCCCCTTTCCTGTCAATTGTTCACTTATGCTCTCCCTGAAACTCTATACATCCTCTGGTTCTTTCAGAAGAAATAGAAACCACAATAAACAATGTATGAGATCCTTCACTCATTAATGTGGCAACAGATAATAATAATTAAAAAAAAAAAAGAATGATCATCATTAAGCCACAGTCACAACTGACAGCACTCTAGCAGTTAAATATATAAAAATGGCATATGTTGGTATAATGTCGAACATATTAGCAACACTATCAAAAACAGTTGTAAAAATAAACTTCAGTACCAACAACCACCAATGTTGGAAGCTTATTCACACTGTCATATTCAGATTGTGATGCTCTGTCATTTACAAAATTATCTGCAAACTTTATAGAGGCCAGACAGACACAAACTTCAGAAAATGGTGTAAAACCCAACATTTAGACTGCTATAGACTCAATACATGTAACAAATCACCATCAGGAACATAGGCCGCCCCACCATTTGAAAATAAAAGACAATCTCAAAGTTTTACACAAAATCAGAATAAGCGAAAGAATGGATGTCATGGAAAAAATGTAAGTTTCCTTTCATAAAACAAAATATGGAGATAATATTCTTAATGAGATAACCAATGTCAACTCTTAAGCCAGTTCTAATGCAATAGAAAAATTTGTGCAGTAAATTATGTCAAAAAAACAGTGTCAAAATAATACAACAGTGTAAGGTCTTGCAACAACTCTGCCAGTGTACCAATGATGCAAACAAAGCTTTGGGTTGCCAAAATCATAAGTGAACAACTGTCAAATAGAAAAGTGTGTCGTATAATTTTCCCACCATAACAGATGATGGGAAACTATCTGCATTGCACACAGGCTGTGGTGCCAGTTATAATGAACAACAAGACACTGCCACACACCACAGAAGACATCACTGGGCATACATTCTCCAACAACCACACTAACAGCGAACTATGAACAAAAAGTCCTATGTTAATTTAAGACATTTTATTTTTAAGTAACAATTTTCAGTATGTGTAAATGCCTCAAGATGAGCAGATGATGATCAAAATGTGTTGCAGTACGGTATGTTAAATCAAGCAAAAAACCAATAAGTGACTGGTAGCAGAAAATACAAATTAGTTATGTCATTTGAGGTGATGAAGGATTTGAGGAAGTTCTGCTCTCAACAGTGAATTTACTGCAGTGCCTAACTTCATGCAGTAGAATGTAAAGTATTAGAAACAGCGATAGAAAAGTCAATTTCTCTCTTGCCTCCAAACTCTTAAGCAGTAATAGCAGTAATCTAGTGGACCAAATTAGTCTAATGAGGGAGGAAATGTTGTGGCCTGATGCTGTAGCAGCCCAGACCAATAATAAGGTTGTAGCCACAATCTGCCCACCTGATGGAGCACCCCACAAGTCAGCAGAAGCATTGGCCCGTTGCAAGTGCAAATGACCTGGTAAACTTTTGCAGTGTGACTAACTGTCACACAATCAACACGGGAAGCCCATCATTGGTCTCCATTCCAGAGCTTTCTAGGTAAGACAATAACACGACTCTCCCACAGAATCAGTGCTGGGCCACAGTTTTAAACCTCCAGGTCCAGGCCATCGCCATTGGCACAGACAGCCCTCTCTATGGTGTACAGCCTGTGTTAGTCAGTGCCGTACTTATGATGCTGCTACATTCGGCGTCTCCAGGCTGTAAAGTAGCAACTTCGTGCCTCCATCTCCATGGTCCAGGCTGAGCTGTGAGTTCAGGACAACCCAGCTGCTGCTGCTGCTGCTCTCCAGCCTGCAGTTCCATGTTCATTGCCCGGATAGTCTTGTTAGGCTCACTTACCTAGCCCTGGCTACCGTCTGGCTCATCGCCATCTGATGCAGATCCACTGGTCTGTGTGCATGTATAATTGTTAATAGAGAGAGTAATAACAGATTGGCTTCCTACATCATTGGCACCTCCATCCAACTCCAACAAAGAACTGTTCATCCACACCTTCCCATGACCGTAAACCTTTCAACGTTAGATCATTCACATTCTGGGTTATATAAATCTAAATATACCTGATTTCCCTCTGTAGAGTCATCAGGCGCATTTTCTCTGAAAATTTCCCAGATATTTGCAATTTAGTTTTTGCAGTATGTAACTCGAGTCATCCTAAACAAATGCCACTCACCATGTCTTTCATGTGACAGCCAGTATTGATGGAAACCCTCTGTTTCTTTACTGTTACAAAGAAAATTAAAGTAGAATCATTATGTGTCCATTCAATAGTGATACCAAATTAGTCTAGTGCGATATTCACTTTAGCGATACGTATTGATAGGAACAGTAAATCGTGAAGAATAATCAATACTCCAGCAGTGAATGAGCAATGCTGCTGCATGGCAGTAAAGGTTTACATAGGCCTGGGTGGCAAGCAAGTCACAAGTGTTGCATGAAAGAAGTGAAGAGCAGTATTTGTTTAGGCTGACTCCAGCTACACGTTGTAAATACTTTATTCACCTGATTATACGAATAGGTTTTGTCCCAAATTTGTCATTTGAAAAATACGGAGTTGTCTTATATTTGCAGATTAAACTGTTGTTGCTCAGGCCCTAAAACAGTATAATGCTCTGCTTAAAAATTGACGATTTTGTGAAACACAGGAAGAAACAGCATTAAATTCTATAAACTTATAAAGATTTGTTATATTTGAAAAGGTTTGCAATAAAAGGTCTCGTACATATATGGAAACCGCGTACATATTGTACATTTACATTGCTTTTGAAGTAAAGGTAATATTCTAAGATGAAAATCTTGCACTTCAAAAACCATTATTTGATTCTGAACCCTAATCAGTGTTCTATTTGGTTATGAGAAAATTTGATGATCTACTAAGTGAGTTGTAAACAAGAAATTTAGACATTGTTCATGTATTAGAATACTGGGGAAAAACATCAACAGCTTTAGAGCAAAATGATGACATTAAAATGAAACGAGAAAGAAAATTAATCTAGAATTGAATGCCTAACAGACTAAATACATCACAGTAAATTGACTTGCAGTTGTTATTGCAAGAATAAATTACAGCAGAAAGAACCTGTGTGTGTGTGTGTGTGTGTGTGTGTGTGTGTGTGTGTGTGTGTGTGTGTGTGTGTGTTTTTAAGTGCATTATCTGAAAACTACCTTGAGCAGTTAAACAGAGAACCAACTCGTGGCGATAACATATTAGACCTTCTGGTGACAAACAGACCCGAACTATTTGAAACAGTTAACGCAGAACAGGGAATCAGCGATCATAAAGCGGTTACTGCATCGATGATTTCAGCCATAAATAGAAATATTAAAAAAGGTAGGAAGATTTTTCTGTTTAACAAAAGTGACAAAAGGCAGATTACAGAGTACCTGACGGCTCAACACAAAAGTTTTATCTCAAGTACAGAAAGTGTTGAGGATCAGTGGACAAAGTTCAAAACCATCGTACAATATGCGTTAGATGAGTACGTGCCAAGCAAGATCTTAAGAGATGTAAAAGAGCCACCGTGGTACAACAACCGAGTTAGGAAACTGCTGCGGAAGTAAAGGGAACTTCACAGCAAACATAAACATAGCCAAAGCCTTGCAGACAAACAAAAATTACACGAAGCAAAATGTAGCGTGAGGGGGGGCTATGCGAGAGGAATTCAACTAATTCGAAAGTAAAGTTCTATGTACTGACTTGGCAGAAAATCCTAAGAAATTTTGGTCTTATGTCAAAGCGGTAGGTGGAACAAAACAAAATGTCCAGACACTCTGTGACCAAAATGGTACTGAAACAGAGGATGACAGACTAAAGGAGGAAATACTAAATGTCATTTTCCAAAGCTGTTTCACAGAGGAAGACTTTACTGTAGTACCTTCTCTAGAATGTCGCACAGATGAGAAAATGGTAGATATCGAAATAGATGACAGAGGGATAGAAAAACAATTAAAATCGCTCAAAAGAGGAAATGCCGCTGGACCTGATGGGATACCAAGTCGATTTTATGCAGAGTACATGAAGGAACTTACCCCCTTCTTGCAGCGGTGTACCATATGTCTCTAGAGAAGCATAGCGTTCCAAAGGATTGGAAAAGGGCACAGGTCATCCCCGTTTTCAAGAAGAGACGTCAAACAGATGTGCAGAACTATAGACCTATACCTCTAACGTCGATCAGTTGTAGAATTTTGGAGCACGTATTATGTTAGAGTATAATGACTTTTCTGGAGACTAGAAATCTACTCTGTAGGAATCAGCATGGGTTTCCAAAAGGACGATCATGTGAAACCCAGCTCGCGCTAATCGTCCACGAGACCCAGAGGGCCATAGAATCGGATTCCCAGGTAGATGCCATGTTTCTTGACTTCCGCAAAATGTTTAATACAGTTCCCCGCAGTCGTTTAATGAACAAAGTAAGAGCATCTGGACTATCAGACCAATTGTGAGACTGGATTGAAGAGTTCCTATAAAACAGAACACAGCATGTCATTCTCAATGGAGAGAAGTCTTCTGAAGTAAGAGTGATTTTGGGTGTGCCCGCAGGGGAGTGTCGTAGGACCGTTGCTATTCACAGTATACATAAATGACCTTGTGGATAACATCGAAAGTTCACTGAGGCTTTGTGTGGATGATGCTGTAGTATGTCGAGAGGTTGTAACAATGGAAAATTGTACTGAAATGCAGGAGGATCTGAAACGAATTGCCGCATGGTGCAGGGAATGGCAATTGAATCTCAATGTAGAAAAGTGTAATGTGCTGCGAATACATAGAAAGAAATGTCCTTTATCATTTAGCTACAATATAGTAGGTCAGCAACTGGAAGCAGTTAATTTCATAAATTATCTGGGAGTAGGCATTAGGAGTGATTTAAAATGTAATGACCATATAAAATTAATCGTCTGTAAAGCAGACGCCAGACCGAGATTCATTGGAAGAATCCTAAGGAAATGCAATCCGAAAACAAAGGAAGTAGATTACAGTACACTTGTTCGCCCACTGCTTGAATACTGCTCAGCAGTGTGGGATCCGTACGAGATAGGGTTGATAGAAGAGAGAGAGAAGATCCAATGGAGAGCAGCGTGCTTCATTACTGGATCATTTAGTAATCGTGAAAGCGGTACAGAGATGATAAACTCCAGTGGAAGACTGCAAGATAGACGCTCAGTAGCTCAGTACGGGCTTTTGTTGAAGTTTCGAGAACACCTTCACTGAGGAGTTGAGCAGTATATTGCTCCCTCATTGTATATCTCATAAAGAGACCATGAGGATAAAATCGGAGAGATTAGAGCCCACACAGAGGCATACTGAGAATCTTTCTTTCCACGAACAATAAGAGACTGGAATAGTAGGTAGAACTGATAGAGGTACTCAAAGTACCCTAAGTACCCTCCGCCACACACCGTCAGGTGGCTTGCAGAGTATGGATGTAGATGTAGATGTAGATAATACCAACAGAGGTCACTAGATTGCTGGATGAGCAAAATTTCCAGAATTGCACTGAATCGCAACTGCGATCTATTTATGTATTAATTGCTGTAGTTACATGTGACCTGTACCTGGAGCGTATTAGTATGGAAGAGTTGGAATAGAGACAGTGACACCGATTTGGCTGAGAGAGAGACAGAAGAAATGCGCCTGATGACTCTTAGGACAGATGCCCTGCATAATCTGCAAACCACTGTGAACAGCATGGCAGTGTGTGCTTAGCTTGGTGCCCTATCTGAGATTTTTTCCATTCCAGTCACATACAAAACATGGGGAAAATATCCATTTAAATGCCTCTGTGCCTACATAATTAGCCGAATCTTGTCTTCAAGGTTGCTGCAGGAAGGATTATAGGGGGATGATTGGTGTCTTACTTAAAGGATCTGGCAATTCAGATTTTTCAACATTTTTGTGGTACTCTCCCATAAGTCAAACAAATCTGTAACCATTCATGTTGCTCTTATTTTTATAAGTTAAATGCCCCTTGTGAGACCGATGTAGTAAGGGTCCCACAGATTTGAGCCATGTTATAAGATGGGACTTACAAGTGATTTTTAAGCAGTCTCCTTAGTAAACTGCATTGTTCTTACAATAGTCTGTGTGAGCATTCCATTTTATATTCCTACAATTGTTTTACCTTGGCGTTTGTACAAGTCAGCTGATTCCAGTTGTCTCTCATTGATATTGTAGTAACAGAATAGTACCTTCCCTGTGAGAGATAAGGCATATATACTACATAATTTTAATATATATGGAATATAAATATTTATGTATATAAAATGTATAATACTATATAAAGACAAGTCACTGTTTAACATTCTTACCAGAAATCTCGAAAGGTCTTGAGATTTTACTAAAATGTTTATACTATATTGTAATAAACGTTGGTACCAATTACTTTGTGTGTGTGTGTGTGTGTGTGTGTGTGTGTGTGTGTGTGTGTGTGTGTGTGTGGTAAACAGTCAGTTGAGCATAAGGTCTATAATTTTCTAAACAACAATGTAGAGGTTTTCTGTTTAATTGACTGTGAGAAAGAAACTGCTGTGCTGTGAAAATGTGCAGTTTCTTTTTGTTTCCTGCACTCATTTTTAACTGTGATAGCAGGACGTTTAAAGAATAAGACAAGTTGATACAATAATGTGCTGTTTTGTTTTCTTCCTTGCAGTCAGTTTTAAAGCACACAGGAAAGCTATGTTTATGGCTTATCAGCATGTGATTAGAATATTAAGACATACTTTGAATTGTCTGAAACTTTGCAGATTAAGACTGTGTGCAATACTATCATTAAAGTTGTTACCCCTACACATGCAGAATCAGAATAGGCCTCTCATTATGCCATATATCAGGGATCCCAACCGATTTATCCATTCATTTTAAGCAACTTTAATTTCAAATCAAGGTTTCATTGACGAAATGATATAAAAAAAAAAGGTTCGAGATCAGATGGTAGGGAGGGGGGTGGGGGGGATGAACAGAGGGGGTGAAGGAAGAGGTGGACAGATTGGGGATAGAAAGGGGGGGGGGGGGTTGGAAAGGACATACAGTTCACTAGTATACAATATGAACATACCAAGAAATCTTCAATCCTGTCACAATTGTCACATGAGAAGTGCAAATTGGGTTTCACACGACTGACATTAGCATGAAGGAGATTATTCTGTAAGAGTACCTCTTTTATGTGTGAGCTCAGAATATGTTCCAAGATTATACAACAGATGGATGTAAATGTGAGAAGACACTGGACCACTTCTGCTATCAATCTTGTAGACAAATGTGACATGGGCTACCTCCTAAGCACTTGTTTTTCTTAGCTTTATCGTGGTTAAAATGGGAGCTAATTTTGCTTCAAATTCTCTGTATTATCAGACAGTGATTACGTCAGGCCATCTAGACATATTTAATTTTAGTGATTTTTAACTATCACACTAATATCTGCATCACTCATATCTACAGTAGTGTGGAATGTAAACTGTGGTAGTACATCTGTATCTTCCATAGTAACAGAACTTTTGAAAGCAGTGTCTGCACAGATAACTTGGGGAATTTACAGTAAATATTTGCCAACAGCCAAATTGTACAGGATGTTACATCAGTGTTAGTGAACCATTCAAAAGTAAAAAGAGAATAGTTATAAAATTTTATCAGTAGGGGAACATATGGTATATGTAAAAATAAATTTATGTATCGGAGTTAAGGAATGTGCAGTGTGTTGGGTCACCTAATTATTCAGCCATAGACTGCCCTGGAAAGAGAGGTCTGTCTTTGCAGACACATGGCCTAGAAGACGTAGCAGATAACGGCAGAAATTACATATGCAACATGGGAGGAAAATAAACAAATTAAGAAAACAGTTGCCTTTGACAGTTTCATAGATAAACTTGGTAAATGGTCAGTGAAAGCAGTAACACACCAGCATCTGTAGAAATTGCAACAACACCAACTGCAAAAGTGAAAAGGTGTGTACAGGCTGAAAAACTGTGTTTAGTGCTTCACTGTGATTTTGCTGAGAACTGATCTGTAATGTTCCCACAAGAAGTACAAGGGTATCATTGGAGTAACGACCAGGTTTCAACTTTTACAGGGGTGACATATTTTCAAAACTAGACCACAAGAGTTGCAGTTATATGTGATGATGACATAGGACATGACTCGGCACATTCTTTGCTAGCAATGCACAAAATCCTTCAACTGCAAACAGGGGCAGAGATCATCATTATTTCTGATGGTGCTCCTAGTCATTTAAAAATTGTTTCCAACTGTTTGAATTGAGCAAGTCACTTGTGACAACTGACTGGGTATACAGTGCTACTGGTCGCGGGAAGGGGCCTTGTGATGGTGTAGGAGGCCAGCTGAAGCACCATGCTACAAAACATAATCTTTCCAGACCAAATACAGCTGTGATTCAGAATGCTGAGGATTTTATGAGAGTCATGAAATCTTGCACATCCACAGCCCTAATTCTTTTGTCCAAAGAGGAAATCAAAGAATTCTGTTTCTAGGAGAAAAAAGAAGAATGGTCCAAACTAACTACTCCGGTGAAAGGAATTCAGAAGACACATTTTTGTACTCAGTGATGGGCGAACTCATATTGCAAGGGCTTTAAAGAGCAAGAAAGAAGACATTTTGTTCGTTCAACCAACACCTCAGAAACAGCAGGATAATATTCAAAGTCACAACCTGAGAAGGGGGATGTTTGTGGCCTGTTTGTATGACTGTGACTGACTGGTGGATTGCAGAGATTATAGATGCCAGTTATGAGTTAAACGAAATTGTAGTGAACTTGATGCTACCACAAGGCCGAGCTGCTGGATATAGGTTTCCGTCTGAAGGACAGCAACAATGCCATCAGTGCTCATTTCCTGGTCACTATGTTTTGAAGATTGTAAGTGCTCCAGTTCCTATTGGTTCAACAGGAAGGCATCACTCTATATCAAAGGAAGATACTGAAGCAGTGGAACACGTTGTTAGTTCATTGACTGGCTAATTTCAGTACAAAACAGAGTGGAGTGCACAGAAGTTGTATAAATTGAAACTTTGGACATTTCCCATACATTTTGGAACCATTTAAAATGATTTGAAAATGAGTCTCTTACTTATCTTTCAAAACTAAAATTATGTTAAATAAGACTAGGTTTTTTGATTTTTATGAGCCTTTTATGTGATGATGTGGTAATAAAACAGGTTATATGTATGGCAAAAATTTCAATTGTTTATAAAACCTGTTCAACCTAAAAGTGGAAACTCTCCTTTTCAGGGACTATAGAAGTATATGGCACTAATCAACAGAAAAAAATCAATTTTATGGATTGGTATTTTTGAAAAAAAAATTTCTTTTCCATAAATTATACAAAATGTTCATAACACTACCGTAAAAGAACTTTGACAGATAAGTCCAAATGGATGATTTCTTTGTAACCATAAAGCAATTGTCTTTCAAATAAAAAAAAAACAACAAGATATCTAGAACTGTTCCAGTTTTAATTTTTTTTTCCAAAATTCGCATCTTCAAAATGGTATGTGCAGTGTCATTTTTGGAGGGCTGTATCTCAGAGCAGAAATTTTTTTGGAGAAAACAAAAAAAATACGTGTTCCTTACTTAGTCCTTAATTTTAACGTATGCTAAATTCAGTAACATCTGAGACTATGGAGGTAAGATTTTTTCCTAGCCTGCCTGAATTGATATGGACTACGCCAGGATCTTTTGCCTATGCTGCCATAAATAATTAATGAAAAGAGTTTAGGTGGGAGGTAAACACAAAAGGCACTGTCATGTGCAGTTTGTGCTTGTTCTGTCAGTCACAACAAAACTTGTGAAACGCTCTAGTTAGATGAATAATGAGTCATGTAATCAAGCCTGTCTTCTTTCTTAAAGAGTATTTGCCAATTTTGAAGCCAACTGGTGAACGCAGAGCTCACTGTCTGCCGCGTGGATGTGCAGTGTCACATGAATATAAAAGACCTGATACATATAAAGGTTTTCCAGAGCCCCATCCCCCACAGTGCATATCATTATGTTGAACTCTGATTGTTTGACATTTTTGACTGGAACTTGCTGAAAGATACATTCCAAAACAACCCAAAGTATTGCCACATTGAAGGAAAATATTTGTTACAGTATTGTGGTTATAACAAAGATTGTGCACACATGTGAACACTTGCACATAAACTATTTCCATATTTATAGTCATATCAGTAGTAATTGTTGTTGTTGTTGTTATCATTGTTGTTATTGTTATTATTGTTATTACTCTTTCTTCTCAGGATATTGTTGGATGGTACACTTTTCGTCGAAATGCTGCTCTAGTTCCACATTTGCGGGACAAGTTGCTACATAAACAGCTACAGACAATGTTACCTAATTTGTCATCAGAACTTTTTATGATGGGTATTCTGAATACAGTTGTCTCAAATTCAGGATCCACTCACACCTTCAATCACAAATTTGTGAGGTATCGTAACAGGTACTGTGTCATTTGTTATATGGCTGTGAGCATTCACTCACTTTATTTGCCTGTAGAAATAAGTTGACAATTCATTTGGTATCTGTAAAAGATTTTTTTTTTTTTCCTCAAAGAGACTGCATGCTGCCTCAGGAGGAAGAGGTTATTATTTACACTTGAATCGTCAAAAAGAAATAGGAAGTTGTTGTCTTTATAACAATATGATAAACATCTTCCTTTAATGACACATGAAACAGATGATAAAAATTAAATCAACTTAGAATTTTTGAAGGATGTGTGCAAAACATAGGATAATGTGCACCATTATATATTCCTACATATATTTTGAATGTTTGCAGAGAATATGGAATGAATAATAGGAAAAAATATTAAATTACCAGATAGTGTTTTCAAATAATGAAATTTTCACAAATTAAATGAGTGGTCACGGAAATTTATTTAAATATAACTCATTTTGAATGGACTAGTTTTCAGTCTCTTAAAATTGTTTTGAAATATTTTCTCATAGAAACTAAATTTCTTAAATGTCTATAGACGTAAGCAACAAAATAACCATACAGTATTATTTTGAATTTGTGGCACGGTTAACTGCTGAATAAAACTATAGATACTTAAGAGTACAATTACAAACCTTCATCCTTTTTTTTTAATTAAGAAGTAACATGTGAAATAAAATCTTCTTGCCACTCCACTTGGGGCACATTGCAAGCTTAAATATAAATGAATACACTTTTCATATTTTAACTTAATGAAAGTACCATGAATATTTGTGGATAAGCTATATTTATTAAAACATCATTTTAAATCTCAATCTATATAAACAACAATCTCAATCTATATCAACAACAACAAGATTTAAATCCTTTGTCCTACATATTTATGAACAGCTATTTGAGTGTTGTGCCTCTTTAGTAAATCTAAACGAATTGCTGGTTTTGATAGTTCGTAAACAATCAGTAGGATTTCTTTTTTTATTTTCATCGAACAACTGCAAATTTTCAGTGATACTTTATAGAAATAACTGGAGAGTCATTCTATGTGGGAGTTCCATATTCAATTGCTTTTCAATAAGCAGTGATAGAGCTAGTCTCAAGAGTTATTGGTAAAAAGAATGCAGGTTGATGTTTAATTACTTATTGACATTATCACTGCAGATAGAGTTCTAATTCATTTAAAGATTAATAAAGAAGGAAACATACCATGATTTTGTTGTCAAACTGAACAGAGGTTAGGGAAACAATGTAAAACCAAATTTGGAGGATTTAAAACCACGAGTGGCTAGATGGTCCTCTTGGAGAAGTCGTAAGCTGAGACTTGAAATTTAAGCTTTGTACAGGAGATGGTGCTGATGGCCTTAAAATGTTCACATACTCATTGTCATCATTCCAGATGGTAGCAGCATACAATTTAACCCTGGATTGCTTCAACAGGTATGGGTTGCAAGGGTGCCTTTGACACCTCATCACCATTCACCCCATTTGCAAAGGAGTGCATCAAGAAATGACATAAAAGATCAGCTAGAGACACCCTGATGTCTGGAGCCATATCTTACAGTCACCAAACACATCTAGTGACCAGATCATCATCCAACTCATTCTAAGTCCTAAAATGTTATGGAAGTGCGTATTTCCAGCAGGTATTGGTCAGTGTACCCGTTTCTCATATTGTCCAATGTGCTCAGCAGAGAGTTTTTCAATTGGACCGGCTTTCACACCGCCTTATTTATTCCCTGTTGAGCATTCGTAAGACATGATGGGATAACTTGGTCCAGTCTGCGATGCTTGAAACATCCGCTAACCAGTCACGTCAACAGGCAGAACAATTGTGGAACAAGTTGCAAGTTTAAAAGAAAATGTAAATGTGAAATACAGTATCTTTTCACATAAACATCAACAACAATTTTTACACAGTGAACTGTATTCATGTACATATGTCTTCATGTTGTATTTATACATAACTCTGTACAGTACTAGAAGTACACCATTCACAGCTTATCTGGCCCATTTACATTTTTATGTTATACAGTTTTCAACTGCGTGAAGCAACACAGTGATTAAGATTCTTGACTCATGTTCAAGAGTCCTATTTTAATTCTGCACCTACATAGATATTCTGGAAGTCATTTGGCAGTCCATGATGAAGAGTGATTTTGTATCATTGTTCTCCTTACTCAATCCTGTTCCACTAATCTATAGGAGGAGTGAAAAATGTGTGTGTACAGGTATCCCTAACCTCTCATATCTTATTCTCATGGTCCATATTTGAGATTTATAATGAAGACAGCAGGATGGCTGCAGGCTCTACATGAAATACTTTTTCACTTAGTTCCATGAGAAAAATGCCACCTTTCTTCAAAAGACTTCCATTTATCTTTCTTGAGTGTGTCTGTTAAACTATCTAGTGAGCCTCACCATCATGTTATGCTCCTAACAGCATATCTCAGAGGTATTTAATTATATGCTGTCACGTCTGCTCAATATAAAAGCTCCAAACACTGGATCAGTATTCCAGAATATGTCGTACTAGTGCCCTGTATGTGATTTCTCTAACAGATTCTCCGTACCTTCCTAAAATTCTCCCAACACATCTAAGTTTCTGCTTTGTATATCTTGTTATTGATCTGTTTGTGTTCCATTCCATCTCGCTCTTTCATCTTGCCCATAGTTAGTTAGTGTGTGTGTGTGTGTGTGTGTGTGTGTGTGTGTGTGTGTGTGTGACACCCAATTTTGCACTAACATATTTAATACCTTCCTGTGATTTATGCTTTATGAAAAAATGTTCACGGGACAAGATCTGACATAATTGACATTAAATTACAATGGTGTGGCGATGGCCATGAAGTAGTGGTTACAAATGGTACATGGTTAACACTAGAACCGCCGGAATGTATTGTATACCAAGAACTGCTGATGCGGTCATTTTGACCGCTATATGAAAATCATTATTTTTGTTCTCATTATCATCATTTCAAATATGTATTTTAGGTTTATAAAACTAAAATAAGACTAATTATATAATTTTCTCAAATTTAATATTTTTCCCATTTATTACAAACAAGAATGAGTTTTTAGAAACATGTTATCTAATTAACAAACACAGTTTTTAGGTCAAATTCTTCTTTAAAGCTGGTGTATTTATTGTGTACTCATTATTATGAAATTAATTACTGTAATATTTTATGTAGTGCACTTGTAGCCATGAAATCTGTTTGCCAAATCCACATACCACAACATATTTGTAAAACATTGCGTGACTTTTCCTTCAGTGTCTTTGCACTCACTGATGTGAATTACATATCTTTGGTAGCAGGAACTACATACCACGTCCTTAGTTATGTCCTTCGAAAAAGAGCCACACACTTGCCATTTGCACTTTGCGGGTATAACTTGTCTTATCTTTACACTTCTTCATTTGACATTGTCTCCTCATTTTATTTCCTTCTGTAGAGTTTCCAGATTCAGCTTCTGTTTCCACCAAGTTACTTTTCGAGTCCATGTACCCCATACGATGCTCTTCTGCTAGCTTCAGGATATAATTTTGATGAATGATCTTCATCACTGTTACTTTCTTGAGAATGATTCCTAAATTGGTAGCTGCCAAGTCAAGAATATTATAAAATACATGAACTAGCTAGCTATGAGTACCAGCTCGAACAGTGTATTTTCTTGTCATTTGATCCACCACATCAACACCTTATTTTGTATTATTGTAGAAATCTATCGTTTCCGGAGTTCTTTCCAGGCCAGTTTGAAGTTCAACTTCTCAATGCAAAGTGCTATATAAAAGCATATCCTTGTTTCTTTTGCCTTGAGATACAGTAAGAGTGCCACTGGAATATTTGAAAAGATCTGTCATAAAGATTAGCCTTTATAAACTTCACTGCCTTAGGGTATTCTCTTCTTGATTGTCTAATTGTTCCAACAATGCTATTATCATTAGTTCTCAACTTTTCGCCCAGTTTCACTGTTAAAAAAAAAGTTGTCCGTAGTCATGTTTCGCCTCTTCTTCTGAAACAGCTCCATCAGCTTCATTACTGCACTTTCAGGAAAGAGTCTGGTCACCGGTCGTCTTTTCCTGAATAAGGGAACCCATTGCACAGAAACTTTGAGTCAGTGTCGACAAGAAGTAAAACTTTTTTACCAAATTTGTGTGGTTTGTTTGGCATATACTGTAAAAATGGACACCTTGTTTTGTTTGGAAAGAGCTGTTTATCAGCAGTCAGATTTTCACCTGGGATATAGGTCAGATGGCTATTTTCAGTGAATTTGTCCCAAACTTCTAATACTAAAGAAAAATTTATCTGTCTTCAAATGTCGAACTGCAAAAATCTTAGAATTTCTTGAAAGCCTCTTGTTTTTCCAAACTTAGACTCCACAATTCATTTCCTAGAACACGTTTTGCCTCATTTTTCATACAGTGTTTTATGTCTTTCAGTATTGATTCATCAGTAAACAGACGCCATGCACTCAATATCGTGTAAGAGAGCGAACAATTCTAAATTGGTAAGCAGCAGAGGTCTGCGAGCCACGATTACTATGTTACTACAAGCCAACGAATTACAATATGGCTGGAGATGCAGAGACAAACAGTGGACATAAGTAAATTAAGAGTTTCATTATTGTGCTTATTATTGCTGTTTAGAGACTGACTGTTAACAGATTTAATCTCCTCCAGAAGAGGAGGACATGTTGTAAGACATTCTATTACAATAATCAATACAGCAGGCAAAATGACTGCTCTCGCGGTTCTAGATATACTTGTTAACAGCGTCCTAACCATTTCTCAAAAAATAAATATATCTACTACGGGTGATTCTTTTTAATATGGAAAAGGCACTGAAGCTCATTGCAATAAGACAAAAACTGCAGTCAAAATAACATTTTGAAAACCTGTTGCAGTCATTTTGATCGCTCTGACGGTTCTAGTGTTAACTTTCTTGACACCAGGGCTCTCTACTCAGTTGATCGGAAGTGGTACATGGGTTAAGTCTGAACATTTTCTACTTCATCTCCTGCCTCTGCCAAGTGCTATTCAGCATGGTGGCTGGGGGGAGTAAGTAGTTTTGTTCGAATGAAGGTATCATGACCAATTGCAACGATTTTCAAACTGTGCATGCATGACTTTGTGATGGATGTTATCATCTTAATTTGTTTTATTTGAAACACATTTAGTGTGTCTTGTTGTTTAGCCACTTACAGCACTGTTTGACAAATTTGCTCATTTTGTGGCAAATGTTTTTCATTTAAACACAGCACCAATTGCATATTTTTTCATGCTTAGCAATGGTTGTTCAAAGTATTTATTCTTGTTGTCAAGTGGAAATATTTACGTAACTGTTTTTTGTGAGTGATAGTTTGGATGTGCGTGGTTTCCTACTAGAGTGCTGCAACGCTCTGTGTTTGACCGGTCACGGCTCGCCTGTTGACGCGGGGACCGAGCCGCTTGTGTCCGGCCCCGCTCGACTCGGCTCGGTCACGTACTCACCCCATGTCTGATGTCCGGATTCCGGACACGCGGATAACCGAGCATGACCGGTCACCGCTGACGTCTCACTTCACTCCGCCCCGGCTCGCTGCACTGTACTGAACAAATCCAAGGCCTCTCTCTCTCTCTCTCTCTCTCTCTCTCTCTCTCTCTCTCTCTCACACACACACACACACACACACACACACACACACACATATATATATATATACAACACACACAATGTATTTATCTCTCTCTCTTTCTCTCTTTTAATACAAAAGTAACGTTTCCTAGAACGGGTACGTGACACAGCTAAATTGGAAAGTAAAACGATATTTCAGTACAATCACAGATAGAAGACGAGTCTCATTTCCAAACAGAAGATTTATTTTTCCTTTCATTAACAAGAAACATTAAATAAGTGCTTTCTCTGTAATCTAGAAGACAACGATCTTCATAAAGAAAGCATATAAAGAACATTAAACATTTACAAACGTAACATGTCATACTTTTCACTTGTTTGCAACAGAAACAAAATTATAGTTATTGTTGATCAGCAGTAAATCACTAAAGCGTTCCGGATTTTATTGGCTGCGGCGATTTGTTAGTAACATGCCGGCTTTACTAAAGCATCTTTCACTAAGTGCGGTTGTTGCTGGGATACATAAAATACGTCTTGCAACTGCAGCCAGGCCTGGCAGATATGTTTCATGTCTGCTCCACCCCTTAAGATGTCCTCCTCATCTTCGAGGTGCATTAAAATGTAGAGATCTACTTCATCTGCTGCGGATGATCTGTTGTTCCTCCATTCCTTGAAACTATCTCTCTTTCTGGGTGGTGATGACACAGTACTTGAAGGATGTATGACAATAAACAAAAGAGACAAGTAATACAGAACTGATGTGGAAATCATCGAAACGTCCCTGTGAAAACGAGAGGTTTTACGTTAATGAAATATTATACAAATTATAGCATTCCCATTGCTCTGTAATACACTATCCACCAACTATGCAAAAACGATTGTTAATGATTGCATGTTGTACCTGCGTAAGTAGCACACACTTGTCGCACATTGCTAAGAATTTCCTGCTTTTCATTTATTTCAAGCATATTAAGATCACGGAAATACGGCCAAAGAAACGAAGCAATTTTATCTCTGGAAGTGATCATAATCTTCTGACAAATGAAAGTCAAGGCTCGATGTATGACAATAAACAAAAGAGACAAGTAATACAGAACTGATGTGGAAATCATCGAAACGTCCCTGTGAAAACGAGAGGTTTTACGTTAATGAAATATTATACAAATTATAGCATTCCCATTGCTCTGTAATACACTATCCACCAACTATGCAAAAACGATTGTTAATGATTGCATGTTGTACCTGCGTAAGTAGCACACACTCGTCGCACATTGCTAAGAATTTCCTGCTTTTCATTTATTTCAAGCATATTAAGATCACGGAAATACGGCCAAAGAAACGAAGCATTTTATCTCTGGAAGTGATCATAATCTTCTGACAAATGAAAGTCAAGGCTCGATTTTTAATCTTTTGTACCTCCTGTTGAAAAATACATATCTGTTAGTACACATCAATTACAGTAGATAATTATAAATCTATCACATATCACAATGAAACAGTGCTTTTAACTGCAGTAATTACTCGCCTGACAGACAATGTCATAGACAGTGCAAATTTGTTGCAGTTTGTGAAACCAAAGAAGAAATAACTGAACTGTCGGTTCTTTTTCGCATTCTAATTCATCTGTGGCCTCTTTAAATGGTCTCAGAAATTACGCAATTTTTCAATCTGTAAGCGCCGTCAGCAAAGCAGAAACTTCGTTATACTGAGTGTGTAAGGATTCCAGCATAGTGTACAAGCTGTTCCAGAGTGTGCAGACCTCTTGTTTCAACGATGATTTCAAAGACGAGCAGAGGCCACTTTTCTTAATGTACCTTACGGTGCATTTTGCAGTATTTATTGTTGATGCGATGTTCGGGGCATGATTTAACAAGAAGTTATCTTCATCGAAAATGTGGCTAAGTGCTGTGTTTATACAGTGAGCAGCACTTTGGCACCCTGGTTGGATGTTTTATTACTGCCGGTATCCCTGAAGGAGGTGTATCTTTGTGAGGTTTCTTGCAACTGTGTTTCTTTAAATGAGTGGTTCCCGACTGGAAACACAATAATGTGGAGCAGTTTAGGCACGATACATACCCAGTAGACACACTGTTTTCGTCTACATCCAACAGAAATGTACTCCATACTAGGCTTTTTAGACCTTCCCGTTTCTTCAATGTGTAAACATTGGTTTCAATCTTACATCTCACTGCACTGGTTCCTCATGCTGCATGATTCCATAGAGAGACACACCACAAATGAGAAGCCCGTACTGGCTGCAATGTCACACGGATAATGATATGTGTAATATGTTTGAAGTTACGTGCTACGTATTTGGTCGCGGCTTCTATGCTCGGTCACTAGAACTAGTGTGGGCAGCCTATCCAGTTAGGGTGTGCTCGCCCTACCTCGTATTTTGTACTCGCTTACTCGGTCATGCAGGACTCTATTTCCTACATAATCCAGGAGGCACAGTACCTGATAACCTGAAAAAGACAATTACAACACAGCTCGCACAGAACAACATGTATGCAAACACTACACAAAATACTTATGAAAATATTTGAACTTGCTAACATGAATAAATTCTCGAAAGAGTAGAACAAGAAGCATGAAAAAATACATAACTGGTGCAATATTTCATCATTTACGTATGCAATGACAGTTGCAGACTTTCCAAAAACATCGATTGTGATATATTAAATAAAGTCAAACGTTTCTACTTCCCATACAGTTACCATTTCCAGTTATATCAACAGTTTTTATTAGATGATACATATTATTAGATACAAAAAAGTCATTGACAAATATTTTGATGCCTACTGCGTACATATCTCACATAAAGTACGAAAATGCAAGTGGATATCCTATATGTAACTTTTAATGCTTAAAACATTATTTCCCACATTTTACATTATCCCACTTTTTTTAAAGGGGGGGGGGGGGGGTTTCCACCGTATTTTGGAAATAGTAGTATTACTACATGGAATTTATAATGATCAGGTTCTTACTCTGGTTCATATGCATTATCTGACATTTGTTGTTATATAATTACAATTCACATTTTTTGTTAAGATATTCATCAACAAGTAGAGGGGGGGGGGGGGGGGAGAGAGAGAGAGAGAGAGAGAGAGGACGGGGGGGGGGGCAGACTCTGTTATTCCTTTCTCATTCTGTCCTCAATATTCCCAGAGCAAAGGCATAGAGTGGCTTGTCTATTTTGTTTATGAATAATTGTATTTCCTAACATTCTTTCCTTCCTTTCATTGATTTTTGACTGTTGGACCTACTGCATCCTAAAGCTGTTTGCTGTAACACAAATTTTTGTCCGTACTTGAGTGCTGCCAGTTAATTGTCTCTCTATTTAATTTAGTTTCAGTTTATTCCATACAGAAGACATGTTGAGTTACACTACAAATTTTCTTTCTTTCTCATTGCAGAAATTATGAGGCATTACCTGTACAGGTACTCAACTTGGGTGAAACTCATTCAGAATATACTACTGTTCCTGTGACTGCTGGTTTATCCGAATCATTTGGAAAGCTCATCAGGACTGTTGAGTATGAAGTATTTAATTATCTAAATGGTCCACTGATTCAGTGCTAGTATTTTTATACAGAATGCTGTCTCATATGAGTGACTTATTTCTTTATAACGCAATGTAATGATACTTAGCACTATAGAAATGAAGAAACTAGTGTAGCAATCCATAGAACCATGTGTAGGAAAACAATGTATTATTCAAAAGAAACTTCCAGGTGTTCATTGCTTTACTTTTCTCAATCCCACACATCACCTAGTTAGCAACATAAAATCCATAATGTCGTTACCGTGTATCAGCAAAATGGAAGAGTTTTTTGCCCTTTACATGGCATAAGCATCTATAGGATGAAGTTTTCCATGCATTTTTCAAAATAGAACACTTTAAAATTTTAGCAATTAAAGTGCAAAATATTGATTATATAACAACAAAAATATTAAACACTGTGTGCGTGAAGGTATGTTCTCACATTCAGTTGGTGAAATTCAGAAGTTCATTACAGCTTTTTAGTTGGCACAATCAGGTCAGTTATGCCTCTTCAACTATCCTGAAACACAGTTCCTAAGAAAATATTGAAAATTGAATAAAGTGCTTCAATAATGAATCCCCAACTTGAAATCTATTAGACAATCCTTCGTATTTATCTTAAAGAGACTCACTCCATATGGTCATTTACTGAGTCTTCAGCCTCTTCAGTGAGGGAAAGTCTCAGAAGAAAAGGTCTAAATGTGGATGCACTACGTTTGCTGTAAACACTTACCACACAAAAATTGTCCCTCTCTATTCGCAGGCAATCAACATTATACTTAATATGTCCTAAAAGATAACTATTAACTTTTTGTCTTACACACACACACACACACACACACACACACACACATTGCCGTACATGTGTGCCTCAGGGGTGGAGGGGGTGGAGCAATTTCACTGAGGAGATCTGTATATTAAACAAAGGTCAATTGACATTTTTGAGCATTGCCACTGGCTTATGCTCCATCAACTTTACTCTTTTTGTCCATTATTCTCATTGCTGAATGGGGAAAACATTTAATGCTCTACTCTAAGACCGTTTTCTTATCCTCCAGAAATAGTCCATTAGAGGTGAAGCTGCTCAAAGTTACCACAGGCAGCACAAAATTGATGCTGTGTAGGAAATTAACTTTATTTGAATGGATGAATACATTGCAACTGTTTTGGAACTCGACTCCACCTTATCAACTCAAAGATGTGATAGTATTTAGCAGTGCATTATGTCCACTGTAAATTGACCAAATCTTGTGTCATGGATTGCATCCTGACTTGTCTAGGCAAGCCATCTTCCCACTTAATAACTGAACAAAGGCAGGGCTTCCACAGAAACCTAGTGTAGCTGCTTAGGAAACACTGCTGAATGAGTGGTGAACCAATCTTGTGTACTTTTTCAAATTGGGTGATTCTTCAGTTGTCTGTCCACTGATCTTAGCAGAAACATCCATTAAAGAGTCTTCCATGTACAAGCAGCATCCTGTAGGACTGAAAAAGCTTGTTACATAAAATTAAGAGCAATATTTCAGTTAAGTTCAGACACTAGAATTGTGTTCCACAGGGAAGTGTGAACAGCCTCACTTTCTTTGCTGTTGCAGCAACAGAATATCATAAATGGAAATCACCCTTTGAAGTGCTAGCTGTATGTCTGTGGTTTTATTATGGTTTTTTTTCCTTTCTTTCTCTAGACATTACTCAAAAGTAATGATCTGCATGTTCAAGAAATTGACTGAAATATCTGCTTTGCCTTTTTCCGGTGAGGAAAGTGTCTGTGCAATAATCAGTGAAGATTTAATTTAGTACATTGTTCTGTTATTTCCTCAGAAAATCCTGAGAGTTTGTATACCCAGAGAATTCAGTGTTTTTGATGTAGAGTTTATAGTAATCCTCACAACCTTAAAGCAGATGAGATGTGTAACCATGCACTCAAGTGCTTCTTCTGTTTTCAGTTCTCTGAGTGTGCCTTATAGTGTTTGACTTAGTTGGTGACAAAAATGGTCTGTGTCTACGTTCGATCAACAGTAATACTAAAGTAACTTTATACAAAGGCCTACCATGAAAATATGCAAATGTAGCTTTACTGATAAGTACATAACAAAATACAGTTAACAAATTATTCTGTATCATAAGTAAGTCGGTGAAATCGACAGAATCACAGAAAGCAGGCATCAGTATGTGTGCAATTCTGCAAATTTTGCACCTTAGTGTCTACAGGACACGGAATCAAGGTAGCAACAAAGCTAATGGGGAGAAGTTTTCTTAATATTTCTTTACTGATTGTCGATCTGCCTATTAGTGACTCTAACGCAGAAGAGGTAAAAAAATCTTGTCTCCATCAGGATTAGAGCTGAAAACCAGCACCGTGTTCATCTTGAAGGGCAAATGTTTACTTCTAGGCTAGCATACAAATATGAATGTTGTGACGGCCTAGAGGCTGTGAGTTGACCATCACGGGGGAAGATGGAAGGGAGATACAGAATACAGGTTGTAATTACTGTGTCCTCCTCTGGGTCAGCCACTTAATTTTCTCGAAAAGCTTTGCTCCGTGAAGAATATTACTCACAAAAATTGCCGATATTTATCATTGTAGTTTACCTTAGACTTTCAGTGGAAAGATTCACAAAGATAATGATGTGGACTGTTGTACTTTTGAAAAGTATATGCATAAAGCAATTAGTCAATCATGTTGTGCTGTATGGTTAATTTAGTGTTGGACTTTTGAGATACTGCATGTTGAGAGCACAAACAAAAGAAAATGATCTGATAAGTTAGCATGTCATATAATGCCAATGGCTAACAAGTGTGTCGTAAAAATTATGCATCACCTTTATTTTAAAAAAATTTGCTAATTACATAGCATTAACATACAAGGATATCATCTGGCTTTGAAAAAAGTAGAGCAAGTAAACATGTTGTGAATTCAGTATATTATTTGTTGACAAGAGACTAATCTATTGATGCTTACACTGTGGTAGCTGGAATGAGAATGATAGCGCAAAACAGCAAAGCTTCTCCTCGCTGCGCACAGAAAAAAAGTGAAGGCTGCTCCTTCCTTTATTTATAAGCAATCTTATTACAGTAATTAAATATCACTAGCGAACACTTTGGTCCTCTTTTTCATGCGACACTTGAAACTTTACATATAGAAGGCAGAAAAAGAAATCTACATATGGAGTCTTGTAAGGCATCGTTAGGTGAAGCAACCGGGAAATAAACTATGATCTGGATGCATCAATGGCAAGGTTTTACATAGAAATTTTCTCCCACACTCACCTAGAGTACCTTGTCATTTTGGTTCCTCTGTGTCTTAAGTCGTCTGAAAATTGAAAGTCTCATTTATCAGGAGCTTCTTGCTTTTATTTGCAAAGCTTAGCCAGCAGTTATATTGTAATCATTACGAACAGCTATACTTTTCATGCCTTTGGTTTTCATAGAATGAATGACAGTTTTACTTTAGAACAGCATATTCGAGAATTACTGTCAGCACTTATTGTTTCGACCGCACGGTCTGAGGCGCCTAAGGACGAATGACTTCAGCAGTTTTGTCCCATAGGAACTGTTTGTGGTTAAACAAATTTCCAGTTTTTACTTATTGTTCCTTTTTTCTCATTCTCATCATAACTCTTCCCCCTTTCATGTTAAGAGTGACTGAAATTAAACTTAAACTGCTATCATTCACCTGCTTAGTTTACTTTGCAACTATTAAGTGCAACTTTTTCGTCATATGTTGTCTTTGAATTTGTGTTCTTGTGTGTTAAGAGGTGGTGCCAGTGAAAGAATCCATATGGAAAACTGTTTTCAAGTATATAATATTAAGTGAATGTTATTCACTCATAATGTTAATAGCGTCTAGTGACACTAAAGAAAAAAAATCGCTTCCAGTAAGAAAGAGTTTGTTTTCAGTTTGCTTAATGCAGAATAACAAAAATAGCTGCAACACCTACTAAAGAGGAAAGCCACCAAAATATTTCCCCCTGCTCTCTATTTATGGTGCCTGGGTTGCAGTCAGTGCTTCTGCATATTATTTATAACTACACTTTAGATCCAAATCATTGTTACACAGCTGTCCGCGTCCAGTCCGTGCTGTCGGAACTGGGGTCATTCCCTCTTCTGCCTCCCTTCCGGGTCCGTGCACCTATGCCCCCCCCTAGTGTTTGCCCCGGCTGTCCGTCCGTCTGGACTTGGCACAAGGACCCAAGGACTCGGTTCCGCCTGTGGCCCTCCGTCACCGTTTTCTTGCGCTCCTCGCCTCATTTTCGGGCTGTGAGACTGTCTACACTGATGGTTCCCTGGTTGATGGTCGCACTGCCTACGCTTTTGCTCATGCTGCCCATGTTGAACAGCGCTCTTGCCGGCTGGCTGCAGTATTTTTACTGCAGAGCTGGTGGCCATATTGCGCGCTCTTGAGCAAATGCATTCCTGCTCAGGTACGTCCATCGTCATCTGCAGTGACTCCCTGAGCGGCCTCCAGGCCATCGACCGCTGCTATACCTCTTCTCCTCTGGTGTCCTCTATTCAGGAGTCTGTTTCCGCCATTACCCGCTCTGGTCGTTCGGTGGTCTTTATTTGGACGCCAGGTCACGTTGGCATCCCGGGGAACGAGCGTGTCGACAGGCTGGCCAAAGGGGCGATCGACGCCCCAGCTTTGGAGATCGGCCTCACGGCTCGCGATCAGCAGCTGGTGTTGCGCCGTAAGGTACTTGGGATGTGGGCTGCTGAGTGGCGTGGCCTGACATCCCCGAATAAACTGCGGGCTGTTAAGGGGACGACCGATGTGTGGCGGTCCTCCCTGCGGGCTTCTCGCAGGGACTCTGTCATCCTGTGTTGGCTCTGCATCGGCCATACCTACCTGACGCACGGCCATCTTTTGTGTCAGGAGGATCCCCCCCTGTGTCGGTGTGGGTCCTGGCTGACGGTCGCCCACATTTTGCTGGAGTGTCCCCGACTGCGCACCCTCCGGCAGTCTTTTAATCTCCCAGGCACTTTGCCTTTGGTTTTATGTGACGATGCCTCCATGGCTGATGACGTTTTAAATTTTATATGTGGTAGTCTTTTTTATGGTTCCATTTAGGGAGGTCCAGCACCTTTCCCTTTCTGTGTCTTTTGTCCTCGCGTCTCACAATATTTGTTGCTGTTTTGGTGTGTCGTCCGATGGCTGACTCTTTCCCTTTTTTTTTTTTTTTTGGTCTTGTGGTCAGTCAACCAGTCTCCGGCCATCTTATTTTCTTCTGTTCCTTTCTGTCTGGTGTTCCTCTGTACTCGTCTGTAGTGTTTGTTGCTGCTTGTGTGTTCTTTTAGCGCCTGGGGGGGCGTCTCCTCCTCCCTTTGGTTTTTACCTGCTTCGCCGATTTTCAGCTCGCCTGTTTTTGGAATGGGGGACTGATGACCTTCGCTGTTTAGTCCCCCTTAAACATCCCAACAACCACCACCATTGTTACACAAATGCGAATAAAAATTATTGGCGTATACTAAATATTTCTGCTTCCACTCAACACAGTGGCAGCTGACACCTTTGAATCTCTGAACTGCAATCTTCCCCATTGTAAGCTAACTCAAGAAACCTCAAGAAACACATTGTCTCAGAAAATGTATTCTACCTGTCACTAGTCTAATGGCGAATTGGAAACTGTGACCACTTCCTGGAGTGGTTCAAAATCATCCTGGTGAATTCACTCAATATTTTCTTATCTTTTAGATTAAATATCTGAATAATTCTCATTTAAGGGATGATATACAGGTAACAGATCTATATTTTTGAATCCTGGATTCTCATTGCAACAGAAACTGCAGCGTCCTTCATCCTCTACATCACAAATACTCGGTCTTAACTATCATTTTGTTCAACAAGGGAGCACTGTCTGCTATTGTTGTATGCTAGCTTAGTGGTAAAGTGTTTGCCCTTCAAGGTAACAACTGTGTTACTTTTTTAGGATCTAATCTTACCAGAGACAAGATTCTCACTTCTTCCGTGAAAGTAACTAATAGGCGGACAACCAGTGAAGAAATCTCAAGATAACTTCTCACCCATTAGTTTTGTCATTGCCTTGATTCTGTACCCAGTAGCTGCAAAGGTGAAAATCTTGCAGAAACGCACGCTTTGTGAGGCCAGCTTTTTCTGCTTCTGTAAATTGTATTGAGTTAATTGTGACACTCAATGATTTGTTGATTGGATTTTGTGATGTATCTACCCATGCTGCTACATTTGCGTACTATCAGGGTAGGCCTTCCTATAATGCTACTTCAGTATTATTGTGGACTGAACACAGATGTAGACCATTTTGAAGATGAACGTGCATATTGTCCTGCTAATATGTGACAATTTTGGGATACTTTATTGTATTAAAAAAAGTTTGTAACATTATCACGATAAGTTGCAAATTTGTGTTAGTACAATGTATACTAAATAGCATTATTTTTGTTAGTTTACTGAACACAACAGATATTAGGCAACAACAATGTAGTGTCTCTCATTATTGGCCTATACTAAATATTTAGACTGCTTGGGTAGTATTTTGGCTTTACACCTGTAGAGCAATAAGTTAATAGAACTTTGTCATCCTGCATGTTCTGCTGTGTTAATAGACTGTAAAACTGCACACGTCAACATAATGATAAGACAGAAGGTCTCAAGAATTCTGTCATCAACAAAGCCACATACTCTAAGCAGCACTCAGAGAATAGAAACAGAAGAAGCATTTTAGTGCATGGCTACACACCTCATCTGCTTGAAAGTTGTGAGGGTTACTACAAATGCCACACCAAAAACATTGAATTCTCAGGGTATACAAACTCTGTGGACTTACTGAGGGGGAAAATACCAGAACAGTGAACTAAGTTTCTTCACTTGGAGCCATTAGGTAGTACCAACAAATAACTAATTTTCATGTTAAAAATGTAGCAGAAAGTATAGATAAAATTTGCAGGGCTTGCTGTTCTCAATGTGAGTAATTTGCTGTAAGAATATACTATGTAAAATTCCTCATGAGGTACTGTATCCAGAATTTTTATAGAAGGCTATGACTATCCATAACTTCTGCATACACATGAAATAGTTTTGAAATTACAGAAAATATGACTTGTAAGACGCCCGGTTTCTCATTATGAAGAAAGTACAAAAATTTATCATCTTCAATATTCTCGCCTTAGAGTTACGCAGATGTGGAAGCTGGGTGAGCTGTGCATCGTATTACACTTAGAAATCTCAGCATTCTCAACCTTAAAAATGATGTCCTTAAAAGGCAACTGATTTTCTGTAAATTAAATTTTCAGTGATTGTTGCACAGATACTTTCCTCACTGGAGCATATCAGATCTGATGTTTCAGTCAATTTCTTGAACATGCAGGTCATTACTTTTGATGAATGTGTTATTCTGAGTCTAGAGAAAGAAGAAAACCATAATAAAACCACATACATACACCTGGCACTTCAAAGGGTGATTTCCATTTATGATATTCTGTTGCTGCAACAGCAAAGAAAGTGAAGCTGTTCACACTTCCCTGTGAACCACTATTCTAGTGTCTGAACTTAACTGAAATATTGCTCTTAATTTTATGTAATAAGCTTTTTCAGTCCTACAGGATGCTGCTCTTTAATAGATGTTTCTGCTAAGATCAGTGGACAGACAACTGAAGAATTACCCCCATTTGAGAAAGTACACAAGACTGGTTCACCACTCATTCAGCAGTGTTTCCTAAGCAGCTATACTAGGTTTCTGTGGAAGTCCTGCCCTTGTTCAGTTATTAAGTGGGAAGATGGCTTGCCTAGACAAGTCAGGATGCAATCCATGACACAAGATTTGGTCAATTTACAGCGGACATAATGCACTGCTAAATACTATCACATCTTTGAGTTGATAAGGTGGAGCTGAGTTCCAATAACAGTTGCAATGTATTCATCTATTCAAATAAAGTTAATTTCCTACACAGCATCAATTTTGTTCTGCTTGTGGTAACTTTGGGCAGCTTCACATGTAGTGGAGTTATTTCTGGAGGATAAGAAAATGGTCTGTAGAGAGAGCATAAAATGTTTTCCCCATTCAGCAATGTGAATAATGGACAAAAAGAATAAGGGTGATCATGGAGCATAAGACAGAGGCAGTGCTGTAAGATGTTAATAGGCCTCTGTTTAAGATAAAGATCTCCTAAACAAAATTGCTCCACCCATGGGGCACACATGTAGTACCATGTTGTGTTTTAGGACACATGAAGTAGGGAGAAACAGTTGTTGCGTGGCAAATGTTAAAGACAAACACAGCAGTATCCACTTTTAGGCCTTAACTGAACTGATGGTGCCAACTAAAAAGCTGTCATTAACTTCTGAATATCACCAATTGAATGAAAGGGCATAAGAAAGAACATACTTTCATGTTCACAGTGTTTAAGATTTTTAACTGTTGTTTTCCGCATGTTTTTTTCAAAAAATGTCATGTTATAGATGCATAATGCTATGTAAAGGACAAAAACCTCCATTTTGCTGATACTCAGTAATGAAATATTCGATTGTATGTTGGTCAGTACTGAATGATTTATTAACTGTATTTCATTAAGTATCTATCCGTATTGCTAAATTTGGACACATTCATGGTAGTCTTTCCTGTAATGCTACTTCAGTATTGCTGTGGACTAACCATAGACACAGTCCATTTTGAAGCAGAAAGTGTGTATTATTCTCTAATTCAGGACTATTTGGCATAATTTATTTTCATAGCATTTTAAGTTAAAATTCATTACATTAGTACAGCATAGCATATTTTCATTAGTTAATTGAACACAACAGGTAAATGCAAGATATAAATTAGTGAACAGCAAAATACTCCCTTTAGTTATCTAAAATAGTCTAACAATGCCCAGATTGTTTTTAGACTTTACGGTCATCATAGGTGATACATTGGTTGCACTTTTGTCGCTTCGCATGTTCTGCTGTGTTAACGGACCATAAAGCTGCACAGTTCAGCTTAATTATAAGGCAAGGTGTATTGTTTGAGAGAGAGAGAGAGAGAGAGAGAGAGAGAGAGAGAGAGAGAGAGAGAGAGAGAGAGAGAGGTTTCAATCTGCATGGCACTTTGGAATCCATGCTAGTGAGGGCCAACAAGAAATGGCTCAAGTAATGCAAAGATTTAATGTGCTATCGGGTTGAGTTTTATACTGTCACTAGTAAGAGGTGAGAAAGAAATCATTTAGTTTCTCCATACTGGTGGATAGACACAATAAAAAACACACACACTCACACACAAATTTCAAGCTTTCGCAGCCCAAGGTTGCTACATCAGGAAAGAGGGAAGGAGAGGGAAAGCCATCCGCACATATACAGACACAGGCAGACATATGTAAATGCAAAGAGGTTGGGCAGAGATGTCAGTCGACGCAGAAGTACAGAGGCAAAGACGTTGTTGAATGACAGGTGATGTACGAGGGGCGGCAACTTGAAATTAGCGGAGGTTGAGGCCTGGTGGGTAACAGGGAGAGAGAATATATTGAAGGGCAAGTTCCCATCTCCGGAGTTCTGATAGGTTGGTGTCAGTGGGAAGTATCCAGATAATCCGGACGGTGTAACACTGTGCCAAGATGTGCTGGCCATGCACCAAGGCATGTCTACCCACAGGGTGATCCTCATTACCAACAAACACTGTCTGCCTGTGTCCGTTCATGCGAATGGACAGTTTGTTGCTGGTCATTCCCACATAGAAGGCTTCACAGTGTAGGCATGTCAGTTGGTAAATCACGTTGGTGCTTTCACACGTGGCTCTGCCTTTGATCGTGTACACCTTCCGGGTTACAGGACTGGAGTAGGTGGTGGTGGGAGGGTGCATGGGACAGGTTTTACACCAGGGGGTGGTTACAAAGGCAGTAGCCAGAGGGTAGGAAAGGTGGTATGGGGATTTCATAGGGATGAACCAAAAGGTTACGAAGATTAGGTGGACAGTAGAAAGACACTCTTGGTGGAGTGGGGAGGATTTCATGAAGGATGGATCTCATTTCAGAGCAGGATTTGAGGAAGTCATATCCATGCTGGAGAGCCACATTCAGAGTCTGATCCAGTCCCGGAAAGTATCCTGTCACAAGTGGGGCACTTTTGGGTTTCTTCTGTGGGAGGTTCTGGGTTTGAGGAGATGAGGAAGTGGCTCTGGTTATTTGCTTCTATACCAGGTCAGGAGGGTAGTTGCGGGATGCGAAAGCTGTTTTCAGGTTATTGGTGTAATGGTTCAGGGATTCAGGACTGGAGCAGATTCATTTGACACGAAGACCTAAGCTGTTGGGAAGGGACTGTTTGATATGGAATGGGTAGCAGCTGTCATAATGGAGGTACTGTTGCTTGTTGGTGGGTTTGATGTGGACGGATGTGTGAAGCTGCCCTTCAATATATTCTCTCTTCCCATTACCCACCAGGTCTCAACCTCCGCTAATTTCAAGTTGCCGCCCCTCGTACATCACCTGTCATTCAACAACATCTTTGCCTCTGTACTTCCACGTCAACTGACATATCTGCCCAACCTCTTTGCATTTACACACGTCTGCCTGTCTCTGTATATGTACAGATGGGTGGGGGGGGGGGGGGGGGGGGGGCGTGCGAGTGTGTGAGTGTATACCTGTCCTTTCTTCCCCTTCCTGATGAGACAACAGTTTGTTGCGAAAGCTTGAATTTTGTGTGTGTTTGTGTGTCTTTCGACCTGCCAGCGCTTTCATTTGGTAAGTCACATCATCTTTGTTTTTTGATAAATTTTTCCCACGTGGAATGTTTCCCTCTATTTTTATATATATAAGAAAAAGAAAGAAAGAAAACCAACACAAAAGTTTAAAAGTAATTTTTGACATAGAGTATAGTTTATATTAAGTATCTGGCCTGTAGGTATATATATATCTTTTTTTCCCACATGGAATGTTTCACATCTGGAAGTTAAGATGACTTCACATTCTTTGAGACTTAATCTCTTAATGATTTGAGCTTCCTTTTCATTGTTTTATTTTATCATTTTCTGTTCGCTACTTCAGCAGCTTTAAGTAATTAAGGAATGGTGTTAATGATAGTGACATTATGTGTGCTAAAGCTAACAACAATAATTCGACATTATAAGCTGAGAAATTTAATTGGTTTTGGTATCACTTTTTAAGAACAGGTGATTTTGTTTATTTTTCCTGGGAGACTAAATACGTTATATAATGTAAAAATTTCATTTGGGCACATTTATTGTAATGGTTAAAGAAGAAGGCATTGCATTGCTGCTAAGAAGTTGACATTATAAGACAAAAACATTAAAATGTTGCTAAAATGGCTGCAGTGTTGCACTATTTTGTATAGATAACGTGTAATAGCTCAAAAATGAGATGACAGTCTCATTTTAAATGTCATTCATCAGTTGCAAAACAATTCTGTGGATCTAAGAATTACCTTCGATTCTGAATTTGTAGTATATTAATATCTTAGAACAAGTAGCAATTTGTTTCATGTTGAATGGACACTGTTAGCCTTGATTAACATTATGCAGGTAATGTAAACCTACCTAGTGATGTAAAATGCCTGGGCATTTGTAAGTTCGGACAAATTCCCAGGTTAAACGCCTGGGCAAATGCCCAAAATTCATAAATGCCCATTCATTTACACATTTTAACAATTAATTGATAAACGTTGTTTGTATAAAAAAAAATAAGCTGATATTTGGATTGGAAAAGGTGTTTCGCAACACTGATTCTTTAGTGATTGGGTAACTACATTAGAAAGCTGCTTGAGAGTTAGGAGGAGGGGAGAGTGTTATGGGAAATACATTGGACTGTAAACATAACTTTTTAAGTGTTCTATCAGGTCAATTCATGTGGTAGTATATAAGAAAAAGAAAGAAAGAAAACCAACACAAAAGTTTAAAAGTAATTTTTGACATAGAGTATAGTTTATATTAAGTATCTGGCCTGTAGGTATAAGGGACGTTCAAAAGAAAAGAGCCAGAGGCATAATAACAGAAACCCAGTACCTGTATGTTAGGCTGGCTGTTGACACTTGTCCCACTGTGACACAAGGCTGTGAATGGCTTACCCATAAAATTTCCGAGGCTGGGATGTTTAACCAGTTCTGCCTGTACAGCGGGACATCGTCGTCGGAAGTGAGTCGTTTGCCCCTCAGGTCTCTCTCTCTCTCTCTCTCTCTCTCTCTCTCTCTCTCTCTCTCTCTCTCCCTCTCTCTCTCTCTCCCCCCCCCCCTCTCCCCCCTCCCCATCAGTCTACTGACTGGTTTGATGCGGCCCACCACGAATTCCTTTCCTGTGCTAACCTCTTCATCTCAGAGTAGCACTTGCAACCTACATCCTCAATTATTTGCTTGACGTATTCCAACCTCTGTCTTCCTCTACAGTTTTTGCCCTCTGCAGCTCCCTCTAGTATCATGGAAGTCATTCCCTCATGTCTTAGCAAATGTCCTATCATCCTGTCCCTTCTGCTTATCAGTGTTTTCCACATATTCCTTTCCTCTCCGATTCTGCGTAGAACCTCCTCATTCCTTACCTTATGAGTCCACCTAATTTTCAACATTCGTCTATAGCACCACATCTCAAATGCTTCGATTCTCTTCTGTTCCGGTTTTCCCACAGTCCATGTTTCACTACCATACAATGCTGTACTCCAGACGTACATCCTCAGAAATTTCGTCCTCAAATTAAGGCCAGTATTTGATATTAGTAGACTTCTCTTGGCCAGAAATGCCTTTTTTGCCATAGCGAGTCTGCTTTTGATGTCCTCTTTGCTCCGTCCGTCATTGGTTATTTTACTGCCTAGGTAGCAGAATTCCTTAACTTCATTGACTTCGTGACCATCAATCCTGATGTTAAGTTTCTCGCTGTTCTCATTTCTACTACTTCTCATTACCTTTGTCTTTCTCTGATTTACTCTCAAACCATACTGTGTACTCATTAGAGTGTTCATTCCGTTCAGCAGATCATTTAATTTTTCTTCACTTTCACTCAGGATAGCAATGTCATCAGCGAATCGTATCGTTAATATCCTTCCACCTTGTATTTTAATTCCACTCCTGAACTTTTCTTTTATTTCCATCATTGCTTCCTCGATGTACAGATTGAAGAGTAGGGGTGAAAGGCTGCAGCCTTGTCTTACACCCTTCTTAATACGAGCACTTCGTTCTTGATCGTCCACTCTTATTATTCCCTCTTGGTTGTTGTACATATTGTATATGACCCGTCTCTCCCTATAGCTTACCCCTACTTTTTTCAGAATCTCGAACAGCTTGCACCATTTTATATTGTTGAACGCTTTTTTCAGGTCGACAAATCCTATGAAAGTGTCTTGATTTTTCTTTAGCCTTGCTTCCATTATTAGCCGTAACGTCATAATTGCCTCTCTCATCCCTTTACTTTTCCTAAAGCCAAACTGATAGTCACCTAGCGCGTTCTCAATTTTCTTTTCCATTCTTCTGTATATTATTCTTGTAAGCAGCTTCGATGCATGAGCTGTTAAGCTGATTGTGCGATAATTCTCGCACTTGTCAGCTCTTGCCGTCTTCGGAATTGTGTGGATGATGCTTTTCCAAAAGTCAGATGCTATATCGCCAGACTCATATATTCTACACACCAACGTGAATAGTCGTTTTGTTGCCACTTCCCCCAATGATTTTAGAAATTCTGATGGAATGTTATCTATCCCTTCTGCCTTATTTGACCGTAAGTCCTCCAAAGCTCTTTTAAATTCCGATTCTAATACTGGATCCCCTATCTCTTCTAAATCGACTCCTGTTTCTTCTTCTATCACATCAGACAAATCTTCACCCTCATAGAGGCTTTCAATGTATTCCTTCCACCTATCTGCTCTCTCCTCTGCATTTAACAGTGGAATTCCCGTTGCACTCTTAATGTTACCACCGTTGCTTTTAATGTCACCAAAGGTTGTTTTGACTTTCCTATATGCTGAGTCTGTCATTCCGACAGTCATATCTTTTTCGATGTCTTCACATTTTTCCTGCAGCCATTTCGTCTTAGCTTCCCTGCACTTCCTATTTATTTCATTCCTCAGCGACTTGTATTTCTGTATTCCTGATTTTCCCGGAACATGTTTGTACTTTCTCCTTTCATCAATCAACTGAAGTATTTCTTCTGTTACCCATGGTTTCTTCGCAGCTACCTTCTTTGTACCCATGTTTTCCTTCCCAACTTCTGTGATGGCCCTTTTTAGAGATGTCCATTCCTCTTCAACTGTACTGCCTACTGCGCTATTCCTTATTGCTGTATCTATAGTGTTAGAGAACTTCAAGCGTATCTTGTCATTCCTTAGTACTTCCGTATCCCACTTCTTTGCGTATTGCTTCTTCCTGACTAATGTCTTGAACTTCAGCCTACTCTTCATCACTACTATATTGTGATCTGAGTCTATATCTGCTCCTGGGTATGCCTTACAATCCAGTATCTGATTTCGGAGTCTCTGTCTGACCATGATGTAATCTAATTGAAATCTTCCCGTAACTCCCGACCTTTTCCAAGTATACCTCCTCCTCTTGTGATTCTTGAACAGGGTATTCGCTATTACTAGCTGAAACTTGTTACAGAACTCAATTAGTCTTTCTCCTCTTTCATTCCTTGTCCCAAGCCCATATTCTCCTGTAACCTTTTTGTCTACTCCTTCCCCTACAACTGCATTCCAGTCGCCCATGACTATTAGATTTTCGCCCCCCGTTACATACTGCATTACCCTTTCAATGTCCTCATACACTTTCTCTATCTGTTCATCTTCAGCTTGCGACGTCGGCATGTATACCTGAACTATCGTTGTCGGTGTTGGTCTGCTGTCGATTCTGATTAGAACAACCCGGTCACTGAACTGTTCACAGTAACACACCCTCTGCCATACCTTCCTATTCATAACGAATCCTACACCTGTTATACCATTTTCTGCTGCTGTTGATATTACCCAATACTCATCTGACCAGAAATCCTTGTCTCCCTTCCACTTCACTTCACTTCACTGACCCCTACTATATCTAGATTGAGCCTTTGCATTTCCCTTTTCAGAGTTTCTAGTTTCCCTACCACGTTCAAGCTTCTGACATTCCATGCCCCGACTCGTAGAACGTTATCCTTTCGTTGATTATTCAATCTTTTTCTCATGGTAACCTCCCCCTTGGCAGTCCCCTCCTGGAGATCCGAGTGGGGGACTATTCCAGAATCTTTTGCCAATGGAGAGATTATCATGACACTCCTTCAAATACAGGCCACATGTCCTGTGGATACACGTTACGTGTCTTTAATGCAGTGGTTTCCATTGCCTTCTGCATCCTCATGTCGTTGATCATTGCTGATTCTTCCGCCTTTAGGGGCAATTTCCCACCCCTAGGACAAGAGAGTGCCCTGAACCTCTATCTGCTCCTCCGCCCTCTTTGACAAGGCCGTTGGCAGAATGAGGCTGATTTCTTATGCCGGAAGTCTTCGGCCGCCAATGCTGATTATTTATCAAAATTTAGGCAGTGGCGGGGATCGAACCCGGGACCATAGACGTTTTGATTATGAATCAAAGACGCTACCCCTAGACCACGGTGTAGGTCTTTTGAAGGGGACCAAAAATGGTGAAATCACAGGGGGAGAGATCCGGACTGTATCGAGGGTTGCCGATAACCTCCCATTTTAATTTCTGCGGGAGTGCTGCGACTGTGTTGGCCATGTGAGGCTTTGCTTTGTCATGGAGCAGAATGACCCCATGGGTGAGATTGCGTGGTCGTTTTGATTAGATTGCTTGGCAAAGGGTGGTCAAGGTTTGCGAGTAATGCTGGGCGTTCACTGTTGTCCCGTGCTGCAGGAAGTGAATCAGAAGGGGGCCATCTTGGTCAAAGAACGACGTCAGCATAACCTTTCCTGCACACATGTGGATGGCCTTGGCTTTTTTTTAGTGATGGTGATCCTGGATGCTTCCACTGGATACTTGATTGTTTTGATTCTGGTTCAAAGTGAAGACACCATAACTCATCTCCTGCCACCACTTGTGCCAGGAACACATTCCCTTCCCAAGCATAGCACTGCAGATGCTTCCTGGTGTGGTTGAAGACTGTGGGGCACCCATTGGGTGCTCACTTTGCACATGTATAGTCGTTCCTTCATTATGGTGTGAACACTTCAGACGCTCAATCCGACCATGGCGGCTATGGCTTTCTCTGTCGCTCGGCAGTCCTGGGTGATGAGTGCATCCACCAGCTGGATGATGTCATCAGTACTGCAGGGTGGTGCTTCAGACCGTGCGCCATCGGCTAATGACACCCGTCCTTCCCTGAAGTGCTTCTGCCATGCCTTGACCCTTGAAAGGGACATGCAGTGTTTGTTGTACACTTGTGACATTCGTCGATGAATGTCTGTTCCTCCTCCTCCTTTTGCTGTCAGAAAACCAACACCACCTCTTTGCTCTTCTTTTGCTGCCTCCATGTCACTGTTTGCAATGCGACTGGCAGCGTTGGACTACTGCAAAAAGAACTGAAAAATTGTTCTCAGTCAGTTCCATGATTTTCATAAGTTGAAGAAGACTTGTGGAATTCTGACTGCTTCAGATTCCCCTGAATCTGATTCCTTGCTGACCACTGTGTTCCTTTCCATTTTGTCTTTGCTTGGACTGTTCAGTGTTGGTTTTTCCTTGGAATCAAAAGGATTAGGTTGTGTTCCTGCTCCATTCATCACCTTCCACTTACAGGAGAGGTAGGTTAGTTTTGCAGCTCTCTGATTACACTGTGGATCCATCCAAAGTTGCCGAAGGAAAATTCTGTAGCAGCACATGTAGCTGGAGCTTCCAGAATTTTTATGGGCAATTCTGCCAATTCACAAAGCCATCTGAAACCTCCCCTCTACTATAAAGGACACACATGACAATTTTTATCTGCCTGAAGATGAGGACCCACTCCGTCTCAAACATATTGTTGGGACCAAATTCCTTGTTTCTCCCTCTAATCTGCCAAGTTCTCTCTAACTTGAACAACATTTAGTCCAGTTTTTGAATGATTTCTTGATGCCTTCAGCTGCCATTCTCTTTATTTAATTTATAATTGCACAATTTCAGCCTCAGGCCATTTTTGAGTATGTCGCGTGCACACACACACACACACACACACACACACACACACACACACACACAGGGAGAGGGTGGTGTGGCAGGGGGCTGTTTGAGTGCAAGAGAGACTGAGTGAGGAGTAGAACCAGTAAGAACCAGTAAAAAGATAAAGGAAAGTATAATTAATAAGCAGCTGTCAGCAAGACACACCCTTCCTTGGTACAGCAAGTTGGAATGCAAGTAAAAAGCATGCTTCCCTCTTCTTTGTTTTCATTCTTAGGAATAAAGGCAATAAATGATAGACATTGTTTAAAGTGCAAACATTTACTAACTTTTAAAATCAGGAGTATCATCCCATCCCTTATTTTAATTGGTAAATTACACATTGTAGCAGTAAATGAGTTTTGCTATTTGGGAAGCAACTGATAATGGTTGAAGTAGAGAGGATATAAAATGTAGACTGGCAATGGCAAGGAAAGCATCCCTGAAGAAGAGAAATTTGTTAACATAGAGTATAGATTTAAGTGTCAGGAAATCTTTTCTGAAAGTATTTGTGTGGAGTGTGGAAGTGAAACAAGGTCCATAAATGGTTTCGACAAGAAGAGAATAGAAGCTTTCGAAATGTGGTGCTACAGAAGAATGCTCGAGATTAGATGGGTAGATCACATAACTAATGAGGAGGTATTGAATAGAATAGGGGAGAAGAGGAATTTGTGACACAACTTTACTAGAAGAAGGGATCAGTTGGTAGGACATGTTCTGAGGCATCAAGGGATCACTAATTTAGTATTGGAGGGAAGTGTGGAGGGTAAAAATCGTAGAGGGAGACCAAGGGATGAATACACTAAGCAGATTCAGAAGGATGTAGGTTGCAGTAGTTACTCGGATATGAAGAAGCTTGCACAGGACAGAGTAGCACAGAGAGCTGTGTCAAACCAGTCTCTGGACTGAAGACCTCAACAACAACACCAGCAGCAGCAGTAGAAACTCTAAAAAATACTTATTTTTATAAGTGCTCAGATTTTCGGCATTTAAAACGGCTTTGGGCATTTGTCTGCATCTACCAACACAAAAATAAATAAAGAAGAAATGAAACAATGGAAAATCCAGGCTTCAGATGCTATAAACTGTGGTCTTGTGTGTGTGTGTGTGTGTGTGTGTGTGTGTGTGTGTGTGTGTGTGTGTGTGTGTCCTTTTGTTGTGGCTACCTGCAACTTAGCATCTCTGCTATATGATGAGTAGCAACTATCCTTTTTTATAATATTGTTAAATAAAAGAAAGGTAAGATAGAAAAAAAGGCCCCTGAATGTGATCAGACACACGCATAATAGAGTAAAAAAAAATAAAAATAAAAAAAATAAAAAAAAAAGGCAATGTGGCAGATAAAGTGAAACTTGTTTCAAATGTACATGTAAATTCAAGACATAAAACTGTTCTTTTTTGTTCCAGTAAGTCTGTTTCCATGACAAGTTGTGCTTTTTTAGTTTTTATTTTACAGTAAATTTTAAGAAATTTATACCAAAATATTTTAAATTGTTCCTATAAAGGTAATTAAATTTCTGTTCCAGGATCTCGGACAAGGAATGTGATGTTTTCGTAATGTGTCGCATACAAAAATCACTCCAAGAACACCTTAAGAAAATTTCTAGTGCATTAAAGGAATCTGAGAATCGAGCATCTCAGTTGGAGATGGAAGTTGAATCACTGCGAATCAGCAATGATGATCTCTCCAATGGTAAGGAAGAAGAGATGTATTTTAACAAGCTTCAGATGACACTGTGTCTACCTCTCATTCACGAGAGTATGATTGAGTACCACCTGAAATGTGGATTATTATTTCTGAGTTTTATTTTTCATACTCCTCATCCTCCTTTCAGAGGAAAGTCCATATACACAGTCAGAAAAGATACCTGAGGCAGGGCACCCATTGATGTATTTTGTCAGGTGACGAGGCATGTAGTGTGCCAGACACATGGCACGCATGCGTGATTAGACTCCTATAGAAGTGATTCGACATTAGTAAAGTGAGACCATGTGTTCTGGCTTTGGTCAACAAATTTTATAAAATGTGTTGTTAGATACATCCTTACTGGCATATTAACGTGAATAATATGATATGTTTTAAAGTGTTTAAATAGTTGAATATGTATTCACTTTCCTATTATGGCTGCAGAAACCTTGTGCTTTGCTGGAGAATTATACAAAACAAACATGTATAACAGCAGGAAGTGACAAGAGCAAAAGTTGTAAGTGCTTTAACGTGCCACAAACGAGAGAAGCAAGACCAGTGACATCATAAAATAAACAATGGCAGGCTGTAGAATGTGTGGTGGATATCAAGGTACCAGTATACATGACTAATAGCTTCATGCGAAAAAGAAAGTGAACACAAAATCCCACTGAAGATTGCATGTGAAGTGGTTGGTTGATTTGAGGGAATGGGACCAAACAGTGAGGTTATCAATCCAATTGGATTAGGGAAGGATGAGGAAGGAAGTCGGCTGTGCCCTTTCAGAGTAACCGTCCTGGCATTTGTCTGAAGTGGTTTAGGGAAATCACAGAAAACCTAAATCAGGATGACTGGATGCAGGTATGAACAGTCATCCTCCAGAATACAGGTCCAGTGTGCTAACCACTGTGCCACCTCGCTCGATCATGTGAAGTGCTAAAGCATGTTTGGGTAATGATAAAACTATGATGTCTTGCATAAGGCAGAATTATTCTCCAGTTTTAAATTATATCAGTTTAGATTATTGTACAATCAACAGCAAAAAACTGGGATACTTGAGACAAAATGACAGAAAAAATCAGACCATTCAACTAAAGCAGCATAAAAAAACGGTTCAGGATGTGACATCAGACAGAGGAAGTGGGTCATTGATTGAGGAATTGAGAGATATCTGATGCTCTCTCCATATTTACCTATGTGCCATGTGCTAAAGATTGCTTACTTTATGACACACATTATGGACCTGACTGAATGTTTGAATCACGACGACAGCATCTGGATACCAACAAATATGAGGCATAGAGGCTATAATAATTCTGAGAATTTGCTTGTAATTGCTCACTATCTTCCACTCAGGCTTAACTAAAAATGAAAGACCAATTTTACCAACTAGGGTTTTTTAAATTGCACATATTTGTCTTTTGCAGGTTGAGATGATAACTTCACATATTTCGAATGAAGATAAAAGCCACACAATATCTTTGTCCACAATAAGGACTCAGCATTCTGCTGTATCTTGGCAAAATGGTTAGAGGAATGGAGTACTAATCTTAAGGTGCAGAGTTCATAGCTACACATTTCCATTTTTTTATCATTTGTAGGAATTCACTAGAAAGAAAAGAATGGTGAAATTTTGGACATCATTTACCCAAACTACGAAATCGAATGTGAGAGTAACAAAGCGGCTAGCCATACTGTGTATTGGCTTGACTATAATTCAAATATTATTCTTCGAGTAGCTGTAGTTATGAAAGGTATTGGGGGAAAATATCCACCCACAACAACAGTTTTTGGAGAGCTATTTTCAAAAGGTATCATTACTCGCTCAGTGCCAGAAATGTTACAGGTTCATACAGCTATGCCAAATAGTTGTTACCCCTAAGCGTTTAGAAGAAGTGATTATATGTTCCCAATAAATTAACAATAGAATACTTCAATCAACAGTGAATGAGTAAAGATGTCTCAAGTACTTCTGTGCATCTAAACAGCCATTAAAGCTCTCATGAAGGTGCAGTTTTATCAAATTAGTAGCATAATCTTACTGGATCAGCTACTTGTCAGAAAATTAACTGTAATGTAAGAAGTTTGTTAGGGATCTCTACAAATAAATTAGTCCCACAATTCAAAGCTTTACAGAGGTGCTCAACTCAGATTTCGCATCTCAAGTAAAGTACAATTAATGAGCTTTCAGTTTGATATAGTCCATAAAGTACAAACCAGATGTCAAGGTAAAAGAATGAAAACTGTAAAAGTTGTGATTTGCTGTATCAGTGGTCTAGTTAAGCAAAATGTTGCATTGTGATACTCCATTATATACATGCTCATCTTCTGCCTCGTGTATGCTGAACTGTTATTTCACTTTACATTCTCATGACTAAAATGGCTGTGTACTATCCAGTGCTGTCTGGATGCTGTGGAAAAAGTGTGTAACATCATTCAGGTTTTTGTTATGTGTGGTTGATTTCTTAATTGCGAATTCTGGACGCTGTATATTGTGTGGGTGCTCTGTGTTTATTTACATACAAATTAACAGTAGACTAACTTCCCCTGAAAGAAAAAACGAGGAAGAAGATAGCGAGATGACATCGAATCGTGTGATGAACCATTGCGGCAACAATATCTTGGGACACAGAGCAGTGGAAAAACTTAGTAGATGCTTTTGAACGAATGGAAAGCACTAACTGTTAGTAATGAACATAGACAAACAAACAAACAAACAAACAACTATTGTAAGCTATCACTCATGTCCTGGGTTAAATATGAACCATTTACCTCCAGCTAACTGTATTATGCTCGTGGTGCTGTTTACATATTATTAGTAACTTTTAACACACTCGCATGTAAGTATTGCAGTTACATATTTTGTCCAAAAATTATTGCAGTCTCAAAATAATTGGAAAATTGTCACAATTGATTTCCCCCCCAACTTCGACCTCATGTAGCACCAAAAACGATGAATGGTGCACACCCTCATAATTTTAACATGTTGATGTTCAGAAAATATTGTGTGTTGCTTCCAAATATCTCCTTTGGACTACTATTACCTTTGGTTTATAAGCCTTCTTCAGTTTTGCCAAAACTGTCATAGAGCTCGCACAACAGTTTGTAGTTTCGCACTAAATGCCTCATAAAACCGTGAAGTTTTATACCTTGAACTCAAATTTTCGAGAGCTTTGGTTTATTCTATAAGAAATGCTTGTGCAAACTTTTATTCAGATTGCAGGTGGTCTGTTGGGGACCAAGGGTTTGATGTGGAATGACCCTGAAAGAATGATTTAGGTTCCCCTCTATACTCGTAAGGGATATACAGGGTGACACAGAAAAATGGGAACATTTCCACAATCCAATGAAACTAGAAGCGATGAAGGAAAGAAATTGCATTTATACTAATTGAAATCTTACAACTTTGCCATTTACGAAACATTGATGGCATTTATCATTTTTTTAAATTACATCCTTTGGATGGCGTCCTCCTGTACAAATACATTTGTGAAATCTGCTGTTGAGATTCCTCATGGATCGATGAAACATCTCAGCTGGGATACTGTGAATTGAATCCTGAATTCTCGGTTTTAACTCATCCAGGAGTCGAGTCATATAGACTTTGCTCTTGAGGTAGCCCCACAAGAAAAAATCACAAATGGATATACCTGGTGATCTAGGGGGCCAGGGAATGTTACTGAATCGTGAGATCACACGGTTGCCTAACAATTCTCGCACATATGCCATTAATTGCCGTGCAGTGTGGTGTGATGTCGCTCCATCCTTTTGATACCTGGCTTCTTGAACATTTGGTAACGTCACCATGTAATGATCGGCATTGACTGTTATTATGTTTCCCTGTTCATTTGCGGGCCACAACTTGTTTAGAAATTCATCGTCATTGTTAATTTTTATGATTTGTTGACATAATCCTCTTCATAACCGGTAATTGTTGCACAGTCTGTAGTTTGTATGGATGAAATTTTAAATCAAGATGACAAATTCGGCGATCACTCTCCTGGGACATACCAACCACTGCTGTGTGCTTACGAATTGAACACCATGGGCTCCGTACGACAGACTTGCATACAGCATCAGTGTTCAGTGGAGAATTCACACTTGTTGGTCATCCATTTGGTTTCTTCTTGAGGGCAGATCTAGTCTCTTCAAAGTTATTAATCTAACATTTTATCGCGTGTTTCAATGGAACTGCATAATGACATCCTAAATTATAAAAATATCAAAACTCCCTCTGCACTGCTACCAAACTATCATTGTTTTTATATAAAATTTTTATGGCTAACTCGTGTTTTTGTCTGTTCCACTGATCCGCGATTACTGAAATGGCAGACTATTTACTTGCTAACTGTCACGAACCCGCAGTGCTCCCATCTGCCCATGGCTGCCACTAATTTCAAACATTCCCATTATTCTGTCACACACATTACATACATAAGCAGTGTGCTAATTAGAGAGATGACAATAAATAATAAGGCATGCTAGAAGAGCGATGCAATCTGGTTCTCAGATATTATTCCTAAAAATTAACAACTAGATGGAGTAAAATTTAATGAGGTAATACCTCTTAATCAAGGAGGGCAATTGGTTGGGTTGGAGTATCTAGAAGGGCGGACCATGGGTGGCTTACAGCCTTTGTTTACCGTAGTCTGGTGGTGTGGGAAAACCCGCTTTGGTGGTGTGTTTGGCGACAAAGGAAGTGCCAAAACAGCTGGGGATGGAATGGTAATAAACCCATGTGGTACTTCTGGTGTCCACTGTGCTATTTACACCCCACTGTATGCAGTATTCAAAGTGCTGATACTGGGAGTACCAACCAGGCATCCGGTGTCAGGCTTTGTACACCTGCAGTCAATAGAAAGACCTCTAGGGAACACAGCTCAGGAAGACGGCATGGCAGTCAATAGAAAGACCTCTAGGGAACACAGCTCAGGAAGACGGCATGGAAAACTGCAGCAGCATTTCCCTCGTTAAATTGACCATGACAGAATACTTTACACTGAACATGAGGTAAGAATTCTGTTGTTGGCCTATATGCTGGTGAGGTGCAACAGATGACAATGCGAGCAATGTGGCAGTGTGCGGACAAGATGCTGAGAACATGGCTGAGAGGTGTTGCCTCATTAGAACTGATTGATCACTCAGGTTCAGCATTTGTCCATATGGAAACCATATAGCTCTCCCTCTGGAGGAATTGACCAGTGAGAGTGTCGATGGGCTGGTTTCCCATCTACGCAGCGCATGGTCTGCTGCTCCAGGTGGAGGCTATGGACGAAGTCGCCATACATTTCCCCGTTTAGAGAGGAAAACATCTTTGGTGAGAGGAGGGGCATGGGTAGCTCCTGTGCGTGGAGTTGGGAGTGTATGACATAGCATTGCTCCTCTAGTGTTGCTGATGCTTGCAGTAGGGTTGATGACACCTGTTGAGAGTGTCAGGTGTCTTTGGGGGCGGGATGCTGTCTGCGTTAGCGACTCGGACCAGTGGTAGAGGGGGAAACTCCACCTCGATGTTGCTGGTGTTCATTGCCTGGAGGGAGCTGTTGCATATAGACCAGCTTGAACCTGTGTGTGGAGATGGTTGTTGCAACCTGTTTAGACGAATGGAGAACGTCTTGTCCATGTGTCGCAACACAAAGTGCAGGCCCAAATACTGAGGATAGAGTGACGGCTGGCATGCATACACCCGAGGCATAATGTGTGCATGCTGTGAGGTCACAATCGATGTTGCTCACCATAATGTTGCTGAGGTGTCAGTCATAGCTGGGCCATAATGCCCTGGAGCTGCTGCATGAAACCTGCTGCACTATCAGGAAGAAACGAGGTCACTTCCAAAAAATTGCCAGGAATGGCGAGTGGCTGTCTGTATACCAGCTCAGGCGTAGGTGTTCGGAGGTGGGTTTTTTGTGTGATCTGCAGGCTTAGAAGTACCAAGGATAGGGCAGCAGACCATCCAGAAGAATAACATGTTAGGGCGGTCTTACGTGTGCAGGGGACTCCCTGCAGGTCCGGGGGTTAGTATAGGCTCGAGGTATTCCTGCCTGTCATAAGAGGCCACTAAAAGGAGTCTCAGCCATACGGAGAAGGACGCCTTACGTGGTGCATGAGCTATCCATAGTGCCCCTAGATTCGATCTCCTGAATCACTTGTCATGGCTTTGCATCTCCACCTGCGATTCAACTATTTGGGCGAGGACACTTTCTGGCATAAGTCATCTTCTTCAGTTGTTTCATGTCAGTTTTTGCCCCCATGACAATACTGGATTTCTCTGCGCCTAATACCTAGCACGGTAGCTAGTCTGTTGTGGTGGGGCCGTCATGTACCCATTTGGTGGTAGCCCCCTGACAATACAGGGATCGCACTGCTGATGCCTGAGCTGTAAAGTCCCTCTGTATGCCAAGGAGTAAATGCCTGTCTTCCTGGGTCATCAGGATTTCCAGCAATGGCCATCATGCCAGTTGGCATTTGATGTGGCTGGGTGGCACCCGTGGGGAGAGCCACTGATCGGAGTGGGTGGCATCAGGGTGGATGATCTGCAATGAAGTGGACTAAGTCATCTCTTGCTGGTGACCATACGGCACCAGCAGTCTGTAAGAAGGGCAAGATCGAATACAATGCCGACAGGTATGACCCTAAATCGTTTCCCTCCCTCGCTACACCATGGGAGGAACGTAGGACTACAAACAGAGATAGCCATATCGGTCTCGGTTTTTAGTTGGTAGCAGAACTGATGGGTACCCCTTTCTACCTACGAAACCTCAATTTTTTGTTGAGCGCCGTGAGGGAAAGTTTGAAGAAGTGACAGCACTGCCCAAGATGCGAAACAGCGCAGTCTTGATTCAGACAGCATCCCCAGCCCAATCCCGCCTGTGACAAGCTGGATGGTATTCCTGTTTCAGTCACTTCCCATAAAAGCCTCAACATGGTCCAGGAGATCATTTTCCATCGACCTCCTCTTGCAAGCTGATGATGAGCTCCGCGCCAATTTAGAACGGCTGGGTGTACATTTCATCCGGCGCGTTTACAGACCCAAAGGAAACAGGGTTGCTACCGCTGCCTTTGTCTTCGCCTTTGATGGTGATTCATTGCCTGAAAAGGTCAAGGTGATGGTTTACCGCTGTGACATTAAACCATATGTCCCTCCCACTATGCGGTGCTTTAAGTGCTGGAAGTTCAGGCACGTCTTCCCGCTGCACTTCCCAGCGTCACATGTTTAGACTGCGGACTTTCTCTGCACCCAGATACTCCATGTGCGCCACTTCGCACTTGCATCAACTATGGAGAGCACCACTCCCCCTGCTCACCAGGCTGCCGAGTACTGCAAACGGAGCAGAAAATCATGTAGTACAAGACCCTGGACTGGTTGACTTACACAGAGGCTGAACGCAAATTTGAAAGCTTACACCCCATTCGGTTGATGTTGACATAAGCTGCAGCTATGTTGCCATCGCCATCCCAAGTGCCGGTGGTTCCTCACTCTGTGCCAGGAACAGTGGGCCCTCCAGGCCACCAGAATACATCTGCCCTGTTGATGGTAGGGGGCAAATCTTCCTCCGTTGCTCCCAAAACACCTACTTGGGAGCAAGGTCCCCCCAAATGCAGGGACATCGATCCCATCCTCCCCTACTGGAGAAGCAACAGCCTCCTCCGTGCCTGAAGCTGCTTCGGAGAAATCTTCCCAGCCAGCCCCTTAAAGAGAAGCAAGAACGTAAGCAAAGTAAGTAGTAGTCTGCTAAGAAACAGCCCGCTATCTGAACAGCCTTTTCCAGATGTTAACACCTTGTTGCTACGAAAAGCGTATGACACCAACTGGCGACATCTTATCCTTGCCACAATATACAAATGGGGTCTCCGAGGCCTGCTCCCAATTTTTATCCAGAATTTCCTGTCACTTCGTATTTTCCATGTCCAAGTTGGTGCCTCCCATAGTTCCCCCCACATCCAGGAGAATGGGGTCTCGCAGGGCTCTGTATTGAATGTACCTCTATTTTTAGTGGCCATTAATGGTCTTGCAGCAGCTGTAGGGCCATCCATCTCGTCCTCTCTGTATGCAGATGACTTCTGAATTTCGTACTGCTCCATAAGTACTGGTGTTGCTGAGCGGTGCCTACAGGGAACCATCCACAAGGCACAGTCATGGGCTCTAGCCCACGGTTTCCAGTTTTCGGCCGCAAAGTCATGTGTTATGCAGTTCTGTAGGCATCATACCGTTCATCTGGAACCAGAACTTTACCTTACTGCGGATCCCCTGACTGTAGTGGAGACATATCAATTTTGAGGACTGGTTTTCAACACCCGATTGACTTAGCTACCTCACCTTCGTCAGCTTAAGTGGAAATGCTGGGAGCACCTCAATGCCATCAGCTGCCTGAGCAACACCAACTGGGATACATATCGCTCTACCCTGCTGCAGCTCTACAGAGCCATTGTTTAATCCCGCGTTGTCTATGGGAGTCTGGTTTATGGTTCGGAGGCGCCCTCAGCCTTGCATTTACTTGACCCAGTGCACCCCTGTGGTGTTCAATTAGCGACGGGAGCTTTTAGGGTGAGTCCAGTGACCATTTTCCTGGCGGAGGTTGGAGTCCCTCCATTGCAGGTCAGCTATGCACAACTGTTCGCCAGTTATGTTGCACACGCTTGTAGTTCTCCTGCGCATCTGAATTACCATCTCCTTTTCCCACCGACGGCAGTTCATCTCCTGCATCGGCAGCCCAGGTCAGGACTTAAAATTGCAGTTCACATCCGATCCCTTCTGTCTGAACTGGAGTCCTTGTCTTTATCACCTACACTTGAGGTTCATTCGAGTACACCTCCATGGTTTACACTTAGGCTGCGGCTTCGCCTGGACTTTTCACATGGCCCAAAGGACTCAGTTGACCCCGCGGCACTCTGCTGTCACTTCCTCTAGATTCTTGACATGTACCAAGGCCATGAAGTGGTTTATACTGATGACTCGATGGCCGATGGTCATGTCGGCTTCACTTAGGTCCACGGAGGACATATTGAAAAGCATTCCTTGCTTGATGACTGCAGTGTTTTCACTGCAGAGCTCATGGCTTTATCTCATGCTCTTGAGCTCATCCATTCATGCCAGTGTTTTGTGGGGGAAAGACAGCCACAGGGGAGTGAATGTGCCATCCAACCTTGGTGCACTGGCTCAGAACGCAGGACCGGGCCCAGTTGCTGCAGTCATGTTGGATTCCTGGCCAGACAAAGTGTTGCTTCACAAGGGTGGCATAAGTAGGGACACCGAGGTGTGCGAGGTTGGTCAAATGCTAGTTTTCGGAAGGCGGAAGGGAGGAAGGGGTGGCGGCAATCATTGGAATCATCAAGTTGTGAAGGATCCACAAGGACATCACGCCAGGTCTTACGGTCGGAGCTGCTCATGGATCTTAGATGGAGGTTGAGGCCAGAATTTGCATTTGGAAGGGTGTGGACTATGTTCAGGTCCCTATTTGAGCAGTGGCCAGTGCATTGTAGATCTTAGATGGAGGTTGAGGCCAGAATCTGCATTTGGAAGGGTGTGGACTGTGTCCAGGTCCCCATTTGAGCAGTGGCCAGTGCATTGTAGTCCAAGGGTGGGGTGATGACACAGAAGCAGCTAAGGCAATGTGCCACAATCTTATCGATGCCATCAATGTACTGGATGTCAGTAGTAAATTGTGGATTATACTCTTATCAAGGTGAGATTTGAGATCTGGACTATGTCGTTCCTGCAAAAACCAGAGGCGAGGGGCAGTGGTCTGTGAAGATTGTAAAGATACGTCCCTTGACTGAAGATTGGAAATAGTGGATGGCTTCATGGACTGCAACCAGCTCATGGTTATATGCGTCTCACCGGTGTTGTGTATCAGAGCTTGGACGGAAAGAAGGCAAGTTGTTGCCAGATGTCTGCTTGTTGTAGGATGGCCCCGATAACCATCAGATTCGCATCCACTACTAATGCAAGGGAGGCCATTAGAGTGGGGATGGGGCAAACAGGCTGTATTGGCTAGGTCCTGTTTCGTTTTTCTGAAGTTCTCGATTGTGGTTTGGACCCAAGGGAACCAGCTTGTTGCCTTTGTTCTTATCGCCATGGGGTACTGTAGTAAGGGACTCCAGGATGACTGCAGCACCCTCAAGAGGGCGACAGAAAAATTGACCGTGGCAATGAAACACCAGAGGCCGTTGAAGGCAGTAAAGCGTGCTCCTACTGCCTGAAATGTCTCCGGGAGGGTGCAGGAGCCAGCAGCATAGACAGTGTCTGAGGAAATCGACTGCATTCCCCCTCAAAATGCATTTTGTCATGTAGAGAATCACTCCAGCTTTCTTTAGGCAGAAAAAGAAATTTCAAATAGGTGTTGATGGTTGTGAGTAGAGTCCCAAAGCGTGTATCATCTAGGTAGGCGGTACACCCCGCTACGTCCCAGAGGATGTTGCCTAAAAATTGCTGCCTTGTTTATGTGGCATTGCGGAGACCAAATTCCATGAATGCCCTCTCGAACTGGCTGAAAGGTGTGATTATGGCTGTCTTCTCACTGTTGTCTGGGGCAAGTGGAATTTGTGTGTAGTCTTTAGTGCAATCTATCTTACTAAAGATAGTAGCTCCCAAAATGGCGTCATTGTAGGTGCAGATGAGTCGGACGGGATAGTGGTCTGGGATGGTGTGGGTGTTGAGTTTATGGTAATCACCACAAGGGTACCAGTAAACTTTTTTGAGGCGAATGACCAGTTGAAGCACAGGGGCTTTTGAATGTCGAAATATGCTAGCAGTGAGCAGCTCTGAGAACTCCTTTCATGTGATTTTGCACTGGGGGCGGGGGCATGGCAGAAGAAAACCATGGGGCCCAGTAGTGGTGAAGCAATGCATTATGTCGTGCTGAACATTCTGGGGGTGCAGGGTGGAATTCTGCAAGGAGCTGAGCATATGGGCCAGCTATTTCACAGTGAAAAATGTGGCGGGGTGGGAGCTGTCACGGACGGTCCCAGCAGAGGTGCTGTCACTTAAATGGTGTTTCACTGTATCAGTCAGTAGAGTGTAATGGCTGAGGAAGTCAGCACCCAGAACGTGGTTGATAATGGCCACAACTGTGGAGGTCAGCAGAAGTTGTCGCTGGAAGCATAGATCGAATGAGCAGATATGCGCCCCGTAAGTAGGGGTGGCTGAGTTATTGGCAGTGGTGATGACGTGCTGAAAGGGCAGGCCGGGATTTAGGAATAGTTCGTAGGGAATATGGAAAAGACAAAGCCGGTATTGATGTGGCAGTGGACACAGGGACTAGCACCACTAAGTTCCCATACAAATAGACACTGTGATGTGATAGCAACTGAATCTGCCTACTGCCAGTGGTTCCTGGTATTTGGTGACCAGGACCACTGAGGTTTGCAGTTGGTCACACTCTCAGCAAATCCTCTGGTGGTACCAGGAAGCTGTGCCTCGTTCATGGTGCTTGTGATTGTCAGGTGAGTGGTTAGAATCGCACCAGCAGGGGCAGCTCTTATCGCCTGGGCCAGCATCATGCATGCGAGGGCAGTGCGCACCTGGCAGTGTGTGCTTGAGGTGTAGGCGGGCAACGCTGGTTGTAAATGCGTCCATCTTGGAGCTCATGCACATTAGAATCAGGTACACATTGCGGCATCGGTACTGGGGAGAGGGTCATCGGTGGCAAGTGGCGCGATTGTCTTCACACACTCGGTAACTTGGGCTGGGTGAATAACTGGCCAGAGCCTTGGATTGGTAGCTGGCATTCCACGTTGCAGCCACAACAGGTAAGGAATTCAGGATTTTGAACAGTTTATCGGCCAAGATTGTTGCGTTGCCTAGCAATAAATGGGCATGTGAAGCCAGGGCAACCTGTATGAGGGTGGGAAGGGAGTGTTGTGGTTCGGCGAGTGCGCGGATATGATCCACCAACAGGGATGGGCATGTGTCGTTGCACCATTTGGTTGATAACAAATGACCTGCTCATTGCAGACTCAAGTCTGTGAAGCTGGATATGATGCTTTCTTTTAGTTTAGTGTAGCTGCCGGAGGGGCTGGGTGTGAAATAACATCCCACACTTGGGCAGTGGTGGTCAGGTCGAGGTGGCCAACAACAATCCTGAATCCCATTTACTTGTGATAGAGCAACCTGCAAAAATTGCCTCGATGGAAACAAACCACAGGCGTTGGTCTCGCTGATTGGAGGAGGCCAAGTGAGCAGTAGTGCGACCAGGGGTGTGTCTGCAGACTCGGCTTGTCCTAGGCGCGTTGCTATTGATGAGCTGAGTTGAGCAGTTCTGTCATGCCGACAAGTGTGTGTGGAGTTCAGACATCTCCAAAGTTCTGGGGCGGTAGGGGTAATGAGGGCTGCTGGCTAGAGAGCCTGTTGGGCATGAGCACTGTAGGGGTGGGAATGTGTGACAGTGAGATTGTGGCGTGACAGTGCAGGCAGTGTGTTGCAGTATGCGAGGTGGTGCTGGCAAGCAGTATTGCAGAGGAGGTTGGCAGGTTACGCACAGTGTGGACCAAGCAATAGTCTTCACTGTGTGCAATAGGAAGGAGTGTTTAGCACGCCACACGGTAACACTCCGGCTTGTCCAGGTGCGCCTGCAGCTGCGGGTGGGATTCGGAGGGGCATTTGGCATGCATGGGGTGACAGTGTATGGGGAGGAGTGTGGGGAGGGGTGCAGGAGGGTAGTGGTCATCTTGCGAAGGAAGGACTTGCATGGAGGGTTGTTTGAGGGGAGCGGTGATGCGTGCAGAGGGGTTGCATGTGTGGAAGGGGTGGAGCAGGTGGGGCAGATGGGGGTGGGAGCAGTATGCGTTTGGCCAACCTAATGGAAACTGATTTCGCGACCACAAGGACTGTGCTAATCAGAATAATAAAAAAGAAAAACTAGCTAGTTTTGGTAATGAAACTCAGTGCTTTGGTTCAGAGGATGTCATCGGTGAAGGAACAATTTAGTTTCCCTTCTATACTTGCAAGGTGAATACATACTTAAGTGGTGCACTAATTAAGAGAGATGACAATAAATAATGGGGTATGTTGGAGGAGCTGCATGAGATAGTTCTGAGATATTATTCCTAAAAGCTAACTACTACAGTATAATTTAATAAGTTAATATCTCTTAATCAAGGAGGGCCCTCGGTTTGGGGGGGGGAGTCTCTAGGAGGCCAGACTAGGAATGGCTTACAGCCTTTGCTCAGCGTGGGAAAACCTGCTTCAGTGGCGCATTTGGCAGCAAAGTGGGTGCCAAAACAGCTGTGGTGGAATGGTAATAAACCTACCTGTTACTCCTGGTGTGCACTGCACTATTTACACCACACTGTAAGCAGCATTCCAAGTGCTGACACTGAGAGAAGAAACCAGGCATCTGGCATCAGGCTTTCACTACCTGTAGTCAATAGAAGCACCTCGAGGAACAAAGCTTGGGAAGGCGGCGTGGAAAAATGCGGTAGCACTACTCTTGTTAAAAGAACCGCGACAAAACACCAATACTAAAAATGGATAAAGAATTCTGCTGTTCGCCCATACCCCAGCAAAGTGCAGCAGACAACATGAGCTCTGTCGAGAGCATGGCCGAGAGGTGTTGCCTCGTCGACGCAGGAGTAGACTGCTTGAGCAAAGATTCGGCATGCATGCATGGTGTCCAGAAACCGTGGCCGTCTAAGCTGTCTTTCTGGGAGAAGGGACCAGTGAGGGTGTAGGAGGTGCTTCATATTCTTGAGAATAAAAAACCCTTGTTTCACAAAGCTCCTAGCATCCAGCGCACGTTGGACTATCGATTACTCTTATGAGTTTGCAACGCATCCTTGTTGGTTTTTGAACACACTCTGTAAATTGATTTCTGAATGAATCATAAGTTAATTTTTGAATGCGTGCATAGTCTACGTGATGCCTGTCAGGGGAGTCCTCGTCGCAACTAGAAATAAACTTTCCTGCAGGCAAAAGGGGACGGGTTATACGAGCTGAGCGGAGTAAAGCCGAACCACAGTCTGATTATGTGGTTGACTGGATTTGCGAATGATCAGCATTGTTATAATTACTATTGAAATCCATAGATTCAGACTACCAGAGTGGAAATAAACGACTGACAGGAATAACGGGCAAGATAGATTACTTATTATCTTCTCAGTGTATCCAAGAAAATGAAATTTTGTCAGAAAATTTTTGGCCAGGCCGATACGTTAGTAAGGGTCAGTTGTACAGTCCCCGTCTAGCAGCCACATAACTTCTATTCTGGAAGTAGCGCGGAAAGTGGTTTGTATGAACATAACAACGCCTAACCAGAGAATAATCAGGGATAACTAAACCGGTGATTCTGGCAGGGTTAGTGAAGTTAACCGGCAAATAAATTTTGACAAAGGCAGGAATAGTTTCAGAATTAGTCATGACAAGATTGTTTGTTAGAACTAGGAAGGAGAAGAAACGGGGACATCACACCAATTAAGGAAGAACATGATGATTCCAAATTTATATAAAAATCTTGTACTACTACTTTTCGATCTCATGCTCGAGAAACTGGAGCGTATGAATGAAATGTGAAACTATTTCCTAACATTAAGCTATTTGCTTGTAATAGGCCTAATAGGCATTGTATGTTGGTCTTGGTGAATTATATTCTGTCGTGTTATAAGAATGACCATTTGTGCCAAAACAGTCTCATTTATTTGGTATGTGCTACAATTTCTGCAATGTTAGAAAGGCCTATTTTGTTTATGTACCAGACAATGACAAAATAGACGTAATCAGACCGAGAAGCCACACCAGTCTTTGGTACTTTTTGTATTAACAACTTACGCAGTATTAGACAACGATATTTCGATTTTTCATGTAGCCAAACGTTTGACGAACTTTGATGAGGTAACAGATTCTTTCGCAAAAAGGAAAGCATGCCATGTAAAGCTGTAGCAAGATTAGAGAGCAAACAATGCTAGGAGCTAAGGATTGAAGAAATGTGTACTGTCTTGCTTGTCTGTTGTCTTTACTGGTTTATGTATCCTATGTGTAATTTTATATCACCCAAAACAGAAAGTTATTAGCTAACTGGCAATAAAGAGTGCAAATTTTCTGAAGAGTTCTTGTTCTCCCGGTTACAAATAATCCCATCTAGTATTAATTGCTAGTTTAAAAAAAAAAAAAAAAAAAAAAAAAAAATGAGGGGCAGGATGTCAAACCGTGCGACTGGGAGCAGGAGAGGTACCACAGGACATTTTAATTTCCACTGTCCTTAACATAGTTTGATGGCATCCAGTACAAAATATACACGTTTCAATTCCACGGAGCGAAATACAGTGACGTGCGATAGAAGAATGCTGCATGAAGAGGGGTGGCACTGCACTCTGGCACACTTACGACCAAATAACATGTCTTACATTTCCTCGAACATATATGTTTTATGTATCAGACTCTTCAGAAAGATGTGCGCTACAAAATGAACATATTTAAAATTTTGATGTCGTATCTCAAATGCTCGAGGGGCAGGGGGGTGGGGCGCTACTATCTTAGTATTGCCCCGGTTTGGAAATATTGTAGATCCGACGCTGATGCGCAGAGCAGTCTGAGTTACATTGGGCAAGTGTGTAGTCTCCACGTGACCCGTGTTTACATTTAGTGATTTTGCTGTTTCCTCTTCGTTTACTGCTCTCACGCCAAATGAAAACAAAATGGATTTCTGTGGCCAGGAGCTATCAAGTGAATTAAAATACAGTCATGTAATTACAGAACGCTAATACACGTTATTAGTTCGATATTTTATTTTATTTCCACTTTTCTGACAGTCATGCATTAATCGCCTTGTAGAGCAATGAAGTTAGTTTTGTCGGTTTGCTGCAGAAATTTGACTTTTATCAACTTTTTACGCTGAGGCAGTCAATATATTCGAAACGAAATGTTTGATTCCTCACTATTGGAAAATTTCAACTGTTCGCTGCATTTCAGGTGCACTTTTTCATCTTCTAGCACGTATGGCATTATGTCACAATAAAGAATCAAAAATTAGTTAATACAGTACTGGTACTCAAAGAAAATTTACATCCCGAAACCCACACTGAAAAGCTTAATATCAGGTCGAGGCCTACTTCATTGGGAATCTAGATATACGAATGTGCTCTTTAAGTATGCACTGTAAATGTCCCATTTTAGTATGGTTCACGAAATTCCGATGCTCTTGGAGTATCCTCTGATGTTTCTTTTCTTTTATGACATAATGTAAGATCTTTTAATGTTTTACACGTACGAACATACGGGCTTCCTGCGTCGTAGCAGCTGCCAAAGCACTGTGACGCCAGTTATCTGGCGCTCTCTGACGACTACTGAAACGAACCTAATTCTAACAGGTCGCGGGAAAATATTGCGAATGGTCGTTTGAAAAGCGTTACTTTCAAAGTAAATTTCCTTTTTCGCAAGTTGAACTATGTGTGAGAATGTACGATGAATTTCTTAAATCACAGAGCGTTTGATGACGAGCCATTTAGAAGTATTTCCAGCCCAGAAGATCAGACATTCATATCATCATTATGAGCAAATTGATGTAGTGCTACGGGGAGCTGTCTCTCCTCTGCGGTAGCTAATTTATTTGTGGAAAGCTTTGAGGACAGGTCACTGGACTTGTCTAAAATTTGTAATGGCACATTTGTGTGATATACCTTAAAGTGTAACAAGCACAAAAAATATCAACATTATATGTGAAAGCTTTACGTTTCTTGTAGCAACACTATGTACATTAATTTAAAACATTAACTTTTCCTGTATGTGTATCCACGCTACTTAACAGTGATGTTGCTATTAGCTGACTACATCACGTGTCCTGCGGTCTGAATATCCGCTGTCATCGGCTGGCGGGATCACGTGATATGAGCTACGAGTGGCTTACAAAAGTGCATCGCAGTCTCGATTACATGGTTCGGAAAGTAGCATGTGGTGTTCGGTGGAATTCGAATTTATACTTTCGTAATACGAAATATGCGTGCATGTTGCTGCACAACAAAAATCTTTCCAAAAGGGGTTTTCTTCCCTGAGTTTCGTTTTTTAAAGTGCCGGGAAATTCTACGCCGTGTATAAAAACATAACCATTCAAAGGATTGATAAGTTTTACAGTTCCGAGGGAATATATACTGTCACTTAATAACACGGAAAAAGTATGTTTTCATCCGGGAGAAAGTGAATTTTTAACCGGGAAATCCGGGAATTTTTTTTCCTTGTCCACATATACACCCTGTTGTGGCAAGCCTGTTGATTGTTAAGCAGCTCTATGAATTATGTGCAAAACAATTTTGCAGGCATCAGTGGTCAATATTTATTTGGGTTCACAAGCTAGCCCAGTATAAATAAGGCACTTGAACAACTAAAAGCCAAGTACAACATGTAAAGAAAACCTGTAAAACTTCTAAAGAAAACCTATATGTCTTCAAGGGAAAGGAATCGAGGGAGATGTGACTAATGCACAAAAATTTGCACTGCACTAGCAACTGAAGTTAACCTTAAACCAAAATTTCACAGGGTGATGGCAGCTCATAACACTGTGTTCCTTTTAGTAATTCTGGGTGCAGTTTGAGGTAACAAATGAGGAAACTGATGCTGCTGCTTTCCAAATTGTAAAATGCAGATTCCTCTTCATCAGGCTCCTGGTATAATGTGTAAAATTTCCCTTCTGTACCACAATATTTTTTTGGATCCACGCACTTTCTGTGTGGTGTTTTGCACTTCTGTATCCCCTATCTGATATACAAGCCTTTTGAGTCCGATAAATGTCACTTTCTTACAAATTTGGACTCCAGCATCCACACACATAAGCTACCACGTTGTGTATGCGCACTTCGTGCATAAAACAGTTGAAAATCATTTTGTGAAGATTGCAATTCCCGCAAAAAGAACAGTCAAGAACAGCAATGTGAGTTGAGATCACATGACTTGAATTGACTTGACGTGCCGTGACGTGACGAACAGTGTGAATTCGCCCTGAATGTGATGGTGCCGTGAAGGACAGTATGAATTGACCTATCACGGGCTTGTGTCTCCGTGTATGAAATATTGAAACTGAAATTTTTTTTTTAAAATCCGATTCACAGTAACACTCCTGCGGTATATTGGACTGCTATTTTCAAGTATTTATCTCTTCTTATGTTCATTCTTTAGTTCTTGATTTAACTTTTGTATATGCTACTCAAGGTTATCAACATATTTGTTAATGTCATTTTGCTCTTACTATAACTGAGAAAGTTATTATTTCTGTGAGATACGGTAGTACATGGTACTGATTATACGTATCCAATATCACATTTAGTACAAGGTAGTGCCTGTATTGCACTCTTTTGTAGGAAAGCATTAATCTGAAGAGATGATAAATTTTTGAAGAAATTTTGCTTAAATGAATACATATATGTATTTGTTTCCAGAACTGCTACTACCTCAGCTCTTGCAAGATGGAGGCTGTAAGACTGACCAGCTTGTTCCTCTGCAAGTGCCAATAACACCAGTGCTTTTAAAGAATGATAAAGTTGACTTAATAGCTGATGAAGACACCAGTTCAAAGAAAAAGCAAAATAAATCAAGTCAAGGGGCCATGGAAGACCCTTTTTCGTATGTCACTGAAATGAAATTGGAAATGACACCACAACAGACTCCATCTGGCAGTGGAGGTGCACGTGTAAGTGAAAGAGGCCGTGGAAGAGGTCGCGGAACTACAATTAGGGAATCACAAAAGAGACAAACGCAATCAAGGAGTGAAATTAGTGACAAACAAGAAGTAAGCCCAAGTCTGCGGAGGCGTGGCCCCTCACCTTCGCTCACAACTACTCCTTCAGGTCGTACTATGTCAGTGCCTACAAAACAACGCAGTTACGCAACTGTTGCAAGAAAACTTGCTGATAACAATGAAAGTGTTGCCAAATCCCCAGCTGTTTCTACAAATGGTTCGCCTTCTGAATCAAACACTCAGGAGCAATAATATTGAAATATAGGTACAGGCTTGCAACAAGCGTGTGTGTATCTGTGTGTATTTGTGAAAACAGTGATATAAACAAACGATTATCATGTGTAAGTTACCATTCAAAAGTTTGGTGCACTTTAGAAACATAAATTTACACAAACTTAAAGAAGAAGTGCTACCAGAAAGTGTACTGATCAGTCATTTTTATATGGAGCATTATAATTTTGATGTAATTAAAAGAGTTTAACTCAGGTTTTACGTTTGCACTGCATCTTTATTCCCCTGGTGTGTGTGTGTGTGTGTGTGTGTGTGTGTGTGTGTGTGTGTGTGTGTGTGTGTGTGTGTGAGAGAGAGAGAGAGAGAGAGAGAGAGAGAGAGAGAGAGAGAGAGAGAGAATATTTAGGCACCTATACATTTAAGAAATGATTTGATGATCGATTCGCAGCAGTATTTGACAACTTCTTCTTTTGAGACATTTTTTTCTATCATGAGAGAGACTGTTTTCAATAGCAATATCAGTACTCCCTCAATTTTGTAAACAGATGTATGGAATCTTTGAAATTATCACGAGAAAGACTGTGGCTTCAATAAAGGAACCATTGGCTAATGCTGGTAAGAAATGTATTTTTTAAGTTCCTCTTTCATTGTTGCATTAAAACATTAACGTGGAAAACAGACAACTTTATGTACCATATGTTCATGCATTTTTATTTAGTTTAGTTTTGGAATATAAAATGGTTGAAAAGTGAGGTGTAGAATGCCAGTACTCAGTTTAGGATATGATAATCTGTTAATGAATATTTACATATCCCACCATTTTGGCAACAAGTACTCAGCGAAATCATTTCCTCAATTTGATGTGCTTGATTAGTACCTTGTGCTGGTGCTAGTTGAAGTTGTGGAATATGTGACAGCCCAAGCAAAACCATTCTAGAATGAGATTTTCACTCTGCAGCGGAGTGTGCGCCGATATGAAACTTCCTGGCAGATTAAAACTGTGCCGGACCGAGACTCGAACTCGAACTTTGCCTTTCGCGGGCAAGTGCTCTACCAACTGAGCTACTCAAGCACGACTCACGCCTCGGCCTCAAAGCTCTACTTCTGCCAGTACCTCGTCTCCTACCTTCCAAACTTCACAGCTTCTCTCCTGTGGACCTCGCGAAAGGCAAAGGTCCCGAGTTCGAGTCTCAGTCCGACACACAGTTTTAATTTGCCAGGAAGTTTCAAAACTATTCTACATTGCACAGGAACACTGCTGTAGGTCCAGATTCTGATCGAGGCATCAAATATGTCCAGTTGACTTGTGTAATTGTTATTGTTATGGTCGTCACTGTAAAAACTGTTTGATTATAGCTCCCCATGCTAGTACATCCTGTGCAAGCATATTTATCTGTGTATCTACATTGACTGGTCCCTTCTTTATTGAAGTTGTACCATAAATTTGTTTTTTCCCCTCAATTCGATCTACTATCTACCCAACTAATTTTCAGTATTCTTCTGTAGCACCCCATTTCAAAAGCTTCTACTCTGTTCTTGTCTGCATTTTGCTCTGTTCTTGTCCACATTTCCCTTCCATTCAAGGCTACACTCCGTACAAAAACCTTCAGAAAACACTTGCTAACACCTAAATTTATATTTGATGTTAACAAATTTCACTTTATGAGAAACATTTTCACGTTGTTGCCAGTCATCTCTACTTCAATCATCAACAGTTATTTTGCTGTTCAAATAGCAAAAGCTGACTGCTTTTAGTGCCTTATTTCCTGATGTACTGCAGCCTCGGCTGATTTAGACTACATTCCATGACCCTAGTATCACTTTTCTTGCTATTCAACTTGTAACCACTTTTTGGGGCATTTTCCATTCTTTTTGCCCTTCTTTGACCCAGCTTCTAAGAAAAGTTGAAGTGTCAATACAGCCTCATGTGTTCTCCCCATTTCTGTGGAACCCCAAACTGATTCATCTCCAAGGTTTGTCCCTACCAGTTTGTCCATTCTGCTGTAGATAATTGATGTCAGTATCTTGCTACCATGACTTACTAAGCTGATGGTCCAATAACATACACACCTGTCTGCACCTGCTTTCTTTGGAATAGAATTACACATAATTCATTAGTCTGAGAGTATTTCACCTGTTTGATACTTCTTACTTAAGTTTTCCACACATCATTTGAAAGGTTCTTTTATCGAAATAATGCGGGACGGTTCAGTTTACACGATGTGTATGAAAGATTACTAGTCATGCTCATGTAATCGTACATAAAAAATAGTGTGTGTGTGGGTGGGTGTTTTTTATGTACTAAGAGTTTTCAAATAATTGCTCCATGGTGTAGAATGAGTTGCCTAGTGAAATGATATTAAGTTAGATTTAAAACTTGATTTGGTGTGCATTGAACTCCTTTCTGAGACTCTGCAAGCTTTAGTAATGGTCAATAAATGTCATTTTTTCCTCTAGTATAGAAGTTATGGACATCACTTTTCTTCTCAAAGTGTGATGGAATATTTATAACATATCATAATTGAATACATGCATTGTGATGATGCAGTTAAAATGCCTAATGAAAGGGTTCAATGGATGGTGAATTGGCAAAATTTATTTTTCTTAAAGTAGATTACTTCTAAACACACTACTTATTTTCATTCTCTTAAATGTACTTGAAATTATCATCAGCTTGATTAAATAACAATGAGCGTTTATTACATGAACTTGTTCAACATACTGTAATTTCCATTGCAATTCTAAAACAAACTTGGTGCTTTTTGTACGAGTTAAATCATATATGTATTCTTACGTAAAGGTTTCTTTGACAGTCTTCAGCCTTTTTTTCAAAATCCTCCTTATGATGTCCACATGGAATTGGAAGCTCTGAGCCAAACTGCTGTGGCTAACTTCAAATCCCATACACCAGCGATGTACCACCTCAAACAGATATTAATAAACACAGACTAACTGTATACAAAATGTGGACCTGTACGCATATACATTTACCAATAAACTGCATGGCTCCTCATTTATATAAGACATTGAGAGTGCAGAAAACTTGGCATTTCCCATCTCATATAAATGAATAAGCGTGTTACTATCTCTCAAATAATTCTATCTTGAACATACAAATACAATGAACCTGAAATTTATTTCCTTAAAAATCCTTTTGCTTAAACTTTATTGTTAATTATATTTGCTTCTAATAGTTTAAAGTACTTAAGGTAAGTGAATAAATTTTGTATCATTTGTTACTATTTTTCATCATTACATCTTAATTTCCTTTTCGAAATTAAATAACCGTATAGGTTTCTGTAAAAGAATGAAGTCAATTAAATTACTTGGGATGGAAATCGGCTGGTGGAATGTACACGTACAAGATAACAAATGGTTAAAATTTCAGAAAAATTTGACGATTTATTCAAGAGAAAGAGTTTCACAAATCGAGAAAGTACTAATGTTTGGGTCCATCTCTGGCCCTTATGTAAGCAATTATTCAGCTTGGCATTGATTGATAGAGTTGTTGGGCATCCTCATGAGGTATGCTATGCCATATTCTATCCAATTGTGTGTTAGGTTACCAAAATTACAAGCTAGTTGAAGAGCCCTACCCATAACACCCCAAACATTCTCAATTGGGGAGAGATCCAGTGACCTTACTGGCCAGCGTAGGGTTTGGAAAGCTCAAAGCCAGGCAGTAGAAACTCTTGATGTGTGCAGACATGCATCATCTTACTGAATTGTAAGCCCGGGTGGCTTTTTATGAAGGACAATAAAACAGGGTGTAGGGTGTAGAATATTGTTGATGCAATGCTAATGGTGATGCATGCGACAGTCAAAGGGGTCCTGCTATGAAATGAAATGAAATGGCATCCCAGACATCACTCCTAGTTGTCTGGCCTTATGGTGGGTGACAGTTTGGTATCCCACTGCTGTCCAGGGTGTCTCCAGATGTCTTTGCTGTTCATCAGGGCCTGGAATCTCATTGATAGGAAAGGAATTATCTTCAGTGATGAGTCATGCTTCAAACTACACCCATCGAAGACATGTCTGGAAATGCCCCAGACAACAGTGGTATACCAGCCTAACTGTAACATACCATACGGCCCGACAACCAGGAGTGAGGATCTGGGTAGCCATTTTATTTCTTAGCAGGATCGCTTTTGTTGCCTCTACAGCACCCTTAGAGCACAGTTCTTGGTCAACAATATTCTAGGCCCTGTTTTGTTGCCCTTCATGGCAAGCTATTCTGGAACTAAATTTCCATAAAATAATGCCCGTGTGCACATGGTGCAAGTTTCTACTCCTTGTCTTCTTTCTTGCCAAACCGCACTTTGGCCAGCAAAGTTGACAGATTTCTCCCCATTTCAGAACTTCAGGAGCATTAGAGACAGGGCCCTCCAACCAATTCAGTATTTTGATGATCTAATGTGCCAATTGTACAGAATTTGGCACACTATCCCTCTGGAGGGCATCTAACAAATATAAATCTGTTCATCAGTGCCAAGAGGAAAAACTACTTGCCTCAATGCCAGAGGTGGACCAACATGTTACTGACTTGCTTACTTCGTAAAGCTCTTTCTCTTGATTATATTGGATGATTGATCCATTTGGTTGATAGTAAATGTAAGTCACATGTAAAGATTTCCATCCCACTCAGCTAATTCCTTCATGAGGTGTCTTTCTTTTTCTTGTCTTACAGTGTATATTCATTAATTTAGTACTACTCCTGTTTTATCATTAAATATAACACTATTGTAAATGAATTCTTCTGATGTATTAGGCACATTAGTATTATTGTAATCTCTTACTTTTTATAAGTGCACAATCTGTAGGCCTATCATCAGGCCACAAGGTTTATAGGTATTATCCGTGATGTAATATATGTACAGGGAAAATGAGAAGATAATTTTTAAAAACTTACAAGGACTGATGAAGCAAGAAAATTTTGTTGACAATCTATAATTACATTGTATCAAGATATACAGGAAAGCTAAGATATGAAGATGAAGATTTTTGATCTTCCTGTATTTTCAGTTATGTCTTATGTTCTTGCACAAGCTGTAAGTTCTGAATAATTGAAAGCAAAATTTGTATGTCTTATCGAAGTATACTTCAAGAAAGTTTGGAATACCGTGTTTCTGATTTATTTAAAAACCAGTGTGCATATATTAAACAGTGACGACAGAAGAGAAGATAGCATAGCTAAAAAGTGAGATTACCTTTCATTAGAACTGCACTTGGCATAAAATCATTACTAGAACAGCAGCAAACTCTGCCACCTCCTTTGCTGGACGTAGGTTATGTTCCTCATTATGCAACATTTAAATTTCCACAGTTATCTTTTATTTCTTTTGAATATTAATCTAACCTGTGACAGAAGCTGTTTCTTTCCATTTATACATAATAATATAAATATTTCACTGGCAACTTCGCATGGAGTACATCGATAATGGATAATTTTATACGTGTAAATAATTGTAAAATATTTGATTGTTCATACAACAATGAATGTAATTTGTTTTTCTGCTTACATATCATGTGAGAAATTTATTATATGGAGTAAAAGAAAGAAAGGAAAAAGAATGCAAAGAAAAGGGAGATAAAATTAGTAAGGATTTTTTACAAAACAGACATATGGTTCACTAGTAAGCAGCATGGCCAACTCATTTTCAACCATATCCCTATGGCATGAGTGGACCCTGTGTTCACCTTGAAAGTGCCTATGGACGCAAAAAATTCCTGAGAAATACATAGGAACAATTTGCCAATGTACTTAGATGTGCAGTAGAATTTTTATATATTATATCGCACTTTCAGGTACTGTTGCACAACAAACAGACAAGAAAGACGAGTCTTACGGATAGATATGTGCTGTAACATTGAAAATGCATATTTGCGGAATAAGCAAGTGTAAATATAAAATACATCAAATGTGCCTCAGTAGCTTAGGAAACTGTGAAATCGAGATTGCAGTACGATGTGCTTTCGCTACACACCCTGGGACCAGGGCACATGATCTCCTCAGCCAATCGGGACACTGAATAAGGGCATATTACACATTATGTAGTCAGCCAATCGTATCACCACATTTTCAATGCAGGAACACACACATGACGAAAAAATTTTAAGCCTGAAACATGAATAAAGTAGATATTCCAGTGATGTAACACACCTGTAACGTTGAGGAAACTGAAAGCACCAGTTTCCCCAAAAGGCATGAAATTGTAGCCAGTAGTTGTGCTTGCAACATTCTTAGAAAGAGTTATTGCATTACACGTCTGTTGGCCGGGTGACATTTACCCCCTTCAGCAAAAAGGTGATATAATATTTCTTCCTGGTGGTGGGCTTGATACTCGGTGAGGTAACGCCCCGCCTCCCCTTCACCTCCCCCACCCCCCCTCCCAATGTGTGGTCTTTCCCCCAAACTGTGGGATGGCATCTATGAGATCCCACCACATTCTGTCCATGTACGGAATGATCTTACGTGCCTATGAAGTTTAGACTATCGGTCACATTATGGTGCTGAAAGCCTTCAGTATATAGTGTTGTATGAACTGTAGCAGTCACTAACAATCATCGTACCACAGAGGAACTTACCTTTTATTATTCTGAACATCACTTCCTTGGTCCGAAACTCAACAAGCTCAAGTAACATTATTTTCAACCCTTACTGAGTTCCAGCAAACACCCATCCTTTGTTGTGTTTTCTTTTTCGCAAATTTCCCGTTGTCAGTTCATAAGCAAACTGTTGCAATCCAATCTAACAAAGACCTTTGGCTATGCTACATATCGATCTGTCACAACAAAAAGGTTTTTTGCTTTCACATTCATTGGCTTTGCCAACTTGCAACCAAAATGTACCATTCCCACCCAGCGTAGACCTCTGGCTATGCTACAGATTGGACTGTTGTCCCAACCAGATTTTTTCTGCCAGTTCAAGTTGTGCTCTTATGGCACAGCATAACAGCACCATAGGAAACTGCGAGATATTTGGAAGATACCACCAAAAACATCGTAACTATACTCCTGGAAATCGCGACCTATTAGCTGAGTGTCTGTAACAAGAAAGAAGATAAGTTACTCCTTCATTCAGAGCAGTTTAAAACTAGATCAATAAACACTCCTAGAAAATATAATTGCAACTCGCACTAATTTGTGATTCCCCTTAATGTTTTGAACAGCACAATTGTCAGTATAGGGTGTAAAATAGGAATTTTTGTATGTGAAATACCACTGGAGCCCTGGTATTTAACTAGGGCATATAAATGCTTGTGACTTCCTTCAAATAAAATATGAGTAGTAAATTTAGTAACAATGTCAAAACGTCCACCCTTTAATGTTCTATGGTTAAGTTCTACTGTTTGTCCAACCAGTACCATACCCTCAGAAATTGAAATATGGAAACAGTGACATATTCTGAATGAAAGAGCCGTATATCTCTCTTGAACCACAGTATCAATGTCATTGCTTCACATGCATCAGTTGAAAATGCCGTTTTACGTCACAGCATAACAAAAAACTGCAGAACCAAAATTATTTATGAAGCGTTTTATAAAAAGAAAAAATTTAAAGTATAGTACAATTGCATCATTATAAATGTTCTTCATGTACGAATTTAGGCTATTCGGACTTCCTCTCTTACATTTCACTTGTAGATGCAGGCAGCCGACTTAAAGAACACCAGTGCGTGTCAAAAAATAATGAAGAAAATCCTCCTTACTTGGTTCCAATTAACTTCAATAAAAATACTTAATACTGTTATTAAGTCTTCTCTTATTCAGACTCATATAATACATAACATTAATAATACTTAATACTTTAAGCAATACGTATTAACCATACTTCTAAACACGAGAGAGTGAAACAAAATCATGCACAAATAAAAATGAATTTTTTTTTCCACTTGTCTGTGCCGCACCGCACATTCATAATTAACGTCTTTGCCAATGCGTATGGTCAATCACTGTTTCTTTCTAATTTTTTTAAACAAATCTTAGTAGATATATTCTGTAGATTCTGGCTCACTAACTCAATTTTAAAATAAATACTGTATTTTATAAATAATTCAGCTGATTTTTAAAAATTAGTGAAGAAATTAGTATATGTAATTAACAAAACCGATTTTATAATGTTAACTAAATATCTATTTTTTACAATAATAAAACTAATTACAATAACTGATTTTAGAAATCATTTACTTCAAATACAACATGATTCTAACAAAAATAAGTTATTTTTATAAATTTTACATTGTGAAGGTAAGTAAATTAATTAAAATGTAATAGTTAAAAAATATATTATTTTAAAAAATCACATTGTGAATGTAACTAAATAATTAAAATGTATTAGTTAAGAAAAGTAAGTTGTTGTTAAAAATTTATACTGTGAAGGTAAGTTAATTAAAATAGTTAACAATAATAAATTATAAAAATTTACAATATTATTGTAAGATAATAAAATGTATTAGTTAAAATAAAAGTACACTACTTTAAAAATTTTAGATTGTGAACATCAGTAGATAAATAAAATAAATTAGTTAACAAAAGTAAATTATATCAAAATTTTCAGTTTTTAATTTTTTCTGTCTTTCTTAAAATGTTTCAGAAATGTGTATAAGCATGAAGTTAACACTTTTACAAATTTTTTAAGGTTTTCATTCATTTATATAGAAGCAAAAATCAATAATGAAACATTTTCAGTAAGTAATCTATGTTATGCATTATATTTAAGATTTTTGTTACCATACATAATTATATAAGCAACTGTATCATTCGGTAATTTATCATTAAAAGTTCCACAAAGTCTCATATTTGTTTTTTGTGTGGTTATAACATTGTTTCTACGTGTCATATTTATTACATAACGTGGTTAATTAGTTATAAAATGGACTAATATCAATATCTGATTTTAGTAAAGTAATTCTTTTAAAATCGAAAAATGCATCATATGCTGTAAGAGAATTATTTGGTGGATTAATATACCACATTTCTTGAGAAAAAACTTCATTTTTACTATTTTTTGAAATATATCTTCTGTACTTTAACATAATTAAATAGTGATGAATCAAATAATTCATTATTTTCACAATTAGTCTGAAACAGAACAAAAACAAAATATGGCATATCAAATTCTATTGAGTTATAATAATTTGTTCAAAATTGTTTTTGCCATATAATCCAGCAACTTTTTCTGTTTGAAGTGCATAAAAAGAAATAGGAATTTTAGGATTTTTAAAATATTTTCACGTTGTTCAAGTTCACAATTTGGTTCATATTTAACAACAGGTACACGAATTTCCATAGATTCAATCAGTATTTTTCCTTATTTAAGAAGGGTATCTTTTATTTCAACACCAGCATCATTTTTATCAAACCAACATAAGACTGCATCTCCAGTACTTGAACTACGTGTAAAAAATACAGATGTCTCCTCCAAACATAATTTCTTCATAATTTTTAAAAAATCCAGCAAGCATTGATAATGGATGAAGTGGTTTTTTTTACTATTTATATTTCGTGTATTAAGAGTATGTTCTTCTAAACTTATTTTGTCAGTAACTATGAAGTTAGATGTAGTAAACCTGTTGATGTAATGAAAGCATGTTCGATTCTAGATAATATATTATTTCCTTTTTTTATTGTTATAAAGTCAAACAACTTCGTTATATAATTATCAATTTGTGTTTGATTTTCCATTAAAGTTGGATAATCTATGGCACCATTTCCAATAATACTAAAATTCATGTATAATTGTGCATGATTTGGATGAAGCCAACCATCACCAATATTTAATTCATTTTCTGTATCTTCCAATACTATCATCTATATCCATATACAATTTTACATCAGTTTCAAATACAATTCTATTTATAATTTCATCTGCTTTAATATGTATATTACGTTTTTTTATAAATGTATAATTTTTTAAATTTTTGAAACTATATTGACCTACAGGAATTTCTATTATTTCTCAATCAGAATAAAGTATATTATTTTTTGTTATATTTGGTGTTAAAAAAGTTTAATAAAAACCAACTAATGAAACAGTATAATTATCACATATTGGAACAGTTAATCGTTTTCTAAGTATAGAAGCTTTATCACAAATCGAAATCATCTACTCATTTGCTACTGAAAAAATTATTAATAAATGAAAAATTATTAATAAATGAACAATCTAGATTGGGAACCTAAAGTAAGAATTCCAGAAAATAAGTTAAAAAACAAACATGGAAAACTTCTACCACTTTCTGTAAGATGTGCAATAATTTGATAAAGTGGCTGCGAAAAAAAAACATTTAATGATTGACAATTATAATTTAGCTACAGGATGAGGAAACTGGGATAAAATTAAACATTTATATGTTTATTCAAAAAGTTTAGAACTACCAAAATACCAAGAATTTATAAAACAATGTAAAAAATTGAAGATAAAATTAATAAACAAATTGTTAGTTTTATTGAAAATAATGAAGACATTATTCCATTAGATGAATGTGAAGATTCAGTTCTATTTGATGGCTTCATTCTATAAAATCAAGGTATTGTTAGAAATTAATTTACTATAGGTAGACACAAAGATATAGATTGAGTTAAATAAAAGCAATCTATTCAAAAATATCACAACACTTAGTTGGAGACAATTTGTATTTTTTAAATATCTTTAGACAAGAGTTCTACAAATTTATATCTTATTTACCATGAATGAGATTTAAAGTTTGGTAATTTTAAAGAATTGTGTAGTAAATGTTGGAATAAAGAATTTGCTGTTTTCACAATAGCTATGTCTAGAAAACGAAATGCACGTAAGTTTAGAAATAAAACATTTATTAACAACATAAATATTAAACAAAACTATTAACTTTAATGTTAAAAGTTAACTTTAAGATGAACATAAACATAAACATAATTAATGTTAATTTCCCATTAATAAATGTTTGCAACGTATGATGAAAAAGTTGTTAAACAAGGTAAACAAAATATAAAGCAAGCTAAAGAACTAAAAGTATAACTTAAATTTTTTAAGAAGCAACCAAGAACAGACTACGAGAAATATAAAAAGGACGATCAAGCTATTCTTGATGCCATTGAAAAAGTAAAACAAGGTATGGAAGGTTTGGTGATCAAGTTTTAAAAGAAGTTGAAGAAAATAGAAAGTTGAAAAAAAAAATTCCGTATCATCATATAGATAATTTTGAAGATTAATCACCAATTAAAAAATTAAGATTGGTCTGGCCATATTCCTGGAAAATATGGTTATACATAAAGTGAAGCAGAAATTAAAGATACATTTAATAAATACCAAGAAGAAAAAGTAGAAAGATAAATGAAACTAAAAATATAAAGTATATTAATAAAAGTGATGATAAAATTTTTGTTTTGAAATATGTTGGTAATTAGCCTGTAGAATTTAATGGAGATAAATTAACAACTCATAAAAAAACATATGAAGGTACAGATGGATTAATGAGGCTTTAAACTGAAAAACAAATTACTATAGATGATTTAAATAAAACGATTGATGGTGTAGATTAATCAAATTATGCAGATACATTATTAAATTCAGGAGCATTATATTCTGATAATAACGCAAAGAAAATAAGATCAAGTATGGGTAACAAATGTAAATAATAAAACCAGTTGTTGATTATTTTCCAAACTTAAGAACAACTATAGATTATTCAGATATTAATTCTCGTGAAACAAACAACAGGTGAAGGTTTAGTTAAAAAATACACAGATAAATCAGTTGAATATGTTTGGTTAAATGATGTTAGACAATAAATTGATAGATTAGCAGTTATTCATGGTGAAGAATCAGCTGGAAATAATAATTATCATAATGCAAAAGGTGGTATTGCACAAAAGTTAAAAAATAAACTTAGTGATTTTGTAATAGATAATCCAAAAGGAATTCCATATTTAATTCCATTTTTGAATAATCTTACAGATACATTTTGGAAAAGTGATAAACATGGAAAAGGATTGGTAAACACTTTAATTAACAAACTGCCATTTGAAGTGCATCTTCCAGGTTATAAATTTCGTGGTCCAAGTAAAAAATTAGAAGGATCAGCTGAAGGTAAATATCCATTAGATGAAGTATATAAAAAACATGATATTGCTTATAGAGATAATAAAGATGTAGAAAAAAGACATATAGCTGATAAAAAATACTGCAAATGATGCTTCATTTGGTGAAAAAGTTGCAGTAACAGCAATTAGTGGAATAATGTATGGAAAAAGTAAGTGAGGAATGGGAATTAATGTTAATATTGATGAAAATGGTGGGGATAATAAACATCTTTATAAAATCTTTATTAAACTTTGAACTACATAAACGAATAACATTACAATTGATTATACTTTGCTACCTAGTGACTAAACTAAACCAAAATCAATTAAATTAAAGATAAATAATGAACAATTGAACCATTAAACTGAACCACATAAACGAAAGAAAGATAAAAAACTGGTGGAAATTAACTTATCACATTAGGTATCCTGTTGTTAAAAATATGATTGAAAATTTAACAAAAATAAAGATGGTAAAGAAGTAGAAGAACAAAAAAGACATCTCAGAAATGGACAAAAACTTTGTAATGGAATAATCAAAAAGTAATTGATAAATATCCTAATAGCACTCCATCTTCAGGCCACACATGGCCTACCGGTACCATCCAACTGCCGTGTTATCCTCATGGGAGGATGCAGATAGGAGGGGTGTGGGGTCAGCACACCGCTCTCCCAGTCGTTATTATCGTATTCTTCACAGAAGCCACTTCTATTTGGTCGAGTAGCTCCTCAATTGGCAGCACGAGGCCAAGTGCACCACAAAAAATGCCAACAGCGCATGGCGGCCTGGATTGTCACCCATCCAAGTGCTGCCCATGCCCGACAATGCTTAACTACAGGCATTTGATTGTGTGAACCACAACATCCTTTTAAATAAATTAGAATTCTACGGTGTCACAGGCAGTGCTGCAAAATGTATCAAGTCATACCTAGCTAACAGGAAACAATGGGTGTCAGTACAAGGGACTAGTGAATCAAGTCATCATCAGAATGGGAAGAAATTACATGTGGTGTCCCACAAGGATCCATCTTAGGGCCATTGCTTTTTCTTGTGTACATTAATGATCTCTCATCAGTTACACTGCCAGAAGCAGAGTTCGTTTTGTTTGCAGATGACACAAGTATTGCAATAAATAGTATGTTGACTGTAGTTCTAGTAAGATTTGCTAATGATATTTTCATGGATATTAATAAATGGTTTACAGCCAACTCATTGAAATTAAACTTTGAAAAGATGCACTACATGCAATTCAGAACCAGTAAGAGGTTTCCACCCAGCATATGCATAAAGTATGAAGAAGAGCAGATAGAAGAGGTTGACAGTCTTAAATTCCTGGGATTACAGCTTGATAATAAATTCAGTTGGGAGGAGCACACCACAGAACTGCAGAAACGCCTTAACAAATCTGTATTTGCAATTCGAGTGTTAGCAGACATAGGCAACATAAAAATGAAAAAGCTTGCATACTTTGCCTACTTTCATTCCATAATGTCATACGGTATAATATTTTGGGGTAACTCTTCAAGTCAAACAAAAGTTTTCAGAGCCCAAAAGCGTGTAATACGTATTATTTGTGGAGTAAATTCACGGACGTCATGTAGAAACCTCTTCAAAGAACTGGGTATACTAACCACTGCCTCTCAGTATATTTACTCCTTAATGAAATTTGTCCTAAATAATATATCTCTTTTTCCAAGAAACAGCTCAGTTCATACATACAATACCAGGAACAAAAATGATCCGCACAAAGACTTAAAAGCACTTACTTTAGTTCAAAAAGGGGTCCACTACTCAGGAACACTCATCTTCAATAATTTGCCAGCAAACATAAAAATTTTTATTACAAATAAAGATCAATTTAAAAGGAGCCTAAAAGACTTACTAGCGGCCAACTCCTTCTATTCCATTGACGAATTTTTTAATAGAAACAAATGATGTATTGTATATATTCATATTATTAGTATTGTTATTTCAGCTAAAAAAGTTGACATGTTCCACATCCATGAGGATCTCCTCAGCATGGATCTATGGAACGAAAAACTAATCTGATCTAATCTAATCTAACAGAGATCTCACGGGAACTGGTGTATCCACTGCTGCAAGACCATTGTTAAATATCCTAATACATAAAGTAATTCGGCATAAAAACACATAAAAACAATTAAAAATCTTAGTGGTGTATACATGATTGATGGATTAGTAAATAAATCATTAACAATTGAATATGGCATAGTAAATTTAGATACAACTAATATCCTGGTACTCATTAGATTTGTTATTTTATTTTAAAAATAATGACAAAAAAATTGTTTCTGATTCATTTGTGGTAATATACCAAAACAATTAGTCAACTATTTAGGAAAAATGATCCATCCTACAATACAAAAACAATACAAAATTTTGATGAAGTAATATGAGGTCATTTTTTTTTTTGTTTTAAAATTGCTATGTGAGAATGATAAATTACATGATATTTTAGGTTAAATAAATTGACGTTTTCGGAAATAAGATATATCTAACCAGACAAACTGAACAAGTATTTAGTACACCTTCATTCAATTTTAAAAAATTGAAAATATTATTAAACAACTTCAATCAGCAATAGATGAAAGATAACTAATGCTATTAGACAATTTCAAAGAGAATTTAATGCTATTTTTAGAATAACTATAATTTATATTGGTTTTAAAAATAGAAAACTTGCTAATACAAATGATCCAAATGATGCAAAAGATGCAGTTAACAAACATTATTTTGATAATAACCTATCAAATTTTGATACAAACCAGAATACACAAGCATTTTAACACAGTTCAATAATATTTTTAATAAATAAGGTTATAACAATATTCTTTTAGATTTAAAGCATAGATAGGCTATCAATAGTATATTGGAAGAACAAAATAATAAAATAATCGAAATGCAAAGAAATACCCTTAATAAAATAACTATAATAAAGTCACCAGAATTTAAATGACAAACATTTCAATCATAAATTAAAAGAGGCATACATAAAAAAAGGTGTAGATATAGAAGAAATAAGGTTGTTAGATTAATTTTAATTATGTTAAATTTTTAAATGTACATATATTTTTTATATATATAAATGAAAAATAATACTTCACATTTAGTTCTTAAATACGATTATATTTATTGTTTGAAATGTAAAAAATTTACAGAAACATATAATCCACATAGATTAACAACTAAAAATGGATTACAAACTATTGAATCTAGAAAGAAGCAAATTCATTAAAAAAATTTGATAATGGTGAAGGTCTAAATAATAATCGCGAAAAAAAATTAAAATCTACATAATCCAATTAGAAAAAATTATAAAAGAAGGAATGTTGTTTCTTTTAATATAGATCATTTATGGGAAGCTGATTTAGTTGAAATGGATTCAGGAAATTTAACAGGAATTTCAAAAATAAACGAAGGTTGTAAATATTTATTAACAGCAATTGATGTTTTTTCAAAATATGCATTTGCTGTTTCTATTAAAGATAAAATAGCAAAGAATATAGTTAATGATTTTCAAGAAAATTTTATAGTTAGAAACAGATAATGGAAAATAATTCTATAACAAAGAAATTAAAGATTTAATGTAGAAATATAACATCAATTATTATTCAACTTTTTCAGAATTAAAAGCGTCTATTGTAAACAGAACACTTAAAGAAAAAGTGTGGACGAAATTTGCTATAAAAGCCAGTTATAAATCATTAAATTTAGTTAAAAATCTAATTGATGAATATAATAATACAAAACATTTTACAATAAAAATGAAAACAATAGAAGTTGGTGAAAAAAGTTTAAAAATAAGTAACATTATATCTAATGAAGTAGCTAAATTTTAAGAAAAAGGTTATAGGGTTAGAATTAGAACTTAATTATGTTTTTGAAAAAATATATACAGCTAATTTGTCAACAAGTACATATAAATTAAAATATATAAAAGGAAACAGTTTTAAGAAAATAAGGAAGTAAAGTTTATGTCAAATGGTTTGGTTTCGATAATTCACAGAATAGTTGGATAAATAAAGATAACGTAATTTTACTAAGAATTAGTTTACTATTTAGTTTAACAATTAATTAGTTTTTAAAGAATTAGTGTTTTAAAGAATTAGTCGACTATTTATTTTAACAATCAATTAGTTTTTAAATAAATTATCAAATATTCCTTCAAATTTCGAATTTGAACATCTTTTGATTTAATAATTTCATCTTTTACTTTACTTTTTTCATTTTTTACTTTAATACTTTCATTTTAATTCTACATCTTTTATTTAAATTATTTCATTGTTTATTTTATTCTATGTTTGTAGGTTTTGTATACAAAAATCTCTGTATTTTATTTGATCTTTGTAAAAACTTTCCATTTATATAGAAAAATTTTATATACAAAAATATTTTTATTAATTTTATACAGAAATAATTTTACTTATCTTATATTTGTAAAATTTATTACACTTTTAATATCTTATAATGACCGTATGCTAATGTATATATTTTATTTACCCACACATATCTTTTATTATCACGAAGAATAAGTGCTTTTTTGTTTACTTGAATTGTATATATTTTATATTTTTCACTTTTAATTATATTAATTTTTTTGTATTTTTATATTTTGTTAAACATTGTATGTTTATAACGTTCTAATCTTATTTTATTTTTAACAACACATATTTAAATGTCTTCAGATTTTCTCTATTCTTTCACTAATTGTAAGCATACATTTTTGCTCTTAAACCACAAAACTCTTCAGTCACTTTTCCACTATATTCATCTTCCATTTTTCCAAAAACGTTTTTGTTTATTTGTGGAGTATTATATATATTATCTGTTGGATAATCACTTGTGTCAAAATAATCAATCATTGATTTTATACCTTCATAAAAGTCTTCAGTTTTAATATTATAAAAGTAACAATCTGTATCCTGATAACATAATTCAATATTTTTTTCATATTTAGGTTTCGTAACTCTACAGTGAATATCATACATTAACTCTTTTGATAAATTAAGTATATTTAATCCAACACAAATAGGTTTATCAAAAGTGATTTTAGCTTTATACATATCAATACTAGCAAGATTTTCATTAATTATAGTTCTGGATTTTGGATTAACTATAAGTTTATCACATATTTTGCTGTTTGAAAATAATTTTATATCTAGTTTATTTCTTATGTTCTGCATTGTTACACCAATTAAAGAATTAATCATTAGTCTATAGATATCTTTTTCAAAATCATTTGTAGCTTTAGTTCTAAACTGTGAGTTTAAATCTATATACTTCTTTTACCTATTAGTTTACTTAAATTTTAAAACTTCATCTATTTTTGTAAGTTACATTCCTAGAGATCAATTTTGTTAAATATTTCTATAATATACTGCATAATTATGTTTTTATCTAAAGTAGTTTTTTATTTATTTTTGTACAATTAAAATTATTTGATTCATCCTATTGAAATCCATATCGTAAATATTGGTTCATACCATAACCATAGGAATTATTTGCATCTAAATGCGTTATGTAATTTGATATTTATTTAATATTTATTATTTGCTATTACATATTTTATACAACATTGTGATATTCCTCCTCTTATTCCTTTTTCAACCATTAGAGGCGTTTCATCATCATATTATAACAAAAATTTTTGTTCAGTAACTCTTAACATTACATCCCAAGATATACCTGGTGCTGTATAATACCAAGAAGGATGTGGATTATACATTTTTATACACGTTTTTCCTAAAATTTTTATGAAGGTCAACTAACAATAATTCACCAGTTTTAAGGTATAAACCATGGTATTCAACAGGATTTTTTATATTGAATTTTCCCAAACTTATTTTCCATGTTCATAATCTTCAACAGTTATATTACAATCATTTAACTTATTGTAAAATTTTTCTTTTCTTGGTAATTGCGTTTCTTCAAATTTTTTCCAAAAATACATATAATCATATCGATAAACATAATTACTAAACATAATTACTAAATTAAATAATTCTGGAGAAAAAAACTTTTAAAATTTTTTGTAATTGATTTTTCTTATCATGTGAAGAAGCCATAAATCTAAATGTTTTAACAAATCACACAAATTAATTTTAATGTTCATTTACTAAAACTAATGTATTTATTTTAATTGATTGGTATTAGTTCTATTTCTTCTTTATCATAACTAAGTTATTTTACAAAAAGATGAGTATCATGACGAGATAAATTACGTAAATAAATAGGTATAAAAACAGGTTGTTGTAGTTTTAAATTATAATTATTGCATAATAGAGCAATTTGTTTTGCAGTTAGATCATTATGACGATGTACTTTTTTATTATTGTTGTATAATAATATTTGCACAATGTACAAAATTTAGAATTTTTATGTAGTTTATTTTCTTCAAATGTAAGTGGTTTCATTTCTTCAATTTCAGAATACATTTTTCCAATACCTTCAACTTCTTGATTTATACATTCAATAAACCTTTTATGGCAATTTGGTCCTCTATAAATAACAGGATCTTTATAATTTCCATATATGTATAGCAAAATCCTCATGGTTCATGTTTTGAATTATTTCATTGTATGCGGTTTTTCTGGATTTGGATCACAATTATCCATATTCAAAATAAATAACAAGTGGAACGTATTGTGTATCTTGATAATTTTTAAAATATACACGTTCTCCTATGTTTGGCATTTTTACTTTTAATGGTTTTATTTAAACAATTCGGTGTATGATTGATTATCTAATTTTTCTATACTAATAAAATGTAGTAAATATAAATCACAAATAAATTTTACCGTTTCATGTTTGGTGATGTGAGTTCATACAAGTTTGATTAAATTTTTTATATAACAATAGTGTGAATTATTATCATTCTTAAAATAACGTAGATTTCCATGTTTTTATTTTTAAATTTTGTAATTTTTAATGGATACATTTGATTTTTCTATCATGAAATGATTAAACATTAATACATACATTAATTATATTTTCTATTCTTGGAATATGATCAACTAATACAGGAAATTCAATATTTTGAAGTTCCTTATCAAGATGAAGAGCGATATCTTCATATTTTATTACTCTTTCATTATTTTTACCTGCAGGATACGAAGCTGATTTTATAGACCTTATAAAACATTTTTCATCATTATTTTTCGAGTTATTTCAAGCTTTCTTATTTTTATTTTATCTGGGAAATCAATACATGCCGATTCTTTTAGTGGAATATATTTATAAACTGAATAGTTGGAAACCAATATATTTCATGTCCATTCTGATCCTTGTGCTTAAAATTTGGATATTTTTCTTAAATATCACATTTACCTTATTTAAATTTTTTGATAATAACTTTTTCTGTTAATATAGTGTAGTTTCATGTTTGTTGTCCAAATTCTTGAACTTTTTCTTTTATTTCATTTGGTTCAAAATGGTTCAAATGGCTCTGAGCACTATGGGACTTAACATTTGTGGTCATCAGTCCCCTAGAATGTAGAACTACTTAAACCTAACTAACCTAAGGACGTCACACACATCCATGCCCGAGGCAGGATTCGAACCTGCGACCGTAGCTGTCACACGGTTCCAGACTGAAGTGCCTAGAACTGCACGGCCACACAGGCCGGCTATTTCATTTGTTTGTAGCTTATATTCACAATATAAAGTAAATTTATCTTTAAACCATTATACACTTTCAAAAAGTCTTTAATCATTTTAAAATTTTTTTTTGTTACTGCAGTTACATAAGATTATTATCAGGTATATCTATACTATTTTCAAAATAGTTTGTATTCTGTTTTCAAATGCTTTTTAACTATGTAATCTTTAATTATATTTCTATCTCTTGGTTTCAGTTTTAGAAATATATTAGTAGAAAATGGAAAAATTTTTGTTGATGATTTATCTTCCTTAGAAAAACATCATCAGTATTGTAATATGGTAACTTTTTCCAAAGATTTTCATTTACTGCTGAGACAGCTGTAGCAGTCTTAGAACTGCGTTCAAGTATATAAATTCTAACAATATATCTATTATTTTTACTTACTTTAGGCGTATAATTTCTAACAATAATTGTATGATTTTCACTTACTTCATGTCTATAATTTCTAGCAATAATTGAACTATTTCTAATAATAAATCTAATTAAATCAGCTTTCCAAAAATTTGAATATTCCTGTAAATTATTTATTCTACAAAATTCATGAAGTCTTGCAACAGTAATTTAATGCAGTTGATAAGTAATGTATGTTTCCAATTTGATCTTTTATTTATTACAAAAAAAATTCATTAGATTTGTAAAAAATATTTTTTAACGAAATGATATTTATTTAATAGATTTCTAAGGATTATTATTTAAGAGATAATTAATCAAAAAGTGAATTAGTTTATTATTTAGTTTAACAATCAATTAGTTTCTTATTTATGTTAACAGTCAATTAGTTTACTATTTAGTTTAACAATCAATTAGTTTACTTTTTAGTTTAACGATAGATTAGTTTCACAATTTGTTTAATTAATCATAAGTGATTAATATCAAATTAATAATAAATCAAAAAGTTAAAGCTTTCTTGTTCTTAATATATTCTAAAGTACACTTTTCACGTTTATTTTTGTGTGAAGGATTTATATAAAAAAAGTTTAAATCTTTAATCACTTGACAACTTTTACATTTTTTTCTGTAGATGTAGATGTTTCTTCAGTTACAACTTCTTCATTATTCATTTTAGGTGTTTTTCTTCATCATTCATAGTTAATAATATTTTTGAATGTTCTTCACTTGTATTTCGTCGTATATGTTCCTTAAAATAATATTTAGCAACAATTTTTCCACACGGAATTCGATGTTTCTTGTAAATTTGTACATGATATTTATTTATACATGGTCTACATATGGTCCTATAATCATCTTTTGTATGTTTTTGTAAAGTAAAATTATCAATTGATTTCTTTGTATTACAATATTTACAAAATTTAAAATTCACAGAAGACTTCTGTTGAACTTTCTTCATTTATATATATATTTAAAAAAATTTATTAGATTTGTGAAAAAGTAAACTCTCTATTTTTAAAAAATTTTTTCAACTTAAATATTTAATTTATCAAAATCATAATAATATGCTGCTTCACCTCAATATGCTACTACACCATAATATGCTGCTTTATCTTGAGGATCAAAGATAACATTAATATCAATTATTTCAATTTTTTCTCGTCCCTTATTTTTAATAGTAGTTCTACAAAGTGAACAATTTTCTTCTTCCTTTAACCATTCATCAATACATTTTTTATGAACAAGATTATTGCAATTTGTTTTAACAAACTGATTAGTTTCATTGCTTAAGCAATTCAATTAGTTCATTAGTTTCTTTTAGTTTAGTTTTCATTTATAAGAAATAATTTTTATCAGAATTATAAAAAAAATAATAAAGAATTATTTTCAATGAATCATTTAGCTATAGTTCAAATTAAAATCTTTTTAAAAAATATGTTGAATACAAACTACAAATTTATTTTTGTAAAGCTAATAATTTTTTCTATGTAAATGGAAACTCCCTTAATCAAGAAGCTCAAAATGTAAGTATTTCTATAGAAATTGTAAAGTAAATGAGCTAGAGATAAATGTTTTGTATAATATTACGAATTGTGAATATTTAAACACTAGGTATGGAGAACAACTTTGTCTAGAGCTCAATAATGATTTTAATGTTACTTTATCGAACAGATTTTCTAAATTAATTTATTTTAAAATAATTAAAAAAGGACCAATGAAATTGGAGTATAAAGGAATGAAGAAACTTGAAAATAGAAATAATGAATTTCATGATTTAGAATTCACAATCTAAAATTTTTAAAATAATGTCGTTTGTTTTAACTGATACATTTTAATTAAATTACTTACATTCACAATGTGATTTTTTAAAATAATGTTTTTTTAAATGATACGTTTTAATTAATTTATTTATCTTCACAATGTAAATTTTTAAAAATAGCTTACTTTTGTTAAGTAATACATGTTATTTTGTTAAAATCGTTTTGTATTTGAAGTAAAAAAAATTAGAAATCAGTTAGTTATTGTAATTCGTTGTATTATTGTAAAAAAATAGGTAATGTTATAAAATCGGTTTAGTTAATTAAATATACTGATTTTTCTACTGATTTTCAAAAATCAGTTGTCTTATTTATAAAATACAGTATTTAGTTTAAAATTTAGGTAGTGAGCCAGAACCTACATAATGTATCTACTAATCTTAACTTTACAATATCCGGGGGTCTTTCGCCATGTACCTACACTATTTCTCCACACTGTACGTTGACAAGGTATGGAGATGTATATTGTTTTTGCATGTACATACATTTATTTGTCGGCTTCTCTTTTATTTAATGGAATGGATATGGCAGCTTATACTGTGTATATTAAGATTCTACAGGAAATTGAAAGATTATAACATGATAGTTCATTACACAGTGACAATTATGTTCAATTTGATTCAGCTTCGATGCCGCGTTCCACACTGGTGCACTAGTAGGTTTGGTGGCTACGCACTAGTCGCTAACGGTCAACATGCTAGTTGCTACCGTCACAAATGTTTCAGGGTGTATAAGACCCAGGAGAACCGGGAAAAACCCGGGAATTTTTTCATCCGGGAGAAAACCGGGAAAACCCAGGAATTTTTTAGAATTCCGGGAATTTTTCGTTTAGTTTTCAGTAAAATTTTTGTAATTTTGACTGGTAAGAATCAATACTCTAACAAAGGATATTACTGTATCCCACTACTGCAGAATAATACTGCAACAATAAAATGTGGACGAGGGAGGAAAAATGAACATAAAACATAAATTTCAAAGGAAATGTGCCATATACAACAACAAAACACAGTGCTCATACAAGCATTTGCCAACAGCAAAATGCGTCAAAGGCAGGAAGACCATGCAATGCAACATAACAACAAATTGCCTCCGATGAGCGTGACTTCACAACTGTTTACATTAGATTCATTTTAGCAGTTACGAGCGGGCTCGTGTTCATGTGCAGTTGAGTGGCGTATGAGTAGTACCTTCTCCCATTTCTGGCTACAGAAATGCGACTGCTGCTGTGTAAGCAGTCACAGCAAGCAGCTAGATGCAACAGCGAAAAATTGCCGCGCCCAAGCTGCATGTGCAGCGGGTCCGGATCTATGGCTGAGAGGGGGGGGGGGGGGGGGGAGTGGCGCCAAATTCAAATTCTTGAGGAGTAAAAACGTAGTTTTACAAAGTGCCTAGCATCCGGGCACATTGGTCTATCGATTACTCATATGATTTTGATGCGCATCCCTGTTGGTTTTTGAACACACTCTGTAAGTTGATTTCTGAATGAATCATAAGACGCGCATGGTAGCCGTGCGGTCAGTGGCGACTTGTCACAGTTCACGCGGCTCCCCCTTTCAGAGGTTTGAATCCTCCCTCGGGGGCATGGTTGTATGTGTTGCGTTGTCCTTAGTGTAAGTTAGATTAAGTAGTGTGTAAGGCTAGGGACCAATTACATCAGCAATTTGGTCCCATGCTAAAAAAAAAAAAAAATCATAAGTTGATTTTTGAATGTGTGCATAGTGTACGTGATGTCTCTGTCAGGGGAATCCTCGTCGCATCTAGATATAACCTTTTCTGCAGGCAAAAGGGGACCAGGCTATACAAGCTGAGCGGAGTAAAGCCGAACGAGTGAACGCCAATTGCTGTCTGATTATGTGGTTGAATGGGTTTGCGAATGATCAGCTTGTTATAATTACTAGGGAAATCCATAGATTCAGACTACCAGAGTGGAACAGGAATAACAGGTAAGAAAGATTATGTATTATCTTCTCGGTCTATCCAGGAAAACGAAATTTTGTCAGAAAATTTTTGGCCAGATTGCTACACTAGTAAAGGCCAGTTGTACAGTCCCTGTCTAGCAGCCACTTAAGTTCTATTCTGGAAGTAGCGCAAAATATGGTTTGTAGGAACATAACACCGCCTAACCGGAGAATAATGAGGAATAACTGAACCGGTGATTGTGGCAAGGTTAGGGAATTTAACCGCCGAATAATTTTTGACAAAGGCAGGAATAGTTCCAGAATTACTCATGACAAGATTGTTTGTTAGATCAAGGAAGGAGAGGAAACAGGGACATCACACAAATTAGGGAAGTACATGAAGATTCCAAATTCATATTAAAATCTCATACTACTACTTTTTGATCTCATGCTCGAGAAACTGGAACATATGAATGAAATGTGAAACTATTTTCTAACATAACGCTTTATGCTTGTTGTAGACGTAATAGGCATTTTATGTTGGTTTTCGTGAATTATATTCTGACGTGCAATAAAAATGACCATTTGTGACAAAACAGTCTCGTTTATTTGGTGTGTGTTACAATTTCGGCAGTGTTAGAAAGGCGTATTTTAGCAGACAGTGACAAAATAGACATAATCATATCGAGAAACCACACCAGACTTGGGTACTATTTGTATTAACAGCTTACGCAGTATTAGACAACAATATTTCGATTTTTCATGTAGCAAAACGTTTGACGAACTTTGATGAGGTAATAGATTCTGTCGCAGAAAGTAAAGCACTCTACGTAGAGCTGTAGCAAGATTAGAGAGAAAACAATGCTAGCAGCTAATGACTGAAGAAATATGTACTGTACTGCTTGTCTCTTGTCTTTACTGGTTTTATGTATCCTATATTTAATTTTATGTCACCCAAAACAGAAAGTTATTAGCTAAAATGCAAAAAGAGTGCAAATTTTCTTAAGAGTTCTTGTTCTCCTGATTACAAATAATCCCAACCAGTATTAACTGCAAGGGTATTCTTATTTACTTTATATAAAAAAAAAAAGAGGGACAGGATATCAAATCGGGCGACTGGGAGCAGAAGAGGCACCACAGGACATTTTAATTTCCACTGTCCTGAATATCGTTTGATGGCATCCAGTGCAAAATATACACGTTTCAATCACATGGAGCGAAATACAGTGATCTACGATAGAAGAATGCTGTGTGAAGAGTGGTGGCACTGCACTTTGGCACACTTAAGACCAAATAACATGTCTTACATTACCTCGAACAAATATGTTTTACGTATCAGACTCTTCAGAAAGATGTGCTCTACAAAATGAACATATGTTTGAAAATTCGATTTTTTAAATTTTTGACGTATCTCAAACACTCGAGGATCGCCTTGTAGAACAATGAAGTTATTTTTGTCAGTTTGCTAAGGAAATTTGGCTTTTATTTATCTTTTATGCTGAGGCAGTCATCATGTTTGAAACGAAGTGTTTAGTTCCACACTATTGGCTAATTTCAACTACTTGCTGCATTTCGGGCGCACGTTTTCATCTTCTAGCACATATGACATTGTGCCACAATAAAGAATCAAAAATGAGTTAATACAGCACTGGTACTCCAAGAAAATTTACATCCAGAAACCCACTCTGAAAAGCTTAATGTCAGGTTGAGGCCTACTTCATTGGGAATCTGGACCTATGAATGTGCTCTTTAAGTGTGCCATTTTAGTATGGTTCACGTAATTCTGATGCTCTTGTAGTGTCCTCTGATTTCTTCTTTTATGACATAATGTAAGATCTTTTAACGTTTTACACGTACGAACATACGCGTTTCCTGCGTCACAGCAACTGCCAAAGTTCGGTGGTGCCTGTTATCTGGTGCTCTCTGACGACTACTGAAACAAAACTATTTCTAACAGGTCGCGGGAAAATATTGCAAACGGTGGTTTGAAAACCGTTACTTTCGAAGTAAATTTCCTTTTACGCAAGTTGAACTATGTGCGAGAACGTACAATGAATTTCTTAAATCATAGATGATGCCCAATGTGGATTTAGACCTAACAGATCGACTATTGACAATATATATGTCCTAAGGATGTTGGGTGAAAAGAAATATGAATTCAATCAAAATGTACATATGCTTTTCATTGATTTTAAAAAAGCTTTTGACAGTATCAACAGGGAATATTTATGGAAGTGCATGAGGCAGATTGGCATCCCTAACAAATTGATAAATTTAATAAAATCTTGCACTTTAAACTCAAAATACAAAATAAAAGTAGCTAGCAAACTTTCTGAAGACTTTGAGGTTAAAACTGGAGTCAAACAAGGGGATTCACTCTCACCAGTTCTTTTTAACATAGTAATCAATAGAATAATCCAAAAAGTAAAGCTACTACAAATTGGAGCACAACTGGAAAGCAAAATTAACATTGTAGCATACGCTGATGACATTGCATTATTATCTGACAGTGAGAATGATTTGAAGCTTCTTACAGCACAATTAATTAAAGCCACAAATGGCACAGGCCTCCAGCTGAATACAGACAAAACAATGTACTTTATCTTATCCCGCTATCCATCAAATAATAATGTACTGCAAATTAATAACACAGCTTTCACAAAGACAAATGAATTTAATTACCTTGGTACAATAGTAACCTCTGACAACTCCATAAAAATTGAAATAGAATCACGAATTCAGAAGGCTAACAAATGCTACTATAGTCTCTTGACAGTTTTCAAAAGCAAGTTAATTTCTAGGAACACCAAACTACAAGTATACAAATCATTGATTATACCAGTACTCACCTATGGATCTGAAACCTGGACTCTCACAAAAAAAGAGGAAAACAGATTAAGAGTATTTGAACGAAAAATTTTGAGAAAAATATTTGGACCCATAAGAGATAGGATCAGTGATGAATGGAGATTGCTAAATAACAATGAAATTTACAAATTATATAAAGACTCCGATATAGTGGCCAAAATTAAAGCCAAAAGACTGAAATGGATAGGGCATGTCATCAGAGCACCACCAAACAGGACCATCAAGAAAGTGACTGAAGAGATTCCCACCGGAAGACGACCTCTTGGACGCCCACGCATGAGATACTTGGACAATATTCAAGACGATCTCAGAAAACTAGGACATGACAGACAGTGGCAAATTACTTGTAAAGACAGAGCAAAGTGGTTCAACATTGTCCATTCTGCAGCAAAAAGCCTTCATGGATTGTAATGCTTAATAATAATAATAATAATAATAGAGCATTTGATGACGAGCCATTTAGAAGTATTTCGAGCCCAGATCATACATTCATGTTGTCATTATGAGCAAATTGATGTAGTGCTATAGGAAGCTCTCTATCCTCTGCGGTAGCTAATTTATTTGTGGAAAACTTTGAGGACAAGTAACTGGAATTGGCTAAAAATTTTACTGGCACATTTGTGTGATATATCTTAAAGTGTAACACACGCAAAAAATATCAACATTATATGTGAAAGCTTAGCTTCTCTTGCAGCTTATTAACCTTAGAGAAGCTTTGCTTTTCTTGTAGCAACACTATGTATATTAATTTAAAACATTAACTTTTGTATCCGCACTACATAGTTGATGCTGCTATGAGCTGACTACATCACGTGTCCTGTGGTCTGAATAACCACAGTCATCGGCTAGTGGGATCACGTGACATGAGCTATGACTGGCTTACAAAAGTGCATTGCAATCTCGATTACAATGGTTCAGAATGTAACATGTGGTGTTTGGTGGAATTCAAATTTATACTTTCATAATATTAAAATATGCAGCGTACATGTTGCTGCACATCAAAAATCTTTCCAAAAGGAGTTTTCTTCCCTGAGTTTAGTTTTCTAAAGTGCTGGGAAATTCTACGTCTGTGTATAAAAACATAACCATTCAAAGCATTGATAAGTTTTACAGTTCTGAGGGAAAATATACTGTCACTTAATAACACGGAGAAAGGGTGTTTTCATCTGGGAGAAAGTGTATTTTTAACCGGGAAAAATCCGGGAATTTTTTTTCCTTGTATGGCTGACGTTCCATCCATCGCTTACACTACGAACATAAATTTCTTAAGTTTTCAAATGTCATAAATTTCTCATTAGCTGGGTTCTATTAGTACAGTTTGTTTGCTAGTTTTAACTTAACTTCGTTCACATCACCTATACAAATTAATTACACAAGACATTATTATGGCTCAATGGAAATGGAAATGCCGTGTGGCTAGGGCCTCCCGTCGGGTAGACCGTTCGCCTGGTGCAAGTCTCTCAAGTTGACGCCACTTCGGTGACTTGTGTGTCGATGGGGATGAAATGATGATGAAAGACACACAACACCCAGTCATCACGAGGCAGAGAAAATCCCTGGCCCCGCCGGGAATCGAACCCAGGACCCTGTGCACAGGAAGCGAGAACACTACCGCAAGACCACGAGCTGCGGACATTATGGCTCAATACAAGCATATGATACATTTATACTTTATTTTATAGGTAGGCTTTTATCACTTATGGGAGCTCATTTCTTCCTTAGGTAGAGGAGGGAGAAAAACATTCAAAACGGGACTAAACCATTATGGATTGCTGGTCTAACTACACTTGGTTGCCACCTCCTTTGTTTGGGAGGGAAGAAAGGAAATATTCATCCACTGGTTCAAGGATTTATGAGGAAATGTTACTTGTACAGTCGTGGACTAGTTGCCAAGGAACTTTCATTTCATGGAAATGGTGTGTACTGACTAATCATTAAGGTACTATCATATAGTTTCTTCATGCATTAGTGCTCTTTACTTCAATTCGCGTATAGCTTAGTGTTAAATATGAAGAAGTTTCAACCACCTTAGACTTATCTTTGTTGAATACCTGGAAGTGTCATTATATAAGCTTTCGTGTCAAATGTTAAAAATTAATTGGTTTTTGTAAAATCACATGTTTAAACGTTTATGTGTACTCTGCAGCGAGTAGGTATCGGTAAATGTCATGGAGATACACTGCAAGGATGCGTATTTTTATTTTTCATTTGCCCTATGACCTTGTATAAATATCCTTATAACTAAATTGTTTACTTGGGGTATGGCCCGTTTCTTCATTTGCTACCTGCTACTCCTGACATAATTCCCTTCTTCTGCACCGTGACGATGCACTTGCCCCTGAAAGAAAAAAACTTAAAATTAGTTGCAGTATGTAGCTCGGTGGCAACTAATATATTTGGTCTTACATCCATCTGCAGATACTTCCGTACTTTGTTCAAATTCATAGACATTAGTTTATTCTGATACCCATTATGATTGTTTACCCTGCAAAGAAAATTATTTAACATTTCTTATGGTATTTTTTCGTTTCTCCTTAGCTTACACATCTCACATATTTTTTCATAATGCTTCCTTTTCCTTGTAAATGTGTTGTACATTGCTTAGTATTTAATTAAATCTCTGTGTACATATATCAATAGATTCCTTAGTTCTTAGGCAGTAGATGTAATTGCTTAGTATTTCCATTTACTTTGTATTTAAGTTAGGTAATTGTACATACCGCATTCCTATTTGGTTGCGCTTTCTGCCAGTCTGTCGTGCATGCGCACAGGTCAGTGCCTCCTCTCCTGCTACTGACATCAGCGTGTATTGTTGAGCATGCACAGCTCAGCTATAAGCTAATTTTGTTTATACTTTCACTTCATGTGAAGCAGTGTATTACTTCTCATTGCTGTTGATTTTATGCTTACGTGTACAAATCAAAAGAATTACTTATACCTATACACATTGCTTTATCTTAAAATGCACTCCAGAAGAAAAAATTAGACATAAATTTATTACACTATGTACAATTATCTTATGATAGAAAGAAAAAAATGCTACCTAGTTTCATCATTCTATAAAAGCTTTTATATCTTTGTGAGGGTGGAGACCCTTCTCTCTCCCTGATTTCTCATAGACTTAACTGTATGTCCCAGGGTATGGTATTTTGGAAATTATATATGACCATAAATAGAGTAATTGCTACTTCTTATTCAGTTTGCTAAATTTTGTCGATTTAGGGTGTGTCTGAGCAAAATAACTGATGATGGTCAAAGTAGAGAAGATATAAAATGTAGACTGGCAATGGCAAGGAAAGCGTTTCTGAAGAAGAGAAATTTGTTAACATCAAGTATAGATTTAAGTGGCAGGAAGCCGTTTCTGAAAGTATTTGTATGGAGTGTAGCCATGTATGGAAGTGAAACATGGACGATAAATAGTTGAGACAAGAAGAGAATAGAAGCTTTCGAAATGTGATGCTACAGAAGAATGCTGAAGATTAGATGGGTAGATCACATAACTAATGAGGAAGTATTGACTAGAATTGGGGAGAAGAGGAATTTGTGGCACAACTTGACGAGAAGAAGGGACCGGTTGGTAGGACATGTTCCGAGGCATCAAGGGATCACAAATTTAGCATTGGAGGGCAGTGTGGAGGGTAAAAATTGTAGAGGGAGATGAAGAGATGAATACACTAAGCTGATTCAGAAGGATGTAGGTTGCAGTGGGTACTGGGAGATGAAGAAACTTGCACAAGATAAGGTAGCATGGAGAACTGCATCAAACCAGTCTCAGGACTGAAGACCACAACAACAACAACAACAACAACAGGGTGTGTCTGCAAGGAGACTCGTTGCTCTTCAAAAAACTGTGTAACACGTTTGTTTCTCATTACAAATTTTCTTTCTATGGTCGGCTCTTTTTTCTAGCGTAACCATCACTTGTTTGATTTTGTCTTGTAGTGTAATTTCTGTAGTGGGTACTTTCGGTATGGGCGACTCCCACTCATTCATTTGTTTTGTCCAGAACATCAATTTGTTGTGTGTGAAACCTGTTGAAGAATGTGGGAGGTTATTGACAACTTGCATGACAGGAGTTACATATTCTACCCATTGGGTGTGTATGTCCTAATAAACTGATTAAATTCTTTTATTCTACCCATCGGGTGTGTATGTCCTAATAAACTGGTTAAATTCTTTAAAGATGCGTTCTACTGGGCTTGCTTCTGTGTGAAAAAAGCTTACTAATACATGGTTTATGTGCTGTGAGGTCATAAATTGTTCCCAATTTATCCCAACAAAATATGAAGCATTATCAGTTAGTAGTACCTTTGGTTTACCTATTCTTCTCAAACAGTTCCCCTCAATTCTTTTTCTGATATTTGTGGCAGCTGCATTTCTAATGGAATACATTCTGAGAAAATATCATATGGTGCTACTACGTATCTCGCTCCTCCTTTAATTCTTAAATATGGACCAGCTATCTAGACGGTTTTTTGTGAGTATTGGGTGTAGCTTTCATTTGCTTACAAGACTGTTGTGTTGTACCTTGCATTAATAATGTTCTGAGTTCTGCATCTTGCTCTGTTAACTCACCCAATTCCTCTAAACCCTGTGGTAACCTGGACAGGGCATCTGCAATAAAATTCTGACTTCCTTTTATATAAATGATCTCGAAATTGAATTCTTTTAAACGTAGACACCACCTAGCTAATCTACAGTGCAACAGTTTACACGTTAAAAGAAATGACACTGACTGATGGTCACAGTAAATTTGGTATTCTTACCCCACAAAAAATATTCAGACTTTTTAAATGCCCATACTCTAGCTCAACTTTCCAATTCTGACACAGAGCAAGATGTTTCTGCTTCTGATAATGTGCGATTAGCAAAACTGATGACCTTTTGTACTTCTTTACCAACTTCTTCTCACATCTGGAACAAGCACGCCCCCCTGAGATGAGGCATCTGTGCAGAGACAAAAATCTTTGGACACGTCAGGGTGACTAAGAATGTTTGCATTGACTAATGCCTGCTTAATATTATTAAAGTCCTCTGACACTTATCATCCCATAACCAAGGTCTATTTTTTTTGTAACAAGGTGAGTAACGCATCACTGTTCATCAGTTGCTGTGGTAGGAATTTACGAAAAAAGGATGCTAGTCCCAAAAAGTCTTTTAGTTGTTTTTTGTTCCTTAAAGCTGGACAATTGTATGTGGCATCAAGTTTTTTTGGATCAGGAAATAAACTTCGTTCTGACACAACATGTCCTAAAAATTCGACTTGCTCCTTACCAACACTATATTTCTTTAAATTTGCTGTTACTCCATAATCTGCAAATCGTTGAAGTACCTGTTCAATGAGCCTGATATATTCTAACCAAGTGGGTGTGGTTATTAGCATGTCGTCCACATAATCAGTGACTTCCCTAAGCAGTTCTGATCCTACGACCTCGTCCAGTGCAGATATAAACACACCTGCACTAATGTTCATTCCAAAAGGTAGAACACGGAATTTGTAACATCTGCCACCACAAACAAATGCTGTATATTTTTTACTTTCTTCATGGAGCTATATTTGCCAATAGGACGCCTGATAATCGAGTATACTGAAGTATTATGTATTGTAAAACTTTCAAAGCTGTTCATCCAACATGTCTGGTCTTGTGTGTACTGGTACTGAGATCTTATTGATACGTCTAGCATTGATAACTAATCTTACAGACCTATCTGGTTTACTTACTGGTAATATAGGACTACAATAGGGTGAAAATGAAGGTTGTATAACCCCCCATTTAATCATACGATTGATCTCTTCCCTTACTGCCCTTGTTTTGCCCGTGGAATAGGATATGACATTACACAAAATGTTTCATGTGGACGGACTTCAAATTTATATTCATAGTCTTAGATTACCCCTGGCTCCCTACTGCAAACATATACTTACTTTAATAACAAGTTAGAAAGTTCTTGTTGTTGCATATCATTTAGGATCTGTGATTCACTTAGTTTCATTTCGTAACGAACCTCAGTGTTTGCTTCTTGTTCAGTATCAAATTTGTTTCTGAAATATACGGTTGGAAAGGAATATTGTACTATTACAGTTGACTCTGGTTTGTTTTTGTTACTTTCATCATGTGTTTTGACTAAATCAATAGAATAAATCTGATCCTTTGCATGAAAGTGGTATATTTGTATGTTCTAAACGTGTCCATTCCAATAAGACAATTAACTATAAGTTTGTCAATTATAAGAAAATTGCACTTCAATGTAAAATTTTCAATTTGTACTGGAATAAGTGCCTGACGTTAAACCAATTTAGTCTTACTGCCTGTAGCAGTTTGCACCTTGAGTTTTTGGACAGGGAATGGTTGGGAATTTGCCTCTCTTCTTCAATTCACAGAAAAATGCATTTGACATTACATCAGTAGTTGAACCTATATTTAAAATTAACTGTGTGTCAGTATTAAATATTTTCATTTTAATGATTACTTGTAATTGTTCTTCCTGGATATTATTTGTTGTATCTAACTCATGCCGATTCAGATCATCCTTGATGTCACATTGCTTCTCAAACCTTTTGAAATATGTTTGTAGTTTTGTGTTGCCCACACTCCCAGAGAGGTCAACAGCCAGGGACTTCGCTACAACCAGTTGTTTTCCGACGGTGTGGTGTGACTTAATTCATTACTTGCAGTAATTTCAGTTAGTTGCACTGTGTAGGTACTTCGCCAATTTGTGTCTTTGGCTGCTGTGCCATTATCTTGCTGACCGAAGGTCGGCTGCAATACAGTGTAAGGCATGGCAATGATGCCGTGCATTGGCCACTGCTGCGGCTGACTGTTACTGTTTATGTTCAGCATGTTGTGGACTGTAATTTGAGCGTGCATTGAAATTACTCATGTGGTTGTTTTCTCCGTTCCCATTACTATACTCATTACCTCTGGGTATGTAACTTTGTTGTTGCATCTACTATCCTTGTTCTGTGTTTAGATCACATTTTACTGACTGATTTACATAACTATGTTGTTGTTGTGCCTGATTTTCTTCTGCTCTATTGGGTACAAGCTTCATAGATTAAGTCTAGAATCAAGCATGGCCAGAAAATAATCAGTGTTGTGCTCTGGCGTTGTGACTAATTTTTCTCTAATGTGCGACGGTAATTGACTTTTCAAAATTTTTAACACAACTATGTTTGATATTGGGTTCGTCCAGTAGCATGTCTTGTTCAGGTATTTTTCAAAGTGTCCATGTAGGCTACCGTATTTGTCATTGAATGGTGTGGGGTTGAAAAGCTCGCATCTTTCTTGCACTGCCTCAGACCAGTATTTGTCAAGGAAAGCTCATTCAAATTGGATATAAGTGCTGCAACGTTCACCCACTTCAGTTGCCCATAGAAGAACATCACCTTGCGTATATCCCACGACAAATCTGATTTTCTGTGCTTACATCCAGTTGCATGGAAATACATGACAAAAAGTACTGAAAAATACTACGGGATTCATTCTTTTACCTTCGGTAGTGAATGTAGGAAACTGTCGATGTCTCAGCAAGCCTTTGCCTGCAAAAAACAGTATATAAAAACGTGGCATTTTTGGTCATATTTATGTGGTTATTGTGGTTACCTGTAATTCTGGTTGGTAATTGCTCAGGTATTGGAGTTGTGGGTATCCTTACATTTTGCACTCTATAACTGTCACTGGTACCTGCGGTGGGACTCATGACAATTTGTGGATAAATATCGACAGGGTGTGGTTTGTTCATTGTAGACTGTGTATTATTTAAGTGCGTATTTCAAGATCTGGTAATATTTTCTTCTAAAAGATTGAGAATCCTATTTTCTGCAACTTGTAGGTTAATGTTTACCTTGTTCACTGTTTCATTTTCTTTTTTCTGAATAGCCTTTTCTACTACATCTGTGTATGACTTACAATCGGGTAACAATTGCTCTGCTAAGGTATTACTCTTACTGACATACCTGCTTCAGCTTGACTAATGATATCACTCAGATTTTTGTTAATCTTTTCTCTCTCCTTCTTAGCTCATGCTGAGTCAGCTTCTAATGTTGCTACCTTCATAGTCTTTGTTTAATTTGTTAACGACTGTGGTTAACGCTTTTACTGCCGAACACAACTGGTTTTGTGCAGCTTCAATATTTGTTTTCACTTCTGTGATTTCCATTATCTGTTGCTCTTCTAGATCATGATGATCATTAAAAGAATCTACCTTCTGTTTTAACTCCATAATGTTACTGTTAACTTCAGAAATTACTTCATGCTTTACTTGTTTTTTCATATCATTCAATTTTTTGTCAATTTCAGTGCGACAATTTTTGGCTAAGACATTGAATTTCTGTGAGACCGTTTCTTGCAAATCCTTGAATACTTGTAATTGTTCTTGTTTCATTGTCTTTAGATCTTGTGTAACAGTGTTTCGTTGATGTTGTACCATGTTCATATCTTGTGTCAAATTATCAATTTTGGTATTCATATCGTGTTCCTTTATATTTAGATCTTGTGTGATGGAGTTCAGATTCTGTGTCAAATTATCAATTTTGGTAGTCATATCTTGTTTCATATCACTGAAATTTGTGTTGATACTAATTTTGTGTTTGTTAGATAATAACTGCCATAGCAGTGCATCAGCTGTACTACTGTGGTTGTTGTCAGCTGAACACCCAGGTTAATGTCTGTGTTGTGACCAAGTGGTATTTGTAACGTGTTGTCAAAATGCATACTGAGATCGCTCTCTGATGTTTTGTTCATGTGCAGTATGTTGCTCTGGGAGATGCATGACATTGTCTCATCAATTGTAAACATTGTGTCGTCAAGTTTATTCTGCTGTGGAGCATCACTATCATTTGTAACTCCTGCGACAATCATCTCTGATCTACTTAAACCTTTTGCAATACGCACGCATGGCGCCTGGACTTCAATTGTTCGATCACGCAATTCTGATTGTGTTTTCACTATCGCTATCGACACTGGACATATATTTTTCTGCCATGTTGTATGAATATGCAAAAAATAGAGATTTCACAAAAATGTTAAAATTCCATAAAATAATTATTATACCCGACAATTGTAATTTATGTGATGTCAAAGCCTTTTTTACGTCTATTGTGATGTGCCAACTATTGTCGCAATTCATTAGTTTTACTGACAATGCGTATCACACTAAAAATTTCTGTAATTTTTTCACAAATAAAATTCAAGAAAGGGAATAATGAGGAAAAGGTTTCTGTCTACTTCAAAAGAGGCGCTACCAAGCATAACGATGCAAGCAACTTGCATAGCTGTCCTACCTTTTGCTGCACCGATCAAAACAGCTTACTACAAAAAATTTGTACATAACCTGCATTCAATTCTCATTCCTATCCAAAATATCACCTCATTTTTTGCCTTTTTGCTTCAATTGCTCCCTGCTGTGATTCAGGCAAACAGGAAATTAGTTTTTATGACTCATAACAATGTCATAGAAATTTTACTATAGCAATACTTGACAAACACTACTCACAACCAGTACCCTGGAGTCCAGGCACACAGGTCGCCAGTTGTTTTATAATAAATAAGAAATGAAAAAAAATTAAGTATAATACAAATGCATTATTAGACATGTTCTGCATATACGAATGTAGGCTATTCGGACTTCCTCTCTTACATTTCAATTCTAGACGCAGGCAGCCGACTTCAAGGACATCACTGCGTATCAAAAAATGAAGTCTTTTGGCTCCACTTCACAACAATAAAAATACTTAATACTGTTGTTAAGTCTTCTCTTATTCAGACGAACATATAATACATAACATTCATAATACTTCATACTTTGAGCAATACGTCTTAACCATCCTTCTACATGAGAGAGAGAGAGAGAGAGAGAGAGAGAGAGAGAGAGAAAACAAAAATCATGTACAAAGAAAAAATGAATGATTTTTTTTTTCCTTTTTTTCATTTGTCTGCTCCTTACTGCGCATTCATAATTAATGTCTTTGTCGACGTTTATGGTCAACCGCTGCTTCATTATTATTATTTTTTTTTTTTTTTTAATAAATTTGAACTTTACCATATCCGGGGGTCTTTCACCATGTGCCTACACAGAAGCCATAGCTCTACTTACTTCTGTAGTGTACATATTTTATCTGTGTGTGTGCACAACGAAGTAGCACATTGGCTGAATAGAGCATGTATGCTATGTTCACTGTAGTTGGCTAACTAGATCACATGTCCTGTGTTCATCATACAGTGCAATCTAGATTAAAGCCCTATCCAGTGTTATCCAAGAGGCATTTTCTTCTCGGTCTGTTGCACTACAGTGCCTGAAAGTGCGATACTGATATGTAAAAAGTTAACCTCGATGCACACCCGTCAAGGAAAAGCTCTAAGAGGTCATAATAAATCAAAATGTAACGCACATAAGGGAAATTTTTTATAGTTAATTGAACTAATGAGGAAATATGTATACATGATGATCTAAAAATTGAAATTCTTAACACCATGATCAACATCGTGTGAGAACATATTTCAGACCAAGTGAAAAAAAAAGCCCAGTATTTTGCTCTAATGGTTGACGAGTCAAAATATTGTTCAAAAACTTGGCAACTATCAATTGGCATTCGGTAATATTTAGATAGTAACATATACGAGAGGTTTCTAGGCTTTCAACCTGCAAAAAAATTGGATGCTGCTTCTTTGTTATTCTGCATTAAAAAAAAGTAGCAAACTGTGGAATTAATTTACTGTACTGCAAAACACATGATGGAAGTGCAGTTATGAGTGCTCCTTATGCAGGAAGTCGCACAAGCAATCTACATTCACTGTACGAACCATAAGTTGAAATCCGTCATAGTACAATATGTAAAAGGATCAAGTCGGCAAATGTTTATTGATACACAAATAAAAATGAAGATTGTAAGAATGGAATTAGAAAGTTAAGTGACACTAGATGAGTCTGTCAATGTGCTTCACTGGCTGTGAAGAAGACAACTGAAGCTATAGTAACCCTAATAAACATTCAGGCAGAAAATTCAGAATGAGGTGCAGAAGCATTAGGATTTAGTGCAAAGTTAAATTTTTCTTTTGTTTTTCATGTATGCTTGTTCTTCACATGTTTGCTAGAAAAGTGCAAGTCACTATCTGATTTTCTTCCGGGCAAAGACTGATATCGTCCCTGTAATCAACTCAGTGGGAGGAACAAGAGATCAGTTCAATCAAATGAGTGAATCAGACTCAGGTTTCACTTGTGTGGTATGAAAGTGTAGATGTGGCAGCAAAAGTAAGTAAGTTAGTTGCGTGTTCCATTGATCAATCTCACGGTAACTGTTATGAAGTGAAACGTGTCAAGTGCATAAGAAATGCACACATGAATGAAGGTGTGTGTTTTTATTATTATTATATAAAAGCTTAAAATTTTTGTTACCTCCCCCATGTACTTAAATGGCACAAAATACATATATTATACCTACAGATTTATTTATTCCTATTGAAGAATTCATCCATGGTATAGAAGTAGTTGTCAAGGAGATATGATTTAAATTTATTTTTAAAACTGTTATGTTGTCTATTAGACATTTTATTTTAACTGGTAATTTATCGAAAAGGTTTACAGCAGCATATTTTACCCCTATCTGTGCCAAAGATGAGCTAAGCAGAGGAGAGTGTAACTCTTTCTTTCTTCTGGTATTATAATCATGAATGTCACTGTTGTTTTTAAAATGGTCCATGTTGCTGAGAACAAATTTCATTACAGTACATATACTGTGAGGCTGTTGTAAGAATTCCTAACCTTTTAAAAAGATGCCTACAAGATGTGCGACTATGAGCCACACATATTATTCTAACCACTTTCTTTTGAGCAGTGAATACTTTTTGCCTAACTGTTGAGTTACCCCAAAATATTATTCCGTATGACATCAGAGAGTGAAAGTATGCGAAGTGTGTTAGCTTGCCGATTTCTATATCCTCAACCTCAAAATTAGCAATTATTCTGACTGCAAAAGTTGCTGAACCTAGTCGCTTTACGAGATCCAAAATATGAATTTTCCAATTAAGATTCTCGTATATATGTACACCCAAAAACTTTGTATGCTCTACCCTGGCCCTGTTCTGTAGATATAGCATAAACCACTCATTTGCTGTTCCCTTTATACCATGAATTGTGATTTCTGTCACATAATGTCACGGTTCACACAATCAAACGCTCTGGTAAGTCACAAAATATTCCTGTTGGTGACATTTTACTATTTAAAGACTTTTATGTGGGCAGTGAAATTGTATATTGCTGTCCCAGTGGAACAATAGGTTTGAAATCCAAACTGTGATTTGCTAAGTATCCCATTACTGCTGAGATGACCAACCACTCTTGAGCACATTACCTTCTCCACAATTTTTGAAAATGCTCTGAGCAAGGATACTGACCAGTAATTATTGACATCTGTGGTGTCCCTTTACTGTAGAGATGCTTGACAATGGCATATTTTAACCTATCTGGGGAAAAACCTTGAGTTAGTGATGCATTACAGATGTGACACACAACATCAGCTGTAACTGCTCCACCTTGTTTTAATATCTTGTTAGAGATATCATCTACTCCGACAGATCATTTATCAAAGATTTAATGATTTCCCATATTCCACAAGAGGTTGTTAGATGAAAATTAATCTGACTAGGATTTCTGAAAACTGACTCTTCCATGTACTGCTTGGCTTTTTCTTTTGAACTATTTTCATCATTTTTTTCACCTAAATATAAGAAATGGTTGTTAAATATATTAGCTACTTGTGTACTGTTGGTAAAGATGGTCTCATTCTGTTTAATAGTTATGCAATCTACCCCACTGGTTACTTTTCCTGTCTCTCTTCTAACAACATTCCATACTGATTTGATTTTATTGCCCAAGTTGTTAATTTCATATCTAATATACACATTTTTTTTATTTTCTGACAACTTTTCTCAGTACTTTACAATAATTCTTATAGTGTAAAATTACTCCTGGGGCTTTACTAATTCTTGCTGCCTCATACAATTTTATTTTCCTTTCTGAAGACACTTTGATACATGTAGTGATCCAAGTTTCTTTGAAAACTTGTTTGATGTAACATTTAGTAATTTTTTGGGGGCAACAGTGTTCAAAAAGGGATATAAATTTATCAAGAAACATGTTACATTTATCATTGGCATTTGGCTCATTATATACGTCTCCCCATTTAAAATGTCTTAAACTTTCTCTGAAATGCTCTCTTAATATGATCTTAGTAAACTGCAGGAGCATCCAAGGAAAGGTCCCAGAAATAGTATCGCATAATGAAGGTCATAACGCACAGATAGCATTGGGAACAGAAAGCTGGTTGAAACCAGATGTCAATGACAACAAAATTCTAAGTTCAGACTATCAGTTTATCGTAAGGATAGGTTAGTCAGCTGTGGTGGCGGCATGTTTATTGCAGTAAAAAAAATTTGATAAAATCTAGAGAGGTTATCACGGATTCCGAATATGAATTAATCTGGGTGAAACTGAGTATCAAAGACTGGTCAAAAATGGTGATCGGACGCTTCTATAGACCATCTGGGTCAATATCTGTAGTTGTGGAGCGCCTCAAACAAAACCTGCAGAATATCATTAGTAATTTTCCTGATCATTCCGTTGTAATAGGGGATGACTTCAACTTGCCAGGTATAGATTGGGAGTGTTATGCCATCAAAACTGGTGCCACAAGCAGGGGATCATGTGGCATGTTCCAGATATCTTGTGCGAAAATTACCTTGAGCAGATAGTTAAAGAACCAACTCGTGAGGATAACATCTTAGATCTTCTGGCAACAAACAGACCTGAAGTTATTGAATCAGTTAACACAGAGGAAGGTATCAGTGATCATAAGGCTGTGACAGCATCTATGACGATGGGTCCTACTAGGAATGTTAAGAAAGTTAGGAAGATATATTTGCTCAGTGTGTTGAGTTAATAAAAAATTAAAAATAAATTTTATTGCTAAATGTTATAAAATATTCATATGAAAACACATTTTTGTAGGATGTAATACGATTGCATTATTAAAATGTTCTATGCTTATTTGAAATTTTCTTAGCTATCGGACTTCACTTACATTTCAATTGTAGTCGCAGGCAGTGGACTCTGAGAACACTGGCACTTGTCATAATCAAGAAAATAATCCTTATATAGTTTTCACTTCACTTCAATAAATAAAATTACTTGAAACTTCCTGGCAGATTAAAACTGTGTGCCCGACCGAGACTCGAACTCGGGACCTTTGCCTTTTGCGGGCAAGTGCTCTACCATCTGAGCCGCGGGCAAGTGCTCTACCATCTGAGCTACCGAAGCACGAGTCATGCCCAGTCATCACATCTTTACTTCTGCCAGTATCTCGTCTCCTACCTTCCAAACTTAACCGAAGCGATCCTGCGAACCTTGCAAAACTAACACTCCTGAAAGAAAGGATACTGTGGAGACATGGCTTAGCCACAGCCTGGGGGATGTTTCCAGAATGAGATTTTCACTTTGCTCGCGAAAGGCAAAGGTCCCGAGTTCGAGTCTCGGTCGGGCACACAGTTTTAATCTGCCAGGAAATTTCATATCAGCGCACACTCCGCTGTAGAGTGAAAATTTCATTCTGAAAAAATACTTGATACTGTTGTTGAATATACTATTACTCATGCACACACATGATACATAGAACTTGTAATACTTCATATTTAAAATCGCACACCTTCATCGTTCTTCTACTTGTGTGTGTGTGTGTGTGTGTGTGTGTGTGTGTGTGTGTGTGTGTGTGTGTGTGTGTGGAAAAAAAAGAAGAAGAAGAAGAAGAAGAAAAAACAACCTGTACAAAAATTGAAAGTTTTTCTTTCATTTGTCTGTGCCTTACTGCGGATTCATAATTAACGTCTTTGCTAATGCTTTTGATCTATCGGTGCTTCAATTTTTTGTTTTCTTAATAGATATTAACTTTACGATATCCTGGGGGTCTTTCATCATGTACCTACACATCAACTAGGGTGACAGGATGCGAATTTCACAATATCTCAGCAGTCAGCATAAAATATTTGATGATGATGGCGAAGTTGTGGAGAACAAATGGAAAAAATTCAAAGGCATCATTCAATATGCCATAGGCAAGTATGTTCAGAATAAGGTTTTAAGGGATGGGAAAGATCCCCCGTAGTTTAATAGCTGTGTTAGAAAAGCGCTACGCAAACAAAGAGCACTTCATCTCAGATTCAAGAGAAGTAAAAACCTAGCTGAAAAACAAAAGCTGAACGAAGCGAAAATGAGTGTAAGGAGAGCAGTGAGAGAAGCATTCAATAATTTCGAAAGTAAGACATTGTCAACTGATCTGAGTGAAAACCCTAAGAGATTTTGGTCGTATGTAAAGTCAGTAAGTGGGTCAAAATTATCTATTCATTTTCTCAATGACCACATCAGCACCGAAACTGAAGATAACAGAGAGAAAGTCAAAATACTGAATTCGGTCTTCCAAATTTGTTTCACCACAGAAGATCGTAACACTGTGCCTCCTTTTAATAGTACAAGCATCGAAATGGCAGATACTGAGATAACCGATCGCGGAATTGAAAAGCAGCTACAATCGTTTTGTAGTGGAAAGGCTTCAGGACTAGATGTGATACGCATAAGATTGTATAAAGATTATGTAAAAGAACTTGCTCCCTTCTAGCAGTTATTTATTGTAGATTGCTTGAGCAACGAAAGGTACCTAACGACTAGAGAAAAGCGCAGGTCATTCCCATTTTTAAGAAAAGCCGTAAGACAGATCCACAGAATTATACACTTATATTGTTGACATCAATCTGTTGTAGAATTATGGAACATGTTTTATGCTCAAGAATTATGATGTTTTTGGAAAGTGAACATCTCCTCTATAAAAATCCATATGGATTCCATAACCAGAGACCGTGTGAAACTCAGCTCACTCTGTTCCTCCATGAGAGCCACAGCGCAGTGGACAACAGCGCTCATGTTGATGCCGTGTTCCTTGATTTCAGTAAGGCATTTGACACCGTCCCGCAATGCTGTTTACGGAAAAAACCTTGAGCTTACGGAGTATCAGAGCAGACCTGCAATTGGATTCAAAACTTTCTTGCAGCTAGAACTCAACACCTCGCTCTTGATGGAACTAAATTGATAGGTGTAAAGGTAATATCCAGAGTGCCACAGGGAAGTGTGATAGGACCACTGCTGTTTACAGTATACATAAATGATCCAGTAGAAAGCGTTGGACACTCTTGAAGGCTATTCGCAGATGATGCAGTTGTCTATACCAAAGTAGCAATGGCAGAAGCTAGTAAGAATTTGCAGAATGACCTGCAGAGAATTGATGAATGGTCCGGATCTGGCAGTTGACCCTGAATGTAAATAACTGTAATATATTGTGCATACATAGGAAAAGATATCCACTACTGAAGTGCTACACTACTGATGACAAAAGGCTGGAGACAGCGTGTGTCGTAAAATATCTAGGCGTGGCTATCCAGAGCAACCTTAAGGGGAATGACCATGTGAAACAGATAGTGGGAAAAGCAGACACCAGACTCAGATTCATCGGAAGAGTCTTAAGGAAATGTAACTTATCCATGAAAGAAGTGGCTTATAAGGCGCTTGTTCACCTGATTCTTGAGTATTGTTCATCCACCTGGGATCGCTATCAGGCAGGACTGATAGAGAAGATCCAACAAGGAGTGGCGTGTTTCATTACGGGATCGTTTAGCTGGCTAGAGAGCATTATGGAGATGCTAAACAAACTCCACTGGCAGACGTTATAAGAGAGGTGTTGTGCACCATGGAGAGATTTACTATGGAAATTTTGGGACAGCACTTTTCAGCAGTAGTCAGACAACATATTACTTCCCCCCATATATGTCTCGCATCTTGACCACAAGGAGAAAATTCAAGAATTAGGGCCAATATAGAGGCTTACCGACAATCGTTCTTCCCATGCACTATTCACGAGTGGGACGAGTTTGGAGTGATCAGATAGTGGTACTGAAAGTACCCTCTGTCATACACCATTAGGCGGCTTGAGGAATATTGTGTAGATGTATATGTACCGGTTTGACCAGCCTTACACTTTTACTTAATGTAAGTAGGTGTTGATGTTCCCACAGATTTCTCTTGGTAGATTTTGAAGTTGCCAAATTATCTTGGGGAATATGTTTGCTATTTGCTGAATAAAGACAGCCTGAAACATGTACAACCAACTGATTTCAGACCTTTAGCATTTGATAAATTTTTACATACAACGGAGGTGTAACTTGGAGAGATGTTTTATTTCAAACTCTGAAACAATTACAGGAATCACTTCTCTAAAACCAAAAAGTGAATATTTTATAAATAATACTGAGGCAGAAATTGATACATTAAAAAATCTCATCATTACACATGAAGAGCAAATCGGAGTAAAGACTGACAATTTACTCACATTGCTCATGTTAGAGCAATATAAAACTTCCATTACATGATTTGTACAAATTGTCATGTTGCAGTATAAGTCAGTGAAAAAACATTTTTGTGTATGTGACCTGTAAAACCTTATTTAATGTCTCATGAACACCTCAGTTTATTCATTCATTCATTCTTTCATTCTTACACAGATTCCTTTTTATGGATGTTATCATTCGCACACAAAGGTTAACATAAGAAATTCATAATTCAAATATACCCAATTTACCACTACATTACAAACGCAGAGGAGCATGCTTCAAACAAGAGAAATGAATCATAAGACACCTCCAACAATATACTCTGGCGTTAGATTGCATTGAGTAAATTACTGCAATGTTTCGTACAAGCATATTCCATCCTTTTTGTCTACTTTGTAATTGGTCGAGCTGCCTATTTATGTGCAGTAATTTTAAGTTGTATGAACTCTTTAATGGAGTAAAAATTATTATTTGGTAAATATCATAAAGATATGTTTTAAATTTATAGAATTCCTTTATGTTATTGATCTTTTTTGGTAGTTTATTATACACTGATGAGTCAAAACATTCGGACCATCTGTTTAATAGATTTTTTGTCCATCTTTGGAACAAAATACAGCATTCTTTCTTCATATCAGGGATCATACAGTTTGTTGGTAGGTTTGTGAAGATATGTGGCATTAGATGTCTACACACATGTCATATAATTCACATAAATAACAGGCTGCTGACTTACGCATGCGGTGATGATCCCCAATAGTGACCCAGATGGGTTCCATAGAATTTACAGCAGGCAAATTTTGTAGCTGAGACATCCACTTGAGTTCATTATAATGCTCCTAAAACCACTGTAGCATGGTTCTGGCACAGAGACATGGGCAATTATACTGCTGGAAGATGACATCGCTGTTGGGGATGACATCAAGCATGAAGGGATGCAGGTGGTTCACAGCTGTCAGCGTGTCTTCAATTACTACCACAGGACTCATACAAGTGCAGGAGAATGTCTCTCATAGCATAATACTGCTTCCATCAGCCTGTGTCTGTGGTGTGTTGCACATTTAGAATCGTCGTTCACCTCGATGACAGTGTTTGTGGAGATGACTATCAACCTAGTGTAGCAGAAAAGTGATTAGCCCAAAGAACCAACACATTTCCATTGATTGATGGTCAAATCCCAATGGTCCCATGCCCACTGCAATCATAACTGACAATGACGTTGGATCGACATGTGAACACATAGGGCTGATCTGCTGCAGAGCTCGATGGTCAACAATGTTCGACAAACGGTATGCTCATGCGTGCACCAGCATTGCGCTCTTTAGGCAGAGATGCCACAGCATCTATTCTACTTTGAAGTGTTATGGATATCCAACTGTTTAGTGCCTAGTTTAATCTCACTGTCCTTCTACCCCTTTCTGCAGATACTTGCAAAAGTAGCACATGAAAATTCCAATAGCTTCACTATTTTCAAAGTATTGATTCACAGGCTTTGTGTAATCATAACCCACCCTTTGTCAGTGTCACTTATCTCAATGGATGTCCTCATTTGTAGTCTGTACCTTCACTGGGGTGATCTCCCATCTGTGTCTGCTCTGCTTACATACTTTCGTTACTGTGTCACGTGCACGCAACACCAATAGACAGCATCCAATGTCATGGTAGGCAGTGGTCATGATGTTTTGGCTTATCAGTGTATATCTTGACTCCTTTGTAAAACATAGCGGTTTGGGTCTTGATTCATTCTATCCAACTACAAGCAATTACTGTACCTGATTTGATGATGATGTGTGGGGCTGTTTGCTGCACATTGCTCAGTTTCTAACTGCAGTTTGGAATATATATTTTCACTTGGAACTGTCAGAATACCCCATTTTCTGAAAGCTCAAAGCAGTGAGCCGTTTTGAGACTCATGCTCATTATTCTGATGGCTCATTTTATGCAGTTTGAACACATTCTGAACATTTGCACCCCAGAACATTATGCCATAACTGATGTTAGAATGGATGTGTGCATAGTATGTTGCTTTTAGGCATGAGCTATTTCACAGTGGTTAGTATTCGTAAGACATAGCATGCATACCTCAAATTTGGCACCAGAAAACGGTCATATTATTAGTCTTTTTTTACATTAAGAGTTACTTTATTGTTATTTGACCAGTTTCAAATTGCTGTAAGTCCCTTTTCAACTTTTACTTCTAACATTCTTGGTGTCCCATCCATAATTATAATATTTCTGTCATCAGCAAATAACACAGTTTCTCCTTGTGTGGCCCACAGTGTGAAGTCAGTAATGTAAATGAGAAACAGTACTTGGTCTAATGTGCTCTCTTAAGGAACTCCAATGTTCAAATATTCAGGGTCTGGAAGATGTTTCCCCATATAATTAGATCCACTTGAAATTTGGGATCTCCCTGCCCTCTGCACTCTGTCTGTTAGGTAAGACCTAAACAATCTCTTTACCACCTACCACATTCGTAGTGCTTCAAGTTTAGCAGAAAGTATTTCATGACCAACTGTGTCAAATGCTGTATGAGCTCTAGGAAAATGCCTGTTACATGTTCCCCTTTGTCTAGGACCTCTAAAACTACTTTTCTAAATTTTACTGTAGCAGTGTCTGATCCCTTTCCAGACTTGAAGCCAAATTGTTCTTTGTACAGAAGTTGGTATTTAAATAAACCGTAAATCTGTTTCTCATAACAGTTTTTATTATTTTTGAAAAGGAAGACAATAAGACTTTTATGCTGCTAATGCAGCCTTTTGATAGACACATTGGAACTTCATGTAGACCTCTAGACGTCTTACTCATTACTCAAGTAGTTGTTAACACAATTGGCCAGGTCCATATGGTTATCTATTAAACGATCTTTATTTCTAATTTTGTGTATATTTGCTTTGGCTTTGTGTTACCAGTTTCTTCTTCTCTCTTGCAATACATAGCATTGTGACAAAGACAACTGACTTGCAAGGAGAGGTCGATGATTTTGCCATCAGTCACAACAACTGAAGGATTAATCTATTTTAAAAATAAGTAAACATGTGTTTGTTACTTTGTATTTCATAATTTTTCAATTTTTTTCTCAATGGCATTGATTTTTCTGTTTTCCAGCTGAACATAAAGTGGATGTACTCCCAAAAATCCTTGTTTTGAGGCATAATTTGCTTTTGTTGTGTGGCATGTCAGGAAAGGGGTGTCATTTGTATCAGAGGGTGTTATATGCAGACACTATACCGTGGCAGTTTTAGGTCGAGGGTGTTTTGGTCTGTGGTTCCTAAACATAGAGGCAGCAGAGGCCAGGCCTAAACTACATGTTTAAGATACTGCCAACATCAGCAAACAATTGATCTGTAGCCATTGGCGAATTTTTTGTATACTCCGCTTTGCTTTGTGTTGTGCATTGATCATGGTATTCTTTTCTTAGTTTGGAATGAGTGAAGAGACTAAATGGGGTCCATGGTGGGGTTTGAGTATGGCCTTCACAACACCGGGAGGGACTGCCCATCCCTTATGAGTATTTCTTAAGTTCTGCTTACACAGGAGGACAGAACATGGATATAGGTTGCCAGACCTGCATGGGAGAGGTGGGGCTTGATCCCCCACTCTGTTCCTCACCCCTCAGGCCATCCAAGTTCTCTGTTTATGCAGCAGCTGACTGCCACAGTATAGACTTTGCAGTTGATATCGTATATGTGCATTGGAAAATATAGCTTATGTTTACAGGTGTACTTTAATTTCCAATGCAAGAATGGAAGTATTTTGTTCAGTATTTTGCTGTTGCAATGGAGTGTATGTATTGGAAAATATGGTTTATGTATATGGGTGTACTAAAGTTCCTGATATATGGATGACAATTTTTACCATTACACTGAGGGGATGGAAGTCATTGCATAGCAATATGCACTTACACAGAGGGCGGTAATACCACGTACACAAGGTATAAAAGGGCAGTGCATTGGCAGAGCTGTCATTTGTACTCAGCTGAGTCATGTGAATACGTTTCCAACATGATCATGGCTGTACAATAGGATTTAATAGACTTTGTATGCAGAATGCTAGTTGGAACTAGACGCAGGAGACATTCCATGTTGGAAATCATTAGGGAATTCCATATTCCAAGAGCCACAGTGTGAAGAGTGTGCTGACAATAGCAAATTTCAGGCATTACCTCTCACCACAGACAACGCAATGGCAGATGGCATTTGCTTGATGAGCGAGAGCAGTGGCATTTGCTTAGAGCTGTCAGTGCTAATAGAAAGCAATATTGTGTGGAGTAACCACACAAATCAATATGAGACATATGTGAATGTATCTGTTAGGACAGTGCCATTTAACTTGCCATTAATGGACTATGGCAGCAGACAACTGATGCAAGTGCCTTTTCTAACAGCAGAACATCGCCTGCAGCCCCTCTTGTGGGTTTGTGGTCATATTGGTTGGACCCTAGATGACTGGAAAACAATGGCCTGGTCAGATTTCTCCCAATTTGAGTTTGTAAGAGTTGCCTGTAGGGTTCAAGTGTGGCGCAGACCCCACAAAGCCATAGACCCAAGTTGCCAACAAGGCACTGCGCAAGCTAGTGGTGGCTACATAATGGTGTGGGCTGTAGTTACATAGAATGAACTGGATCCTCTGGTTCACTGAACCTATTATTGACTGGAAATGGTTCTGTTCTGCTACTTAGAGACTATTTTCAGCCATTCATGGACTTCATGTTCCAAAACATGTCACCAGGCAACAATTGTTTGCAACTGGTTTGAAAAACTTTCTGGACAGTTCGAATGAATGATTTGGCCACACAGATTGTCTGACATGAATCCCACTGGACATTTATAAGACATAATTAAGAGGTCAGTTCGTGCACAAAATTCTGCAGCGGCAACACTTTTGCATTTAAGGATGGCTATAAAGGCAGCATGGCCCACTATTTCTGCAGGAGATTTCCAATGACTTTGTTGAGTACATACCACCCTGAGTAGCTGCACTGCACCAGAGAAAAGGACACCTTAAACAATATTAGGAGGTATCCAAGGACATAGCCAAAGAGGGGATCCAAGGGGTCCAGATCCCACCTATCACCTAAATGAAACTACACGTGACCTAGTTGCTGTGTAGCGAAACTGAAAAGTATTTTTGATTTTCAATCATATGGCAAAAAAGAGATTCGCACTATCAATAGTCAGCAAGGCCAATAATAGATTTACACTGTCTATACATTTGTAGGGCAATGTACTTCAGGACAATATTATGGAAATGGAAGAGGCTGTAGAAGAAGATGAAATGGGAGATGTGATACTGCGTGAAGAGTTTGACAGAGCACTGAAAGATCTAAATCGAAACAAGGCCCAGGGAGTACACAACATTCCATTAGAACTACTGACATCCTTTGGAGAGCCAGCCCTGACAAAACTCTACCATCATTGAACACGATGTATGAGACAGGCAAAATACCCTCAGACTTCAAGAAGAATATAATAATTCCAATCCCAAAGAAAGCAGGTGCTGACAGATGTGAAAATTACCGAACTATCTAAGCCACGGCTCCAAATTACTAGCACGAATTCCTTATAGACGAATGGAAGAACTGGTAGAAGCCGACCTCGGGGAAGATCAGTTTGGATTCCGTAGAAATGTTGGAACACGTGAGGTAATACTGACCTTATGACTTATCTTAGAGAATAGATTAGGGAAACGTAAACATACATTTCTAGCATTTGTAAACTTAGAGAAAGCTCTTGACAATGTTGGCTGGAATACTCTCTTTCAAATTCTGAAGGTGGCAGGGGTAAAATACAGGGAGTGAAAGGCTATTTACAATTTGTACAGAAACCAGATGGCAGTTATAGGAGTTGAGGGGCATGAAAGGGAAACAGTGGTTGGGAAGGGAGTAAGACAGGGTTGAAGCCTATCCCCAATGTTATTCAATCTGTATATTGAGCAAGCAGTAAAGGAAAAAAAGAAAAATTCAGAGTAGGAATTAAAATCCATGGAGAAGAAGTAAAAACTGTGACGTTCACCGATGACATTGCAATTCTGTCAGAACAGCAAAGGACCTGGAAGAGCAGTTGAATGGAATGAACAGTGTCTTTAAAGGAGGATATAAGATGAACATCAACAAAAGCAAAATGAGGATAGTGGAATGTAGTTGAATTAAGTTGGGTGATGCTGAAGGAATTAGATTAGGAAATGAGACACTTAAAGTGGTAGATGAGTTTTGCTATTTGGGGAGCAAAATAACTGATGATGGTCGAAGTAGAGAGGATATAAAATGTAGATTGGCAATGGCTATTCACAACATAGAGGAGGCATTGAATCACAAACAGGAGCAGTGAAAAATACTCCTAAAGTATTAAGTTTTCAGACAAAGTCCTTCTGAAATAGAACACACACACACACACACACACACACACACACACACACACACACACACACACACACACACACAGCCTCCAGTCACTGGAGCCCAACTGCGACAACTTAAGACATGAGCAGCAATCTGCAGGGATGTGTGGTGGAGGTAGTAGACGGTATGAAGCAGGGAGGGGGAGGAATAGCACGATAGGGGTGGATAGAGATCATGTGCTGGCTGTGGAAGTGTGCAGGGACTGTGGGGCAGAATAGGAATGCTAGATGCAGTGTCTTGAGGCTGGGGCAGGAGAGGTGGAGGGGGAAAGGGAAGGGGTGAAATGACAAAAGACTATTAGGAGCATTACTGGGATAGAAGGCATGTGTAGTGGAGGAGTGGAAGCAGGATAGGGAATAGTTGGGTGGGGGGACATGCGAAGGCTTCATTCTTCATGAGTGAAGAATGAAAAACAGTTAAGTAAGTCAACTGTAAATTGCAGAAAATACTGCAGAATGCCAAAAACTGCAAAGTGCAGATGTGAAATGAAGCCTGTTGACACCATTGACACCAACCACTGCTAGCAAGAAGGGAAGGAGCAGATTATGTAAAGAAACATCAATAACAATGGAGAATGCTTTGTAAATAAAAGTGAAACACATCTGGTGTAATTCTTTTTAATTAGATTGCAGTCATCTCAAGACAGATAACCTATAGTAACAGATGTTAACAGCTGCTGTGGGAGATGGCTACACAAACAAACATATTAACCTCAAGGTTGTCATAGTGAAACCACCCAAAACAACTACCGTAGCCTGTACCGGAAATACTAACTACTATTTCAAGGATGGGTTATGATAGTTGTTTGGATGGTTTCACTGTGACAACTTTGATGTTGTATCAGCTTAAGAGGAAAATGGGTTGTATTTTAACTGATTTGTCCTATCTTACATCCAGTGTAATTTTGAGGATTGGATCAGGATAGAATTGCAGTGGATTCAGTAGTATTTGTTCATGACCCAGTTGGATTTCAAGTGCTAGACCAATGTATAGAATTAGTGAGAGTTACAACATGTTTTGCCGCTCTAAATCTGTAAGTTGATTGAAAATAAAAAGAGAAGAAATGTAAATTGGAATATATCTTTGTCATAAGATGATGATTTTCGCCACTCTTTGGACTGAAAGTTTAGATTAGTGAAGTGAGGTATGGGTAAAGAGTGGGTTCAGTAGTGCAGAACATAGCACCAAACTCTGAAAGTGTATAATAGGCAACATTTAGTGATATTAACCTAAAGTATACAGTTGGCCTTGATTAAGTGCAGCAGCAGACATCAGCAGTCTGATCTACATACCACAAGTGAGCCTTAGCGTAGTGATTTATTGCAGGAGCTGACACTATAGTGCACATTAGAGAGATCAAATCACAGAGTTTGTTCATGAGCAAAATACTTGTTTAGAACATATCTACCAAAGTTGATCTGAATTTCAAATAGTGACTGAAGGCATCTGAAGTGGTGTAGTACATACATTATAGGAATGATTAGATTGAAATATAAACTGTAATCCACTCTGTTGATGTAGTTGCATGTGGCTAGAGGCTAAGAGTCAGATTAAAAATTGTTGTGCAGATAGTCACAAAGGAAAATTGGCAGTCAAAAGAACAGGTATGATATTCAAGATGCACACAAACAATTGTATGAAGTAATGCCACATAGGTCTATAGAGTAACTACATAAATGGAACTGCGAAACTGTAATAAAACCAATTTCAGCTATCTTCTAAAAAATGCAGACTCTTGACTGTCTCAGCTGGGATGTTATCCACAAACTGAATCATAGGTGATACTACTCCTATATGAATCTTGCCCTACAGCCAGCATTGTCCAGGTCCTCCTTACTACATAGTATCTTCTGAAATCAAATAATAATGAATTTCATCATAAAGTTCTGGTAAAATCTATTTTCTGGATAGGCTTACACCATTCTTCCCTTAAATCTTGTCATTCAGTGAGTTCACCACAATGGAACATAGAACTCAAACATTCATTTACTTCTGTTTAGTGCAGCTCCTCATTAATGACACTGGTGCATTGCAATACAATAACATTACACTGGTTTCTGTTCTGCTAGTGAAATCTCATGGACTATATAGTGCTGTGATGAATGTAGTGGTTAACATCACTGGCTGGCACCAGCAGATATATGTCATTCAATCTTTATCATTTATAGATGGGTTTTGAAATTTCATATGCTTGCTTATTCCGAGATATTAGATTTTTGTATAAATAGCAGTCCTGTTTTTCCTGAACATGCATTCAGTGCTAAGTGTTGTACTTCACTGATGACGACCCTTTCCTTGGACTTGATTCTGATTATGATGTGACTATTTGTACGCAGTGGAATATCTAGATAACTGAGCCTAATTGTAATCACACAAAGTTCCTCAAGACTGAGACCATATAACATTAAGCAACTAATTGGCATGATTATCATGACAATTTTCAAATACTAGTTGTTCTCAATAAAATGAACTTAAAGCATACTGTAGTGTTTCAAAGCACTTTCGTAAAAATAAATTGTGCCATATTATTCCACTAATTTTTCAAAGCCATCATAACTACATTGTAGGTTTTAAGTGTTTGACACTAATGTGTTTTCGTACACTGCCGGTACAATTAAAAGTAATGAGGGGTAAGAACAGCTTTTTTTTTCCTTCCCCCAAAAGCTCCACAGTTCTCACTGCTTTGCGAGGGCATGTATAGAGAGACTGGAGAATGAAAAAGCTAAGTGTTGCTTTGGATGTAGCAAAATTAGGCATACAAATAAGACCAAATTGCAAAATACACACTTTGCTGTCATGCTGAGATTGACTTCTACAGTAACATCTTGAAGATAATTGCAGAGGAAAAGTGGAGTCACAATGTCTCACCAGTGTAATTTTGATGACATCTGCAGCTAAGTGTTGCTCATCTTCCAGACCTCAATTATGTATTCAAGTTATACCATAATGTTCAGATCTCAATTAATTATCTGTACTTCCCACACCACTCATGTGTGACATTTTATTATATAATGATGACCGGAATGTGGCTCATTTTTATGATTATGTTCAATTGATTTACCAGATTTAAATGTGAAAATCTCAGCAGCAAGTGAGGGTACTGAGTTTTTAAAATATCACTAAATATACATTGCCATTCTTCAACAAAACTGAATTTAAAAATGTAACAAATGCTTTGTGCTCTACTTTTGTTGGTCAGTGGTTGCACACTAATCGACACTCTTTACTCCCTCTAGCAAAATTTTGGTAGTGAATGTCTTCTACTTTGCTCTTTTATTCTTGTACAGCATACTCCATCTACATTAAGCTTAATTTTTGTAAAGTTCTTGATGTTCACTTTCTAAACATTTCACGGTATCCATACTAAACTGCTATTAAGAAACACAATACAATACAATTTATTTTATTTAAAAGTGCAGAAAAGAGGACTTTAAAATTACAAAACTGTAACAAACTAGATTTTACATAACAAAACAAGGCAGACAATAATGCCCATACTCTATGGAATGGCTGTGTAAAATAATGGTTACAAGATTTCTGTAAGTTTTTAAGATATTAGGAATGGCATTATGTCCTACAATGTCTCTGTGTGTCTGTATACAGTCACAAAATATGATTAATCTACCACAGTACATCCAAAACATGTTACTTATGTTATCATAGGACAGACACTCTTTACAATCAAGGCTAATCAAGTCCAGCAGACTGCAAGTATGCACTCAGTCATTTATTCATTCAAATTGCTGCTGCATAAATATCAAGAATGGTGACCTCTGTGAAACATAAGAAAAGGTAAAGTAAGTTCTCTTATTATTACATTAAAAAAATGATATGCAATCCTTCAACAATTGTGGTGTGGAGGAAGTTTGCTGTTTCACATTTGTACTTATAGCATGAGGACCACTCACTATAATTGTGTGATAGTCTAAAATCCCAAATTATTAGCAAACACGCAATGTTACCTAATATTTTCGCATTACACATGCTAGTAAAATGAGGCACGCACACACACATTTCTAAATTTTATAACCAATCACGTGTGACTGCTACGGTTACCAGTTACCTTCTCCTTCATATTCCAGTCACAAACTGTTGTGCAGTATGTATGTAGTATCTTCCGCAATTTTTTTTGTAATTTTACGAGCTTCTCAAAGCCTTCTTTTACTGTCCTTTGTTAGGCTTCTCTAACTCTGAACAAAACAGTCCAGCTCTCATCCAGAGTTGTTAATGTCTTTGCTCACTTTGATTCCTACAGATCCTAGACAGATGAGCAATGTAACAGTTACTCTTTCAATTTACTTGAATTCCCCCTCCAAAATCAAACATTTAATTCCATTTCTACAGGATTCGTCGAGATACTTCTTTTTACACTCTTTTAAACAGCCTGTAGCAAACAGAAAGCCATTTCATTAATTACCGACAATGAGGAGAGTGAGACTGCTTATCTATTAAACCAAGTGTGGTATTGGTGAGTCTCCATACCTCTAATAACAAACAATATTTTACCCATACCGGATCTGGAGAAATGATTTTGGTGCCAAAGGATGGAAACTGTTATCTGTTAATGTGTTTTTCCATCTACAAAGCTCTAACAGCAGCCTGATTAGCTAGATACAGATAGTGTACTGGAATGCATATGTTACATCAACTTAAAAACAAAATTATGGCCAAAATAATGGATTCCGAAGGTGACATACTGTCAAATTCTAGACTTCTGCACGATAATGTCACATACCACAATTCTTTAGCTGTAAAAAGAAAAGCGCTCACTTGGAGACATGAATTATTATTCACAGTCTTTCTTCAGTCATTTAATTTTATTATATTAATACTTGCTTAGTTTCCTCTTTACTTAAGAGAGCAGATGCTTTACTCATTTGCCAGCCACTGTGTAAAATATGCTGTCCATGTAAAACAGTTGTACGCACTTGTTGTGAACAGCAGTATTCGAAACAGTAGACTGGCATTTCATCTCACAACACAAGCTATGTATTGCACTACCTTCGTGTTATTTGAATAATGATCATTCAGTAAAAGAAATGCTGTTTCAGCTTCTTGAACAGCCTTACTGAGCACATTTTTGAGAATTCTGTCATTTCTACAGTTACAGTTACAGACATATCTCAAAGAATGTCCAGCGGATTGTTGGGTAAACCTGTAACCTCCCAGATGGTAGCTGCTAGTCGACGGGAATGTTCCAATACACATGATGATGTCGCAAGACCAAGATGAATGCAATATAGTTCAAAACATCGTATCTTACTGGGCGATGTCTTAGGAAAAGAGAGTTCCATGAGGTTCCTTGAAAAAGAGAAACAAACAGTAAGAAATGTGAAACATTAAAATGGGTCATCTTTATTGAGGCAGTTGGCTTATGATAAAGTAGCAAATATTTTGTATTTGTGTACATATATTACGACACTATTCTGCAAGTAACAGCTTTCTTAAAATGTGATTTTAGAGTTATGTAATATCTATTTTCTAAGTTGTGACAACATCTTTAGCTACAAATATTCTCACTCAAAAATAAATACACTACATATTTGCTGGTACACCTGGACAACTATTTCTCCCGTTTAACACCTATTGCTGGTTTTGTACATGTGCGTTTTCCCCTCCCTATTAGGTACAATTGGAATTCAAGCTGTCTTAATTCTGCTTCTGCACAATTACTTCAGTTACTTGTTACTGCTTGCCTAGTTAGCATCTACTATTGTTCTCTCTTTTAATGTTTAATTTGGCAGCTGCACTAAAACAGAAACCAACCACTTTCTGTTAAATGAAACAATTGTTAAAACACAGTTAGCTTATCATATCTTGATCAGGATTGGGATAAGAATGAAGCATGCTGTTGCTGGGCTGAAGACAATTTCAATACCTTCAGCTACAGTACTAAGCTTTACTCTCTTCTTTACCTCAGCAATGATTACTAAACTATGAAAATGAATGACAGAAAAAAAGGAGAGGATTAATATAATTATTATAATGTTCCTATTGTTAACAAAATGACACATATAAATACACTGAAATTTATATTTTGTCTTCACAGTCATCAAACATATATGTTACACTACACAGTACCCAAAATGTGTTTTCTATTACGTAGCCTCTCTTTTACCACACAGTATGACTTATGCAGTTGTCTCTTGTAAGGGCACCTTTTAAAAATAGAAGCTGCTCTTTCTAAAAGCAAGAAAGATTCAAATTTTTCTAGGGACCCATTTTCAAAATTTATTCAATTAGACCAACTTACTATAAATATTTCTGCTTTTATTTCAGGAAGTTTCTAGCTAGATCATTGAATACCTTCTAGTAATGAAAGGTTCTGAATAGAATAACAACAATATCAAAAGAATAGATTGCTGCTCACCACAGAGAGGAGGCGTTGAGTCGCAAACAGGCAGAATAAAAATGTCTGGTAAAATATTAAGCTTTTGGGCAAAGTTCTTCTTCTGACGTAGAAAATGACAAGTAACAAGCTGTCTGTCCACTTGAATGGTCACCACCAAGCTGTGGTTAAGAAACAGCTGGACCACTCAGTTGTTGAACATGTTGCCCAATATGATGTGCTTCACTTTAACAACTGTGCTGTCTGGGATCTTCCTACAAACACCAGATTTTCTGAATTTCACAAGTGGGAACTCTCCTATGAGATTCGGATATCACTAGTTCCCATGATGCCCCTGGCCTCAGCCTTCACATGTCCCTACCCTGCTTCCACTCCACCATTACACATGCCTTCTATCCCAGTAATGCTCCTAATAGTCTTTTGTCATTTCAACCCTTCCCTTTCCTTACCGCCCCAGCCTCAAGACATTGCATCTAGCATCCCTATTATGCCCCACAGTCCCTGCACACTTCCACAGCCAGCACATCATCTCTAACCACCTCTACCCTGCTATTCCTCCCCCTCCCTGCTTCATACCATCTCCTACCTCCACCACACACCCCTGCAAATTGCTGCTCATGTCTTAAGTTGTTGCAGTTGGACTCTAGTGACTGGAGGCTGTGTGTGTGTGTGTGGGTGTGTGTGTGGGCGCGCGCGCACGCATGCGTGTGCACATTTTCTATTTCAGAAGAAGGACTTTGTCTGAAAGCTTAATACTTTAAGAGTCTTTTTCACTGCTCCTGTCTGCGATTCAATGCCTCCTCTAAGTTGTGAATAGCACTCTATTCTAGCCATACTGAATATCTTCTAGGTTATTTTATCTGTACTATTTCAATGTTATACTAAAATGAAAAACAAATGTTATTGATGTGTTAATCATGAGGTGATATTTTTCTTCTGAAAGCTCACTTTTTGAGGCCATACTTGTTAACAACATGTTTTGAAAGTTTTTGAGTTGAGGAAAACAATTGTGTAAATGAAGCCAGAATTTTTCAAAACAGTTATTGGCTTGGTAATATACACACAAAAAATGTACTATTGGTTATTTCATTTTCCTTTACTTTTTCAATCATATATATCACTGGAATGCAGAAACAGTGGAAACACTGGCTATGTCACAGAATAAGAACAGGAACAGGAAATGACACAACCCCCCCCCCCCCCCCCCCACACACACACACACACACACACAGAGAGAGAGAGAGAGAGAGAGAGACTGTTTATTGTAGTAACTACATAAGCATGCCAAGTTGGCATCACCATATCAACTGATAAATAATGAAGTACATTTTAATTTTATCATAATATTTTTCATAACTATGAACTCATCTATTTTTTTATCGTATCAGAGACATCTGGCAAATTCCTTAGGTCCACCGAAACACCTATTTTCTTTGGGTTTTCATTTTATGGTGTTCACTGGACTTGAGCTACAACAGACGATCAATCCTTTCCTCGAATTTCTGATATTCCAATATTCCTTATTGATTTGAAGAACTTAACACTCAAAGGAGTTTTGTTCGACGACTTTCCTTCCATTAGAATTATCTTACACAATTTTACCTCCAAAGTTGTAACACAACAACAAATACTGCAGGTTTATCAGTTTTTAAGACAGGGCATATATCGTATCACTAAACTGGGAGATTTTCTGACAGCAACTGACAAATTTGAAATCAAGTGTGTTTGGAATAAATTGTCAACCACAAAACCAGAGAACATCCTAAAATTATATTTTTCATTTGTGTCCTATCAATAAATCACTATGTTACTAGAATTCATCCAGTAGACAACCAACAAGGAAAAAAAATTGCACTCTATGTGATGAGACTACTCATCATGCAGCATAAACTATTAATTCTTGGGCCCAGTATTGATAAAATCAAATGAATAAACAAGACACAAGTCAAAAAGTGGTATGTATGAAACTGAACCCATGGTGAATAACATATGATGTGGTCGATTAGCAAACAAGCAGATGAAAAAGCACTGGGGCAAGGTGGAGAGTTTAGGGAAGTAGGGGAGAGAAGATTACAGTTCAAAAGAAAAGACTGTGTAACTTTCAAGTCTGGTGATCTTGGAAAATAGTTTCTGTGATCAGTATTCAGATGAAACCAACTGTATCAGCATGAAGAGTCCATGTACTCATGCTACAGTAATTCCAATTGATGGCATTTCAGTGGCTGCTCCAGTAATGTGTGTCACTGATGTCGCTGTCTATTCACAGTGTCCCAGTTTTGTACTCATGATCTGCACCTATTCCAAATCTTACTGTCCACAAAAAATTGTTAGTAAGTACCCATAGCTCCAGGTGTTCAAGCACTTAATTAAAAAAACCTAGTAATTTACTATCAGGATAAATCCTTGTCACATCAAAAGAAATTCTGTTGTGGCAGCAGCTTCAGGCAAGCTTTTGCAACAAGCCGAGGGGTATGCATACATAATTCAGCACCCTGCAATGCTGTGTCCTACAGTCAGCAGTGAACCAGGCTGCTACGTAGTGTAGCACAACATGACATTTCCGCAGGCAGCTACGTGACAAGAGTCTAACTCCTACCATAACACACCCACCTGAAGTGAGTATAATTACTCCCTTCTCAGCTGGCAGGAGCATCTCTTTAGTGCTGTGCAATCAACCAGCACAGTGTCCATGCCAGTTGTCAGATGAACGTGTGGCTGAGCCACTAGAACCTTAGTGAGCAATGTTACAAAATAAGTGAAGCTGCCATCCACAAGCCATCAGCAGCCCTGACAGTTCTGGGCTTCAAACTGGAGATAAAGAAGCCCCATGGGTACCTCCACTTGACATTCTTCCAGTCAAGTCTCCAAGGGTCCTCTCAGGGTAACCACACATTCCTGCCAGCCATTTCATATCACACGCACTTTACACTAGCCCAGTCACCAGCAGCTGTTCTACTACTGCAGCAATCCACTGTCTTGGAATCTTGGTATATGTTACTCCCTGCCTACTAATGTCTGACTCTGGCTGCCATCATCACAGTGCTGTAATCGAATCAACATATGATAACAAATGTTTCTGTTAAGAAAGTATTCTTGACTCCGCATTCAGCATGGTATAGAAGAATCCATTGTTCAGCTTCCCTCAGGTATCTCATCGTTGTAAGAAGTAGCCACCTGGCAGCGTAGGTGCCAGCCAGCTGTAACACAGATGTCACAATATACATTTCAAAGAGAGCCAGTACCCATGAGCGACACCATAAAACTATACGGGCCTGACTGGAGTGATTTCTATGGTGGCAGAGTTGAGTTCAGCTAGGCTCAGGATGTTGACCAATGGTGGCTCAAGACAACATTAACAGTCACACATTTTATTGGTTAACAAGCTACAACACTTTGAGTGACATTCCATAGTGGTATGCCTCTTGGCATGTGCTGAGAGCAGAGAGGTCAGCAGTCTCTGATGTAATAGTTGGCAAGTGGCCAGCTTGACATAAGCAGTGGGGCAGGAATGCTGACGTACAATGTCCGTAGCAGCATGTGCGTCACCCTGGTAAGAGTCTGCAGCTAAGAGCAAAGTGTGCCAACAAATGCAGAAGGCTGCCGAGATTCTTGCAGTAGAAGACAGTCCCACAGTGGTGGTTGTCTGCCCTTGTAAGTGGATAATTACAGCATTAGCCCTTCAGGGCAGAAGGCTGCCTGGAGCTGTAGTGAACATGAAGATGGTCCACCAGCTGGAAGGCAGCAAATCCATGGGAGTGGACATAGAACTAGCAGTAAGCTCATCAGTGGTGGAACTCAATTGCTCTCCTAGAAGGTGCTGCCAGACTAAGATGCCTTTGGCTAAACATGATGTGTACTTATACAGGTTTGGTGCCTATTTGTTGTGCTGAGGCACTGTTTCCAACTACAAGACGGCAGCCAGACGGTGTAGCATATAGCCTGCTGTTGTTTTGCTCACCTCGCCTTCCTGCTGTGTCATAGAATAGCTAAACTTCATGTGTGCTTGCCAGCCTCAACAACATGGATCGGGCATATGGCTACTTGTTCCCTCTGACAGTTACTGAAGTCTTCATTGAAATTAACATGTGCCTTCCCCCATTTTCTGATATTAACATTACTGCCCTCTAGGGCATCCCACTTCAGCATGTACGGGCTGATGGTAAAACACTTGTACCATGCATGGTCATCTACAACTGGGAACCATAGAGTTGCGCTTCATCTGTCATTAATTTGCACTGGCACTACATGAATGTATAGCAGCAGATTCTGCTTGCTTGCTTGCAATGAGTCCCAGTTCCAGAGGTAGCTCGCTCTGAACCTTTTGTAGGCCAGTCAGGTACTGCTCTTGAGTGCAACAACATGGGAAAAAGAAGCCTGCCCCTCTCAAAAGACCAAATGTCCCACAACACAATTCCCCATTTTTTTTTAAAAAAAAAACCTTTATAGGTGACTATTCTTCTGAAATAAAACTACAGTAATTAGAATTTCCTCCCATAGTCTAGCTATGAAATCACACAGTGCAGCAACTATATGGTGTCCTCCCCACCTCTCCCATAATAATTCCTTAACTAAAATTACAATCCCAAAATAATCTCACACTTTTCTTATGGTAAATAAAACTTAATTGTACTCCACATCCTTTTTTCTTACTTCCGAGATCTTAACCTATACAGTACCTCATGTATAGACATTGCAAGATCCTTTTGGTTCTCATTCTCCTGATCTTTCCTTGCTCTTTTCTTAGTGGTTGGTGCTGACGCTTATGGCAACGAATCCAGAGCACGTTGAAATGTTTGTAGGCATCCAGCCCAAACTATTCATTTGAGTTGGCAATTGTACCTTGACATTTACCAGTGACATCTTGATCATGTGGCATGGCTCCTAGAACCATATTATAAACTTCTTGGTCTTACCTTTTGGCATACATGGACTTAATAGCATCACCCACTGCCCTACAGTATCTCAGACAATTTCCCCGCACCTTCATTACCTCTTCCTGATGCTTTGGTGTTTCCCCTCTCTATACGTTTCCATACCTCTTTGCAAAATTCCACACTTGCTCTCCATTCCACCTGATCTTTGGTTTGACTATCTTCTTTCCACACACAAGCCCAAACAGAGAAATTCCACTGCTGGTATGCACTTTGGGATTATTATTATAACATGAAGTTAATACACTGGTCTGTGATTATTGTTTCAAAGGTACTAAAACTTTGGCAATCAGTTATTCACCATGGCCAGCACCACCAAAGTCAACTGTTGATTTGAAATGGTGATCAGTACTACACACAGTAAGAAATGGCTGTTGATAAATATCGATATATCAATATTTTTTCCAAAACGTATCGATAAATATCGGCAATATCATCCCCCCCCCCCCAAAAAAAAAAAAAAAAAAAAAACGATATCAAAACAGCAGTATCGAGTGCCAACATCTTCATTTTCATTTAGTTTTTTCACAATTTTCGGAAAATATTTGAAGTTGTTCTTTTGAAATTGTAGTAGTATATAATCTTACTTTCACTGTGTGAAGGAGTCTTACTACTTTGTTAGATTTCATCGCGTCCAATCTTTCTCTTTGACTGTGTGAAACAAGTATGTGTGGCACAAAAGAAGAACACTGTTTGCACCGGGGGACAGGTGGGAGTAAGTGGTGGTGTCAATGGAATAACAAGATTTCCAATGCAAACAAACATCACACCAGTTGTGTAAAAAAAAATTTTAATGCAACTAGTGTGCTATTTCTTCACATCGACATTCTTCAAAAACAGTTGCTGAAAACGATGGACAAAAATCTAAAGAACAAGAATGGTTGCTGCCATGGGTGGAGACTTGTGAGGGGATGTAATTGGTGCTACCAACAGAAACAGCAACATTTAGCTTCACCATTTACAACTGCTAAGTTGCTGACATTTGCAGAAATGAAAACAACAGGGACGTTGACAGGAAGTGTTCCGGACAAATCAGATATGAAATGAGACTGAACGATGGACCCATCAGACACATTTTATTGTGCCACTTAAATGCAATTACCATCAAAATGGTTATCACCAAGCATGAACGTGCATCGTTTTCCTTTCAATTCTTGCTCTAAGGAAGATAGGCAGGTTGCTAGCTTGTTGATTTACAGAATATCTAATAATAAATCGATACTTAAATATACAGCTCTAAAACCAGCAGTATATTTACATCTACATCTACATCTGCATCCATACTCCGCAAGCCACCTGACGGTGTGTGGCGGAGGGTACCTTGAGAACCTCTATCGGTTCTCCCTTCTATTCCAGTCAAAGTGCAGCTGATATTTTTACAGGCAGGTACGCTGATATTTTTTCCACCAATGTATCAATACTTTTTGTCGATATATCGGATTCCTGATATTTTTAAAAATATCAATAGTTCTAATAAATAATAATAATAATAATAATAATAATAATAATAAAACAGACACCAACAACTACAGGGGCATATCCTTGTTACCAGTGACATACAAAATACTTTCTAAAGCACTTTTAAATAGAATAGAGGAACAAGCAGGACCTAATATAGAAGATTATCAAGCAGGATTTAGAAAAGGTAGATCATGTGCAGAACAGATTCTTAACTTAAAAACAATTTTGAGAGTGAGAGCTATACAAAATAAAAATACAGTAGTTACTTTCGTAGACTTCAAGAAGGCCTACGACTCAGTTGACAGACAAACACTATTCCAGATACTTTATGAATCAGGGATAGATGAAAACACCAGAAGACTTGTTGAACAAACGCTCACAGATACAACATCAAGAATTAAGTTTCAAGGCGAAATTTCTGAACCATTCAAAATCAAAACAGGAGTTCGACAAGGTGACGGACTGTCCCCAATTCTCTTTAACTTGGTTTTAGATAAACTAGTAAAAACATGGGGAAACACATTAAAAAACAGAGGCACAAAGGGTATAAGCATGGGCCAAGGAAAGAACAAATTTGAAGTAAAATGTTTAGCCTTTGTGGATGATATGGCATTGATAACTGAAAACCGAACAGACGCAACAGTTATGCTTGATATGTTACACGAGATTGCTGAAAAGACTGGGCTAAAAATATCCTATGAAAAAACTGAGTATATAGAACACAAACATGATACAGAAAAGTTTATGAAAACAAAGTATGGAAAAATTAAAAGAGTTGATAGATTCAAATACCTGGGGGAGTGGATCCAAGCCAATGGACTGGATAACACAACAAATAAAGAAAGAATAAAAAAGTTGGAATTTGCATATAAATTAACACAAAACTACTACAATAAGAAATCAATATCCATAAAAGCAAAGATTAAACATTATAATTCAGTTATTAGGACACAAGCAACATATGGATCAGAGTGCCTAACATTGAATAAGAAAGGCGAATTAAGAGAACTAGAAAAAAAGAGAGAGAAAAATATTAAGAAAAATTCTAGGTCCTGAGAAAAACAAGGAAAATAGGAGGATTAAAAGGAGAAATGAAGACCTATACAAAAATACAGAAAAGATCACAGATACAATGAGGAAGAGATGGCTAAAATTTTATGGACATTTAAAAAGAATGGAAGAAACACGGATTACAAAGAAAATTTTTAATTACGTTAGTAACCTGAAAAACACTGTAGGATGGATAGAAGCAGTAAAGAAAGACGCCAACAAAATAGGTGTTACAGAAGAAATAATACGTGACAGGAATAACTTTAGGCTACTTATAGAAAACGCAAACTATGAAGAAGATGCGCCAAAACCTCGGCCCAAGAGAGTGTGGACAGATGAGCAGAGACGAGCAGTTGGCGAGAAAATGAAGAAGTACTGGGAAGAACGGAAGAAAAAGAAACACCATAAGTCTTAAGTTGTATGCGGTCCATAGCTGGCCAAATTCATAATAAAAAAAAATAATAAACAAAAAAATAGTCACAACGCAAGGTTTCCTGCTGCCATGTGGCTAAAAGTTCCTAAAATATCCATTCCTATCATCTCAAAACGTTTGATTGCCTCTAGTAGCCTCTGTAGCAGTGCTCACTGATGGCTCAGTTCCACTCGCTGTGTATATGGTGTTCGATTTTTCATGCACTTGTCTATGTCTCTTTTGCTTGTCCTCATTCTGTCACTCCTCAACCTGTCGCCCTATGACAGCCTCATGCCCTGATAGTATGTGATTATGTGCTTTCTACAATACCACTTCCCTTAGCTTAGCAGTTACTACTACCCTTGTCCCAGTCTCCTTGACCTTTATAGCAATCCATTATGTACAACTTACTGCAGCTGTGAAGTAAACAGTTTGCAGTCTGTGTCAGCAGCCTGTGCTTCTTGTCTCTCTCTAAGGCTGTGACCCAGTGGCCATACTACTGTAACCTTCCTGCTCAACTCATTTGCATTTCCATACTTCCTGCCTGGTTTTGTGGACTACCTCCCTGATTCACTCATCCTCAACATCCACCTTGTAAGTCTGCTTGAAGGATCCTTAATGGTACCAACCACTTCAGTGCTACGTGATCGGTCACTACCACCAATTTTTTACTGTACAGATAACATTAAAAATTTGTAACAGCTTATATCAGGCTCATCATCTTCTCTGTTATGGAGTAATTACTCTTGGCTTTGTTCATTTGCTAAGTGGTGTAAGCTAAAGGATGTTCCTCACCATATATTACACTGCTGGCCACCGTAAATGCAACACCCTGAAGGAAGCATCCAAATCAAGTGAAATTTACACCATGGGTTTGCAGCGATGAGATATGCAACTGATTAGAATTTCAGCGCAGACGCACATCACGCGCGCCTGTGGCGCCACCTCATAGCACCATTTAAGGCTTGGCGATTTCGACGAGTGTACGTTCGGCACGTGTGTTTACCTTGTGGTTGTTTCACAAGACGATCAGTTATGCCTCGTAGACAACAGCGAACATCTTTTGATCAAGTATCCGAGTTCGACAGAGGAAGGATAGTGGCTTACCGAGATTGTGGATTATCATACAGAGAAATCGCTAGTCGTGTTGGATGAAACCAAACAACTGTAATGCGGATATGTGACCATTGGATGCAGGAGGGTACGACGGACCGACGTGGTCGATCGCATTCACCTCGGTGCACCACTGCACATGCTGATAAGCAAATTGTGCGCATGGCAGTGACGGATCGCTCAGTGACATCCCGAACCATAGCACAGCACATTGCATCTGTAATGCATCATCCAGTGTCTGCGCGCACCATTCGACGCCGTTTACAGCAGAGTGGTCTGTCCGCAAGACGTCCATTGCTTCGTCTACCATTGACGCAGAACCACAGACGTCTCCGTCGCCAATGGTGTGATGACAGACGGATGTGGACGGCAGAATGGAATGACGTTGTCTTTACTGACGAGGCACGCTTCTGTCTGCGGCACCACGATGGTCGGATTCGAGTGTGGAGACACCGTGGAGAGAGGATGCTGGACAGCTGCATTATGCACCGCCACACTGGTCTTGCACCGGGTATTATGGTATGGGGCGGTATTGGATATTACTCTCGCATGCCTCTAGTACGCATTGCCGGTACTTTAAATAGCCGGCGCTACATATCCGAGGTGTTGGAGCCAGTTGTCTTTCCTTACCTTCAGGGCTCGGCCACAGCCATATTTCAACAGGATAATGCGCGACCACACGTGGCACGCATTGTCCAAAGGTTCTTCGTCAATAACCAGATTGAAGTGCTTCCCTGGCCGGCTCGCTCTCCGGATCTTTTGCCGATAGAAAACATGTGGTCCATGGTTGCTCAACGAGTGATCCAGATTACATCCCCATCTGCCACACCAGATGATCTTTGGCAACGTTTGGAAGCTGCTTGGGCTGCTGTACCCCAGGAACACATCCAACGTCTCTTTGACTCAATGCCGAGACGTGTGGCAGCAGTGATCTCCAACAATGGCGGCTACTCTGGCTACTGATTCTGGCAGGATCCACATGTCACAAACGTCTGTAAACGTAATCATTTGATACTTGGTCAACATGTTATCTACAAAATATATTGTGTTGTGCTACCTCTTGTCTTTCTTGGTGTTGCAATTACGGAGGCCAGCAGTGTAAATGACTCAAAACACATACCAATGCCTGGTTGGAAGCGACACATGATTGTGCAAACTACTCCTACTAAGTGAGCAAGATCAACTCTGGACTTGACGTCAGAACTTCTTTTAGCTTCTCAAATGTGACTTTACACTCTGTTGCTCACTGAAATTTTACATCCTTTTTTTTAGTGAGTAAGTGGCCATGCAACATCCAAAAAGCCCTTCATGAGTTTTCTGTAGTGATTGCCCCATCCCAAGAATGATTGTAACTCCTTACTTGTCCCAGGAGCCAGAAAATCCCACACCACCTACATTATTTTCAGTTAAGATGTAAGCTGTAACATGTCCAGAGGTATATATTCCACCTATTCCTCAATTTTAGAAAAAAGACAATCATATGAAAGTGTAAGAAGCTCAGTAGTTGGTGGAGCATCCCACTGTTTACTGTTTGAGGTTGTTATAATTTATAGGTAAGACATATGAAACAGGATGTGTATAGAATGTCTACAGGGCACCCTAGCACACTTATTTGCTGGGTGGACATTTAATTGTGCCATGCCATCACTACTTGGAGATGTTTTGGACTTCTCAGGGAAGATGGGCCATAAAGAGTTGTAAAAATAAAAGAGGACTGAAAAATGATTTGTTCATTTTACTTCGTTAAACTTTGGTCATTAGCCAAGACAGATATATTTAGATCTGTCCTGATATAATGACTCGGAAATTTGAGATCTGATACAGTGTATTGTAAGACTGTCCAAGACAATTTAAAATACAACAGTTTTGTGAGAGAATGTTGAGCTATAATTTTGTAGCTGCTTGACATATTTACAATCATCATACCAACTGCATCGGAGAAGAGCCGTACATAGTAGCCAGTGGCCTTGATTAGCAAGTCCATGACATCAAGAAATCATCAGAAGGCGACCATAATTGAGAAGTAACATATTCTATGTTGCAAGGAGAAACAACACATCTGGGGATCATGATGCCACGAGAACAAGAAGACGTGGTGTAAGAGAGTTTTGTAGCAAAAAATGGAGACTTCCATTAAAATAACATTGAGATAAGGGTACTGTCAAGGAAAACAGAAGTCAACAAGTACCCTGATAACTAAGTAATAAATGGTCCACAACAAAATAAAAAGTACAGTAAGAAGATTTATAAATATCTGGGAAACAATTATTGAGTGGGTTAACCCCAATCAAGATGCGGAAGACATAATTATTCCACAAGTTGGAAGAATGATGCCTGTGGCAGCGGTAAGTAGCTGTCATCTCACTGCTACAAGCCATCACACCAGTCATCGGCTTACGGTGGCACAATAAATCCCAGTGTCGGTCACAGCCTGCATCCCACCACCCTATGGCTTCTTTCTCAACAGACAAACTTCTCACCAGCAACTCACTGGAATGTGCTATTGTGAAAGGGAAAACAGTGAAGTAGGAGTAAATTGAGCATGAGTAGTTCAAGCTAGTGTATTGAGATTTGCATGTTAGTATGCACTAGGAGCATGGATGTAATGTTGGAGTGGTTTATGGTAGTGCAAGAAAATCTGATTGCACAGATAAATGTTGTTCGGATGGATTTAAATAGTAAGATCACTTCTGCTGAAACAAATTTAAATACTGCTCAAACTGATGTAAATGATTAAGATGGGAACAGAATTGCATAACATTAAACTTAGATGATATTATCAACACTTGCGGCAAAAAATTAAAGAATTGAGTTGATGATCTATCAGGTAGTCCTGATGCTATCAGACAAGAACTATCTAATTATAAGAAGGCAATTTTGCCAGTATAGAGGCCACAATAGCTGAATTGCATAAAGATTTACATAAGGACATTGAAGAATGTTGTGCCTTAGTTAGACTTGAGGCACAGGAGAAATTTAAAGAATTAAATGAACTAATAAAACAAACAGCATTGGTACCTAAAAAGGAATTAGAACAGATGAACAGCCATATCTCAGAAATGCGAAATCGGATAGATGTGTTAGAACAGGGTAGATAAATAATTAACGTAACCAATAACAGAAATGTTTTAACTAGTTTGGAGGCATGGCTCCAAGGTTTTCTTGAAGAAAATAAATTGAAAAACTAGAGTCTGCTAGTCCTACACCCATTCTTCAGTACAGATGGAAGAAAATCTCACTCAGTTCAAAAACCGCGAGGGGAAGAAAAAAAAATTAAATTAGCAAAAGATCTGTCACAGAGAAAAATAGCGTCACTACTAAACTAGTAGAAGAAATACATTTGGGGACAAGAATGAATGTATCAAAGTAGTTTCCAAAATACCAACCTGAGGGAGTTAGTCTTATTTATTTTCTCAGAGTGTTGTCAAGATCATTACCCAAGAAGTGAGAAGACATAAAAAGTTAGATTTTACCAAAAGTTACCTAGTAGGGAAATCAGCTGAATGGAGCACTGCTCCAGATGTTAAATCATGAGAAGGCATTCAAGAAAGTTTAGGAAGAAATACTGGCTGGACAGCACACGAGAAAAACTGACATTAAAACTGTAGGGCCCAAGACATTACGAAAGTTCATGGAATAGTTATAAAAATTATATTTAGTGGTGTATGAAGAGATCAAAAAATTTGGAAAACCCAATAGAAGACATAATGTTTTTACTAATGCTATACACAACATTTCTGGGGAGGGGGGAATTACCTTATAAGTAAAAACAAATACTGAATTTACATCTTTTATATCAGAAATTTTCTACCTTTTCCTATCCTTTACTGATAAATGGTTGGATATTCATAGATAAATTTTTTAGGGGAGGTTTGTTAGGATATCATTTGAGATGTGGTAGATGCACTATTACAGTGTAGCAATATTTGTGATTGAGATAAGATACTTCAATGCATTGTGTACATTATTACATTCACACATGCTCAAAGGTGAGGTGATGAATGGATGGTGACATATAGAGCCAGATGAAGCTGATACAACTTACTCCTAATGATTGATGTGAATAAACTCTAATCTCTTCTGGCTTGCTATAGGGGCGTGTTTAGGATCACTTTTCGGGGGACTGTACAATGTAGCTGAAAAGAAGTCGTTATGTAGGGGATGTTAAGGCTCTTCATCCTCTGGTGTTTCAGTCAAGCACTTGACCTGGAAAAGTCCTTAATAGGGTGGGGATTGGTGTAGGTATCTGTCTTTGGGGTACCTTCTTTCTTCCTTCGACCTACACACATTCATTCTTCTTCCTCTCTTACTTTTCTGTTAGGAATACTGGTTTCATCTTCCCTCTGTCCATGCGCAATAATTTCTATTGATGAAACCTTTCACTTTTAGATGTCTAGTTAGACACAGGGTAACCCACTTAAGGGAGTTTCAATGCCCTATCCCAACAATGTTAAATTTAGTGACGTGGCTTCCCTGTATTTCAGGAACCACTGCAGCCATTCACATGAAACTTTTACAGGACATTAAACTGTATGTTCTGAGTTTACTGAACTGCAATAATTGCATTTCAGCCACTGCTTTCAGAAATACAATTTTTTAACTACATGGTTAAAATCTTGTGTACTTTTTTGTATGTTATCCTAAATAATTTTAATTATACATAACATTATGTTCTTCTTTTAGTTCAGTAGACTCAGGATATGTATGTTATTACTCCCTGAAAATCTGAATACTCTACTTGAAGTGGTTTCTGAGATTTATGGAAAAATGCAATAGAAAATGTAAATTTTCAGAAATGGCTTCTAAAGTTTCAAAAAACTGTAACTCAATTAATATATGCTTAATTTTTTTTATTTTTAGTCACTCAGAAGCACCCTGCACCTTACTGTACATCATCCTCTTGATCTTATTTCACAGTTTTTTCTTCTTTTCTTCTGTCTGGACTCCTTAGTGGCCAACTGTGCTGCATACTCTTGTTTTATCAATGCGAACCTTGTCCATCCGTTCAAGTTCTCTGATGCAGTTTGCTCCAGGATTAATGCCCATATGCTGTAGCACTTTCACCCTACCAATGTTGCCATCATTAAAAGCAATTACTGACCCCCCCACTTTAGTGTCTTCTTTAACAAAAACATTTTTTGATAAGCGAATCGATATAAGATTATTGAACGACTCATTGGGATTTTGACTCTGACCATTCAGACACTTCTTCAGTAAGCCAGGATTTGCCAGGTCTCTGTAAAAAGGTTTTATGATATCCATGACTGCTGCTGGGATGGAATGTTTATGACTATATGAACTGTTTGAGTACCGGGCATTGCAGTAATTGCACCATGAATCAGGTCCAAGAGGGCAAAGGTGGTGTATTGGTTTTTCATCATTTTCAACAAATCCTCAGTATTATTTCTAATGGCCATCCCATAATACTACTGTAGCTCATCAACTATTTTGTCTTTCAGCCTGCCTCTTATTGTTCTAGCACCAGAAAGTTCCTTGCCTCTCAAACTTTGTTTCAACTTCCTCAACCTGATGCCCACCCTCTTCTGGACATGACCAACACATTCCAGTTTTGTGATAATCTTCTCACCATGAGACTGAGCAGCTACTACACTGTTATATGCTTTTGAGTCTCCATCACCTCAGAACTTAGTGTCAACTAAAAATTTCAGTAGCTGCAGAAGCTTCCATAGCACCATTTGTTCCTTCATAATTTCTGTCACAGATATGCCCTTCTTCACTCCCTGATCTACCCTTACAACAGTGTTTGGTTAAAATCTGGAAATCTATTACCTTTCCAGTACCCGCACTGGTCACCATAGCAGCAGAATTCTTAGAACTGTAGCCACACTTCTGCCAAGTGCCATCAAAAGCTACTGGTATGTCAGTAATACCATCATTTATTTCAACAGCTTCTTTTGCAGCACCCTTCATTGACTCTCCTGCAACAGATTCCACAGCAGCTCCAATAAATCCTGCATACTTGTTGATTTTACAAGGTGGGCATGGCATATTCATCATGGCACACATTGTTTCTGCTGCAGTGTGTCCTTTGCCAATACCTCTCAGTTCATAAAACCACATAACATTTACTTCAAAATAATTGTCTTTACACTCATCAGAATTCCAAAATAAATGAGTATATTTACAACTGGCACAATTAATGATAAGTTTCCTGGCTAGTCCATTTGATACCTCACAGTCTTCATGTAAACTAATTGGCCCTCCACGCATTTTACAACCCACACATTCACCTAAAACACTTGTTACGATATGTACATCTAACCTACCATTTACATCACTTTCGTTTTGAGAAAACTGTGTATCACAACATTTTATTTTAATATTCGAAGCACTAATGGGTGTTTCTGTAGATACTGACAAGTTTGTCTGTATTTCATTTTCTGTAACTTCACACGCCACAGGTTGAACACAATGATTCCCTTTATTAAAAAATCTATTAGCACAAAACCCACATTTCTTAAAAACACTTCACTTTGGCATCATACTTTACTTTTTGAGAGATTTACCAATATATTCATCACTTTTCCTCAGAAAAATGTTAGCACTTCAACATACAAGGCGTGTTTATACTGTGAAACGATTCGATATTTTATTTGACAATGCTACCACTACAAACACGTAATTTAACCTCTATAACACAGCAATCCATAGCCTTCTATATAAAAAATTTCTGATTTTATTCGATCTTGAAGTAATGATGTAAAAATTTTAACATTTTCAATCAGTGTGCGTTATATTTATAAAAATAAAATAAAATACTTCCCATGTGAGTTTATAAGTGAAATATATATATCATTTTGTTCATAAAATTGCAAATTTTATAATGAGATAAAAATCCGAAAATGTGAAAAAAAAATGTTTTCCCTTCTGACTCCCCTGAAGATGGACAGAATCAGACAAACAAAAATTTTTTTGGCATACTATGAAGCATAGTTTAAACTATTTATCAGTGATGCTAGCACTGTCATGTTGACACGGGGACGAATGAAGAAAGGCAATAGTCATCTCTTAACAAGAAAGCTGACAAGTTAAGGCAATATGCAGATTTGACCAGAGGGCAGTAGCATTATGAGCAAGATATGAAAACTGATAACATGAGCAACCGAAGAGCAGCACAGTTATGATGGTCTACTTGCATTATCTCTCATGAAATCCTGCTAGTGGGAAAATAATTAAGTTCTACAAGAGAGAGTAATTAAATGAGAAAATATTACATTTTTTAAAGATGAAGTGTAATAAGGGAAAAGCTAATGAAAGGAATTAAAGGATGGCGTAATAAAAAGAGATCAATTAGCAATAAACAGCAAAAGTATAAGACTTTTCAGAAGTAAATAAAGTAGAAATTCCATTACATACATGGCGAATATAAATGCAATCAGTGAAAATGGTGTACCATATGATATGATAATATAACAGTAATTTGTTATAATTTGTGGTGAATTACAAGCCATTGGAATGGTATGCGAACACTTCTTTGATAGTCGTAATCAACAGAACAATATGACAATAATGACATCATCATCTTTCATATATGACATCATCATCATTCATATCTTTCAGATGGCTGCTTGCAGAACCATGTCGCCCCGTCGCATGGCGTAATTCTCTCCTCATAGAAGGTTCTGCCAGACTGAGATGCCTTTAGCTAAAAATGATGGTATTTACACAAGTTTGATGCCTACTTGTTGCGCTGAAGCACCGCTTCCACCCAAGTATACCATAACAAGTGGCCACAAGGTGTAGCAACTGGCCTGCTGTTGTCATGGTCACCCAGCTTTTCTGCTGTGTCGTTGGTACCACACAATGTGGACAGGAAGGATTTATTTTCATCCAGTGTACCAGCACCCAAAAAAGATGTTTGACATCTGGCAAAATTAAGTTTGGTGGGAGATGCTCAGGCATACACAAAGTACCAGAGTTACGGAATGTACACATTTGAAATTCTGAGGGCAGGCTTGGTGCAGTGATAGAGAAGAGAAAATACTGGCAGGTATTATGGGAAATACAGGGGAAGTCCATTGAAAACTTTGTGGACAGGACAATGTTAGAAATCTAAATATTAACACATACAAGTTGCCAGACTATGATTATACCAAATGGGTGTTTCTACAAGAGGCAGAACAGAGAACAGTAAATGCATTTTTGCAGGGGTTATTGCCCAATGTTTCAAGAAAAGTAAAGGCATGGCATTAGAAGAGAGAGATGTGCTGACCTGGGTTTGAGACAGAAAGCGAATTTTCACTCTAGGAGTTAACTGTTACAGATGTAGTAAAATGGCCCACATATGACAGGAAAGCTGTGAACCGCGATGTATGAAATGCGGGGAAACAGAGCATCTGGAACCAGATTGCAGACAAAGTCTGACATGAGGGCATAATAGGTTGGTGTAGCATGGGAATAGTAACCTATTGTTAAACAACAATGGGAGCTCTGAAGCAGCCATGCAATGCTCCCAGCAAATATAAGCACATCCAAAATGTACAGGGTGGCATAGTTTTGTTTAGTGGACGGAAGGATGCATTAAGTTTTCCTTGGACATGTCAAAATGTGTGTGAATTCCTACGAACTTCTGCTAAGAACAACACACATGCCCATACCCAGGGTAGGACTCGAACCTCTGGCGGGAGGGGCTGCACAATTCGTGACATGAAGCCTCAGACCGCACGGCCACTCCGCACAGCCATTGGCATGGATTCACAGTTGTCCATGGGAAGTTTGGGCCTCATGGATTATAGGAGGTTGGGCCCACCATGATGTAGGTTATGTGGAGCGAGTGGAAATGATGTGTGTTCAGTGAGTTCAGTGGTGTCAAGTTTTTGGGTCAAGACAAAAAAAATTCCAGGTTTGTACCGATGGTTTGTTTCATACAGGTGATGCTCACTGCCCAATCTAAGGGTCAGATTTCTTGCTTGAATATCATGTTACAGATGACCTTGATTGGTGCATAATAGAACTCAATGGGACATCATTCCATCCAGGAGAAACTGCTGACAGTGCCACACTGTCACAAGATTCATTCTTGGAATAAGGTGAACCATTTAGAATAAGGTGAACCATTTAAACTGTATGCACGGCCACCAAGGCACAATTTGTGCAATAATGTACTGCAAAGTATGGGAAACTACTGTGGGTGAGTGTAGGAATTAATTTGTCAGTAAACATATTGTATGTATTGGAGCTGCTAAAGGAAAATCAGGAATTTGATAAAGTGAGGCGTTTTGTATACAGGAAATGTTGTATGTTTACGCAAGTTAGATGGTAACCAGGTAGTGCCCTTTGGGATAGATAATTTTAGGACCACAGACATGCATTTCTCTGAGGGATTGGTGATTTCCAATTTGGAGATCTTGCAGGAAGACAATATGGTCAGAGAAAATTCAAACCCTAAGCTTAAGCAAGCCACCAGTTTAGCTACATTATGGGAGAAGGCAGTGCCCTTAGCAGTTGAGAAAGGGTCTTTGCCAATGGACCCAGAGACACAGGATAGAATCCCAACTGAGAATGAACTCCCTGTGTATTGTAAATCATACCGTATAACGCATAACCTACAACAAGTGATGGCAGAATTTATTAACCAACAACTGTTCAAAATTAACGTGCTCCTAAAATAGCGTCAACTAATTTATGAGCAAGATATGATGTCACAGGATGTATATGACATAATCTGTTACCAAAAAAATCATCCGTAAAATACTTGAAAATGGCCTAAGGCCGCAACTGTACAATCGTACAGGAAATAAAGAAAATGGCAGCTGAAGGCTTCAAGAAATCATTAAATAAAAACTAAGAGACAATATTACTGAGAGAAGTACCAGTTCCTGCACAACACCAGCACTACTCGTCTCGAAGAAAAGAGCAGATGTGGCAAAATGCTTTTTTGTGACTATCATTACCTTAATAACCATACAAATCAAACAATGGGAAATCCAGGATGGAATGTAACGATACCAGAGAAGGAAAGTAGCTACTCATCATACAGCGGAGATGCTGAGTCGTGATAGGCACAATAAAAAGATACACACAATCATAGCTTTCGGCCATTAAGGTCTTTGTTAGCAGTAGACACACATATACACACAGGTAGTGTATTTTCAGCTCTCTGAGACTGCAGACATGTGTGCAAGTTACGCTTGCATGAGTGTGTGTGTGTGTGTGTGTGTGTGTGTGTGTGTGTAAGTGTGTCTACTGCTGACAAACGCGTTAATGGCCGAAAGCTATGATTGTGTGCATCTTTTTATTGTGCTCATTGCGACTAAGCATCTCCACTATATGGTGAGTAGCAACTTTCCTTCTTTAATAACCAAACAGTTACAGATGCTTATCCAATCCTGAGTACAACAGAAACTTTCAACGATCTAGGGACATGCAGATATTTTTCCGAGAGGATTGCCGATAGATGGAATTTGCAGTCCTGTCAGGACATCATCAGTATCTTCATTTGCAATTTGGACTGAAAAACACATCAGCCACTTTTGAGCACCACAATAAAGGGTACTGTGGCGATTTAAACCTAGACAATGTATGGCGTATTTCGATGTGTGTTTAAGGAGCTGCACACTGTACACCTAACAGTCAGTTTAGAAAAGAGTTACTTCACACTAGTAGTAGTACAGCATTTAGGACACATTTTGAGGAGGTCCAGAGGACCCCAAGTTAATAAAAGCAATACAGGATTTTCCGGCACTATGTACAGTAAAACAGTTGCAGTCATTCTTCAACTTGGCAAATTATTTTCGAAAGTTTGTACCAAAATTTGTAGAAATATTACAGCCGCTTACTCACCTATTAAAGGAACAAGTGAAGTTTACTGGTAAGCAGAATGCGAACATATATTCTGTCAGCTGAAAGAATAGTTAACTACTGGGTGAATACTAGTTTTCCCAAACTATGCGAAGGCATTTGTGTCATCCTGTAATGTGAGCAATCATGCACTCAGCTGTATATTAAGTGGGGCGAAAATTGGGAATTTTAAAGTGTGTGGGACCAGTACCAAATAGGACTAACAGGAGAAATATGATAATGTTTGGTTTGTGGGATGCTCAACTACGCAGTCATCAGTGCCCGTACAAAGTTCCAATTTTTTCACAGTCCAATTTTTACACACACTCATCGAGCAACTGTCACGAATGATGATGACGATGATGAAATGATGAGGAAAACACAAAAACCCAGTCCCCGGGCAGAGAAAATCCCCAACCCATCTGGGAATGGAACCCGGGACCCAGTGATACAGCGGCAGCAACGCTATCCACTAGACGACAAGCTGCTGACAACAGGAGAAATAGAATGTATACAAGGAAGAGCAGCTCTAATGGTCACAGGTCTGTTTGACCTGTGGGAGAGTGTCACAGAGATGCTAGAGAAACTGAACTGGCAGAGCCTTGAAGACAGCCATAGTCTATCCCGACAAGTTTGAAGAATCGGCATTAAATGATTATTCTAGGAATATACCACAAGCTCCTGCTCATCGCTCACTTGGAGATCGTGGGGACAAGATTAGATTAATTACAGCACACACAGAGGCATTTAAACAATCATTCTTCTCACGCTCTATATGTGAATGGAATGAGAAGAAACTCTAATAACTTGTACAATGGTATGTTCCCTTTGCCATGCACTTCACAATGGTTTGCAAGGTGTAAATGTAGATGCAGTAGTCAAGAAGTGGTCAGGAGAGAACATACGGTCACTTCTACCTCACAAGAGTTGATAAAAGAGGAAAAGAACTACTCAACATCAGAAAAAGAGAAGCTGAGTTAAATATACAGCATAGCATATTTTAGGCATTGTTTGTATGGACGATAATTCAAGGTGATAATAGATCATGCTATGAAATGGCTATTTGGTTTAAAAGATCAACTGAGCTAGTTAATGCGCTGGATACTAAAACTCAATGAATTCAAGTTTGTGGTATTCATATGGAAATGCCAGAGGGCTGAGATGGAAAGATTGTGCAATATGGCAAATGGGTTCTACCTCTGCAGAGTGCCAGAAGGTGCAAGCAGCTCATGCAAGATTGCAAGCTATTCACAATGCAAGCACACCATGCACGATGGGGTGCTATGTAAACAGACAAAACTCTGATCTCATATTTTGGTATATTGGGAAATAAAGTGTTACAAAAGGCACTTGACCATGTTTTAGCAAGGCTTGGAGTTATAGAAAAACATATGACGTGTAGTCAAACAATATTTGTGAAGAATACATAAACAGGACACAGAACAGTATGTGGCAAACTGTGTTAACATGTTCACAAAAAACTGAATTATGTCATTAGCACATTCCGCTGCAAAGATTACCAGAGGTTAGCAAACTGTTTGAAATGATTGGTTCAGACATCTTAGGTCCTTTTGGGCACACACTGCATGGAAAAGTTGAGTGTTAACAATAACATATCATTTATCGCTCTTCATAGAAATGACAGCTACTCCAAATCAAACAAGCCGCAAGTCACAGTCAATAAAAGTTCGGTACTCAGAGATGAACAATAACATACCATTTATCGCTCTTCATAGAAATGACAGCTACTCCATATCAACAAGCCGCAAACCACGGTCAATAAAAGTTCGGTACTCAGAGATGCAGATAATGGAGGTACTAACTTTATATCAGGACTCATAAAGCAACTTCATTGTTTGGTGTGAGTTCATAAATTAAGAACAAGTGTATTACACCTGCAAGCAAATGGCAGAACTGAAAAGGTTCACAGAATGCTAGGGAAGGTGTTTTGTCACTGTCAACAGTCATCATAATAACTGGAATACACAATTACCTTATAGAGCGGCAGCATACAATTCAAAAATTAACAGAAGTACAGGTCTATCAGCTCACAAGGCAGTGTATGGATGGTAGATGTCATCACTATTTGAGATGGAGAAACCCAGACTGCATCAGTGCAGGATTAAGCAAATACTAGGGCTCTAGAGCAGCAGGAGAGAAAGGGACAAAAGGATTGCCAAGTTGTCTACATAGTGTGTTGGGCAATGGGTGATGATGATGAGCACTTTCACCCTAAAGGAAAAAACTAAGAGATTTTATGCTCACTAAAGAGATCCACACCAAGTTGTCAAGATTACCTCACTGGTAAATGTGAAGTTACAGCTGCCTACTCGAGAACAGTCATCCTTATTTTACCCATTTCAGAACACGGCAGAGACTTAATCACTATTAGTGGCACTGGTCTCCAACCATGGGAGAAGGTAAGAAAAAGTGGGACAACAAAGTGAGCAGACCACACCCACACAGTCTGCAAGTACCTTGCTGTATGCACAAAGGTCAGGAGATAGGCTGCCTCAGGAAAGAGAGAAGGGTCATTAGAGTTCCCCAGCTTTAAGTAACACTACCAATGGATATAGCTGTCAGGAGCATCATGCTA